>NC_089979.1:106461521-107088794 GCF_036417845.1 Apteryx mantelli
TTGTCTTTTGGCCTTAACAAGACCAAGTTAACTAAATTTATACACAGAATGCCATAACAAATGCAGGCAGGTAAAAAAGAAGTGGAAAGTAAATGTGCAGACTGTTTTATTATATGCAATCTGAGTTTCCAAAACTTCTTACCACTTTCACAGCATATTTGTAAATGTAGATAATCAACTAGAACACGACACCCAGACAATGGAAATGTAATAAACTGCCTTCTTCAGCATTTCATCAGGTTAGCTGAGTGCTGTTACAGCACAGTCATAAATGACATTACAACATTCTGTTTGGTGTAACATTACTTTCTAGTGACATGATGGGAAAAAGCAAACTTAATATGAGAAAAAATAGAACATGGGCCTTTGACAAATTTCTTAAAGGTCACATAATACCATTTTGATGTAATTATAGTTCTGGATACTGAGAAAAATTTCTTCTTTTAATAAGCACTCCAAAGGCTCAATATAAATATAATTATCCCCATTTTTTATACAGTGCAAGAAAGAAATGAAAAGTTTAATTTGGATATTTCAGTGTCTAGCAGTAAGTTTACAGTCAGAGGACACATTTGCCATGGTTGCTGTAGGACTCTAATAACTTATTGGAAATGTGAGTTTGAGAAGGGACAATGACATGATATCTAAATAAAACCTATGGTATAGCTGTGAAAAAGAATGAGTTACTTTGCATCCTTTCTTCCCACCTCCCACTTCCTCAGCCATCAGCTGGGCTGATAGATTCATACCCGAATTCTCTGTTTGGGTTGAATCATGGTTTTGATATCTTCAGTTGCTACATAACCTGGTCTGCCATATGTCTTAATGAGTGCCCAAGTTGGGCTTTGACCCTGGAGTTTCGTGCTATGTTGCAGTTAAGGTTTGACTTTACTCTATCCTCGACTGTCTCCCAGACACCTTTCTAAACAGGTGAATGACCTCATGGACTTCCTGGCTGTCAGGTTTGTTTAGAGCTGGAGTTGTTCCTGGGCTTTAAGCTTCCTTGCCTCATGCTGTGTTTGAAAAAGAGAGCTAGAACATTCATCCTGAAAAACTACTAAGAAGGCAGCATATAGTGTATGTGTGGGAAGCATATCATCACTATTTTGTTGAAAGAATCACTAAGTATATCCCCTTCAGTGATAAAACTTTGGCCTGGCAAATCTGTAAATACAGTAGTGCCCATATGAAGCAGTCATCATCCAGTCTGGTTCCAAGTGGTCATAACTGAACAAGTGATGACTGTCACCAGACAGACACACAATCAGGAGAGTATATCTTCCTGTAACACTTCTTTTATGAAGGTCAGTGTAAGTGAATCTTTCCAAAATCAGAAAAAAAAAGCAGGAAATTTCTTCCAATGTTGGATCTTGTTGTGATTGTCATTAGCCATAGATAGCAGAAAGTAGCTTTGCTCAACAGACCCATCTGGGCAAGACAGAATGATTGCCCGCATTTCACAGACGGGAGGCCATGGAAGAGAAATTAAATGACTTACCAAAAGTGTCAGAGAAAGTCTGTGGCAAAACTAGAAATCAAAGCCAGATTTCTTATGTCCTCGTCTAATTGTATACCAATGAGTTCCTTCTTCCTTTTTTTGGTTCTCATCTATACAAAATACCATTCCAGTCTTATAGAAAGCACTGGAAAAAGTGAAAGAGAGGGAAAGAAAGAGACATGTTTGTGGAGAAGAGGAGGAATATTCTTCGTGGTGTGTTTTAGGAAAGAAGTCCAAGAAGGACAAATATAAACACTCATTTAAAAAACAGGCTGCCTGCTTTTCTTGCTTTGTTCTGATTCCTCCCACTCATCAAGAAAATGAAATTATTTTACAAAAAATTCCAGGAAAGTGATTTCAAGGAAAAAAAGAATTAATTGGCAACTTCTATAAATAGGCCTTTTTATTTCTTTCAGCTTTCTGCTTTGCGGTCAGCCCCCCTCCCCATCCAAAAGGTTTGTTTTCCCCAAGCAGCCCGCTTCAAATATGTAAAAATGAATATTCTAAGGCAGATTGTTTAAGGATTTTACTGAGTTTAAAGTTTGCCAGCAGTTTAGCTGGAGTCTGTGTAGATAATTTCCATCTAAACCAGGCTTAGCATACGGACACATGATGGAACGCAACTGTTAAGGCAGCATGAGAAAGTACTGCTTGCTTAAGGACAACGGCTGTAGGGTCTGAGGACGGTGACTGCTGCACGCTGAAGCAAACAGCTGCTTGCTTAAGATGTTAACAGCCTCGGCTGTCTGGCCTTATTGCCAGGGACTACGGCTGCCCTAGAGCTGGCAGGAGCGATCTTGTGCTCCCCGCTTCCCTTACTCCAGGTCAGGCACTCTTCGTTAGCACCCAATTTACCTGGCGGTTTGTGTGAGTGCAGCAGAGTGTGAAAGGATGCAGCTAAAGTGCAGCACAAGTTCCCCTCTGCTGGCCTTTTACTCTGGATGTGACCCACAGCAGAGGCTGGGCCAGGCAGCCTGGGGAACTGGTATCTTAAACTGCTGCACTTGGATAGAGCAGAGCCAACCTAGCAGAATCCTCAGCCCATGTCAGCCACGTCAGAAAGAAAAAAGGCAGTAATTTGTTAACTTTATACTTAATCATATGTCATAGTCCCATACCTCATTTTCCCCATAAATCAGAATAGGTTTGCTACTTTATAAATTCCAATAAAATGGAGGTGAATATGTAATGGTGGTGGAAACGGAGGTGAAAATATAATGCGATAGGGAGGTAAATAAATCCAAAATCCTGTGTTCTATAACATGCTGCTTTTACATTTTTAAAAATGAACATAGTAAATATGACATTTTAAATTACTGAGCTTATGCTAGGGCTGAAGCTTATTATAATTATTAAAATAATTGAAAATGAAACAATATTCAAGTAGTAACATGCTACCACTTTTTTTTAAGAAAATGTAATTACTGAATTGGAAAACACAAACTAAATACACTGTACTTATAGTCTGAGAATTTCATCATTTTTTTGACAGCTCATGCACAAGAATAGTTTATTTCAGTTCATTCAGCTTAGTTCAGTTCCAATAATCAGTTATTTCAAAGCTGAGAAACTATTTACAAGATAAAAATTAGGACATCTTGTTTTCCAGTCTTCGAAAAAGAATTAGATCTGGAAGACCAAGAGTCACTGCTTCTGAAGTATTGACAAATGTGATGCCCAGAAACCGGTAGACATAGTTACTCTGCGTAAAACATCAATAAGTCTTAATTGCTAAGTATGTTTTGATTAATGTGCCCATCATTTTTTACATAGTTTTACCTAGCCAATAAAAGCATTCTAGAGTACTAATTTTCAAGATTTTATGTGAATGCCTACATTTTCATTTTAATGATTTCCACAAATAAATCTTGGTACAAAAACATAAAAATAATTATCTAATAAATAGGATATGCCATTATTGTACATTAACATCATAACTTTTAAAAATTAAGAAATTGCAGAAAACCTGCATGCTTATGTGTAAATGTGTAAAGTTGATTCTTCTGGTTATCAAAATGAAATACCAAATAAACCAAAGGACTTGATTTAGGTCAAATCATTTCTTTATAGTTATCTTAATAATGGTAATGAGAAAACTGAAAAAAAAAGGTACTAATAGAAAGCAAGGGTAAAGTAATATTCTTAAAAGATCCTTGTTTGTTTGCTAATTTCTGCTGTGAATAAAAGTGGTCATTTATTTCACTTTGATTCAGAGAAGTGGTTTTCAAATTAAGGCTCATAGATCTGTGGTAATCCCCAGATTGCTTCTACCAGGTTCTGGGAATAATTAAGAAAATAAGTCATTGGTAGGCTAACATTTGCCTTTGAGGAATCTGTACTCAGTGGGCCACTGAAGTCATGTGACTGATTGACCAAGGACTGAAACTCAGCTTCCAGGGATGGTGGTGGAGAATTGTGACATCCTGCTCTGAGAGAGAGCTGGTGCAGAGGTATAAGGCCTTTCTGAGTTGTACATAAGACCTGAGGAGAAACTCATGGCTGTATTGTCTCAGAACTGATGACTTTTCACATGGGATTGTAATGGTGTTACAGAATTTGAAGAAAATACTCAAATTCATACTACTAAAATGAAATGGGTCCTGATTTTCATCTGACTTGCACTATGTTACCGCTGTAATTCCACAAAATATCAGATTTACTTCTGGTTTGCATGGCTGTAAGTGAGACAGAAATTTAGCTTACTAAATAAAATGTAATTTGGCTACAAAGTTCGGATAAGTTTTTGTTGCTTGTTTTTTTTGTTTGTTTTTTTTTCCCCAGAAATGCTACTTAGCCTCTTATTTTCTGTTCTATATTTGTAAAGATATTATTATTGTCATAATGCAACATTTTACTCAGTTTCATCTTGTTTTCCATCTGTCACACCAAGCTGACAAGAACACTATAGATTCTATAACACTAGGCTATTTTTGCTAAAAATGTGAATACGTATGTTATTGCAGTTCAACTTTGTCTTAGTAATTGATCACAATTATGTTTGAACTGTTTCTTGGTCTAATGAAAATGTGCAGCAGATCTTATCATGTACAACAACTGATACAAGTCTTGTAGAATAAAGCAGCATTAAGAAAATAATCCTGAGTAGATACAAAGATTCATATAAAAATCCATTTTACATGCTGATAAGAGTGCAAAGGAAAACAAGTAAAACCCAGTCTTTCTTTCCATTGCTTTAAGAAAGAGTTGCTCCTAAATTTAATTAAGGTAGTGCTCCAAATCACCTGTTCCTGGAGCTCTGCCTGGCTAGAGGACATTCTCCTGGTAATTAGAGGCATTTCAGCCTCTCCTGAACATCAGCCCTGGGGTTGCCTTCTTCCTTTCTATGGAAGAGCTGCTAATCAAAGCTTGCTACAAAAAAGGCGCTCAGGACTCTTATTCCCCTTCCTTTCAGTGACTTGTACAAAGTTCTCACAAGAAACCTTTTTTTCTCCCTTGCTCTTTTTGCTATATAAATGCTGGAACAGCTATTTTCAGTCCTTTCCTCTCCTTCCCTACAGCTTTGGAACTAGACAGGAGAAAAACAAACTCGGCTGGTCCTTTTCCAGGGTGGAGGGAAGACAGGGAAAAACTACTGCAGCTCCTAAGGGAGCAGAAGTGGCTGTTTATGGATGGAACTGAACTGAAGGCCAAAAGAGTGCATAAACAGTGGCGAAGCTGAAGATGTGTGAGTACTGGATTGATCCGAGGGTTGAAGGATGAGCAATGACTTCCTGAGCTGAGGAATGAATAGACGGAATGACTGGGTGCACCCACACTTTCACTTAAGTAAACTATTGAATTGCAGGAGCCTTGGAAAGATAATTTTGTGTCTTTAAGATTTGAGAGACTTGAAATTATAACTTTTGAAAGTTTTTAAGCATCTGTGAAAAATGAGCTGTCTGGTTTACTGAGTTTTTGATGGAAGTTTCAGTGAAGACTTGGAATTTGAAGGTCGATGTAAAATCACTTCACCGTTTCAATCACAGTTCTAGTTTATTCTGAAAGATTACTTAGAATTTGGGAAAAATGCTAGTGAGCCTCTCTACATAATCTTTTACTTCAGGAAAAGCAGTTGAAGTTTGAAAAACAGTAATAAGTTTGTTTTCATGTTTTTAATTTTTTTTAAACATTAAAATTTTGTGACTATAATTGAACTTTTTCAGATTTCTTTCCCTATTTATATTCCCTGTCAAAATGTGAACATTAATCTGGAACCCTTCAAAAATTATATGATTTATATAGAAAACCTCTATGGAGGTATATCAGTCCACCTCAGAAATGAGTTAGCCTTTGAAAGTGCCTGCTCCTTTTTTTCTGCTGATTATCGGGGAAGTTCAAGATTACAAGGATCATAATTTTGATGCTTCAGTTGAAGTCTTAGATGAATCTGGACATCAGAGCTTTATTTCTCAGGGAACTATTCTGATAGCGCTGATATATTTTGTGATGAAGTAGTCTATCAGTGATCATGCTCTGATGTCAGAATGCCTTGTCTCTGTGCAGCTTAATTGACAAGGCAGTTGGTCTCTAGAAGAGTATTGCCATGTGGAGTTATTCAGGAGAATTTATTTCAAATTCACCTTGGATCTTAATCTTAAAATAATTTTCCTACAGAGGCAGGGTGAAACTTCGTGGAATATGTGTCATCTGCCATATAAATAGTCTGAACCTGATATTACTCATTTCTTGACACCTGGGCCAAATTAGCTTTATTTTCAAATGGTTTATATTTCAATGATTATGATATGTAATGTTTGAGGATCTGCTGGAAAACAAAAATTATCTAATTTGCTTCCTATTGGACTTCTAACTGGAGAATATCCAGGTATTAATCAGGATAAAACAGTGGAACTAGTTTAATACCAACTTGGTATTATATACCAAGTTATTTTATATATATATATATATATAAAAATTATATATATATATATATTATATATATATATTTTATATATATATATATATATATATATATAGGTATTATATACCAAATCTCTTGATCATGCCTTGTTCACACGGAAGTCAATCAGAGATTTTCTTCTTTCTTAAAGCAAGCTAAAATACTTGAAATGAAAGCCATCTTCCTTTCTCTGTCATCTCCATCCCCCTCCTCTCCTTTCCATTATAAATCTTGGATCTAAATAGGCAATGAGTGAAAATGGATAGCAAAATTTCATACTATTACATCCATGTTCTGTGATTATTTCAACGGACTATTATTTTTTCCTAAGGACTTGTTACTACAAAATGCTGTTTAAGTGTTTGAAATCTTCTCCTTTTAAAAGATTACTGGGAAGACTTGTCAGTGGTTTAGAGATTCCTTTCTAAGTCAATTGATAATATTGAGATATCACCTGCTGCTTGGGTGGATTTAACACTTGACAGGATCAAAAGTTTGGAGACAGACTTCTGAAGTTTGATCACAGAATTGGACCTCTGTCAATTAAATTCTGTAACTGTGATGGTGAACAGGACTTGTTAAGACCATCTACTTATCTCTGACATTAATCTTCTGTGGGCCAGAGTATGGCCTTGCTAAACAAGGTGCTTCTCAGCAGAAATGAGGATACCAGAATCTATCTTTGCAATCTTAATCCTGCGCACTTGTAGTCATATACAAAGAAGACAAAAACAAACAAACAAAAAAAACCCTGAATATGAGCAGGATGCAATTATGCACTGCAGATTGCTTATTCCATGGGAGAAACACACATCACAATAAGAAGACATTGCTAGTTATGCTTCTTACTATCAGGCCGTTTGTTTAATTTAGGCATTCCTTGAAGAGCAGAAAGGTGTAAACTCCACTGTTTTCCAAACAAAAGAGGCTCTATTTTGCCCCAAACCTTACTTGCGCCCAGCAAGTTCTGGTAGAGTTATTACACTACATTCTTTTTCTTTCATTGATTATGCCTGCACAGGCTAGAGCACTTGCTTGCAGATTACATACCAACTGATGCATAATAAGGACTGGCTTGTACCTGCCCCTCTGTGACTGCAGTTCAAACTAGGGAGCTGGAGAAGGTAGAGATATCTCCCTTCTTGCAAAGCTGCAAAGATATAAAACCTGTCACGCTCTAGTATGCAGAGGAAGGGAAGTTCCTAGTGCTAGATGTAAGGAAGAGTAAAAGCTTGCATGTGGGACCATGAACATGATGACCATGCTGTTGGAAGAGTATGTTCTTCCTCCTGACCCAGCAACACTCATCAAGTTTTGCCTTTGAGAAGAATGATGGTGGAAAAATACAATGCCTTTTTTCCCTTACACGCCTTGGTTTGCAAGAAAGGCATAGCTGAACCCTCTGAAAATTACCACTACATGAGTACATCTGTGGCATAAAAGGAAATCATCTTTTGAAACAAAGTGTCCAGCTAGATCAAAGTTCGTTAGTCTTAGAGCTGGTGTTTTGCATTTCAGCCACACCCAACAGGCCCAGTTAGACTGCATCCAGACATCTGGACAAGGAGCATGACCAGACAGCTAAAACCTCCTTCCAGCTGGCGGTTATTAAAGGCCTGTCCATAGGCCTTCTGGCCCGCTGAGCATCCTGGGCCAACCAACTACTCCTAAAGGAAAAGCTATCTAGGTGAACTTTGAAGAAACATCTCTTCAGTGGTGGAAGAAGTAGTTTTTTCCCTTCCCCAGGACAAGTCACAAGTCTGAACTACAATCATGTTGAGAGCTAGAGTCACCCCCCATGGAGTGTGACATTTTCTGGTCCCTTTCCTCTGTAATAATCTAATTGTAATGGAGTTTTATTCACAGGGTAGAATAGTCAAAAGCTGCCTATCCTAAAGGACTCCTCATACCTACTCCTGGATATTCAGATTTCGGCTCTCCAAAGAATATCCTAACTTAATTTATGCAACTACTCTGCTCAGTCTTATTTTTGACTGAGGACATGCTTTCTAACTGTAGATTTAGTGTTGTGGTGAGATTCTTGAAACTTTTAAAATGTTCTACACAAAGAATACATGAGCCTCAGATTGTGAAAATTTTTTCCATGAATTTTACTTTGGGAGGTTGGTTTTAATTAATGATGGGATAATAACTTTTCTATTAAAACCTGATTTTGTACAGGGTAATTGCAGCAGATGAATGAAACATGTTTACAGACACTGAGGTAATGGAAATTGCTAGGGTGTTTTTGTGAGTGTTTTCCTTTTTTCCGAGGGAAAAAAGGAAGAGAATCACAAAGGCTCTCAAGACCAAATTATTCTGACACAAAACACAAACCACATTTATACAGTAACACAGAAAAGTCAGAGGTGGGTAATACAGTACCAAGAAGAGAGGAAAAAGTTTCTGAGGATCAATTACAGACAGTTTTGAGAAGTGGAACAAAAGCTTTGAGAGAAGTGAAATAAGATTTGTATCTGGATGCTGAACTCCAGTTTGAAGTCCCTAAAAAGGGTTAAGCTTGTGACTGCTGCCATTCCCCCAGTGTGGGCACAGAAAAAGGTCACTCTCATTTACACAGAAATCAGTTTTTGAATAATCTGAAGAAACTCGTTGTCTGGGAGACTTCAGTATCCTCAGTCAAATCTGGCTATTTTTGGTTCAGAAGTTATTAGAAGGAGACTGACTGAGGCATGGAAGGGAAAAATGAAAGATCACATGAGCCATATTTCATTAATAAGACAGGATCAAAATAGATGAGAAAGTTTTAATAGCTGAATTGTGAACTAATCATACTTTACACCATGTAGATAGATTTGAATAGCCAGCAACACATGACAAAAAGGAAAAATTCCGCATGAAATCAGAATGTCTTTAAGGCTATAAAGAAACTGAAATACTTGCAAGGGGGAAAAATCAGCCTTTGGAACTGCTTTTTGAGGCACAAATATGAATACTGCTCTGGTATAATGGAATTTCTTAAGATCTGCTGTATCTTTAAGGAGATAATCCCCAGTTTAATGAGAAGAGTGCATGTGCTGAAAAGCATTTTGAGAGGTAGTCATCACTGTGCAATGAGAAACAGGCAGATATCTTGAAATAGAAGGAATTACTGGGGAAAGCAGGAGGGAGGGAGAGAGAAACTGCTTGTGACTGAGAAACAATTCTTGGAAAACAAGTCTGTTTGCTAATTTCAGGACAGTGAATCTGACAAGTGATGAATTCAGCTTTTACTTAGTATATAAGGGAATGATTTAAGTGCATCTAAAGGCACAAATAAATCAATAAAGATGGCATTGATGAGAATGGCAATGCTGATTGTAGTAAATATTAAGGAAATAACCTCATATCACAAAATTTTCCTGACATTCTTCACGGTCTCTTCATAACTTTATTTACATATATAGCAAGCCCAAGATGTTCAAACTGAAACTTCTACTTATGTAGACATCTAAATAAGTGATCAGATTTGATAGCATGGTTGAAAAATTTTTTTTAAGTCCGAGATGTTGCATTTGCAGAGCATTGGTCTCCAGAGAAAGATCCATTAAAATATGAATCAATCTAGAAATGTAATTGGAATGTGGTAAGTGATATTGGTATATCTAGAACTGTCAGTTATGGGAACAAAAGATAAAGAACTTTGAAGAGCAATAGCTCAAAGTTTGACCCAAATTCCTATTTATATCATGTTAAGGGTTTTTTTTGTGTATCATACAACAATCTCTAAAATTTCTGTAGAATTAAAACTAAGAATGAGTACAGAAGAGCACAAACTATACAAGAGCTATGAAATGAGCAGAGACTAAAACCCAGCAAAGACTAACACCCTAGCCAAGAATATAAGGGAATGTTAAGGTACTACAAAGTACACTTAAAATACTTAAAAACTGAAATGTTGATATGGGTCTTGACAAGAAAGAGGTTGAGATATGAGATATTTTCTTTGCTTCAGTGTTCACAGGAAAAGTTAGTCTGAGCAAATAATTGTTTTTAATGAGTAGATGGGAGCTGAAACCAGTGCATATTAAAATACATTTAGCCAAGACAGATGTTCAAGTTGACAAGGACTTATTCTTGAGCAACTTAAAGAAGTAGATAAGGTAATCCTTGAAACTCTTAGTAATTGGGCCTCAGAACTTGTGAAAGATGTAGGGAGAAGAAGATGATAAAAGAAGGGCAAAAATAGTTTTTTTAAGGGGAAATAAAGAACATAGGGAATTATATTTGAGAGATTCCCTGACATTTTCTAAAACAAGCTAAGAATGTACAATTTGATTGTAGATGCCAGAAAGCAGGCAGGAGTAGGCTGAAAATGACTTTGACAGATTAGGCAGACTGAAAGGACATCTGAAGTTGCGTTTGTTCACATACTTTCTCTGCTGAACTCAAAATGGGGAATGTTTGGTTAGACAGCTTAAGAGGACCTACGTGTTTTCCAAAGGATCATAAACTAAATATAGAACAACAATGTGAAGATGCTGGAAAAATGCAAATCCTATTTTGGGCTTCATTAACAGGAGTTTCTGTGTAAAACAATGAAAGAAGTTAAAAGGCCTGGGTTTGTTTAATCTGGAAAAGAGAATCTGGAGGAGTCATGATGACTGTTTTTTCCAGTATGTTCTTCTCTGCCACTGGAGGAAAGAGGAGAAGGGATTGGCTCGATTTGCAAAGAAGTAGATTTTGGCTTGGTATTAGGAAAAACTATCTAACTACATAAGGGTAAAGAAACAGTGGAGAAGGCTAGATATGGTGTTTGTAATATCTCTTGTTGGAGTGTTTTTTGTTTTGTTTTTAAAGAGTAGGTTGTGCACTTGTTAGGAATACTTTAGTAACCTGTGACTCAGTGTGGGAAACCGGACTAGATGATCTCTTCTTTCCAAATCTACATTTCTGTGATTCTGTAGATCAGAATTGCTATATTCAAGACAGTGATTGAGAGGCTGCAAAGGACTGACATTTGCAGATGAAATCATGGGCCTGTGGACATTAAGATCGTTTTAGGGACATTATTGTTCAGGTCTTTAGCAGTCATATTACTGATTGTCATGTTCTCTCAGTGTGCTCAAGAACCAGCAGGTAGTGCTTGACAACTTAATAGGACTTGTGACTCAAAGACTGAATGAGCATATTGTTTTTCTTCTGGAAATCCCAATCCCTGATTGCTGTAGAGAACAAAAATATAGAATATGATGTGGGAATTAAAAAGTCACCATTTACAGTGGTTAAACAAACTTCCATGATCAGTGTTATTCCCTTTGAAAGCAAATATTCTTTCTTCTGAAAACAGATGGTAACTGAAAACCTATGATCTGAAAACTAACATCATGGATCTTATATCAAGTATGAGCTCATTTCTTTGATGAAATAATTGTTTTGGGGCTTGACCCTGTATATTGTAATAATATTATTTATGACCCAATTTGTCATTCTCTAAAATTATAAGTTTACAGGAAACAGTGCAAGTTTTTGTTTGTATGTGTTGAATCCCCTAAAAGCCCCATGTTTGCACAAGACATGAAAATGCTTTTTGATAATGTGGGAGTTAATAATTGAATGTTTACAAACTGATGTGGTTGTAGATGAAGATGAACTTGGCAGAAATACTTTGGAAAGGAAAGCAGTGTGTCATTGCTGCATTTTGATTAGACATAATCAGAAGTATCATGTGATGCATGATGTCCCAAATAATAAATTCTACACTTTTAATGATGAATTGTTTGGATAACAATAATGATGCTTTTCTTATCTTCTATTCAAATTAGAAGGATACACATTATAAGAGCAAAAATGGTCAGTAAAACCCTTACTGTTTTGTAAAATATCTTCCTTCTGTATGCACAGATGTAAGTTTAGAATTGATCACATCATTTATAGCAAGCAAACTAATCATTTGATGTTAGCCTCTTTTCTATCTGCATACTGAATATAATGCCTGATTTGCTACATGGTCACTCTAGAACTTTTAGCTTATTCATACAACAAGTATTTAGAGAGGTATAAAAAATGGTTCCCTGTTTTGTCAAGTTTCTATTTTCTTTATATTAAGTGTTCTATCTTAGCTTTTCCTAATTTTGGGGTTGCAGAAGCAATCATTTTTGTAGAGGCACATTTATTGCGCCTTTCTTTTGCCATAAAGCTTTTTTTATTATTCATTTATATTATTTTCTCCCACCTCAACTTTTTATTATAGCCTATCACAGGGATTTATTTAGGAAGACTTATTTGGAAACTGTATACTTTTTTCCATCTGTAAAAATAAAAAGCCAGAATGATACAGTAGAGAATTCCATGTATCATAAGTAAGATGTAACCCATAATTCTTTCTTTTTGGCAATTCATGAATAGGCCATTCAAGATGAATGAGTACTCTCCTTAAGCCTGGCACAGCCTAAATGAAAATGCTGTGACACATAGGTGAAATATTTAATTATTTAATATTGAAAGTTCTCAGGAGCATGAGGCATGTTGCAAAAAGATCTCTGATTTCCAGGATCTGCTACCTAACAGCATGATAGAATACTACTTGAAAAGGAAAAAGACATTTAGAATGGGCCTTATTCTGCTGCAAAAAAGCAGTGTAAATGTAAAATTAAGAGTTATAATTTGAGAAGGGAAAAGTTTCTTTTTTTAGAAAGTTACAGGTGTAGAGCCTAGCCAAAGACAAATGAATGCAACAAGAGAACCTAGAAGAGACTTTAGCATCACTGATGGTCTGACTGAACCTTACCAGATCTATAACCCCCTTGCCCAGCACAGGACACTGGTGCTACCTTCCCATTCTTCCCTGAGCTGATTGTCTTGTCAGATCTGAAGTAGAGTGAATAGAGCTGTGTGTGGGCCTACAAGCATTACCAAGAAAACGGCATTGCAGCAAAGAGTGTCAATGGTTCAGCAGCTGGCACATCTCCCTCTGAGTCAATATTGAACCTATGGCTAGCGTTAGGGGAGCCTTTGCTGTTTGGAATTGCCATCTTTTCAATGCAAAGCAAAACTAACTCTTAATATAGCTAGTAAAGGCTATTAGTTCCAGAGTTAGTGTTAATCCTGGTGTCCTGGGGAATCCTAATGATCTGTGGTGTGATCTCTAACCATTTAAAAACAGACTTTCGGCTGAAGGTTTCAATTTTTCACCCTCAAAACTTGGAAGAGAAATTTTTGTGGAAAAGAAACTTCTTCCCATTTATGTTTCCCTGCACATATGACAGTCCTTGTGTCTGGAAGGTGCTGCCACTGCAAGTAAAACATCAGGGCTGCTAGGATAGAAGAAGGGTCAGGCAGGGGGTGGGGGACTACGACAGGCAAGAACATTACGACTGCTGTTACCTAGCGCTGGCTGAGCTCGACTGGGAGAGATGAGTGCTCAAGAAGGTCTGCCTTCCTCCTAGCCTTGAGACACCGGTGTTACTGCCACCTCGTGGACAGACAACAGCTGTTCCTTCTGTCTAAGCATTTTAGCCTTCTTAAACTGCCAAGTGAAAAACAGTAGGCTGGATGTACCTATAATTTGCCACTGTAAAGTGGCTGACTTGCTCTTACATTCAAAACTGTGTTTTCCTGTTTAGCTAATATTTTAATTTAGGACTCGATTGCATATCAACTATTTCATGATGGCTCCATTTTTGTCCCTGCACCCTCTTAAAACTCAAGCTTCTTGGGAATAATGACCAAAATATTGTTTTTATTTTTATTTATTTTTATGTTTTTATAACAGAACCAAGTGCCATAAGGTTTCATTCAAAAAAAAAAAAAATTCATGATATCGCTTTCATGTGTATTGAAATTAACATTGCATTCCAAGCAATTAGAAATGTTCAGGAATATATTTCCTCAAATATAGTTCATTCAGTGTTATCCTTTAATCATGGATCTTATATGTAATTCAGTAATTTGGCATCATAGTGTCTAGAAGCAGTCTGCTATGAATATATCCATGTTTGCAGAAGATAACTATTCTTTGTAGAAGCCCGTGGAAATTATGTAAACTAGTATTAATGAGCTGAGTGCAGACTAAACCAGTGGACAGAAGAGTACTTGCTCCCTACAACCATTTTCTTAAATACACGTTGGATTGCTGGAAAAATTTTCAGAGACGCCCTCTTCCTGAGGAGAGGAGGCAATTCTACACCATAGTGAAATGTTGGAGTCTTTCTAGGTAGATACTCATCAGGGTGGCATATTGCTATATTATACAGCATTATGACATTTGTATTGACAGAGAATCGACCTTAAATCCTGAGCTTAATCTAAATGTACAGACCGTGGTGCTTTTTCAGATTCGGCCAGACTGGTTTAAGCAATTATTATCCTCCATTGGGTGTGTTAGTCTCCACTGCTGAGGTGGAATAACTGGCCAAGTTAAAGCTTCTCTGCTTCAGTGCAAAATGGAAAGGATTAACTTAAATTGTCTTCAATTAAAATATGCTCAGCTTCTTTGAATAATGAATCATTTCATTTGTTTCCTCAGTTCAGTTTGATCTTAAAATGTAAACAAGCATACACCTACTATATTCTGTGCTCTGGTTCAGAGGCCTAGCTTTTCATTGACCATATGACTTATGTATCTCAGCAAAATTTTATTATATTTACTGTTTGGAAGTATTTTTCTTTTATGTAATGCATAAGATATAGATAATTCCATACTTTTGATCCTTTTAAAGTTTGATTCCCCCCTCCCCCCCAGATAAAGTATAAAAACATTAATAGCACAGCATGAATACATTAAATTATTTTAATGTTGCAATGTACCAAATGTTTGCAATGTGATAATTTGTGTTGAGACACAAATTTTGGGATGAGTTTGAGGCATTTTACCCAAGAAATCTTTTACTTCTGCTGAAGGAAAGTGATTTAGTGGCACCTCTTTACGGGAACGCTCATCAGAGTTATCATTTTTCCTAAATTTTATTCTTCTTCATTACTGTTCTAGTGAAATGCTCTCCGCAGAATGGATATCTCTGGAGTTAACTCTGTTCTCTGAACAGGGTCCGCATTCTATTTCATACAAATTTGCAGAGTAAGTCAAGAGACCCCATATTAATTTAAGGCAAGGAAACAGCTGAGTTCTTGTGTGTAGTTTTGTCAGTCTTCAGTCAATAACATGGGAATGTATCCTTATGTTTATAGGAGAGCACCTTAGCCTAAGAAGCCTACAGCAGCTTCCTAACTCCATCTTTCCCTCTGCTCCAGCACCCTCTCAGCACTTGCAGTTTTCATTTTCTCAGTTTTGCATAAATGGTCAAGAAATGTTTCTGTTACGGCATTCTTGCAGTTTATCACCTGATTCCAGAGAGGGGGCCTAATAGTTGGGGGGGAGGGGGCGCAAAAAAAAAAGCAAACTGGATAGTGATCTGGGTGGATGCCAAGTACAACTTGCTGGATTTGGGAAGTTCTGTTACAGTACTCAAGAATGATGTCAAACAGGTAGTGATTGTGGTCCTTGACTTTTGCTTAATCCAATGTTCAGCACTTATGCAGGAAATGGAAAATCTAAAATGAAGAAAAACTGAAGCTCTCAAAAGAGAGACCTAATTAGCAAGCTATCAGCAAAACTTTTGTCTTTCTAGCATAACTTTAATGAAGGCAAGCAGAGAAGCACCTGACTCCATAAAAAATTATTATGGCATTCCAGTTAGAGGAGAAAACCTGGTTCTTTTCCCAAATCCTGCAGCAAAATATTCATTTTATCAAATGAAAATGAAATTTTATCAAATGCAATGTAGAAGCCATCCATGGAGCATAAAGGAGAATCCCAGGGCTATTGGTGAGAAAACTCAGACAAACCTTTATTTGTTGTTTCCTGTCGATTGGCACACTTATTCCCTGCTGGGAATGGCTATCATCCTGAGGTCCCTGGTTATTCCCATTCATTGCGAAAGAATTTTAAGTATTTAACTCATAACTTTCATAAATCACAGGAGCTGAGGACCTAAACAACCCTTCATGGAACCAGGACTTTTTTCCTTAAGTGATCTTATTGAGAACAAGACTTCCCTTAAGTGCTTTAAAAGCAGAGGAGCATAAAAAAAAATTAACGTTTTTTTAGCAACAATTTCCCTGTCACTGCCTCATATGCTAAAATAGATTTTCTGGAGACTAAAGGGATTATAGCCATGTCCTTCCCCAGATCATTCTGCATAGTTGAGAATGCACTCCATGCTTCACAAGGAGGGGGGGAGCTGACTTGCAGTCTAGCTCTTTCCCTGTCAACACGTGACTGCATCCATTTTCCCTAAAAGTCAATTGAGAACATGAAGAATCATACTAGGACAAGTCTTGCATAAGTTAACATTTTCAAAGACAGGCCGAACTCCAAAGCCATATGGGTTATGCACCCTAAAATCCTAAGGTGATGACAGAAGAGACTGTCTGCTCAGTAATAGAGATGTTTTTAATAGCTTCTCAAGGAATAAGCAGAGGCATTAGAGGACTAGAAGAAAACGAACATAAATTCATTGTTTAAGTAAGGGATTAGTGAGGAGACAAGAAACTGTAGACGAATAAATCTGAATAATAGACATGCTTCTAATGACATCAATAAGCTTTTAATGAAAAATAAATAATGTTAAAATAAACTAAAATAGATACTGCTAGTCCAGTTGTCTATGGCAATAGTTTCAGAAGGGAACGGGGGTGGGGGAGGGAAAAGCCTGTGAAATTCTGTTACAGCAGCACAGATAAATGAACCTTGATCTCGGGATCAAGGTTAGTCTGGTAAGCCAAAAAATAATAAATTTCCTGAGTAACGTCCTTTCCTCCCACCCTGTCTTCCAAATGTCATCAGATTTCTGGCAGATGATACTGAACTTCCTGTGATCTCTCCAGCTCGGTGGGAGTTATACACGTGTGCACACTGGACAATAAGACCTTATTTTGCAGACCAGCTTTCACAGATAATATTTCCAAAAATGCCTTGCAGAGTTAAACTAAACATTGACAGAGCCATTAGGAGATTAAGGCACAACTTCCCTGAGTATCTTGACTAATAAGAAGGTAAATATAATGAAGGAAAGTTAGAAGGGAAAATAGATTTAATATTGAAGTTTTAAAAAAATAGAAAACAAATGAGATCTTTCTGTTAAATCATCCCATAGTGAGTGAAGTGATGTCTCCATAACCACAGTGGAAGTGGGAACTCTCTGATCTGTAGAGGATCTAGTAAAATATAGAATTATTTCTATTCTAGAAATGGTTTAAATTAAGCTGCCTTGCACTATATTTAATTTGGTGGGAAGACGTTTTTTGCTCTTTGTATCTTAACTTACTTCTCTGTGGACTTAAATGATGGTCTGGGAACAGTTATGAGGATATGATATCTGAAATGAAGAATTGTATTTACTGACTCGCAGGCCCTTTTTCAGAAAGATGGTTGGTGAAAGCTTTGCTTAGGTTTAAGACCATATTTATTCAGCAAAGTACACCCTGATTTTTTTTAAGTTGGTAAGGTTCAGATGTGTGTAGAATTAAGCACTGCTTGCATCTTTTGATGAATCAATGCTTAGACATGAACCACTAACTCTGTGGTTAAAAAGATTAAAAAATTACTGTGAAAGGCTTATTTCCTTCTCCCTCAGCCACACAGTTTATCTTAGTTTAGTAAAACATCAAGGTAAGGAAAGTGCTTTCTTTTTTGGATGTTGTCTGCTGCATAGATAATTGTATTAGAAGCAAAATAATGAAATATGAATTATTAAACAAAATCTTGGCTATGATTTTTGAGTAAGGAATGTTTGGTCTTTCAAATTGTTATTGTCAATGTATTTATCTGTTTGGTTGGTAGCGTATCTAAAACCTGTGCAACTGTCATCATTCACTGGTCAGGACACTTCACTCAGATAATATGTGGCCTCCTAGGAAGGACTTCTGAGGGTGTTCAGGTACTAAGTCTTTCTTTTAGAGTGTCCTCTTCGTTGTTGCCTGGCTGTTAGCACATACAGAGAAAGCACTACTAGGTGCAGCTGTTTTCTGTGCTGAACCTGATGACTTTGCTACCTCTCCTTTGTGGGAGGGACTCTGTTGTACACTCTTAACACTATGAGAATTGGTTAGTGGTAATCCTCTTATCTGTTTTTGTTTCAGTTGTTGCATTCCTCTTATGTACCAGTAGTTACATGAACTGTACCGCACAAGATTGCTGAGGTTTCACCAGGTTTGACTTCTATACAAAGGGTGTCTAGGCTGGGTGTTAAAATGCCTTTATTTAGCCAAAAGTCTATAGTTTGGCAAATTATTTCTCATTATTGTAGGGCAGCATGCAATTACAGATGTGAGAATGTCAATATTTATAGGAGGAAAGGTCCTTCCAGCTCAGATGCTTCATGTCTCCATCAGCAGATGCCTAGGCAAGAGTAAGAGCAGGGCATGCATGTATAATGGTTCTCTGCAATACTGTCCCAGCCTCCAAATATTTTGAGATTAGGGATTTCCTGAGCTTGATATGGCCTCTGTGTGTTTAGTTACATTTAATGGTTTTCTTTTCCACATTCTTGTCCTAGTTTTGCTGTTAGCCCATGTAAACTTTTAGCATCCACAGCTTGCTTTGGCAAAAACTTCCGCAGGTCTGCCCGCTGTGTCAAGAACTACCTTCTCTTGTTTGAATTTGGCTCTTCCTAGCTTTGTGTGACGTTCCCTAGAGTGTTGGAGTGGAAGCTCTGTTCTTTCTACTGCACAGAACATAATTTCTTTAGTGGCTAAACCAGAAATCCGCTATAGAAATATCTGGAGAAAAATGGTTCCTGTCTCACAAAGCTTACAGGCTAAGTCCAGTCAAACCAAGTCTTCCATCTTTACAGGTTTTATTTGGGTATCATGATATGAAGGATTGTTTATTATAAATGCTGTATTCAATCCCAGGCTTGGAAGAAGGAAGCAGAGAAAAAAACCCTAATATTTCAACTGCCTTGTAGTAACCATGATTCTTTGCTGACATATGTCATAGGATCTTTCAAGGTACTTGATTTTTTTCTGTGTATTTCCCTGGAAACATAGACACTATAAAGCTAAGTCTCATTTTGAAAAATTATCCATGCTTCAAGAACTTCTAAGAACGTGGTCATTTTTAAGGTTGTGCTACAGTTGCACTTAATCTCATGTACAAGATTTCTCTTAACCAGGGCCTTCAACAGCTGTTGAAAGGGTTGATTAAACAAAGCGCTGTACTCTCATTGAACTCGGAGAGCTGATGGCAGTTGTATTCGTGTGAGGTTTTTAGAGCAGGCCCTTAGGGCTTGGGAAATCCAGCACAGAACTACTCAAATAACAGTCACTAATATAACTAAATCAAAGTCTGGGTATATTTTTATTGCAGAAAGAAATTTCACTATCTTTGTGGTTAATATTTTGCAATCCTCCATTTTCAGCTGTTAACTGTTAACAATTAACTCCAGTTACAAACATTAGATAGTCTTAATCACTGTTTTGGTTCTGGCAGAACCTTAGTCTCCTTCTTCCCTCCTCCCCCATGTTTTTGTTTTATGCTATATGGCATAGTTTACACCTTATCATTTAAAAACTTTACAAAGCATTAAGTTAGTGTTACAACACTTGCAAAAAAGCTCAAAAGGCAATAACAATTTTCTCAGTTATTTTCTCCCTTTAAACAATGATTGTCCTTTTCCATATGGTCTTTACAAAATAAAATCACAATTTAAAAATGTCATCTTTGCTGGATATAAGTAGCAGAAAATAAATGGATATATTCACTGATGCTAAAAATATATGGCAGCTTTTATTTAAACACAAAGTACTCTTTGGGGATCTATTTAAGAATTGATTAAAAATTGGCCCGTGAGATGTGTATTTTGCAAATACTATTCTTAAATTTTTTTCTGTAACATTTCTTTATGGAAAGTTCTATTTCTATCATTATATATTACCTCTCTGAAGTCCTATGCCCCTGAGCATTTTCCATGCAATTAGTCCTAGTATTGACTTCAGGTCTAAACTTTCTCACCTTCTGAGACCAGTTCTGATAGTCTGCTTCTCCTATTACCATTAAGAGATAAGCAAAGAAATATATCCATCATGTTTTCCTTTGAACCTGATTTTTCCACTCCTTTCATCATAGGACATTCCAGTGTTTTGCTGGCACATGTGCATCCCCCTTCTACATGCACCACAGCTTCCTTTCTGCTTGCTAGGTTTGATGAGTACCAAGTCCATTTCCCTGTATGCCTGAAAATTGCATGCCTAAAATTTCCATTTTCCAAGTCAAATCCCTGCTTCTTTCCCTCCACTTTGGCTGATAGTTTTATGAATCTTTTTTTCCTTCTCTGGATTTTTGGTCTGAAGGTTATATTAGGTGGTTATTCAAGTTTCACTGTCTGCTAGGTACAGTCCTTGCTCCCTGGTCCTCTCGCAACAATAAGCAGCTGAACATTGCAAGTGCAGAGCAGTGAACGGCAATGGGGGCTGCCTCCTCTTCAGCCTCTGGGTCACCTGAACTGTTTATTCTTCACTCTTAGCCCAGTCAGTTCACAAGAAAGCTTTGAATAACTACTGTAGAGATGATGTAGCTCCTTTCTGTCATGCAATACATGGTCTAGGGATAAGGACTGGAAGACCACAGCACAAGACTATTCAAAGCATACACGTGGCATAACAAAACTCAGCTTTGATTTTTAAAGAGAGAAGGTAGAAGAGTTAAGTCAGTTAATGGTTAAGTTAAGGGTTAAATCTGTAAATAGCTCTAATGTTAAAGGTCTTGAATTTACGTAAGATAGCAAATGAATAATAAGCAACTATGCACATAACTGAGATAATTCGATTTTGCTAAACATTTGCTTTTTAGTTTTGTTTTTATTACATTTGCAATGACTTGGATTGATTTGGTCAGGTTATAAATCATATTTACGCTTCACATATTCAGGACAGGACTAGGTCAGTAAGGTTGGTTGAAAAGAATATACTTTTTTGTGGGGATTTTTTTTTGATTTTCCACAAAACTGTAAAGATATTTTTCCAAATGTCTAGTTTCGTTAGATCTGTATTTTTCCCACATTTTAACCAACAGCAATCAAATGCAAGTATAAAAGAGCTGATCTTCACTAATAAACATTCTAAATTAAAAGCAATCTTATAAACACCCGTTCCAGTAACAATATTATAGGAAAGGGCCACAATTCTAATTTGATACTGTAAATATCCTTTTTGTTCAAATGGTTTAAAAAAAAAATCATGTACACCATCCCCATGTCACACAGAGCAGACAATGTTTGTCTGCTGTATTCCAAACATAATCATATTATTCAGGCCATAATTGTAGATGTTTTTGAACATGCTGGATACTGACATGTTCCCTCCAGTATGCCCTGATTCAGCAAGGAATTTAAATTCTGCACTCTATTAAAGACAATTTAAATGCCAGGCTTAAGTGGTCTGCTGAATTAAGACCATAACCTGTCAAATATTCAAAAGCAAGATGATGTGGGTTGGTGGGATTTTTTTAATTGCTCAAAGCCTGATTCAATGTGAAACCCCTCTTTGCCTTTAAGAGGTTTTCAATAAAGAATCTAGTGATGATAGGTTAAAAATATTTCTTTTGCAAAATTGTGTAATCCATAAAGCATGTTTATTCTTAATTTTTGCTCATCCATGCAGGGTAACAGTTCTAATATTTCTGGTAGTCAGCATCATCATGCCATAAGACCTTTGCTTAGTCTAGTTTCTCTCAATCCCATCTCAATTTTAGGCCTCAGTGCAGGAACCCTCAATCATGTTGAGTAGCACTTTTTTACCTAAGTAATGCCACTGATTTAAGTGCTATTTAACAAGAGTCAGACTTTTGTATTGGCAAATCTTGACCCCAAATAAAGAAAGCATCCGTATTCAAAGGAGCAGTTAGGCATGCAGTGAAAATGTTTAATCTTTTCCTGCATGCATTAATGTGCTTTTCTCTACTTGGAATTAAATTGTAAAGGATCAAAGAGTAAAATCCAATTCTCAAAGTTAGTAACAAATGCAAATGGGACCATGATTTTAGAGCTGAACTGTATCTTTTTCTGTTGGTAGTGTTATTCAAGGTTGATGTATTTATCCTTTCTATCCTTTCTATCTGTCTCTTTGCCTGTTTTATTTGGTTTTAGTGTTAAAATATTCACTGCTAATATTAAAATTGTCCCAAAATTGCAATTTATGCAAATATACATGTATGTTTAAGGTCATAGCTTTCATTTTCCTTTGTCAATCACTAGTGGAGGGGAAAAAAAAACTTATCTCATGTGTGAATGAATCCTTGTGCATGTTTCTGATTTCTAGGAAACAGTTGAGAAAAAGCTTTCTCAGAGATGAGCCATGTGCACAAAAATATGTATATTTAAAATATACATATACTATGCTCCTAGTAGTATATCAGGTACAACTAATGTATCCTTTTTTTGTGAAAGGATCTGTTTTTGACAATAGATTTAAAATTGTGCAGCTATAGAAATAGAGCACATGCATTACCAGTTTTCTAAATCCTTACTATCCTACACGATAGATCATACTTTTTTTTCCTTTATTAGTTCTCTATTCCGACTGTGTTTAAGACTAAAACTGGAGCAGATATGGCACTGGTAGGCAGTTTAGGCTTTCTTTTTAGCACTTCCACTGATCCACCTCAGGCACTGGGCAAATCACTTATTTTCTCTGAGCCCCCGTTTTCCTTCCTACTCATGTCATCTTGTTTATTTTATATTGTCAAATCTTTAAAGATTTTCTCTTATTGTGCGTCTGTGCTGTGACAATCCCAGTATGGTCCTGTTTTTTGTTTGTTTGTTTGTGTGTGGGTTTTTTGTTTTTTTTTTTAAGATCATCATTCCACAGTTGCCCCTAATATAAAATCTGAGATAATCTATATTCGTTGTTGTTCTGCTGATTCCTAAAGATTTTGTAGAACAGAAGTAAGTTGCTGCATGCTCTTCAGTCACTTGGTCAATTTAATACACATTCACATAAAATATTGTGCCTTTTTTTTCCCCCCTTTATTAAGTACATTTGTTTAATGATTTTTATAAACTTAATTTTATGGATTCCATGAGACAGCCTAAAATAACGATTTTAGGCATGTTTTATAAAAGATACAAACCACTAAACTATATTTCAACTGAAATTTGCTTCTTTCTAGATTGCTCTTTCCCTTATTATGCAGATATTCCATTTTGTTTCACTATTAGTTTAAAATTCTTGAAATTAGTGATTAAAAGTTAATTTTCATGTCCCTTTAAACTGAATGTTCTTTTTTCCCCTAGCACTTGTACCTCCCAGCTTTTATTTTAATGAGTGTGTTACAGCCATCATTTATGTCTATTTTAAAATTAATTGATTACTGACTGTTAATCAGGTTTGCAGGCTATGGCCATTTCTCAGTCTTGGCCTTTATTTGAGCTAATATGTTTGTTTAGTAAGATGTGTAAGTTCACTGTTCTGAATGCCATCAGAAATATTTTTTTTCTTTCTTTGGAAAATAAGTCACTAAAATACTGGCCTACAACAAAAACCTTACAATTCTGTCATTGCTAAGTTTTTATTTTCTATCATGTATGCACTGATGGTTTGGGTTTGTGTGTGTTTGTGAGCACTTACAGCTTCTGTAAAGGTCAGTACACCAGCTCAGCCCCAGACTTTGATTTTCTAGCATGTGTCCTGAGCTTTTACCAATTTCCAAGAAATGATCTACTGTTCCTTGTCTTCTTGTCTTTCGGAAATTATGGATATAATCCAAAGTACATTGGAAGTCAATGCCCCCTCTATGTGGCAACTGCAAGGAATGAACTCGGTGATCTAATAGGTCTTTTCTATCTCTAATTACCATACTCCTATAAACTCCAGTCCCATGGTGAGGACTACCAGGTAATCTCTAAATGTCCTAAATAGCTGTAAGCTATTATTTTTTTTCAAAACAAGAGCCTGGGACAAATAAACTCACAGCAGTATATTATTATGACAACACTGGCATGCATCTCCACTGTATCTAAGCATCAGTGAAACAAATAGATGAAAAATTGGCACTGATTTATTTACTTAATTAGTCAGTGCTACATTATCATGACCCATACTGAGATGCTCCTGCGTACTCTATTCATCTCAGATGGATGGCCCTTTGTCTGTACGTCAGTTGTGCACCTTTCATCCTCCCACCAGGATCAGCATTTGATGAGAAAAGTGCTTCCGTGTTTTCTAAAAGACTAGGAAAGGTATTTCTAACGTTGCCTGTTTGCTCTTGCCAGAATGTAAATTAGTTCACAGCATACAAGAGTCTTAACCCCTGCTGGCTATTCAGAGATCCTTCGTATAAACAGTTAATTTGTTTCCTTTAACCCCCTTGTCCTCTCTGTAATGAGCAGAACAAATAAGGCCATTGCAAGGATGGCTAAAATTTGCAAATACTGTTCTGTAGTGAAGAAACCAAATTTCTTGTCTCTTGTGTCACTAGAGAGTGAATATTAGATAAACGAAAATCAATTGTTCTTTGATTCAGGCAAGGTACAGTTCAAGTGAAGCTAAAGCAAAGGGATTCTGAGTATTAAAATAGTATTACATTAATAACATGCTATTGAAACCTTTACATATAAAGTTCATGATTAACCTTGCCTCCTTTATCAAAAAAATTACACTTCAAATACACCAAGTAAGAAAATTATGAAAAACATACGCTGAAGTTTTATTTTTCCTTTGCTTACAAAGGTGTCCACAGTGGGTTTGATATTTCTAGATGCTGAAAGAGTATTTTATTCCTTGTTCCTGCTACAGGGAATAAAATGTCCAAAGTTGTATAGGTAGATCTGAAAGAAAAATAAGATTTCTCTTCTAATCTTTTAGATTAGACTGTTTCACCAATAGACAACAGTCATATTTAAAGAGATTTCAAATTAGAATAGAAGTTTCATGAATTTGGAAAAGGAAATATGCATTATATGATTAAAATAGGAATTTGGGAATCTGAGACTCAGCTGAGAGATAAAAGGAACCTGAATCTGTCTTAATCAAGTCTTGATTATATGTTAATTTCTTAGTTGGGCTCCATATAAAGTTACTCTGTATAAAACTGCCTAGCCTCCTTGAGGTGATTTGGTAGTCTGGATGGGGATATGGGTTATATGTTCCACTTACAACACCTTGCCATTTCTGAACAAATGAACAAAAACCTTCAGCTCACTATTTTCTTCTTAATATCGGGGGTATGTTTTTTCCAACACACAGTATTTGCAATTCGTAGTTAATTAATGGCTAAGTGTCTGGGGACAGATTCTGTCAGAAGTAAATTACTGTTCCTAGTGACTCAGAAGAACTGTTCAGACTCAAGGACTTTAACTATAAATGGGAGAGGGTAGTCTCTTTTCCTTGTCCTTCCTGGGTGTACCACCAAAACTGATACATTTGTGCTTAGGCAACAGATGAACCACGATTTGCTCCATATCCTGGTCCCTGAGTCATTCACATTGCAATTCTGTTCAAAGCTGCTTCTCCTCTGGATCTATGCCCTCCTTTTCCCCATCTCCAACAAATTAAGCAGAACTCTTCTTCTGTTGCAATGCAGATATGTTTTCGATGGTTGCAGCAACTGGAGTTAACTTAAGCAATTTGCTCTTCATTGTAAATATTCCATAAGTCCAACTAATACTCTTTCTCCAACACTCGTTTGCTGCTGGTGACTGCACTTTACCTGTTCTCACCATATTCCATGAATCATGCTCAAATTATATAATTTCCGCCTGTATGTTTCAATCGTTATTTGTTTTAGTCACTTTTCATTCCATGTTTTTGGGAACAGATGAATCTGAAATTACAAGGCAAAATATGAAAGAACAAATAACTGATACTGGCCATGTTAATGTTGATGGGCAATCAGGGTTTTTTCCTTATGATTCCACATTATATTACAGACATTCATATATTGTGGCAGGACCGGGAATACAGAGACTCTCGTTCTTACCAAAAATTCTTGGGACCTGCGAAGCCTTAATTCCAGTTACTTAGTGCCTGCACAAAGTTATAGTGGAGATAAATCAGTACATGCCAATGAACTGGTTCTGAAACAAATTCTCAACCTGTGAAGAATGCTCTCCAGCAGATGGCTACTTATGGCATCCATTAGGCTTTGAAAAACAAACCCATATTAAATATTGCAGCCCAGACTGTATTGTTTCTATTTATCCTTGTGTAGGGAGCTGTTTTGCTCTTGGGGAAAATAGTCTTTTATTGATGCTCGGTGCACATGGCACACCCATCAGCTCATAGAATGCCACTGATTGCACTCAGTGATTAGGGCTAGTTCGACAACTCCTTACACCATGCCAAGTGAGTTGCTTCACAGAGAGTTCAGAAGAATATGCAGCTGCTGGACAATAAGCTTGAAGCACTTGCAACTGAGTCTGCTTGCTGTACAGACTCAGCAGATGGACAGACTGTGAGCTTTACCCTGGCCCTGCACAGGCTTTATAATGGGAAATTACCCATTTAACTTCAAATATGTTTCACAATTTATATCGGATGAACTTACCAAATACCTTTCGGCGGAACAAAATGTGTTCTCTTTTCCTAGAATGGCAGAGGAGATTTCCTGGAACGCTGGAAGAACTGGAAGAGCTCTTTATTAACTTTGTTACGACCACTGAAAAGCAGCAACTTAAAATCTATATGAAGTATACAGTGGGCTTTCATATTATCTGTATAAAAGAATCCATGTTGAAAGATTCCAGAATGTCTTAAATGTTCAGTAATACTGGAAAAAGCCAAGTGGGATCTCCCCTTGAAATAAATCAAACTCCCTGCTCAAATATAAAAATATTCTTGGAGAAAACTGCCATGCATTCCTTCCAAAGTGGGACTTCTAAGGGTAAAACGTACTCAGTCCAAGCATCATTCCAACTGCTTTTTTAGACTGTTTTGTTGCAGTATCCAAGGAAAAGCAAAGATAGATACGGTACTATTTTGCCACTTAATATCCTGCAATTTGTTCAATCTGAACATAAACATTTGCTCTGGACTGATGTCCTGGCAACATTTGCTGACTGGCCCAAATAAGACATGCTCCTAATGGTTCAGTGTCAGGTTATTTTGCCCATTCATTCCACTCTAGGGTGGCTCTTTGACATCAGGGAATGGAAGTTAAGCACCAACACCTGCTGTCTGCTATGAGCCAATAAATCAATATTGTCCCACCACCACTTTTTTTTTTTTTAATTTGTAGAACAAAATAGATAGCTAAGCAGTTCCCTTTCACAGGCCAGACTCCTGTGCAGAAAAGGTTTGGGAGATGTGGAATATTCAGCCCCGCTGAAACTGGCACTTAAAAGGCAACAAAACAAGTTTTATTCTTGTTCACATGGATAGAAGAGAGCACTCTGTGGCATAAGCACCTACTCTCAGGAAAGCTGAGGGTGTTTAGCTCTTTGCATTTCAAAAATCCTTAAGGCATTCCATTAGCTTCAGTAGAGATGCTCTATTTATATCAGTATGACAAACTGGAGTCTATAAGTCTCCAGCCCAAAGCCCACTTAAGTAATTGTTAGTATTACCATTGAACTTAATTGGATTTGGATTGATTCCTAAGAGAGGGATCCATAGAAATATGTTCATTTTAAATGTTTTTTCCAGATGTCCATCTTCATCTTATCCTTTGTTCAGAAGTTTAGCCCTTGAACTCTCTATGTTTTTAGAAATGATCTGTTGTAATTTAATAGCTTGTTTATGGGTGTTTTTTGCCCTCATTTTTATTCTCTCTCTGTAGGCTGGATTTTGTCTGTTACTTGGTCTGAGCATTTGACCCAGTCAGACTGAGCTATCAAGACTGAATGAGGTACAGCTCTTCAGCTCACTTGTGGTTGCTCTTAAACTGTGCTTAGTAAGGAGGTATAATGTGCTGTATAAAACCACATACTTTTGTGCTTATAGCCTTCCTCAGTTCCTATACTCAGTCCCCTATTTTGTAAAAGGAGTTTAATTGGCATTACTGGAAACAGTAGTAATTAAGACATCTTTTCTGCACAAGTTCCCATTAAAATCTGCTTTATTTAATTAAAAATCAAAAATTCTTAGGCATTTTGATCATTAATTAGAGGCTAAGAAGGTAGTCTGTGATGAGAGTGTTTGAACACAAGACTTGAATATTAAACAACAGTGTACTTTTAGATATTAGACTTTTAGGCATAATCCTAGAAACAATGGTAATAGGATATGTAAATGAAACTTTAGCATGTATATGAAACCAGATATAAAAGTTAAATCCTAGTATAATTTCTTGTTTCAATATGGATGAGACTTTTTTCCTGCCTCATGGTGCATTATAATCTGTTGGAGAACTATTAAATCTTTGACTCATTTCAGCCAAGGCTGAGGTGATATTTTGTGTAATCTTTCCTGTCATACTACTGTATATTTTGCAAAATTTGTGTTCTGCATAACTATTGTAATTCTGCTCCAGCAGCAATAGCAACTCACAATCCCATGGTTACAAAACTGTCTTCCTAAGTGCTGTTCATACCCAACTTGAGAATTTAGCTGATAGATTATATCTTGGGGCATCCTTCTGCCATTTTTAAATTCCAGAAATTCTCCTAACAGGTCTATGCAAGATTGAGACTCTTAAAAGTAAGCGCCCCACATAGACTTTAAAAAAAAGATCAAAGCCCTCTTCTCTTTACCCTATCTCTTCCACAAGAAACAGGTGCCGGGGAGTTATCAAAAGCATTCATGGATTCAGGCATGAAAATTAAGTAAGACACTTTCACAGATGCTGGCCGTTCATGGGTTGTCTTAAGGGCTGGGGTGGTTAGAACCAGTTTAATAAGTAGAAAGGTGAAAAATGGTGATCAAGCTTCCTTGCAGAGCAGTTTCTCTTTGGAGAAGACAAAATCCAGAAATGTATTTTTCAAGAGAAGCTCTGCCTGTGAGGCTTCTGTGTTTTACTCTGTTTTGAAACCTGGAAAAAGCAACCGGGAGTGAAAAGATTGTGTCATCTAAGAAAAATGATGCACCCTGCTTTGTTTTTTGCTTGTAGGGCTGTGTTTGACATGAGCACACATGGCTGTAGGGGATGCAGTTGGGAATAGGTGTTGAAATCAAGCTCATGGCATCAAGCTGCAAGCAGCTGACACGGAGCAGCAGATAGGCTCCCTCCGTCCTCCCCGACTGAGGCCATCTGTCAGCTCCGGTTCACAGTGCTCCTTCCAAATGCTTCAGCCATCACCTGAATAAACAGTTTTGCCACTTTCATCCCGACATATCCACTTTGCTCTACTAACCCATCTTGGTCGCAGATTTCAAGGTTATGTCATACCTCCCTATAAACTTTGCTGACTTTAAAAAGCATCCGACGTTCAGAGCAGAAGCAGGCACTGGTTTTTCAGTCAGGCTGGTTGGCCTGCTGTTATTTCCCTCCCTGATCCCACTGAGCGCTCTATGTGCGCTTTTGTAGTACGAACCAAACCAAACCAACTCGCTGTTTGCTTTAGAATAATCCTCTGTTACAATCTGGCAAACCCCACCTATCTCAGCTCTCTGTAGCTGTAAATTTCCGACGCTGGGGTGCACCAGTTGCTCAATAGCCACAGTCCGCTCTTTCTCCGTGTCTGACACGGGGAGAGAGAAGAGGGAGGGCGATGGGGTCTGCGTGGTGGAGCTGCGTGGAGACTGAGATGATGTAATAGAGCTGGCCTTTGTGCGCTATTATTGTAAAATAGGGCTCTGAACATCAAAATAGAGGCCAGATTGATTCAGAACTGGTGCTCCAGTTAATTAAGATCGGTTTCACCTATGGAATCCAAAACAGAAAATGGAACAAATCTCCCTTGTGTCCTAGTGTCATCTCAAATGAGTGCTAAAGTTAAGTTAAAAAATAGAGGCTGAATGCAAAGACTGGTAGATGCACTACTCAAGGATAGTGGGTAGATGCTGACAGCAAAATTCTCCTGGCAAAAAACCCTGACATTTATAAGAGGCCTTACATCTTTTTCTCGTGCTGTCCCTGCTGTTAATAGAAGGCAAACACTGAAAAGGAGCTGTGTTCTCAAATAATCACTGTATTTATTTTGAAGAATTTGCTGCATTTTAGCAACTCTCTTCCAGATCTGAAGCGATAGAAGCTTCCACCTCAGTTATCAAAATGTTAGCTGTGGTATCAAGCTGAGACTTCTCGTGTGCCAACAGTAGGATCCTGTAGATTCTAATAGCTGGAATAGTTTAAATCTAAAAATCTTTAAAAAAACAATTAGTAGGAAAATTTTATGTTTTAATAAGTCACTTACTTTCAACAAGCACTCTAGTTATCAGAAGTAAAGCTTAGTCAATAATTCTAAATTAGCAGAACCAATGAAATAAAATATGTTTTGTTTTGTGTTTTTCACAGCAAAAAATGATGTTTTATCAAAATAATTTTCCTAAGTAAATCTCAAATTAATTTTTAAAGAAAAATTATTTCTTTTGCAAAGTCAAAAAGTTCTTTTAAAAATGTGAAAAATGAAAACTTCTGTCTTTCATCCAGTTATTAAAGGTTGCAATCTGAAATACAACCTTTCAGATGCATCACAGAAATATTTTAACTGCTTCCAAATTATATATATATATTTTCAAAACAGCTGTTTTCTTTTGAAAACAAAAGAAAACAGACACAGACACAGACACACAGACACAGAGTTCCTATTATCAAGTGTGGCTGTTGAAATGAAGGTGCTACAGAATGAATGTGTGAAACTTCTTTGGGAAAAGACGACATCTAACTCTCTTTTGATATGGGTTGTATAGGCCTGAAATTCAAGACAGGTTCAAAACAGATACAGAACAGTTCAGATAAATTTTGAATAATTTATGGTTTGACTGGGGAATCAAGTAAATCTGGTATTTTTGGCAAGGTTTAATATGTGAGAATTATTAAAAGAGCGACTTCAAAGTGAAACACAAATGAAAAGTATGCATACTACGCTGATTCAGTAGTGACCGCTGTAGTCCACTCAAGTCTCAGCCTGCTGAATCGTGCTGGACACCTGCACAGCTGAAAACCAGGCAGCTGTATCAGATGTCAGATTCTGTAGCTCCTCTTTCCTCACAAAACCCAGAGCATCTCTTACATTGTAACACACTAACCAAAATGCTTTTTAGAGTGAGGAAATAATGGTACAGAATCTAAAAGAAAACAAGAACTTTGTATTTAGCAGGTGTTAAAAGGGTAGAAAAAAGGCAATATCATTTTAATCAGATTCAAAAGCTATTTTGTTCTGTTTTACTTGATCAATATGCTGTGTTGGTGCATATGCTGTTAGAGCAAACTGAGTGAGTGTGCTTTTGAATATATTTGGGTCATATACTTGGTTCTTTTCCGTGATTTTGCCTATTCCCCTTCCTTCCCCCCCAAAAAGAGCAAAGAACAAAGTATCTACATCACAGTAGCAAGATGTGACTTGAGTGACGTGGCAGAAAAGGCCCTCTAGATTCATCTGCTTCTCCACTAGAATTTTCCAACAGTATGCCTGTTCTTTCCACTGTCACTGATTTCACAGCAAGGTCTTTTTATTCGTTGTGTTCGTCTTTGGCAACGTTGAACTAGCCTCTTACGTCTTGGATAATTTCTGGCTACACAGCTTTCAATTGGTAGGTGTCTGATGATTTCCATTTGGTTCATTTTTGTAAGTTTAATCTGTCCCATAAAGCATCTTAAAATTCAATCAACTAACTTTTCTTAGGAGACTATATGTCTACTCTCATTAGATGTATACCTTACTTCCATCACTAAATTAAATATGCTTAATTTTTTCTTAAAAGAAAATATAATATAAGCAACTAGATATCACCTTTTGCATACAAATTCCTCAGATAACCCCCAAACTGCTTTTTGTGTAGGTCCAGATCTAGTGCTCAAACTATTAAACTGGACACTACCTCTAAATAGCATTCACTGCAAATTTATCATCTTTTGTTCCTGTCTGGCAAGTCTTTCTGAAATGTATCCAAATTTCTGCTTTTTTTTTTTGTTTTGTTGTTTTTGCATGCTGAATAGTCAGGAATGCTAAACTATGACTGTTTTTTGTAGCTTTTCATTTTATAAGGTTTCCACCACCTTACTCATTACTCCCACTCCTCTTTCCCCTGTCCTTTCCTTCCTCTGTTCCCAGATACAGTATGTTTCCATCCCAATAATTTTGTCTGTTGCAGGATCAGTTGTTTAGGTCGTTCCATACTGACAGAAGAAGGGAAAAAATCAAGAGCAATGTGTTTGAAACTTTAAAAAACAAAAAAGCAAAAAAGCAAATAGTATTATTGCTTACAAGCCAAAATTAACAATTTTAAAACTTAACTTATTGCCTGATGAGTCTGTCAACAATGCATGATGGGTGATTGCATTCTGGTAAAACTCTTAAGAGGCAGAACAAAACAATTAATAAATCTTAATCACAAAGGATAAAATTAGCATAATGATTAACTTACCCTTTTGATATTTTTGGATGGCTTTTATTTTCCCTAAAATTTACTAAAATTTTGAAGTTATTCCCTATTTTAATCAATACTTCACTACTGGTTACTATATATAATATTTATATTTAACAATTCAGTTCACTGTTATTATGAATACAAAGCTAATGATCATAATCACAAAATAAAGTAAGAGTTTGGAATTGTTTTAAATTCAGATCTAGACGTTACTCTGTGTTGACAAAAAAAGAAAAAAAAAAACACAACAGAAAAAAACACCTTGCCCAAGTCACAGACATGTTGTGATAAGTCCTGATGGAATCTTATGTGTCCATATAGATACTTTTAAGACTTTGATCCTGATGGTTGGCCTAGATTGATAAACATCTTCAAAATTCCTTCTGAAGGGGATAAAATCTCATGAAGCTCTTGAAGGATCAAATTCTAGTCATATGTAAATTACCCTGACCTGCCATTCCAGCTTCTTGTTTGTGTCGTGCTTTGTACTGCCTTTGCTCTTCCTGGTTCTGACCAGATTGGAAAAGAAGCATGAAAATATTGAAAAATAGACTGTTTCCATGGCATTTGAAGCCCAAGAAGAACAAGATGTACAGGACATTTTCCTGAAAATTGAGAGATTTAGTCAAATTACACTAGTCACCTAAACAGCTCCAGCTGCACTGGCTTTTATTATGACAACAGCACATAGGGGCCACAGCTAGTAGGTGTTCCACGTATGAATTGCTATACTCATAGGTGCGAAATAAGTCAGTGCCCCTAACAGTTTTGGTCCAAGCTAAATATCATATGAAAAAATTATGCAGTGTGCAATAAGAAGTTGTTAAATAAACATATGTTATGTTTATGTAATAATTAACAAAGAACTTTTTATTATTGCTTATAAATAAAGTGCCATTTATCTACCTTAATGCAGCTTTGTTGCACTTCATAGAGTTCTTCCTTGAAAGGGTTATAGCATCGGTTTGGCCTTGAGGTACAATTTGAAGGAAAGGAAAATAGTATCTTGCAGATCATTTTAGGGAATGTACTTCACTTCAAAATGGTACAGACAGGGAAACAGACTTTGCACGCTTCATTGTGGGGTATATGTATGTAGATGTGCAAGTCTTAATGTACAATACAGCTTTTGCTGGCATCAGGAGAACAGCTGTGCAGAGACAGCTGTCTGTTTTTGAACATGTATTGACAAATGAAAATAGTTTATATGCAGAAATACATGGAAACATCTATATTATACATACCAAATTCTTTCCCCTATCCTTCCTCCCCCTGCAGAACCCCTCATTTGATGATTATCTGTTAACTTTTTGCTTTTCCTTATTGACTACATAGTTACCAGATATGTTTTGCTGTGTCACTCATCACAGGCAGTATTTAGTGCTTCATAGGTATTCTTTGCTCTTCACAATGACTCATCAAAGTAAGGCAATAGTACTATCCCCCATTTAGATATAGAAAGATAAGACAGAAAGATTATAATCAAAATTATCCATTATTTCTGAATGTCTAAATGAAATGTCTAGAACCTTAGTCCTTAGAGCAGTTGTCACATAACCCCTTGAATATTTAAGAACAACTTTAGTTGCAAATATCGTAGCATATCATTTCTGAAAATAATTCTGAAAATATCAAGGAAAAGTAATATAATTAATGACTATCTGTAAAATGTCTTGTTTGCATCTGAATACTGTAGCAAAGGTAAATAGGCAATTCAGTGCTCCAGGATATCACTGTTGCTTTAACCAGGAACCCATGCTTTCTCTTCCTTTCTTTCCTCCCTTTATTTACTAGAAAGTCTTTCAACTTCTGCAAATAATGACTAATCCTGTGGAGATCAGTTTTCTTTCTTACACAACCACTATTTACTCCTGTGACAAGTGTATCCTGTGACCTGAAAGATGTACAACATCCACAGAGAGAAAAAATGAGTGATTATAATTGCAGACAAATGACAATAAATATTCAGAAGAAGAATGAATTAGAAATGTACAAGCATCCTTAATATTGGCATCTCCTGAATGTTGAGTGTGTGACTTTGAAAACTTAAGTTTCTAGCATTGTATTACTGTATGGACTGTTTCCTAGCAGACTAAGGGATCTCTGTAATGCTGTTGTGTGGCATGATGTTTATGCCCATACTGATCATCCTTAGTGTTAAAGCTCTTATATCAGTCACACAGGGCTCTGCCATTTGAACCCACTGTGTAAGACTGGCCCAAGTAATGAATTGTCATCTCGTATATGCAAGATGAGGAAGGAATGGGAAATGTTGCTGGCAGATTTCACAGATTTTTGATGACAACAGAATTGTGAGGCTTCAAACCTGGAGCTCAAATTCAAAACTTTAGTGACTCAGAGTGTTCCCTTCACATTTTTCCAAGTATGATTTCATCTATCCAATCTAATTTATTCGTGATAGTCCTGTCTCTGCCTCACCTCTGTTTCTGATCCCTGACCCATTTTTCCCAATCTACACAATCTTGGTCTCCATTGTTTAAGCTTTCCATTGTAGTCTCTGTCTTTTTGCTGGTCAGATCCTACTCTCATCTCCAGACTCCCGATTACCCTTCCCATTCTGTTTTACCTGCCACTCATGCAGCTTTGGTATGATACATTAGAGTTTTCATTCAGCTTTTTGTATTCCCTTATTTTACAATTCTCTTGTCTCCAGTGACTTGTTGGGATTTTAGATCCCAGAGTCCTTTATCTCCTTTCTCTGGATTTCTTCAAATATTCTCTATCCCTTCCCTCCCAAACTCTATTCTTTTTTCTGTTCCTGCCAGATACATCTTCGGTCCCAAATGACATCTGCAAAGACTGCTTCTGCCTCCTGGTTGCTTGAGACACAAGAGAATAAGGTACAAGAGGCACAACTGCAAGAACAGATTGTTGGAACAGTGCTACACAATTTTTTGTAGGTGAATCTCATTTGAGAAATCTAATAGTATTGCTTGCCTCACTGGATCTAACTTTCTGTTCCTGCACGTTACAGCTGATGTTATCTTATTCCATTGCTTGCCTGGACCTGTGGCTGCATCAACTCCAATCCATGAACTAGATCTAGCGTGGGTCTGATAGAGCATAAGCATGTGAGGGTCACCTGTGATGGGCAAGCTTGAGGCATGCCCAGTGCAAATCAGATCTTTTGGAATCACTCTGTAATCCTCTCAAGTCTGAGAAAATATAAAGTTCATTTTTTTCTGAAGTTTTAGAGCTAGCAGAAATGTGGGTCAGTTTCCAAAAGGCAAAAGTTGTATTCTTGGCTCACAAGCCATCACTCTGCAGCGTGTGAAGTCCCTGCTCCAAAGAATGAGGACTCAAGTCAAACGAAAAAAAAGAAATGTTACCAGACTTTTCACACATGGACAAAAACTTATGTTTGTCACTGGCCTCATTCTTGGAAACAGCTGAACTGTTTTTGCTGAAATTTTCCAAAAAAGTTCATCCCGAGGCTAAAGCTCAGCATGGAAAATTTCAGTTGAAAAGGTTTAAGTTTGTCCAAGTTATTAACAACTGAAAACTCTGTCTTACAATATGGAGTATCAGGCAATTCTAACATATAATATATTACTAATCTTTTATGTACATGCTTTTTTTATGTACAATGTGCCTGGAACCTTTGGAAAGGGTTCAGTTACTGTTCCTACTGAAACTAATTCAAATTATACCTCTGATTTAGCGGAGCACGCTTAGGCAACTGCTAAGCCATCTGAGAGCTCATCAACTTGTATGATATTTGCCAATGCTTTTCAGCACTTTTTGATGCAGAATGGTGCGTTAGGATAAACCAACAATTTAAAGAGGTATACCTATTTCTTTCAGCTTGCCTCTGGGCTAGTTTATTCTGTACTACTGTTATAGTTTTGGTGGAGTGTTTTTTGGTTTCAGTTTTTAAACATGTAATTGGAGAGCAGGTGAATATGTATACAGAGGTGTGATAAAAAATTCATTGCTCTGTACTTAATTTCCTTGCTTCAGGTGATAGTCAATTTTATGACTGAGAAAGATGTTTTGGAGAGCTGATCCTTGTGTGCTGTAGAGTGATTTACCAGATTTGTTATCTGCCACTGTTTATTGTGAAAGGACTGTTTGGAAAACTAGCTATTAGTAGAGATAAAGGAACTTTTAATTAGATCCTTTCTACTTCTCCTAAATCACTATGGCATATCTGGCCTCACATATCATTAATACAGGTGCCACATATGGTAAATCAACCTGTATCCATCTGAGTAATCTAGTAATCCCCACCTTTCTCATCTTGATTTATGGAATGCCACTCAGCTGTGCTGATTGCTACCATAAAAAAAGCCCTGTATATATTCAGTTTTTTTCAATATAATTGAGAGCACCTTGCAAGTGGAAAAGGTGTTTTGTAAGAGATACAAATTTCAGGGTAAAACATTCAGTTCTACAGTGACCAGTGAAAGAAGAGAAAAATCTTCATATCCCCATTATTTTGCTTCCTTATAGTGGATGAGGATGTCCTGTTTTTATTTTTATTGATTATAGCCTCTTTATGTACTATAAAGAAACACACCCAAAGCCTTAGCCTTCTAATTTAAATCACCTTTTTAGAAATCAGAAGTGAAAAAGTGTTAAGTTATGTGTAGAATGAAGTATAATGAAGGTAGAATTAGCAATTTTTCAGTATCCATACATTCAGGTAATCAGTACATAATCTTGAAAGCTACAAGGGGCTCTGCCTCTTAACTTTTATAATTAGCTCCATTTCAGCCACTTGTAGTTCTGCCCATTACTTTTCAGTGTTTGTAAACCAGGGAACTCACTGACCACAAAGTACTTTAAACTTTTCTGCTGTCATGCTATGATAGCAGTCATAACGACTGTTGAAGTGGTGGAATATTTGAACTTTATTTTGCTAGGCCTTCATCCTGCAAACATTTACACACATCCTTAACTTTCTGCATATAAGTAGTCCCATTAGTTCAGTGCTTGAAGGATATGCTTTGCTTTAATTTGTGAGTAGTTCCATGGAATATGTTCTCACAAGATCAGGGTCTGAAGCCATAATACACGCCTTTTGTAGCTGATACTAAGCTCAGTTTCAAACTTGCTTTAGACTAGACATGGAGCTTGTAAATGGTGACCTGAACAGCAAAAATCAAATCAAATGCTTAGTTATACGAAATGCTTTAGCTCAAAATTTAACTGCGTAGTCTCAGGTTTGCTGGATGTTATGTAAAACAAGGGGGAGATCAGGGAAAAATGGAGGGTGAAATCACAAAGCTCTACAAATAGAAGACCTATCATAAATTGTACCTATCTGTTTGAAAATCTTCAGGGTGGTACATAAAAAAAAACAAACAAATAAGGTCCAAATATACCCAAGCAGAGAGCTTGAAAACTTTAATTTTTTGTCATGGTATCATTAATCTTAATCAGCATGATGCAGCAGTCAATTGGCAGTCAAAATATCATAAACCATTCACGTATCAGTGTTCCAAGACTGTAAGGCTTTCTTCTGTCTAAATATTTGGATAGTGTGGTATACTAACTCTTTGCCAACCAAATGGAAAAAATTTTAAACAAGAGCGAGCTGCAAATACTACGCCTTGAGCGTATTATGTGAGTAAGAAGGGGAGGAGGAGGGAAAAGTGCTGTTAAGCCTAACAAACAAAATCAAGCATTTTAATTATTGATATAAAATAGGACAGAGGGACCTGTTTCTTCATCTACGCATTACAGAAAATTCAGTCATTTTAAAGCATGTCTGATTTTTACAATAGTTAGAAAAAGCAAGGTTTTGGTCTTAGCTCAGATTTTGTGCACACAAACAGGTTTACTGTCTCAAAAGATTGAAATTAAACTGATTTTGAACACAAGAAATAACATTTGTAGTCCTTATAATAGTATTCCTAGGGCTCACACTGTAAAGGACCTGGGCACTGCAGTGGTCAGAGTTGTAATACTGAATTTTTAGGCACCCCATTCTCTAGGGAATCCTGCAGTTCTGGGTTACATGTCCTGTTCCTGCAGGTAATCCATGGGATGAGCAAAGACAGATGTGCAAAGAAAATGCCTGTCAGCAGTTCCATCAGAGAAAAATGCTTCAGTTGTACTCATTTCAGACATTTCTATAGCGCAGGTCATACATGCTTTGGTTCTGGGGGTTAACGCATCAGGAAGCTTGGGAAGCTACCTATATTCCCATGGGAAATGCCAAGAAATCTGATCTGGAGCGCAGCAAGATGTGGTTCCTATCTTCTTTCAGCCATCTCCTGGGTCCAGCCTCCTCCGATACCAGCTTACTGCATAGCTCTGTAGTAGCTCTCAGACTCTGCTGTTGGAGCTATTACGCTGAGCAAATAACTATATATTCGGTGGAGCAGGGGCTTGTCCAAATGAATGCTGTGTAGAGTCGTTTTCTCACTTTGTCTCACCCAGTGGGCATGCAATAGCTTTTTCCAGTAAACTGTTTCAGTGATGATTTTCTAGCATATAGGCCTTTATCAACCGTCTCCATTTTTCTCCACAAATCTGCTCTGAGGTAAAATGCTTCCTCTGACAAAAACAGCAAGCCTTTCATTAAGATTGATAATTGTGTTTATTTAACTGAGCTTCTCATCTCTTCAGTGACTTTCAGAGTGCAGTATTTTTTTAATTAATTTTTTTTTAAATAAATCATATTGACTCTAACCCATGAAACCGAGCATGTGTGTCTGCCCAAAAAAGTCAATGGGAGATTTTTCATTAAATTCACTGATCACCGATTTGGACCTGTGTCCAGATAATCATTACTGCTATTAATTCCCATTTTTACTTCCTTCCCTCAGTCTTCCTAATTATTTAGAACCTCTGTCTTCCTTTCCCCTGCCTCTTTCACCAATGTGTTTTGACTTACATTAGGCCTGCAGAACAATATTCATATACACAATCGTTTGCAGGATCAATGTTTAAGTTATGCAACAAGCAGGAGTCATGAATCACAAAACAGGCAGGAAAAATGATGTATTTATTAAACTATCTAAAAAGTAACTCTGCACTGTCTTAATGACAAATTTAAAAGTAAATGAATTTAGGATATATTAAATATAGAATATATTGATAAGCAAAGAGGATATACATCTCTATTGGCTATTTAGTTTTTAATCAAACATGCAAACTGATTTACTGATAAGGATATCAGATACTCTCAGGAGCTGGAGTTCTTCTTGTTCTATGAGTCAGTGTAATTGAATTATATTTGTCTACAGGAAGTGTTAATACAATTAATTCATTTACTTTAGAACTGCAGCATGTCTAACAGTGATGATTTAGCTTCTATAGTTCTTCAAGGGATAGTTGCCCAATATTTCTTACTCTGTCTAGTCTAGATAGACCCTAGTCTATCTAGTTAGAGATGTGCAAATGAGTTTTATTAAAATGCATAACCTTTGGTGAAGGGAAAGCCCTGTTGGTTTTGAGGTTTCTGAAGTGGGGAATCCAAAAATGAAATTTCTCTCTATATTTTGTTTGGTTTCAGATCACAGCTAAGCAAGTCTGACTTCCATCCTGTTTGCAAACTTTATCAAGAGCAGGAGTACTTTGAGGCAAAGTTGTTTTTTTTTTTTTTTTTTTTTTTTTGTACCTCCGGTTCTTAAAACCCAAGCTCGTGTAAATAGCATAAAATTGGATTAAATTACTTCTGTGGAAAGCAGTTAGGGATATAAATATGCAGTGCTTAAAAAACATTTTGTGGAAGCTGGGTTGGCTGTACGCTTAAGCAATATTTCACTCACTGGAAATCAGCAGAGCTTTCTGTGGCAACGTGGTTGAGAAGTAGGATATTTCACAGATTTTACACTGGAGTCCTTCAGGGCAAGATTGCTTTCATCCAGGAACCTTAAGGTGTTAATTTCCATCTGTAAATATATAGACTTTCAGTGCTTCAGCTACTGAGAAAAACAGTTTAGTTTTGAATTTATGAATAGCTAATTCTGTTTCTCAGCTGTAATAGTGAATTACCATTTCCCACTCTCTCCCTCAGACATACCTGGAAGAAATATGGTGACATGTTTTTCACCTAATGCCATCGTACTTCAAATCCATTGTATGTATATTATTTTTCCTTATTCCTGTGAGCCTAGAATGCAGGTATTAACTTTATGCACACTCTTATCTTTAAAAGGAAAAAAAAAATCCATAATAATGGTTTTCTCTTTCATGCAATGTTTCTCTGTGGGTTATCAGTTTCCACTGCCATGAGACTTGGAGAGGAATGGATAGGTTGTCAGGTTCAATGACCTCTTTCATTGAGCAAAACAGAGGTCACACTGAGAGGTCTCCGTATCTGAAGAAGTTCAAATTTAATTACAGTGTTCTGGAGATATACATATCAAGCTAAAGACAAAGAGGATGTAAAATGATTAAGATGCAAATAAAATAACAAATGGAACACAAACATCTTGTTTTAGCAACTGGAAAATATACTTCCCCAAAAAAGATTTTTTCAGGTATTCTCCTAAGCAAAATATCTCATCCCCTGCTTCTAAGAGTGGGGAAGTCAGACATTACCCTCATACAATAATAATAGCTTTACATCTCAATGCCTTTTGATATGTTTCTTAAGTGGTTTCCTATTTATTTTAAAATACAAGAAAGCTTTGTTGACTTTGCAGTTTATTCAAATGAAGGTCTTATTTATACCTGTGTATAAATTGTGCCAAAATCTGCATGAATTTTATACTAGCAGTCAGCAAATGGTGGTCAGGGGGCCAGATCCTTGGCTGTAGGAAAACAGAGCAACCCCATTGATTTTGGTGGAATGATGCCACCAGTACAGAACTTGGCTTTCTGTCTTCTTCTAGTCTGCTTGTAAACTTGAGATGGCTGAGCACACACCCAGGTTTCCCGAAGTTGGCAGAACCACCAAATTCCAGTCTCTTTCTTGGGGAACTAGACTCTTCGTAGCTTCAATATTTTTCCTTCAGTAGAGAATGTAAAAAGAAAGCACTTCTCTGACCCTGAAAAAAGCTATACTCTTTAGACTAGACTCCTTTTTTTAGGAGGAAAGATTTATTCCTCAAGAACAATAACCATATAAACTGTACCATCAGTGAAAACACTTGAGCATGTACGATGCAAATACGATCTTTCCAGGTTTCAAATTCTCTGAAGGAAAGTCTTTCATTATTTCAGTTCATTGTATGGACTCCATGCCTTAATGACTGCAGGAGCTCCAACCCAAAGGTCCAGCACAAGATCAGGCCACATTCATATTTTGTATGGGAATGGATGCAGTACTTAAACATGTATATAAGTATTTTATACTTGTATATAAAATGCATGCCTGCACACGGCAAGATCTATCGGCCTCAAAATTCAGCATACGCATAAGCATTTGCAAGGTCTGAGCCATAAGCCTTTCACACAGCCTAAGAAAGCAGCTGGTACTGGATCTACTTCTTTTACAAATACTTATGCATAAAAATATGTATGTCTAGCTTTACTAGAGGAGCTAGTGTCTTGATATGCAGTTTTTAATATTTATGAATTCTTGGTAACACTATTGCAGTGCTCAGTTTTCCTGGGTCTGCTGTAATAGTCACCTGCAGCCACTGCATCAATGCTTTTAAGAAGTATATAAGTTTTAGTGTTCAGGCAAGCCTGAGCAAACTCTTGGAACTCAAGAACCTACAATGTCATGGTACCACTGGACACTATGTATCCTGCTGAAAAGCTGTTTCCTAGCCTCTATAAGATGGGACAGCCTTTTTCTTGAGACTTTTTTCTTTTTTAACAGTCGCATAGACCTTGGATTGGTAGCTGAGAAGAGAATGAAGAAAGCTCCTAATAAGCCATAGAAAAAGAATATTAAGAAAAATGTTGGGCATTATGTATGGAAGATGGCCACTGCCATTCTAAGGAAAATGCTAACACAAAATAATGTTTCATTAAGGAAAACAATGGTGGTGGTGGGGTGCTATTCTGCAAAAATATTCAGAGAGAAGGCCATCAAATCAAGTCCTCCTTTTTCTTTTCTGCGCTAGAATAGACTTGGAAGAGACTCTTGTAGTTCAGTTGCTGCTTGACTCTCCCATATCCAAACCTGAAAAGTCTATTTCCGATGACAAAAATATAATTTATTCTCCACATTCATTCAGTCCTTGCTTGAATTACCAGGTACACATGAAAAACTAGAAATGCCAGACACAAAGGACAACATGTTTTTTTATACCTACTTTTTTTTCTTTAGATATGTGAGGGAACTCACCATCTTGGTTCAAATGTTCCACTGTGCTGCTTTGAGATAGGACAGGCTTTGCCTATCTTTGGGTCTTGGCAAAAGTCAAACCATTGGCCTCCCTTGGGAATGTTTGTAATGTGCATACTGAAATGTGTATATTTTGACAAGAGTGTTGTTGGACTCCATAAATTAAATTAAACCAATGAGAACATCAAGATAACAATCAGACTGTTACTTTAAGATTGTCATACAACATTATCTACTATCCCTGTATCAAGAATGCAGAACTGGAGCATTTATGCCTTATATATCCTGCAAAAAATCTTTTCCAATTATACTGCTTTGACCTTTTTAATATTTTGTTTGCATTGTTGTCCAGTCTTAATCTCTTTTGTTTACAGCAACAATATTCTGTAAGGAAAATGCAGATCAGCTAGCAAATAGTAATGAGAAATCTAAAAGTTTGAAGCTGAGTTTTGTAAAACTAATAACATTTTATAGTCTTTCTTAAAATATATAAACTTTCATATCTTGAAGCCTTAATCCCTTGAAGGCAATTTATAGCAAGACTGAGAGTTTACCATTTCTATTTTAGTTTAAAAAGTGTGACAGAACCATTCACTAATTACTCCTCACTATATCTCTGTAAATTGGTTGGCCTGGGGGAAAGAAAAGGGGAAATCATGACTATATATGGTGTAAGCTCATCAAGCCCACAGCTTGGGCTTTAGTGTCTGCAATCTCATGATTTCATCGAAATCTCATTTGGGCTGTTACCACACTACAACAGGGCCTGCTTTGCCACCTCTGCCTTTCCGATTAGGGAACAGGAACCGCTGCAGTGTGGGAATGTGTGCTACCACTCCTTCTTGGTGCAGTAAAGGGTCTTTGTGCCTCTTGTTGCTGGAACTTAATCAAGTGATTGCGAAGGGTGTTGAGGTGCAAGCAGAGGTTCAGGTTGCCTGTAGCCACATTCGAGGTGGACACGGCAAGCAACCTGATACAGAAAAGTCAAGCGCTTTGCTGAAGGCTGTGGATAGTCAGCGTCACAGATGGAAGGAAAACTTGAGAAACCCAAATTTCCAGACCCTGGCTGGTTCATCTAGACTGCATCTCCTTAGATGGTATACTAAATTACTGTGGAAAAGATTGCAATGAGGGTAAGAAATGAGACCGAGGAAAAAAATGTCAGAAATCTACATTTTCCTGGTGCTTAGCACAAGTAAAAATGCAAGAGTGATCAGAAATGTTTTTAGTCAGACTTTTGGGGGCCTCTGTGTTGATTTTAAGCAGCTTTCTTGCCCTTTTTGTTTTCATACAGAATAGACAAATGGACAAATAAATCCCCATTAAGACTATCTATCCAGTCTCTTGCTGTCTTTGTAGTGTGATGTGCTGCCAGTGTTTTAAGAGGGGACTTCTCCACAATGTTTTCATCTTACCAGATGTCCTTGCAAAAAGAAAAGGCAAGAGACTGGGTTTCCATTCCTTTTTGTTCCTATTAGAAAAGGATGAGCGCTTTTGGTCCCTGAAATCAAAATCACTGGGCAAATAAATTGAGCTACACTGTGTTGGAAATATTAGTCTTTGTTTTGGAATCTGATACCAACTATGCTGATGACAGTATATGATAGCAGAATATAAACTTAGACAGGGAAAAACCCTGTAAAAGGTTGTGAATGAACTCATCACTGAGAAATATTTTGGAGACAGTTATTTGGAAAACCCTGTTCTTCTCCAAAAGCAAGCATCTTAATCATCAGAGCTTGGCAGGGTGAGGAGGGGGGGGTATTTTCTTTTCAAAGTAGCCTACCATTTTATGCAGAGTCTCTGGTTAAGTGGTTTATATTATGTGCTCATCGATGTGGGAGTTCGAAGCCCTGGTCTGTTTGTTGTGATGTGCAGGTCTTCTGTGCTCTGTTGCAAAGTCCTACTCATCTTCATTATGCCTTCCTGGTTTAATATTAACCCATATAAAGTTCATCACTCTCTACAGAGAAATCTGAGGGCACTGCGTATTTAGTGACTACAGCTACGTGGGCTGAAGTATTTACTAGAGTGCTGCAACCTGTTGGCTCATAACCTTCTGAGGCAAGACAGTAACCAAAAAGGCCCTGGCTGAGTAGTCTGTGATTAGCGATGTTAAATATAAAGGTGAAAAAGTAAATCTCCTTGCTCTGGCTATCTTATGGGAAAGATTTGATGTAGAGGCTAAGACAGTTCAAGATAGGTTTTGACTCAGCTCCTTTACTGAACATTTTCTATGTCTGTTGTAGGCATCTTCTTGCTCAACATGACAGCTTCTTCTCCTTTTAACACCCTTATTTTTTTCCCATGAGTCTGTGTACCTAAGTAGAGATTCCTTAGGAGGAATTTAGATTCCTTAGGAGCCTAAAATTAGAGCCGCTTTTGCCAGGCCTGTCGTCTTTACCTCTCAGCCTTTTTTTCAGTAGCCAAAATTCCTTCTCTTGATGCCATTCCAGCTTCTCTGTACCTCAGCAAAGACAAATTCCTGCTCCAGGCTGCCAGCTCTTTTCCTGCAACTAAGTCTGGTCTCCGGTAGCAAAAGCCTGAAACAGCTTCCTGACAAATCTTTGATCTTTCCTTAGCTAGGAAAATAGCTACATTTGCTGATACCTAATACTTCTGCAAACCATCTCTGTGACAGCATTAAATAAGCCAAGTGTGGTGACACACATTTCATTTACATGCCTTCATTTTGTATTGCATTTGTAATCATAATCCACTAATAATCCATTCCTCTCATATTGAACATTTCTCAAGCTGGTACTTTGGATGGGTAAGCAGATCTGTGACAGACTGTAAAATCTGAGTAAACTCCATGGAAGTGGGAAGGAACTGGGATCAGCCTCATCACTGCAATTTTCAACACCAGATTTTGCCTGTATAATGTCATTAAAGTCACTGAATGGAAGTGACTGTCACTGTACTCACTGAAGTAGCTGAGCATTTTGATCTGGAGGATTGCAGTTTGGCATTCATGGTGGAATAAAAAAGAATAATGCAACACCAAGGAAAGGGTCTATCCATAGAGATTCCTTGCAATATGAACCACATGGTGAATTAACTTAAAAAAGGATGATACAATTAGATTTAGTTCAAGAGGTAGACAAACTTCAGGTTGATTCTTATTTTATCTGAACTAAACCACTGAAGAAACACAGACACTTTGAAGATTATTTATTGTCTCATCTGGAAGAAATAACAAAAACAAAGGAAAATTACATCAGTAACTAAAGCAGCACTTTTATTGCAAACTTTTAAAGGGCTTGAGACCTTGGTTACAAAAAGCTGTAGGGAGACTGTGAACTTTCTAATGCCTGGAGCCCTGGGAGGTTTTATCACACACATGTACACAAGAGCATTTGCTTTAAAGTTGAAATCTTTCACTGATACAGTGATTTATGGCTGGGTGTTGTCAAGACTCAACAATTATAAGTTTTGTCATACTGTTTTCCTTGAGAGATCACAGTTCTGAAGCCTTTGTGTTTCAGGCTTCCTAGTGGATTTGCTGCTTTGTCTTCTTATAACATACCAACTTGCTTAAAATTGACAGCCTGACCTTGGTCCCATCTCTGTTGTTCAGTTCTTCATTGCATTATTTATTCTTCAGTCATCTGCCCAGATGTTACAAGTATCTTCACCTTCGTGGATAAAATCCTTCAGAGAGCACATCTACACCATATATGTAGCCAGAACATTAAAATTCTTTATTAGTGCTTGTAACTTTTTCTCATGTCTTCCATGGATATTTGTATACCCATTTTACAGACTGACTGAGAGGACAAAAAAGGTTTTGTCAACAGTGTGTAACTGATATGGTGCATGCAGTATTTATAAGATACGATAAATCACACCACTAATACAGATTTGATGAAGGAGTGGGGTTTCTTTTCCTCAAATAAAGTTATATATGTAATATCATACATCATATCAAGCTAAAATTTTCCTAAAAGCATTTTTTTCCAGTTATCTATTTGTACATGGTCTGAAGGAGCTCCCTTTACAGAAATTATGGTAGAAGGAGAAAATGAAGTGTTTGGAAAAATGAAGACTTTGGTGTACCTTTTTCTTAGATCAAACTGGACAATATAGCAATACTCTGTCACTGTTCTGTACAGCTTTGTTAGAGTACATTTGACATATAATTAGTAAACAATGGAATTTTAAAAAAATTGTTTATCATCTGACATTTCCAATAGAAGATATTGTATGGAAAACCTGAAGAGTTCACATCTATTTAAAAATGACTGATAGAGGATCAGATGAGCTTGATCACTGGTTTGGGGTTTTTTTTTGGTTTGGGTTTTTTTTTTGGAAGTTCAACATTTAATTTAATCACTGCTTGAATGTTGTACTGATATCTACATCTATATAACTGTACATCAATTTAAATAGCATTAAAACTTCACAATCATCTCTTTGTTCTTCAAAACATTTGTATCGATTAAAAAGTCCATGACGTTAAACATGAAGAGTTCCACCCCTTAGAGTTAGAAGCCTGACACCTACCCTTTACATTAATAAAGATTTTGCCTTTTAAGATCAAGAGGGGCTGAAAGAAAGAAATAATCATCTTGCTCAATCCTAGTTTTGGAAAATCTGAAACACTGTTATCGTGTTGAAGGGCAAAATAAATAGTTATTTATTCATATAAAATCTAGGAAAATCATTGAGTGGGTATGGAAAATTGTAGAGAGTAAGGCTATATGGCTGACAAATGCTATACACAATTTTCAGTTGCCATAAAGTTGTCTAGCCATCCCATCATCTATCCTGTGCTTCTTTCATGGTGTCAGAGTATCTGCATGTGTTACAACTAAAGAAAGTTTTCCATTACAATCTCCCTATCTACTTGCCTTCCCTCTCTTAGATCATGACAATATGTTTTGACAAGTATGCCAGTCTATGCAGTTGCTGTTCTTTTCACTGTATTCTCCTCAATAGAGAGTACTGTTAATATGACTGTGATTTTTGACATAATTTTGAAAAACACGCATTTTTTGAGCAGATGATTTGAAAATTTAGCATCAGTGATGTCTAAAGCAGAAGTTATGCAAAAGCTTGCTAAACACCACCACCACTTACAAGAGATCTAGTCTCAAATTTAGAAAAGCATTGGAGGGTGGGAGAGAATGCTTTCTAAAAATTATTTTAAAATGGGAATCATATTGATTCTTTAGGTGCTGCATGACATATACTGCAAAAAGTCTGTTTTATTGCACTTATATTTTGACTAATTGACTTGTAAGATAACTTCTAGCTGAAGCTCACATAGGATTGCTGAAAAACAGAGTTCTTTAATTCCAATCCAGCACACTGTAGTGCTGAACAACTAATATACTGTACTACTGGAATACCCATTCTGTTAAGATAACACTTTCGTAGAATAATCCTATTACAACTACCAAGTCTTTCATGCTGTGGAAGACTACTTTTTCAACCAAGCAATAAGAAGTCCTGTCCTGTCCTGTCAACCTCATGCTTGAAGGAGCTGGTATGTAAGACTGGCCGGACAGCAGCTTAGAAAAAGTTTCCTTAAATTGGGTACTATATACCTGTCATAATGGGATATATCCAATTATAGGCCATATTCTTAAATCTTCTGGTGGAAGAATATAAAAATTAGCAAAAAATAAATCTACAAAATTACTTTGTTCTTACAAATAAAGATTCTAACATGCCTATTATTTAATATAGAGCTATTACAGGCATAAAAATAAACACATGCACAGATATGAACAGAGCAACATGACCACATGAACCACATTTGGTTCAAATGCAAAGATACAAAAGCTGGGAGAGGGAAGGTGTTTTGTTTTTAAATCCAAATAAAACTTTATGATCATCTAGCTTCTCTCTCTCTCTCTCAGTAATACAAACTATAGAATATGCAAGAAAATTAAGTTTTCTTTATACTGTGTATGTCCAAATGACATACTATCCCTGAATAGCAATCTGGGCAAGGATTTGGGATATTAAAAAAGTTATTAGATTCTTGAAGGATTTTCTAGTTGGTATCTAGAAGCACTATGTTCCTGTATCACCTATTTGTTGGCATTAGTTCCTTTAAACCCTAGAAGTTAATTAGTCTTAATGAAAAACATCTGTAGCAGACATAGTGATGATTTTCTAGATGAAGTGATTCACAACAAAATTATTGCTCACAGTGTTAAGCCAAAACATGTCTCTTCTGGCTTTAGCTGCCTCCGCAAGGTCTTGCAGGTTGTAGTAAAGGAGGCATCAGCAAAGCAGAAAATTCCTCATCTTCATCTAGTTGCGCTCAGGGCTTTTATTTACATTCCATAATATATGAATTAGGTCCAAAATGCTGGTCTATTTATTGCTCTGTATTTAACCATGGGCCAGATTTGCTTTTGTTTTTTGGCTTTCAGTTTTGGCTTTTGCAAACTTTGTGCTCTCTCTGCATGTCCCAGTTCCAGAGTTGTAGGCTGCCTTCTCAGACGGCTCTAAGTGCCCCGGCTCTGCTGGGATCAGGGGTCATCCTCCTCCCTTTCAGATCTGCCCTTGAAGAGCAGTAGTGAAGTGCTCCTGGAAGCTTCTCTGCTTGGCTTCCAGCTGGAAATCATGGGCTTCTCTGGACAAGGTTTAGAAGTAGATTTCAAGCTTTCTCTAGAAAGCCACGACTGTTCGTCCAGAACCACCACCTCAGTCTCTCCTGATGAACAGACTTTCAGCAACAGAGCAACTGACATTGTTACACAGAGAGGTAAGCAGTGTCACATTCTACCATCACAAACACATACAAATGCAAACCCAAAAAACCCTGCCTAATGAAGTGTCCTGTAAGGATCAGCAAAATAAGCTAATGTGTAAATAATACACATCTGTGTGATTTTAGCAGTAGATTAGCAAATCACCTTAGAAACAAAGTTATTCTTTTTTACTAACCAGATAACTTGAACACCACAAAATTGTTTAATATAATTTTGTGATGCAGCTTCTGTCATTTTAAGAGAAACACGTTTTAACTCAAAATTGTTTTTTGCATCAAAAATATTTTCTTTTCTTCCATCTCAAGTGCATGTTTCTGAAACAGAAGATGCTTCTTCCATGCTCCACTGTCTGATATAAGAGGAAAAGACTATCAACAAAATTTGTTGCTTGCAATGTCTTATATTGGTCAGAGATACAACTACTGAAACTCTCAAAGGAGTGACTCCCTCTGGTAGTACCTTCAATTTGTATCAGTCCCAGGAATGAAAACTGACCTACTCAGGCTGTAATTCGGTAGATTACTGAGCACTTGGATAACACTAGTTCCAGTAGAGTATGTGTTTAGGAATCATTCAGTGCTTAGAAATAAGTATAGTGGCTTTGCTGAACTTGAGTCAATAATGACTGCTTTAAATAAGTCAAATATTGTTTTGCTGCTTATTTTATGGGACCTTGTTGTCCTTCCTTTCAGTGAGGGAACTGCTAGATCAGAAAAACTTCAGCTGAGAACATTCCAATATTCAGGGCCAGAAATTCATGATTTGCAGTTCATTTTAAGTACCTGGATGAACACCCAGCACTGACTGGCCAGTGTCATAAAAGTTACGCTGCCAAAAGGTCCGCCTGTCTGCTTTTGCAACTTTTAACCATATATCTGTATTGCATTATATAAATATACATATATTGCTTATCTTCAGCAACTGGAAGCCTCTGATTACTTGAGAATTGCAACATAATATTTTGAGAAGTATATGAAGTAACTCCAGGTCTTGGGCAACATACCTTTTCATGACAAAATTCCAGAGTACTGTGTGCATGATGGTGACATGTAGACTAGCTTACATTGCTTTTTCCATCGCAGTGTTAGTGCATCAAAATATTGCGCTTGAGCTTGAAAAATGTTTTGCTAGAGAACCAAATTACTATTAACTTTTTCTCTGTTGTAAAAGGTAATCAGAACTTCCAAGAAAGAGCCATGAAAGAATAAGTAAGACGTTCATATGATGAGCACAGCATCATAGAGAGTATTGCCTGGTCATTTGGAGCTTTTTCAGAGCTACTTCAGTTGGGGACCTCCTCAACTGAAAGAAGAAAGTCTAGGCCTTGATGTGGTTACACTTCATGCAAAGGCCTGAAGTTGTCGGGGTAGCTACAGCTGGACGGAACTGGATAGACACAGCTGAATGCATGGTAAGTTTTCTCCTAGAATGGTTGAAAATCATGCCCTGAGCAAGCCCTGTATACCATTTATCGCAGAGGCCAGGTTCATCATTTTCCAGAGGCAATCTTTTCCTCTGTAAGTGACAGAGTAGGAGATTAGTTCTATCATTCCTCTCATTCATTTTGTCTTTTGACTGAAAGGAAAGTAACTGTATTGTAGGGACCTAGATGTTGCCACTTTTGCGGTTCACTGGCATGATGGAGCCTTTAGAGACCTTGCAAAATGTGTGCAGACTTCTCCAAAATGGATGGTTTTGCTGACTGAGAGGCAGTAAATCAGTTCTGATTAGCTGACATTGTATTCTTGTTACTATGTGAACGGAATAATATGTCCCTTTGGGCTTTTTGTGCTTGTGTTTGGTGTCATGATGAGAAAGATTTTTATAGGCTGGTAACAAATAAATACAGTGTTCTTTCAAGGTCTGTTTTACTAATACTGATTTGGGTCTTAATTTCTCTAGGCTGCTCACGTGTGGCAATAATCAACCTCCACATGCAGCCCAAAAGCATCTTGGTTATCTGTAAAACAATCTTGCTAGAAAATAATTTTGCTCAGAGCAGCTAGAGAGCAGCAAACTCACTGGAATTCAGAGTTAAAGAAATCAGTATTTATCTTACTTTGTATGGCTTCATTTTCTAAAAGAAGCCAGAAGAAAAGAGTTACTTTGAGTGTACAGTGCTCTCTCGTTGCTTTATAACCAGACTTTATTTGCATGAATCAAGATGGTGTGGGCTAAGAATACAAGAAATGCTGTGGGATAAAATCAAAGAAGGTTGCAGCACCAAAAGCTTGGAGGTGGGGAGAAAAGGAAACAATTGTTTGGAACAATTATCTTCAGCTGGACTCTGCCTAATTAGGAAAGAGTCTGCCACATCTTTTTCATGTTCCTGTGCTCTAGCCCTTTCTGTAAGGTTAGGTTTCAGTTACTCCTTGCTTACGCTTAGTGGAGACTCAGCAGTGGATATATAAGTATATACAGTCCTGTGCTTGATTGCTTTCTTGCTTAGCAAGAATACGTGAGTGTCTTCACCCTGAACAATTCCCAGCAGGGGCTCCGTGCTGTAAGTTTTGTTTTGAAAATTACTAGTGTTCTTCTCGCATAAAAAGGGACAGAAGTCTTTTAACACACATTCCTCTACTTGGGTCTGAGTGTATTCTGTTTTAAATGGGAACAAAATCTGTCCCTTAAAGCAATCTGTGATATGTTTTAAATGTGTGACAAGCTAAGAGATGAAGCAGATGTACCAAAACAACACATACTAGCTGCTGTTGATCATCCAGATTTACTTCTTGGCCTTTTTTTTTTTTTTTTTTAACACAATTCACAGTATGAATTGCTCTACAGGATACCCCTTTTGAGTGCAATCAACTCAGAAGAGTCATCTTGCTGAGTAACGTGTGCAGATAATAAATCTAGCTGTCAAATGTAAGCTTTCTAGGAAATTTGTTGATTTGGGTTTTTTTTTCTCTATGGAAATCTTCTGGAAAATAATTTTTTTATCCAACAGATCTTTCAATACATTGGTCACTGTTTATTTTTTAATTTCCCTAATGTTTCATGATATATCCTTTGATATCGACTATTCCATTCCAAAGTCATTCTGTAGTTTGATTCACTTTGTATTCATTATTGCTGATGAGTTTTAGACAGTCAGGCAAAATAGAAGTGGAGAAAATCAATTGGGATTTGAAAAGGTACAGAATGTTTCAGTGTGGTGTGATGTGTGCAGTCGTGAAATTATTTTTGTCAAATCTAACATGTAATACGTATGCTGAAGAAAAGATAAACCTTAAATACGGCAATAATTTTGTGCTTACTGTTCAGAGCTGAAATAGCTTAGAATAAATTTATATGTAGTCCCTAAAACCTTTGCCTAATCTGATTAGTTTAGCTATTTTTCCAGTAAGTTCCATTTTAGAAACTTAAAGCACCTAGGGAGTCCCATGTTTTTAAGATTTACCAGGTCTTCAAGTTCAATGATGGAGGGTGTAATCTATCAGAATGTGCTTTCTTCATTAATGCCTATCACACATGTGTATAACAGTAGTTTCCCTCAACTTTACTGAAGTTACAAATAAGTGTGACTTCAGAGTGTATGCTGAGAACAGAGTAGTAGACAATACACGTCCAGTTTGTGAATTTGCTTATTTAATAAGAACTACATAGAAATTAGCATTTTTGCAATAGCGAGCTACTTGTGTTTGCAATGGTGAGCACTCCAGAAATAGGCAAATTCTAAGAATTTGTTTTGCTTTACTAGCATTAACTAAAGCATTTTGCATATTGTGTATCCTCTATGGGAAACAATGTGTGAAAATTTATATTTAACAAAATGGAAAAGTATAAGAATAGGCTCTGAAGTGGCTGTACAAAGCAAAGAAGCAACTTCCTGATTCATACATCCTCTGAAGAATGGTTTGTTCATTTAAAAAAGCTATTTTTTTTCCAGAATGCAATCCTAGACCTTACATTTAAGTAGTTATTATGCACTTGGCAATTGCTTCTTCCTGTTGAAAAAACGGACCAGGGACTTCCCATATCTGTCTTATTTGTTTGATACTGTGCACTGACAATGAAAAATGTGGCCAAGCCACCTTCTTGCTTTAGAATTTCCAGATCTTTGAGTGCTTATTGTCATAATATTCATGCTAGGACTTTGTATTTATTTCTTGGGAGTGTGACTGAGGGGGTTCTTTGCTTATTTTTGCTTTAGAAAAAAGGGGAAAAGAGAGGATAAATGATTAAAAACATCTGGTGATAATTAATTCACAATTAAATAATTCTCAATTTCTCTATAACCTTCCTCTGAAACTGATGAAAACTCTCCTTTTCTATTGGGATGGATATTTATCTGTTTTCTGGGCTTGATTAACATATGATCAATAGTTGCAATTTCTGCCTGAGTTTTGGAATCCTGTGAACCTCTGATTTCTGCTAAAGTCCAAATATTGCATTGGAATCTTATTTGTCTCCTACAAAAACTTCTTTCCTGTGAGCCCCAAGTTTAACCTTGAGAGAAAAGACTGACTTCAAATCTAATGTATCCATGTTGCCTGACCTGAGATAGGTTCTTCTTTTGTTTTTGATGATCAATCCAAAAGTTCCTGGAAACTACCAATTCTGTTGCTTCCAAGAGCTACAGAAGGAACCTTTATCTTTAAGATGATCAAGTGCAAGGTTATTTCTCAGCTATCATCGAGAAGAACAGAACTAGAATTATCTAAGTGCCCATTCTAATCCCTGTTCCTCCATGGCCTGTCATATTGCACTGACTGATGCAATAATTGTAGTAAAATGCAGAAAAAAGTTCTGGGACTGTAAAAGTCTAAAACAAGTAAGTTAGAGGCAAAATTATTAACTGGGCTGCAACAGCATCCAGGGGCTCCCATGTCATAAACACTAGATCTAGAAATGAGGCAGTTGCTGATCCATAGAGAATATAAATCAGTGTTCTACACTGGACCCCACAGTTGTCCTTGGTGCATGTCCTTGCCACTAAGTTACTCACTGCTAAGTTTCAGCCAGGCTCACCCTCTTATTTCTTTCTAACCAGATATTCAATTATTTATGCAGAATTAAACAATTTCAATAAGAAAGTGATTTTAATCAGGTGAATGCAGCCAGGGAAGTGCGCATGGGATGTGGCTATGGAGGATCCTCTTGTACCCCTCCTGGGAAACCTGCATGCTCGATCACCTCCCTGAAATGCCTATACACCAATGCACGCAGCATGGGGAATAAACAGGAAGAACTAGAAATCTTCGCAGGGCCATGATCTCATTGCCATTACAGAGACATGGTGGGATAGCTCACATGACTGGAGTACTGTCATGGATGGCTATGTGCTTTTTAGGAAAGACAGGCCGGGAAAGCAAGGTGGTGGAGTTGCTCTTTATGTGAGAGAGCAACTGGAATGTATTGAGCTTTGCCTAGGGGTGGATGAAGAACGAGTCGAGAGCTTATGGGTAAGGATCAAAGGGCAGGCTAGCATGGGTGACACTGTTGTGGGTGTTTACTACAGGCCACCTGATCAGGAAGAGGACGTTGATGAGGCCTTCTACAGACAACTGGAAGTAGCCTCATGATCACAGGCCCTGGTTCTCACGGGGGACTTCGACCACCCTGATATCTGCTGGAAAGACAACACAGCTAGGCACAAATGGTCCAGGAGGTTCTTGCAGAGCATTGATGATAACTTCCTGACACAGGTGGTGGAGGAGCCAACAAGGAGAGGTGTGCTGCTGGACCTCGTACTAACAAAGAAGGACTGGTTGAAGATGTGAAGGTCGGGGGCAGCCTTGGCTGCAGTGACCATGAGATGGTGGAGTTCAGGATCCTGTGAGGAGGAAGCAGGGCACTAAGTAGGATCACAACCCCAGACTTCAGGAGAGCAAACTTTGGCCTCTTCAGGGACCTACTTGGAGGAATCCCATGGGTTACGGCCCTAGAAGGAAGGGGGCGGGGTCCAAGAGAGTTGGTTAATATTAAAGGATCACTTCCTCCAAGCTCAAGATCAGGGCATCCCTATGAGTAAGAAGTCAAGCAAGGGGGGCAGGAGACCTGCATGGATGAGCAAGGAGCTCCTGGCAAAACTCAACCAGAAGAAGGAAGTATACAGAATGTGGAAAGGGGACAGGCCACTTGGGAGGAATATAGGAATGTTGTCAGAGTATGCAGGGATGCGACAAGGAAGGCTAAGGCCCGTTTGGAATTGAATCTGGCAAGAGATGTCAAGGACAGCAAGAAGGGCTTCTTCAAATACATCAGTAGCAAGAGGAAGACTAGGGAAAATGTGGGCCCATTGCTGAACGGGGTGGGTGCCCTGGTGACAAAGGATACAGAGAAGGCAGAGTTCCTGAATGCCTTCTTTGCTTCAGTCTTTACTGCTCAGGCCAGTCCTCAGGAATCCCAGACCCTGGAGACATGAGAGAAAGTCTGGAGAAAGGAAGAGTTTCCCTTGGTCGAGGAGGATTGGGTTAGAGATCATTTAGGCAGACTTGACGCCCACAAATCCATGGGCCCTGATGGGATGCACCCACGAGTGCCAAGGGAGGTGGCAGATGTAATTGCTAGGCCACTCTCCATCATCTTTGAAAGGTCATGGAGAACAGGAGCGGTGCCTGAGGACTGGAAGAAAGCCAGTGTCACCCCAGTCTTCAGAAAGGGCAAGAAGGAGGACCCAGGCAACTACAGGCCAGTCAGCCTCACCTGCATCCCTGGAAAGGTGATAGAGCAGCTCATCCTGGAGGCCATCTCCAAGCATGTGGAGGACAAGAAGGTGATCAGGAGTAGTCAGCATGGCTTCACCAAGGGGAAATCATGCCTAACCAATCTGATAGCCTTCTCTGATGGAATGACTGGCTGGGTAGATGAGGGGAGAGCAGTGGATGTTGTCTCCCTTGACTTCAGCAAGGCTTTTGACACTGTCTCCCAGAACATCCTCATAGACAAGCTCAGGAAGTGTGGGCTAGATGAGTGGACAGTGAGGTGGATTGAGAACTGGCTGAATGGCAGAGCTCAGAGGGTTGCGATCAGCAGCGCAGAGTCTAGTTGGAGGCCTGTAGCTAGCGGTGTCCCCCAGGGGTCAGTCCTGGGTCCAGTCTTGTTCAACTTAGTCATCAATGACCTGGATGAAGGGACAGAGTGCACCTTCAGCAAGTTTGCTGACGATACAAAACTGGGAGGAGTGGCCGATACACCAGAGGGCTGTGCTGCCATTCAGAGAGACCTGGACAGGCTGGAGAGGTGGGCGGAGAGGAACCTCAAGAAGTTCAACAAAGGAAAGTGCAGGGTCTTGCACCTGGGGAGGAATGCCCCCATGCACCAGTACAGGTTGGGGGTTGACCCGCTGGAAAGCAGCTCTGCAGAGAAGGACCTGGGAGTGCTGGTGGACACCAAGTTAAGTATGAGGCAGCAATGTGCCCTTGTGGCCAAGAAGGCCAATGGTATCCTGGGCTGCATCAGGAAGAGTGTTGCCAGCAGGTCGAGGGAGGTGATCCTCCCCCTCTACTCAGCCCTGCTGAGGCCACATCTGGAGTGCTGTGTCCAGTTCTGGGCTCCCCAGTACAAGAGGGATGTGGCACTACTGGAGCAAGTCCAGCGAAGGGCTAGAAAGATGATTAGGGGACTGGAGCATCTCTCTTATGAGGAAAAACTGAGAGAGCTGGGCCTGTTCAGCCTGGAGAAGAGAAGGCTGAGGGGGGATCTTATTAATGTGTACAAGTATCTGAAGGGAGGGTGTCAAGAGGATGGAGCCAGACTCTTTTCAGTGGTGCCCAGTAACAGGATGTGAGGCAGCGGGCACAAACTGAAACACAGAAAGTTCCATCTGAACATGAGAAAAAACTTCTTCACTGTGAGGGTGACAGAGCACTGGAACAGGTTGCTCAGAGAGGTTGTGGAGTCTCCTTCTCTGGAGATATTCAAAACCCGCCTGGATGCGATCCTGTGCAACGTGCTCTAGGTGACCCTGCTTGAGCAGGGGGGTTGGACTAGATGATCTCCAGAGATCCCTTCCAACCTCAACCGTTCTGTGATTCTGTGTGATTAAGACATCTAGAAGTGAAAGCTGTCCCCTTTTCGTTAAACAATGTCTTGATTAGTGCACTTAATCAGGAAATGGGAATGTAGCCTCAGTGCTGTCCTTCATCTGAGGTTCCTTTCTTTCCTCAATGCTGGTGTAGCATCAGCAGGAGGAGTCATCTTTACCCCGTCACTGTCCTGAGGTATGGGTTTGATGTGCTCACTCCTCTTGCAAGCTGATGTAGGCACTGAACTATTTCTGAATGAGTGTTCCAAGAAATATGTGTTTAATATAAGACAATCTGTCCAAAGTAAAGTAGTTATCATGTTCTTGGAAGATCCAACAGGACACAGAGGTCCCTCAGGGGGCTGACTGCAAACAGGAGATTATGCTGAGTTACTTAGTCTGGGACAGTTCCCAGTATGTCCAGAAGCAAAACTTCAGATACTTCAAAAACTTTAAATCCACCAAGGTGGTACACAGGAAATTTGCATACCATTGTGATGAAGTAGCAATTGGGCAGTTCTGTCTGTGCTGGAAGTCAGACATCTAAATTCTTTGTTGAATCCAGCCACAAGACCACATCATCTGTATCCTGGTTCAATATCCTAACCAGAAATCTATCCTTACTGATTAAATACCATCTTGGAACTGATTATCATCATCTCATAGGAGAATTAAAAGCATTTACCAGAATAGGATTTTTGAAATGTTTAAGTGTTTCATACTTCAATCTTTTCCACGTATTTAAAAATTTTGGTTTGCTATTGGTAGTATTTTTTTTGGCATGAGAACTAGATAAAAATTTCTCTTTTGTAATTTTTTCATTATGACTTTGACTCTAAAGATATTAACTACTAAGTCTGGAAAATAAAACAGTGTGAAAAGTTTACGGTTCAGGAAGAATATTACATAATGTAAATCTTAATAGTGCTAATGAAATTTAAATGGCAAAGGTGCTGATGTGACTGTATTCAGAAATTTTACAGTTGGTATAGTCAAAAAAGTCAGTTATTCAAAATAGAGCATTTATCTTTCTAGAAATAATTTAGAATAAAGTATCATCAATTCTGTTTTATTAGCTAGTGCAAAATTATACAAGCTAACATTTAGCATACATATTAAATGCACATTAATGCACGTTATGGCATTTGTTAAAATATTTATGAAATAAATTAAATACTATATTAAATTTGAGCTCTTCTAATATTTTGTTTGCTGCATAGTAACTGGAACACCAAAAAAGGGATTACAATAAAGTAGTGGTTCCTAGTGCTCTTTTTGCCATGTAAAAAAAATCCCTAAAGTTGTAGATTTAGCATTAGAAGTAGATGAAAGCTTAAGCTTTACCCTACAATATGTTAGGGTTTATTTTGCAAACAAAATGCCAGCTGTTAAGATGCCTAATATCAATACAGGAGTAATATTTTATAGAGTTTGAAAAATCTTCTTTGGAACAATCTTTTTCTAGCTAATTTAACTCTGAAAAAGCATATATCTTTTTTTAAAAAAAATGGAGCTCCAAAGGCTTAACTGTGGTCTTCAAATGTAGGCACGGCACCTGAAAATTATCACTATGAGTTGCTAGTCCAAAGTCAGGGCAGACGTTTATTCCCTGCTGTTCCATTCTACATAACAATTTGGACATTTGGGTAACTAAAGCTCCCACTCACGTTATATGAAAACTTGTCACCAAACTATAGGGAGACTCCAGAGGCAAAATTACTTGCTCTATAGATAGACTTAAGAGATAACTTAAAGAGTTATGGATGATGTGTGGGAGGAAAATCACTGTGAATCTCTGCAGTTCTGGTGCTGATGAAATATCACAGAGACATTAAGAACAGGGATAGCATTTGACATGCTAGAAGGAAGACCCAATAGACACTATATACCTGGGTTGTTGTCCATCTGTAGCAACAAGGGCTGTGGGTATTTCTGTCTTTAAGGCATCATTTGTTCAGTTCCTAGCACTGAAAATTGTGAGTCATTTTCATTAGGAAATATCAAGAAAATTGGTGAAATCCTTAGAAAATCTCCCAGGGAAAAAAATCCTAAAAATTATGAGTGTGCTTTGTATTAACAAGAAAAGCAAACTTAAAACAAAAAAAACTTTGAAAAGAAGACTAATCTCGGGGAATAGGACTAAATGTAGAGTCTTCCTCATGGAGCTTTCTAGTTGGCTTTTCCACTGGAAATGATAAAAAGTTATGGAAGAGAATCGAACAAGCATTAAAAAAGGGGTGTGCATGGAAAATGTATGTCTCTCCCGTAAAGAGGCTGGTTTGTCACTGTTAACTGTATTTGACACAATTATAGCTAGATCTTGCATTTCTTTCTTAAAAGGATAACTGTGTTATGCTGTGCAAGTATACCACAGTAACCACCTACTTGTCTTCAACTAAAATACCACAACAAAGCATTCTCTGGCAATGTTTCCACTCAAATACCACAGAAATGCTCCTTCCTGTGGTATTTTGGTTTCTGTAAAAGTGTAGTAGCCAGAAGTGTCCTACTTTTGGAGAAAGAATGATTTTTCCATTCATTCTGATAGGTCACCAGAGGCTATTGCAGAAGATAGCATAAGCTCTGATTTTTGCTTTAGAGATTGAAGCTTTCCTTTTTTCTGTGTGATCTATGTATACGGCAGTTCTGTTATAGAAGAGTTTTATTCCATAGAGAATTATTTAATAGATATGTCATGATGCTGTGAGCTGTAGTGAATCCTTTTGAAAACCTGAGGCCAAATGTCCTAAATTATAAAGAATGCAATGCTTTGTTGAACTGCATGTTGCGTCTCCATCTTTAGGACTTAAGCTTTCTTTTCTTGAAATAATAATAAAAAAAATAGATAGTAAAATAAGCTATGTGCATTGGAGATGATGGAAAGGAGTTCCAAACTAAATTTTTTCCTTCTTTTTTTGGATGCTCTTTGCCACACAAGAAAACGGGCCAGTGTCTGTGCCTAGTAGTGCACAAGCCTGAGATGGCAGTCCAGTGTAACTTCACAGATCCATAGTGGTTAGAGAATGTCACTGTAGGTACAAAACTGAGCTCAGACAAGGTAGACCCAAGCTTAGTCATTTATTCATGATTCCTCTGCTTTGCTGTGGTTCAGTTAATCTCTGTGACCACTGAATTTATGTTTTTCCCAGAGTCAGAGAAAGAAAACAGTTGTCATCTCTTGTACGATATTTTTGTGCACCAAACAATTGTACAGTTGCTGTAAAAGTTGCCTCACAGTGGCTGAACTAATCAGAGACTACTAATAACTGTTGGGATCTGGATTTTGAGACCTAAGGTTGAGTTAACCCACATATAAATAAATATTCCATATCATGACAACAGCAAACCTTGTAATTTTTTGTTACTTGCTCTTTTGAAAAATGAGAAAGCAAACCTGTAACTTACAAATGAGAACCTCTTAACTTATAGTATGAGACATCAAAATGCAGCTATTTTCCATTTCCCCTTTAGTCCACCTCAAAAGTCTGCAGAACAGGCACATAACAGTCTTGAGGAATTCTTTCATCTCAGCATTTTTCACATCAACCATGTTAGTAGCTATGACATACTTCCAACTCCTCCTCCTCCTCTAAGAGATATTGAAATTCTTGCCCAACATGGTAACTTCAGCAATCTTAGATCATTTTCCAAAGGTGTGGGACATGCTGCAGGACTGACATATCAATAGGAGGGAATTAGAAGTTGTGTGTAAGCTGAGGGTACTTACTGCAGGATAAAGTGGGGAAGAGGGATGGTTGGAGAGAGAGGAAGATGTCGCTCCGTTATACATTTGCATTTTGCTGTAATGCTCTGGCTTTCAAGAGATAAGAAAGTTGATATTTAGTCGATGCTGATGAATTTCATCTTCCCTGAAGCTTTTTCCTGGCCAGGCTACCTCAAAGCAATAAATATTTCTAGTTACTGCAAGTAGATATAGTAGATTTATGGTCTAAGTAAATACTGGTCAGACTGGACAAGCCAACAAATGTGGAAAGAATAGCCTTCAAAGAGATAAAGTGTAATAATGCAATAACCAATAGGGATTACTTGACTTAGGGTCACGGAGAATGAAAAGAGAATGTTTCATGCCCTTTCTGTGATTTCCAAGATTTAATAAATGGCAGATATGAAGTGGTGCAATTTCACCAAGGCAAGAATATTCAGACGCTATGGTATGCTTAGACAACGGTTTAAGAGAAGACCAGACAGGTTCATGAAGGAGTAACCCCTATAGAGGCTTACTAAATATACAGGAATCATGTCTGGCACAGGAAGTCCCTGAGCTGCAAATGTTTAAAGCTTGGAAAAATTGTATCACGTCAGATTTTCTTTCTTCCTGTAGTCTTCCCTTTGCCTGTGCTATCAGAGACAGGATACTGGGCTAGACAGCCCTTTCATTTGATCCAGTATGACCATTCTTAAAGAACAAGTGTATTTTAACTTTGTCTTCTAATTACAGAGAAATATTACTGATTTATGTCACAAACATCTGGTTCTTAAATGAAGAAGTGACCTCTCTAGCACGGTAGTTTACAGAACATTTCCAGACCTTCTTTCATAGACATCAGAAGACTTTCGGACAGTCCTGCAAAATCTCATCTATGTACTTGTAGAAGACGTTCATTTAGCCTCTAACAATGTTAGACAATGTAGCACTCTCAGATTGGCTTGTTCACCTTAACTTTGCAAGCTATGTCTGGATGACCCTGTTCACTGCTATTCTAGTGATCAAATTTGAAAACAGTTTGCTGACTGCTAGTTAACGGATGTCTTTTTGTGTTAAAAAATCTTTTTTTCTTCTTTTTGTGTCAGAAAAACCTTTCTCATCTGGTCTGTTTTCTTATCAGAAATTTTGTGTTTGATGGTTTGGGGTTTTTTAGCTATAAATATGAAGGGGAATTATCTCAACAAAATTCCTTTTCTAAAGGTTCCCTTTGTGGCAACTGTTAGGAAAATCTCATATGCACTTGCTCAGATTTTTACTATTACTTGATTGTGACTTCGGCTCTTTCCAAATGATTTACACTGAGATTTTGCTCTTGCCATTAGATACTTTGGAAGCTTGCTGGTAAAGAAAGTCAGGAGAAACAGATGTAAATAAAAGATAACTCCAGTATGGGGATAATCAATTCTGTGTTTGTATGCCACCTACTATGCTGAGGCCCTTGTCTTAGCTAGTATATTTGAGTACCACCAATGTCTTAGGTGAACGCCAGTGGCACTATACAGAAGAAGAGTCCAGTCACTTTGGGAAGATTTTAAAAATTGAAAAAGAATTAGATGGGTAATTTGGGAGAGGCACAGAAAAGAGACTTTGAAGACATAAATAAGCTATGGATAGTCACAGGAGGTTTTTTTGGAATTTAGCTGAACTAAGGCTCTGAACCTTTGCAAAACTTAAAAGCTGATATGAGAGCACACAGATCTGAAAATCTGGCATGCCAACAGTTAAACTGAGATTGTCGCTACATTGGTGTGGGAGAATGAAAGTGCAAAAGAGCTTCTCCTCCTTTTCTAATCCTTCCCAGACACTGGAAATAATCCATCTGGACAGACAGCCTCCTGACTGCAGAAGGAAACGTTGGAGAAAAGGAGGCTGTGGCTGGTGGTCTCCACACATGCACCAACAGAGCAGGCTGGTGTGTAGGGAGAAAGATGCTTTTAACAGCTATATATAAATGTTTAGCTGACATACTTTAGATATTTTTATGTTGAAAAACTGCTTTATTAATGTGTCTTTGAATAAGAACTGGCAAAAGATATTGTAGTTTCAGGCACAAATCTATTGTATTTCCAGATAGTTATATTTTATTCATTATAGCCAGTGTGCTGCAAACAGATAACTTCTAGTATACCTCTGCTTGTCTGGCTTTTTCTGTTAAATCTTATTTGTGTGGTCTTTTTGCTATTTTCCTACAGTACCTACCTACCTAGCTATCAATAACACATCTGGTAATCATCGGAACACTTGCATCATTCAATTCTCCATCAAAGCAACTGCTATAAATTTGTATTGGAAGATGCCCAATGCTTAACTTAAAACAGACATCTGTAGCAAGAAGAGTGCCAAAATGTGTTGTAATTGAATTAACATTTTTACTCACCCAATTTCAAATAAGCTTTGATGTTCTTTAATGTCTAATACGTACTTTTGAAATGTCATGTCTTGATGTATTTGAGAAATGGTAGTGTGCAGGCACTATAGCGAAAAATTCAGGTCTCTTGTATCACAGAAAAATTGTCCTATCTTCACTCTTACAAAACTACCTCTTTGCAAGAGACTAGGAGAAGACAATCCTTTGTTTAATGGAACATAGGAGGGAAAACTGTTAGAAACTGTAATGATTGTTTGATTTGAACTTACACAAATGAGAAAGGTGACTCAAAGATGGGATGGAGGGGCTGTTAAGTTCTTCCGGAGTTCTTTCTGGAGAGCAGGGATGTTTCAGACATTTTCATCAGAACATTTCGTCAGTGCATGCACGTTGTTAAAATTGAAACTGCTTGTGGGAAGGATCATCTCAAAGACAAAAGCTCAGAAATTGCTAAATATCCTTTCTGATTCTTTTAGACCTTTTCAACTTTCATTCCACACCACATTCTCCATTCACAATTTTAGTTATATTAAAAAAAAATTAAACAGAAGAAAATATTTGGTCTGATTCATATTTTTTCCAGATGATCAGTTTGCAGCACTATCAGATTTTCTCTTCTCTTTCTTTCCAGCCCCCAGACAAACCCTTGATTATAACTACAGAATAAATTCTGCCTTCAGATACATTCATGCAAACTTTGAATGAACTTTTGCATCTTCACACAAATTCAGCCAGCTGTAGAGAAACTTACTTTATCACTCTTTTATTTCTTCTTTTTTATTTTAAATTATCGTCTTTATATAGATCTTCAAACACTTGAAATATGGTAGTGGCAGCCAGATTAATAGTCAAGCACTAGGAGAACATTTCAGATACTAAATACATGATCAAAACTCCTGCTCCTTTGAATAGAATATCATGTAATACACAGCTAAAGAGCAAAAACATAACAGAAGTTATGACAAGGCTGATGTTAACAAATATTTTAGTCTTGTATCAGCTAAACAAAAAGCTTTTTATGTCATAGGAAGATGTAGTTGTTTATATGTAAACACATAGGAAACCATGAAGTGCACAGAGTCTTATCTGAATTTGTAGTGTGAAGCTTTTAAGGCCTCACCCTCTTCCATATTAATTCTTGAAACAACTCGGTTTCCCACCAACGCTGCTCTACAACAGTATAGGAAAGAGTTTCAGCTGCCTGGCCTCACAGGCTGGGATTTCCAGAGAAGCCTGTAAGGCTGAAGTTGAGCCATTTACCAGGGAGCACGTCTCATTTTACAGTCATTTTAAAGATCCATAATGCTTTTGACTGGAAAACATAATGCGTGCTTTTCATATAAATAACAGCTTCTCAAAATACCTTCAAGGTCAATTTTCTATCAACTGGAAGGGTAAAACTTTTTCACAAAAGTTTACAAAAATGGTTCTATCTTTTCTATCAAATTTAGTAATGTCCCCCCCAAAAAGGAAGAAAAAATATGGTGCCAACAGGACACAAATAACAAAAGTTCTGTCAAATTGTCGTTGTCAAATTGTCATCATCAAATCCTGTTCTTGGAGGCACGCAATTCTGAAAATGCTGAACCAGTTGATATCTAACTCAAGTCATGGACAAATTCACAGGTGTATAGATTCCTTCATCAAACCTGCTGATCTTCCAGATCTTCTAAGAGATTGGGATCTGAAGGAGTTAATGACTGCAGGAAGGGGGAATGTCTGTTCCTGTTTTTACCGAAGGATGTGATAATTGGAATGCTCCTCTTCCATGTGCAAGCCAGGTTCTTCCACAGGGCTGCCCAGGATTTTCCATGAAGGGCTCTCAGCCTCAGTGGTCTTATTTTACATGAAGTAAGACTGAGAGACAGAGAAACTATACCTAAGAGAGCCTGGCTTTTTGACTTAGTGTTAGTTCAAGGATGGAACTGCTTCAGTGAATGTTTACATCTGTTATATTAACTAGTTTGATACAGAAGTTCAAATATTTAAACTATGCTGACAATTCCAGTTAGCTATATGTTTCAGGGAAAGTGTTCTGTAGGAGCAAACATTTTCTTCATTCTTTCAAAAAACTGAACCACATTTAGCTGAAAAAATGGGAAGTCATTTATGATTTGAGATATAAAATAGAGCATTTTTCATAGAACTGACTAAAATAACTTATAAGATGTATGCAAAGTGTAACCATAGCTAACAATCAAATGTAAGCTCAACTTTTTTATTAGTAGTATTTGTGTTCTTGTAAAAGCTCTTGCCAAATTAAAATATGGTGGAATTGGAAAGATTCGAGACATTTACACCTTAAAAATCCAACAGCCCCACAAATGATTTAGAACTGCTTGGAAAAATTAATTGTGTTGGAAAGATACTTTATGGAAAACAAAGTGTCTGGAATCATCAAAAGTCAGTTTAAAAAATTGACATAATCTAATTGCTTATGAGGTTACTAGCTACTTAAAAACTCTCCCATCGCAGAAGTTAAAAATCTCAGAATACACTGCCAAAACCTGACAGTAAACAGACAGCACCAAACTTGGTTGCTTTTTACCACTTCTTTTTTCTTTTAGGATAGTCTTCTAAACAGAAAACACTTCCTCTAAATCATGAGCGAGTCTTTAGATTAAATCTCTAAACAACAAACAATTCTAGTAGAGAGCTTTAAGGCTGAATTCTGATTTTTCTGAAAATCAAAACAAAAATCATGTTAACTTCAGTGGATCAAAATGCTCTGTGTAAATTCTCTGCAACCACTATGCTATGGATTAAACAGTGGGGCTTTCACCCAACTTGCTATTGCTTTCTCCTTGCTATTTCTTTCAGCATATCTTCAAGATGATAATAGGAATGCTAAATAAATGATTTCACACTGTGGCAAAGAAGAGCTGGAATCTATTTATGTAGTCGAGGGACTGATCATTAACTTAGAAAGCCAGAAAAATCCATGTGCTACGCTTAAGCTGAAGTTTGACCCCCATCTGTCTGAAAACTGTGATGCAAAAGTTGTTGTGATCATATCTTTCTGAGCGCTTTTATCCAGTAAGGAATGACTCAATAGTTTGTAACAATTAATTAGAAAGCTACTATTTTAATTATTGATAAACAGCCTTATGCAGCGACAAACTTCTCGTTAATTACTAAATAATGGAATTTATAGTCAAGGGTGTTTGAAAACTTTGTGAAGCCATTGTAATGCTTTGTGAATCATAGTTGAACATAATTTTCATTTTTCTTTGGAGTGTAATAAGATGGGATTACAGAAGGTATTAAAATGTCCAGAATGTAGACTTCAGAAAGATTTGAGTCAAATTTGAATGTGCAATTCGACTTACTTGTTATTTTTTAGCTATTCAAAGAACACATTTTAATCATCAGGAATGTCTCATATGTTTTCCAAAGCAACTCCCCAGATCTTGGAGAATTTTATAATACAGCCCTAACTAACAAATGACCTACAAGTCATTTTCCGTGAGAATGACACTCCCCTGTGTCATCTATTCCAATGCAAGTCAATCTTGTGTAATACAGTTCTGTCTATTAAGATGAAGCACTTCAAAAGACACAATTTATCTGTGAATACTAAGTAATGATTGCTGTTTACCATTTGGAGGGAAGAGCAAAATGTTCCTTTTGAATGAAAGAGAACAAAGAGAACATGTCCCCTTACAGGCTTAGTTTTAGAAGGCCATTTGGGTACATATTTATTCTGTTTGTTTTAGAATTTAAGTTGCTGTTTTAGTCTTGTATTTTTTCTTGCCATTGTGAAGTCATTTGTTTGTGAGTGTTGCGTAGACAAACTTAGTTCCGGAATTTCCTAGTATCTAAGCCCTGGCTCCTCAAGCTTAAATAACTTTTTTTTTTTTTAATGTGTGCAATGTAATATATATGTTACATTAAAATATGCCCTCCTTTTGGGATTTACAACAACATTGCACTGACTGATGATATAACAAGCCACACACAGTTATTCTGAATCAAAAGAAACTGAGTATTGTGCATAACACTTTCAAGCCTCTAGAGAAAGATTCTTGTGAAATGTTAATAAATCTTTCTTTGTTTGAAAATCATAAATATCTAGCATAAATCTATACTGAATTACCTCATATACAAACATGTAGGTCTTCTGACTGCCTGACTGATGATCTGTGATGTCATGACAGCTGAGGTCACAGTCCCGATGATATATGGAACGTTAACAGTATTAAATTAAGTCAGATGATCCACAGCATAATTGACATCATCCTGCAAATAGGCAGAGGTGCCATTAAGCTATCAAAAAAATTTAAAAATGAATTTTTAGATACTAGATATAGACTTTGTGTTGTATTTTTGTTTGCTTGCTTTTTCAAACGCACTGCAGGATTTTGTTTTTCAGTCAACTGACTTACAAAGTCAACAATTAAGTCATACATTCTCTTGCCCTGTGGTCAACTATATACTTACTCAACTGAACTGATGCTTTGTGTGCATCAGTGCATGTCATTGACTGGAGATTAGAGGCAATGAGGAGATCACTTATGGGTCAGGATTGTAATGTTCTGGTTGCACCTTTCTTACGGTGACTTGCTGATAATTGTATTCATGGGATGAGGAAAGCTTTGTAGATTTCTCACTTCACAGTTCCCTTTCTAGCAAACAGAGCAAAATGGGAATTGTTTCTAAAAATGGTCTCTTTAATTTCAGTATTTTGTGTAGTGTTGCAGCTTCGCAGTTCTCAGGTTTGCAGAAGAAACAGCTCTTCTGTGAATTAGTTAATGCCCTTAAGGAAGGCAACAGGGAGATCAGATACTAGAACCACAGACAAGTACCAGTAAACTCATATACTACTACGTTGTTTGGGCATCTCCTTCTGCAAAACCTTGTTCATAGCACCATGACAGTCTCTCGCATCTGCCACAGTAGCCTGCCATTTGGTTATGATGGGAAAAGATCATTGCTTTGGGAAGAATCTGCGGGGGGAAGCAGGGACTATAGTCACTGTCTGCTCCTCTCTCCCACCTGTAAGTGCCATATAGAGAGGAAGAAAATGGTCTGAAGGCATTCTTTTGCTTAACTCTTCATGTCTTCTGCAGAGGTACAAGGATATTTCACAAAGAGATTCTCATTCTTTCTCTGCTTTCCTGTATAACAGCATGATGTTGGCCATGATTTTTTTAAAAGGAAAAATTGAGCTAAGAAGTGTAATTGGTTTGCAAAATCTATATTTGATAAACTCAGTTTCTAATTCTTGTTTTTGAAAAATTATTATTATTATTTTTTACAAAAATAGCTAGAGTGGAAACCACAGCAGACTACAGATTCCAATTTTAGAGAAATAGATGTCTTTCAAAAATGGATTGAAAAATATTTGAAACAAAGGTGGTAGACAGCAATATTTGCTTTAGTTGCATAGAAAAATGCAACACATAGCTAGGGATCAGGCTTATGCAATTCTATTTTAAACTGTCACTGACTTTTTAGCATGCTTAGATACATCATTTTATTTTCTTTTTCAATGCCTTTGATATCTCAGTATCTATGCCTGTGAAAATAATGGAAAAACTTATTTATAGAGATGCAGGATATGTATGAGTTGTCATTCCTGAGGTCAATAAAATCAGTAAAATAAATCAAATTGGGGGAGGACCAAAATGTATATGACAAATGGATAAAAACTTGTTTACAAAAGCACAACCTTCCCACCTCCCTGTCTAGAAACCTCAGAATGGTGAAAAATGTTGCCAAGAAAATATGTATCAGTGAAACATATCTGACTTTCTGCTACTTGAGTGCTGGTGGGTATTTCTCTCTACTATGGCCTGACAGTCGTGGTAGATACTGTTCATGTGTTCACACCTGATTTTTTCATTCATGTAGGGCTTCAAACCTATCATGTTATTGTATGTATTGTGTGTGTGTGTGTTAAGACAAGTGTAAGTACAACTGGCTTAATCACCAGTTGGTAGTGCTCAGCATCTCCTAGTGGCATTAAGATAAAACTGGTATGTCAATAGCAAAATTCTACTAGAAAATATAAGGATACTCAACCTTTGTTGCCTGTGTTATTCCTGTCTCAATTTGTTACTGATAGATAGATTAGAAAAGAGAAAAGAGAAGTCTGGAGGTCAAAATCATGTGCCTACCTAGATAATAAAATGTAAATTAACATACCTGTAGGAGCCTACAGTTTTTGCTCAATACTAATACTCAGTAGCCATTACTTGGTAGAGTTTGAGAGATTCACACATTTGTTTGGGATTTCCAGATCTATCAGTGAGAGCACTGAATAGTTGGATATTGTGAAAACCTAGTGATGAACAGATCCTTGTCTGTAGTCCATTTCCAGTAGCTGAGGTGTTGCTAAAAAAAAGTCATAAATTTCCATTCTTCTAGACTTCCTACTGGATAATGAGACTGTATCTCTCCTATAATGCAGAGCTGTACAGAACTATTCATTTGTATTTTGTTAGTACCTAGAAATCTGAGCTGTAATTAAATCTCATTGTGCTGGGCATAGTAATTAAATTTCAGTCAAAGCAGTATGGGTGTACAGTACATGTACACAGAACACAGTGTAGAACTTCAGTAAGACAGAAGTTTGTGGGAGAACTTAAGTTCCTGACCCCATTTCCTCTCCCCACTTTTCTTACCACATCCAGTAATTCAAACAAATGTCCAAATATCTTTGTAAACTGGATAATAATTTGTTTTGTGGCCCTTGCTATTATTAATAGTGTTTCACTAGCGCTGCTGGAGAAATCTCTCCAGTTTGCAAAACTGTATCACAATTTTTGTTAATGTTTCTCCTTTTTTATTTTTTATTTTTTATTTTTTTAACCACTGATGACTCAATTTTTTCGCATGACAGTGACTTTTGATGGTTCCTTTGGGTGCTGCCAATATAAACTATATTCATTTCAAAGTTTCAGTATGTACAATTAATTTAGGCAGTGGAGTCACACTGTGAAGTCCTTTATGTTATTGTTTTTAAACATGAAAAAGGCTTTTAAAATGGATACCATTCCCTTGCCTGCACACTAGCTTCCAATCATCTGGAAGCATATCATGTGAAGAAAGAAATGTAGCTATTTCTTTGGACACAATAGTTATTGTCAGCTGCAAACACAGATAGGCCACTAGTGAGATATCTAGTACCCCAGGCACAGTAAGTTCCTAGAAATGTTTCCATCTGAGGATGATAAATTTGGGAATAATGGCATGAATTTTGCTAATTGAACTAGAAAAGCTGTAACCTCTCCCTCATGGAAGTAATATTTTTTTTGGAGGAAGGAACTTCCACAATGACAGATAACAGCCTGGACACAACTCTCTCCATGCCTGCTTACAGGCCTCCAGACGAACTCGAGAATCTCACCCTTGCTGGATTAATTCAGGTCCCTTTGAAGATGCCCTAGCATGGGGGAAGCTTTGCCTCTGGTCAGCTGCACCCAAGTATCAGATCTGCTTTCACATCTGAGCACAAAGTTAATGTTCTTCCATAATAGGTTTTTGTCTGAGACCCACGCACGTGGACGAATTTAACCTCATGGCAGGCCTGCTGCTAGTTCCTGAATATATTCCCACAGACCCGTGTATTCTTCAAGGACAGAACGTTACATGCTCCATGCAGTCAGGCAAAGCTCAGTTCTGACCATCTGCGTTCATGTGTGTTCCTGTCCCACAATCTGGCATCAATATGTAACACATTTCCTGTACTGCATTTGTAGGTCCAGACATCACTGCCATCAGCCAGACCACACATGTACAGCAAAGGGGATGGAAGTCAGGACCATCGCTTCCCAAAACTAAGGTCTTTGCTATTTGAACTAAAAGACAATCAGTGGCCGCTGTAGAATAAGGATTATCTTTTTTTTGGTTCGCTGACCAAACCAGAAAACTTGGAAGAAAATTCACCTAAGCCAAAAAGTTGCATTTGTTTGTACATAAACTTCTCCTCTCACGAATTTGACTCAGTGCTACTAGAGACTTTAGTTCTCTGTCTTAAGTCATCATTGGTGTCCAAAAGACTCTCAAAGGCATTGATTCTCTCCTTTCTCTGAGGTCAATTTTTTTCTGTCCTGGGGCCATACTATGGGTATCTATTGTAGGCTGCCCAGTTTCTCTTAGACGAGAAACGATACGAAAGCTTGATTCTCGAGCCATGTTTAGGTGAAAGGGAAGCATACAGGAGGAGCCAGTGTCTGTCACCCTTTGCAGTGGCCTGGCTACTTAGATAAGCAAGAGAAAAACTCGCCCTGCTCTCTGCTTCCAACTTTTCTTTGATTTGCAAAGGACTACTTGAGCTACAGAAACAGCAGTTTGCAGCTGAAGTTGTACCACAAAACAGGTGAAGAGTCAGAGGTTCAGACTGGGTCATAGTCCCTGGGAGCCATCTAGATCCTGTGAATGCAAGAGGATTAGTTAAAGCCCAAGAAGCCCTCAAAGGTTTGCAAGGCACTGAGGGAAAGGGGGAGAGACAGCAGTAGATCCATTTATTCGTTATAAAGAGGGCTGTTGCCAATAAAAATAGAGACTGATGTCTAGGTGAGTCCCTAAACACCTCTATAGAAAAGCAAAATTTTACACACTTACTGCCAACAAAGCTCTTGCCTTCCTTGTTTTAGCAGAACTGGTCATACTCCAACCTTGTTCTCTGTGTTTCTTAAATGTCTTTTCTGTAGACCCACTAGTTCTGAAGTGAGGCCAATGGCAAAGCCTCCTCTCTCTCCCCTCCGTCACCTGCAACCTATCCTTGATTTATATCCTTTCTTCCCTTTACAACAGCTGTCCTAGCCAGAAGCCTCTAGCCGAACCAGACAGTGCACCTTAATTAAAAGTGACCCTATGGTCGTGAAAAACGTTCTAACAGTTTTTGTCAAGCTGTTGTTGACATATCAGTGCTACAAAAGTGGTCCTATTTAGGCATAAAAATTGTTTGTTTGTTTTTCCAGGGTGTGTATTGGACGTGGATCTGTTTATCATAAACTTTGGGAAGCACAAGTAGGACGTACAGTAATACCCCATTATATAAAGTTTATAAAGGATTAAACAACAGTTAAAGGATGATGACTTTACTGACTTTTTAACATATCGAAATGGGTGAGAGACAAATTCTACCCTGCAATGTTTAATTCTTTATTTAAATATCCAATCATTTATTAATATAATACCTATAAATGAAACCTTAATAAAAAGTGTGTGGGAGCCCTGCCTCGGGTCAGGGAAATCCATAGTGAGGAGAGGAAATCAATTTTGTTTTCACCGTACTATTTTTACAGAATGAAGCCTTCTCAAAATAACTAAAGCTTTAAGAGCAGCTCATTATTTTTAGTTACTTATAGACAGCGTCTTCCTATTTTCACTATTCTCACAATTCTTGCTATTGTAAGCTTCCTTCCCATTATCCACAAATATTATCTTAAAATTCAAGGAAACACCTCACTAATTCCTCTTTTTCTTTCGCATATTTGCTTAGTGATTCTACATCCGCCATGTTGGTATTATGGAGGGAGTCGTCAGGTGGGTATTGTTATAGGCAGTCATGCAGCATGTGAGGGTATGCGAAGTATGATGCTTGTAGGGAGTGCTCGCAGACATCAGCAGATTTTTTTCCTCTTTCATCTCAATAACTAGTTTTGCTCTCTGGGGTGTAGGAATTTGTTTGGTCTGAGATTCCTGAAGAAGGTTTGTCGGTGCTGTTTGTGGCCACCTCTGTTCAAGGACTACACAGATTTCTCCTCCACCAGATGCTCTGTCCCCGATTGCTGGAAAGCAGCCAAAGCTCACAACAGTCCACTGGTCTAAACTGGTAACCTGGCCACAGTCCCTCACTTTCTGCCCTCTATAAGATCAAAACACAGAGAGTGATAGAATAAGTTTTATGCTACGTAATATTTGCAACCCCAGTTGCACCATGCTTTAGGCCTGCTGGTGTTTATTTTGCACACTCAAGCCTGACAAATTAATATTCTAACCAAAAAGAGAATTATTGAGAAAGGTACTTCATTGACCCAGGTTTGCTAATGAAGATCACTGATTTTCAGTTTAAGAGGAAAACAACAACAACAACAAAAACCCCACCTGCATTAGAGATGAGCAAAACGTGGATCTTGGTTTGAAGTGGTTGCCAACTTGGAATGCAGGAGGAGGGAAGGGAGGGAAAAGGAGTTAGGCTGGTATTTGACCAAAGCTTTTTTTTTTTTTCCCAAGTCTTAGGGGAGTTAGAAAAAGAAAAAAAATATTTTGTATCTTAGTTTAGTCCATATTTCACTTGACCTAACATGTGAGATTTCATTTTGAGATTAAAAAAAATCTTTTTTACTCCTTTTATTTCCTCTTTTTGAATTCTACCTCTTTTTCAAAAATGAAAACTTTCAGTTTGATTCAAAAGTCAAAAAAGTATGATTAAAAAGCTGTCAACATTTTCACACTTGGAAAACTGTTTTAACACTTTTTCAGAGCTCTCTTCCCTCCACTTCTATAGTTTCCATCTTTTTGCAACTGAACTACTGCTGAACTCAGCCCAGATTGATATATGCCTTTGATCCCTTTTGCCCAGTTCTACGTGTTACTATAAATTGAAAATATATTGAATTTTGGTGTAATATTTTTACTATGACTTCATGGCAGCAACCACCATTATCAAAATTCAAATTCCAAAAGCTCTTGCATACACTTATCCAAAACTTTTAACTACGTAAAGCTGAGTTTGTTTAATTTTCAGCTAACAACAGAAAAGAAATAGAAATATAAATCAGTAGCACCAGGGAAGGCTAGCCAAATAAAAATGATCCATCCTTTCTCGAATTCTGTATTTTGTACTCCAATATTCTTGACTGCCTAGAATGTGACTCTTAGAATGTTCTAAACCTAAACTGTTGAAAAACAAAGCAAATTTTTGTTGGCTCAAATTATACCTTAATCAGACTGTGCTTTTACTAACTGCTATATTACAAAAGGCATATTTTACATCCACAGTCACCACAAACGATTTCTTAGAAACTGTACTGTCCTAACTTTACCTTCAAATAAATATGCAAACAATTTAGATGTCTCAAATGCATTTTTATCAGCTACAATAAACAATGATCAGATTTTTTTATTGCAAGTAAAGGTTTTTCAGTTTTGCTACTGATGCAGGCAGAAAGTGCCTTTTTAATAATGCCTTGCAATTTGGAACGCAATGCTCTTTACAGTAAAGTTGAAGACCCTATGCCTTGCAAAGTAGAACAATATTAACTGACTTGGCATGCAGACAAATGTAGATTGTGTGCCTTGGGTTCAGCAGGATTTAAAAGTAATACCAGTACAATCTTCTGTTCCCTTACAAATTCTTATGGCTTTGCTTCTTAAGAAAATAACTTTTGATTTGTAGCTGTCAATGGGTGTATGAATATGCATGCAGGTATATGTGCTGTGAAATGGCAATCTGAAAGAGGAAGAATAGGACTTACTGCTTAAAGCTTCAGCAATGTCTGTGTGCATTAAAATTTGATCTCTGTCTCTAGGACACTTATACGACTTCCATTCTTTTGGTATTTGAGCACCTGACAACTTTAACATGTATATGCTGGTAGGTAAGCACTTTAATCCCTATGTTGCAGCTGGAAAGCTGAGGCACAGAAAGGTTAAGTGACTTGCTCATGTGTTATACAAAAGCATTTGGGCTTAAATTAATTATGAGCTCCTTAAATTAAGAGAAAATTGCACAGCTAAATACACCAATAATGTATTTAATCACTAACACATTACTGTGATCCAAAACACACAAGATAATTTTAGCTGTACAATGTCTATTCCATATGGAATTTGGCAAGAGAATGTCAATGTGGAAAGCTGATTGAAAGCAGGATAGGAGGTACTGCTGTCACTTGAAAAATGCGGCACTTTGCCACCGTAACTTGACATATAGCATTTTTTCAGGCTTCCAAGAAAGCCAATACTTAAAATGGTAATGCTGGTTCCAAGTGTAACTTAATAGCTTTCTAAAACTCCTTCTTCTGTTATGGAGCGGGAAGGGGGAAGGTCAGGTCTGTGCTTGGGAGTTCTGTTTGTTTAACAAAACCTTTTAAAACCATAGCCTGAGTCTCCAAGGCAAAAGCCAAGTGTATGGTGCCATTTCAGGTTTAAATGAAACTGTTGTCTGTCTGCCCCTCTTTTGTTACTTACCTGTCTCTTAGCTGAGCCTGTTAAGCACTGTTAAAAAAAAAAAAGAAAAGAAAAGAAAAGATTATATATCTACTGAAACCTGTGGGAGCCTGCAGTAATGCGACATGTTTGCTTAAACTTAACCTTTAACGCTTAAAGCAACGCGGTTCCGCTCACCTCAAGGGAAGGTCTTTCTGTTAACTTTAAGGGACTGTTACCTGAGGCATTTCACCATGGGCAAATATCAGTACTTCCAATGAAATTTCTTAAGCATATCAGTACATCTTTGGCTTATTTTCCTCAGTAGAATTGCTGAGGTAGGAATCTGGTTGGAAATCAGAGCGAGAACTGAAGTTAAATGGCTCTCGCGAATAAAGGCTGAAAGGTTCTGCAGCTGAAGTATCCATTTAAAATATGATTTGAGAAACAGAAGCTTGGACAGCTCAACTTGTTTGCTGAAACCTCCTTGCCTGGTGCCGTTTGAGAAGCCCTGGGGCATCTGAGCCATCTCCACAGAGGCTGGTGGATCTGTCACAGGAGCTTGGGAGACCTGCAGCCTTCTAGGGCAGCACAGGGGACTGGGTATCTCAGGTGGTCCTGGGTGCCTATGGTTAGGCCACTGAATCAAGCTCTGCACCACTCAAGCCAGAGAGATTTTCTGCGGAAAGGAGCATCTAGTTGATTCTGTGGCAAATCTTTCTTTTTTTTCCTTCAAATCTCCCTCATTTTAATGTGGCATAAAATCTAAAATTAAACATGCTTCCCTCATTGCTGTGACATAAGCTTGGCAATGAGCAGCATAAAAATGACATTTGTGTGTCATAATTAGAAAAATTACTTCATGTGACATTTCAACTTTTCCATACATTCTTTTTTTGATATGAAGCTGAACTGTAGTTGACAGGTTGAATTGTCATGAGTTAAAATAGTGTGTTATTTCTAGATACCTCTGAGGTATATTTTTACCCTGCAAACTGGAAAGTTATGCTACATACATTTTTTTCCTTGCCTGTTACATCATTACTACTGGAATAAAGATTCCCTGATCAAAAGATGCCAAATGGCAAAATGCTTTCTAACATCAGTAATAGCAGAATTTGGCCCTTCAAACAAACAGTTCATCCTTTTTGATTAGGGATAAAATAGCATTTTATTCAAGCTCCTGATTTTGTTCTAAAATATGGAAACATATTTGTGGAAAGAAAATAAGCATATTTGTCCTCAAGTAACCCAGGAGAAGAACTGCTGAAGAGGAAGGTGCTATTTGTACTTGTACACTGTCAGCTTTCTAACTCTCACCACATCTAGATTATTTTAAAGGAAAACTTAATGTTTAAGAATGAAGTTCTTGACAATCACATCAGGATTAAAACTGTTTAAATTTTATACATGATGGAAAATGCTAAAAGCTGAGAGAAGCGGTCATACTATTCTATTAAGGGCTAAGGCAATAGGAACCGATATGCCTTTAAGCAAGAACCTTATTTCCAATGCTTGGCAGTACTGCAAGAATTAGCTATTTTGCATCAAAAGTAAAAGTTCAGGCTATAAATCAAAGAGTTTAAAATGTAGACCAAAGTTCCTGAGAGAAAAGGAATATTTAAAGTTGTTTTTTTTTTTAATTACAATTCTGAAATCTTATATTTAAATGGCTTGTAATACAGTAGTAACAATAGATCCTCAAAATCCACTGTAAACGGAGATCCCTAGCAAATAGAAAGCATATTTCACTAAGTATCCTCTTTCCCTCAAGGTGCTTCATTAAGCTTAGCATATGTCTGTTAAAGTGTATTATAGCTGCAGTTTAGCCAAAACTGATGGCAGCAGCAGAGAAACACAGTTCTTTAGAGACCTGGTGAAAAAAGGAGGCAAAGTTTCTCTGTCAGCCTATAAATAGGGTAGTATGATTATCAGGGATAATACAGTAGGTGACTAAGCAATTTTAAAATAAAAGTCTAGGGGCCCAATCTTGCAAAGTGTTAAAATGCTCTCAGGAGCTGAAGCTACTCAGCAGCTATTTGAGCCCTAGAACTATATTAAAAATGATAACCGTTCAAAGTTCTTTTATATATTATTCTGTCCCTCTGTCTCCCTTGCTGCCCTGTGGACTTTCCTTTTGCCTAATCCATTTTAATGGGCTGCAATGATTAGAAAGATAAAACGTTTTGAAGACTGCTGAGCTGCAAGCTTTTCATTTGTTTTGCTTGTCAGAGACAGTTTTGTTTTATCCTTGACGAAGAAAAAAAAAAAGCAGCAACGTGGCCATGTGAAACAACATCAAGATTTATCACAGTGCATAAACATAGCATGTTTAGTACGCACGTATGGACAGAAGGATCCTTCCAGCTTTTTCTTTTCTCCTCTGACTGCTTCATACAGGGGGGCAGGCTTGTGTCTTGTCCAAGATATAATCCCTCTAATAACTGTTGACTGGTGATTTAAAAAAAAAGGTACTTAACCAAATACTGAGTGTTCTGGCACTGAAGTACACCTGAACCTAGGCATTACTGACTTTGTTTGTGGAAAGGATGATTGTATGTAACTATGCTTTTCACTGACAGGCCTTCTGAAACAGCAGTGCTCTTCTGCCCATGGTAGTTATCTGTAGTAGGATCTTCTCTGACAAAAATGAAGCATTGGAGAAGAGCTACAACGCTAACACCTTTCAGTGGAAGAAAATGTTCTCCTTTTGATGTAGGGAGCCTTTTACTGTTCTTGATTTTGGTATGCCAGTTCTTCCAACATGGAACTTAATCTGCCTAACTTTAAGAAACCGCATAGTCCCATTCTCATGCCAGACTACTTGAGTATGCAAAACTAGACTTGCTGAATCATGGCATAAATCGCCAAATACCACAGCCTGGAACAGACTTGCCATCCTACATCCTAAAAGAGCAGCTGTAAATCAGCAGGGCCATAGAAATGCACTCCTCCTCTGAGTCTGACAGGCTAGCAGAGAGCCCCATTAGCAAGGCATTTGGAGCCTTGTCCCCCTGGCAGTTAGGTGCCTTTGGGCACACTTCATGGAAAGGTCAAGTCTCTTTGGTTCAACACTAGTTCTTCTTCCTCTGTGTGTGTGTGTGGGGGGGGGGGGTGTTAAGATATTTATGCCACATGTATAAGCTGGATAACCATCACATAAACCGTGATGTTTCACCAGCTGTAGAGTAAACTATGAGCTGGAATATATTCGTTTAACCCTATGCTTCTGGAAGTCACTAGATTCCAACCATACCAATGTGACAGCATTATTTCCAGAATTACTAGTTCTGGAAGTTCAATGAAAGGGAGGAAGAAAAGAAGTAGTGCAGGGAAGGCAGGGAAGCAGTAATAAGGGACTTAAAGCTCACATACAATGTACAATATGATGAGACAAGAGAGATCAAACACAGGGAAGATGTCAATATAGGTAGCTTCACATTTTTACTGGGTTTTTGCCAAAAAGCCTTGTACAAATGAGGAAAACTTGTATAAAATAATTCAGCCTTGTATTTATTTTGAACAGTAAAGACTATGCTTATTCACAGTACCTGCTCTGGTTCCCTGAACAATACCTTTCAGGTTTGTTCTGCCTGTTATTTAAATCCATGGAAAGGTTGCCCTTGACTGTGTCTTAGGCCAGACTTTTTCTTTGCTGTATAACCTCAGTTAAATCAGAAGCAACAAGTATCCTGAGGCCATAAACCCTCAAAACTTGAGTGGTTACCTCAGAAAATTTTGTAGAGGAATCTCTGTATTCCACCACACAATGTCACTGCATATTTATTATATTCAAGATGGCATAGAACATGGGGACTTTACATTGCAGGATTTGTTTTCTTTTTTTTTTGTTTGTTTTTGGAGAAATGCAAGGTCCTTACAGACCTTTAATAGTGCTTCAAATCATGTAGTAGCCAAAGCCACCTATGAAAAGCACAAGAGGGGAAAAAAGGAATTCATTATTTCATCACTTTTGTCATTCTCCCACCTGAAAATTCAATCACTGGAGCAGATGTTCCATCAGTTCTAGTCTGCTCATTATGGGTCACATCCTCCCCTGGTAAAAGCTGGAAGAACTCCACTGAATTCATAGACCTGCCCAGATTTATAGCAGCTGTGGATAGATCTGATTTTTGCATACTTCTCTTTAAGGCTTTTCTTTGCCTCAGCATATCATTGCATTCAAAATTATGGTTAACTGATTTTGCCTGGGTGCATACTTCTGCGTGCAGTCTGCTTCTGCCACTTGATTTGCTGGAAAACAGTGCTTCTGATCTGTCATCGCAGATAATCTTGCTTCTTAAAATGAAGAGTCCTTTGTAGCTTTTCCAATTTAACACCTTTTTATTCCACTTCCATGCAGTTATGCATTTTTCAAAGTGGAACAATCCCCATCTGTAATCTCAAGGGTGTCATTATTCTACCTCATTTTCTTCCAAATCTCTAGTATTCAGACAAATTAAATGTAAAATCCCCAAGCATTATTTTAGTCTCTTTACATGGTATTTGGATTTTCTGAATATTTGTATTGATAGGATTAACTCCCTCCTGTCTTTAAAATACCAGTATCTCTTCTTCATTTAAAAAACATTATCTTATGTTAGAAGTACTTTGAATGATCACTTGCGTTCAGGTGATTTAATTTTTTCATTTACATTTCCATCTACATTACATCTAGGTAGTTAAACAGTCTTAAAAAGCCAGTTTCTGAGGTACAGGTTTGTTCATGTGTTGAGTAAGATGATGTATCTGTACTATCTGGCTGTAGATATCTTGCTACACCAGTAATCCCACTGATTTCAAAATCAGTGAGGCCATTTTCTGTGTAAGGCAAGTGAAGGAGGATGCAGAATTAGTGTGCTTGTCTCTGAAAACCTGTATTCTCCTGTATGGAATAGGAGTGTATTGTTTAACAGTATTCAGCTCCTGACATTGATTAGTCTAAATCAGATAACTTCCCTCCAATTGGGAAGATGAATGAATATATATTTTTCATGTTACCTTGCCTCCTGAGTCTTTTTTGTCCATTAAAAAATAACTATCTGTGATTTTCTTTGGAAACTGATAGCCATCATGGAAAGTTTGAATATTTGTGTTACCCATGCAATGTTGTTGGTCCAAACTCTCTGAAAAACATTGTCACTGATAAGCTTACCTTCTTGCTTCACATGATATACATAATAGTTTAAAAGTGCCTTTAACTAAGTGCTTTTAGCTGTTGCAAATTACAAAATGAAGAAATGAAATGCAAATTTCTAAAGTAGAATAGTTAGCATTTACAAGTAAGATCTTATTTGCAATTTCAACTTTCTTTCCATCTCAGGCAAGGTATATGAGTCAATCATTTATTTTCTTTTGTTTTCCAAAGGAAAATAGAACTCAGACTAAGTGAACGGACCCGGTTTACAGAGTAAGTCAGTGTTAGAAACAGTGAAACAATCAATGTGTCCTGCATCACATTTTTGTGCTTTAACTACCTGAGTCTGCATTTATTGTGGCTTTGGCATTGTAGTGACTCCAAATGTACTATTTTAATCTATAACTCTGTAAATCAAAGAGTAATGTATTGGTTATGAAGACAGAAGTAGACAGTTAAAGTTAAACTTTCTTAAGTTGGGCTATTCTTGGAGAGAGTCTTTTGCCACTTATTTTGTCACACAGTATTTTTCATGTATTCTCCCCTGGTAAGGGATTGGGCTTGTAACAGAAAAACCTGCAATACACAGTGAAACCAAAATTCATCCAAACTCAATATGAATGTGTCTTCATTTGCACGTCCCCTATTTCTTTAACAATTGAGGAATCTCAGTTGACATTCAATTCTTGAATAGTTCTGTTAATTTGGGGCTAAATCAAAAATGGTGATTTAGGCACCATGAAGCCCAAGGGAATTCTGCTTCCTGTATTATACACAACATGAAAGGAGCATCAAGTAGCCTAAAAATAAGTTTAACAAAGTCCAATGCACTGAGCAAGAAGGCATGGAGGGGGAGTGAGAGAGAAGAAGGGGGAAGGCGGTTTATATCCATCAAATATAGTTAGGCACTTGATCCTGTCCTGTTGGTCCTCAGCCATGAACAGTCCCCTAGAGTTAGCTAAGAGCCTAGAGCCTTCCCCTAGGATGTGGGACACCAGTGTTCAAGTCCTTGCCCTGCCTGATGTAGAGGAGGGATAAGAAGTTTCCACATCCTGGGTGAAAGCTATAATTTTTGGATTTGTAAAGCAATTATTGTCTGCTGCTCTTCTGTGACGTCTGATTTGGGCATGTACGCTCTGAGGTGAGTCTGGTAGATAAGGTGAATGAAGATAGAGCTGATTTGAAAAGACATATGCTGGTGTGTGTAATGACTCAGTGGTTTTCAGTGTAGAAATGCATACCAGAAATCTCATAGCAGAAATGAGGAGGCTGATGGAGCAGAAACCTGTTGAGATTATGTTTTGAGATCCAGAGCAGAGGCAGCATTTGAATAGCAATACAAGCATCAAAGGTTATTGTCTGGTCTCTGAGGTATAATTTCCTCCACAAAAATACCTTTCCCAATATTTCAGCCCTATCCCTTTTAAAACAGTCCTCCAACATTAGTAATGAAGCCCATGTTACTCTATCTAAACTTTAGCATATGGACCATGCTTCCAGTTTCACCCTAAGTGCCTCTTTTAGCAGAAGATTAGTGTTAGAACAAATCTTAAATTTATTGCCTATCTTTTGATTTAAAATGAGCCACTCCCTTTATCTGTTTCTTAAAGCATGATGGATCACATAGTTCAGAGCAGTTGGCAAACATTAGGAAAGAACCCAAAGAAACAAAAGAAACCTGCCCAAATATCCTTCACCAACAAATCAACGTTTGGACTGTAGCCCGCTGGCAGAGCCATGGGATCTGAAATCATCTCATGGCCCTTCTTCCCTTCCCCCATGCAAATGTATACAGGCAATCAATCCATTGCTGAAATACAGCTTGCTAGTGAAAATGCATCCATCGTCTTTGTACTACAAGGGCCCTATGCCACTTGAAATTTCCTGCTGATGAGCATGATATTATTTTACAAGCAGGTCTCCTGTGCAGCAGCTCTGAGTATCTGTCCAGATCCAGAGAACTGATTATACGCTAGTAAAGCGGTCTTATTCTGTAGCTTCTCTTAACCTACGCCTAGACAGAGGTAAGAGATAAAAGCAAAATAAAACCAAGAGGCCTGCTTCTTGTCATGCTGCCAGATCAGAAAATCACACCCATACTGCATACTGTACTAAGCTTAATAATCACCATTGAATAGGAGACGACAGGTATTGGCTAATAAAGCCTGATTCTTAGTCTGAAAAAGTTAGAGTTGCACAGCCAGCTTCTATTCTGTTTCCTTCAATAAGACAGTCAAGCGCTAGGTGGTTGTTTCCTTTAAATATATAACATGTTTATAGGTTCCATATTTAATTTCATTTCTCTCTTAATATGTTATTGTAATCTATTCTGAAAGTAGAGGGAAACTGTCTTTTTAACAAGTGCACTTGTCTGGTCTATTTACTTGGTCTGTTGATGGTTCTGGTTTCTTTCCTCCTAGGTTTTCTAAGGGAGTTACAGCTTTCTAAGATACAACAGCAGGTTTAACAAGTCATATACTATGGCTCAGTTAGGAGTGTCTGCTGCTCTTTTTGCTCTCTATTTTTTCTACTTTAGCAAGGCTCTCTCTGTCCATAAATTTCTGGACCTGTGCGTTCTTATTTTCCTGCCACTTTCTCTTTCTCCCCTTGCCCTCTCAACATCCACGCTCTTTGTAATATTCCCATTTCTCCATTTTACTCCACTTGCCTGTGCACGTCCATCAAGTTTTGCACAGATTTTTTTTCCCATTCCTGTGTCTGGTATATTATCCCATTCTTTCTTTTTCCTCAGGGCAATTCTCAATGTCCTCCTTTATGCAGGCTCTGTGTGCCTACCACAATGTCCCACAATGTTGCATTATTTTTTCCCTTTCTTCATTGTTGAGGGTGTTTGGAGTGAGGAAAGGCAACTTTATTCTGGAAGATGAGAAATTGTGTCCCCAGATGAAGTTGGATACCTAGAAGCAACTGACACAGTAACATCTCAAGGTGTGAGGCTCTGAGTTCTTCCTCTAGTCCAGTTTCATGCAAGAATCAACTGGTTATGCCCATTGACACCTAAAAAATTCCTTGAAATTTCAAAAACAAACAGAGGTGGCATTTCAGTAGTATTGTGTTAAATCTGAATTATCAGATAGAAACAATCGAGCGGAATATAAGACCACTCAAACTCAGCCAAAAGAAAAAAAACAGCTACATTTGTGCATGCATACCGTGGTTTATTTTACTGTAAACTTAATGGTGGCAAATAAAATTACTAAAGCTAGTGATTGAAATCTTAGACAATATAACAAAGAGATAAGCTAAACTGAGAGTCTTGTGGTTAAAGTAATATAATGATCCACTCACTGGAAGCCATGAAAGCCAAATAATTTCTTTTATGTACTACCCTTCTCTAAAAAATGTGGTTGCCTTGGTGTGCTGCTAGTTGCCCGCCTGAGCAAAATAGTGATATTAAAACCACTAATACTGGTCTACTGATTCTTCTTTGCCTGCATTTTCTCATATGGAAACCCCCCCCTGCTGTATAGTTCATAAAAATTCAAGACCATGTGGGTATACTGAGGATTAAATCCTCCATTTTTATTGATTACTAGCCTGGTCTTTGTCTGCTAGAGACTATTACTGTAAACAAAACACCTTATCTATGAAAATCTTTAGTTCAACTTATTGTTATTGTTATCTGTTGAATTGACAACAGTTTGCTTGGCGCTATACAAGAGACAACATACAGACACATGCTGCCTGGAAGAACTCACAATGTAAACAAGATAAGATTTCTAGCTATTCAGCACATAATTACTTCTTTTCCTTCTATATTTTCTCCTGAGCTTGGTAAACTGGTAATTAATTATATAGGAGTTGCCTTTGCTGTTGGTTACAGTTGCTTAATTTATTTACCACTTTTACTCACCAAATGTCAGCTCAAGCAAGCTGTCATGCATTTGTGGGTTACAGACGACAGCTCTATTCTGTAGCATTCTTTGCAAGCCCTTACACTGGTTTTAGAGTGACATTTTGGAATTTGCTTATCTATCTTGCTTTTCTCTCTCGATAAGTAAGATTACGATAGGCAAACCATCAGTGGATTTCCTTTTACAAAAAGTACTGCAGACTAGGTCACTGCCCTCTTTTTTTTTTCAAGTAGGATCAAGAAACAATGTGCTTTTCTTCTTCCTTTTGATTTTATTCCTGCTTTCTCAATCCTCACATTTTCTCCTCTTTTCTGTTGGTAAAAACAGGTTAGAATTTTCTTTCCCTTGCTATAGCACTAGGCATTCACTCGTGGTTGGGCAGAGGACACTAATCCCATAGCAGGTACGAGACAGGTTACCTGCTCCAAAATCCACCCATGTCTGAGTTCACACGCTCATTTTAAAGGCTGTTTCACATCGGCAGTTCTTTTTGTTCTCCCTCCATTTCAGTTACCCTGGTGATTTTGTATGTTGTGTTATATATTAGTGCATGGAAATGTCATCTTTCATGAAGTCGAATTCCAAACACGGAAGGGGAAAAAGATGGATCACATGCCAAGTGCAAGCTGAAGTTATTACTACTACCCAAGCACTTACAGAAACATATGAAATTAATTCAGATAAAGGACCTATAATGCGCATGTCATTTTCCTGCACTTAAGAGTAGCAAGTTGATTTTTTCTTCTAGTTCTAATACTTTAACACTACACTTGGGGACACCAAAAATGGAATGAGAATAAAACAAAAAAAAGTAAAGTTGTAGGGCTTGAAATCTCAAGGACCATTCTGAAGATTTTTTTCTCTTGTTCTCCGGGAGTTATTTTGTGTGTGTGCATGTATATTTTTATTATTATTGTGAAAACTCCAGCCTGCAGAGAGTGGTCCTTTCAATAGCCTCAGAGCAAACATTTTCTAAAAAGAGCTTTCAAAGGAAAATAAAATTAAATATCAAAACAGATGGTTGAAATCTGTCAGATGGAAAAATGCTAACTAGCATGATTCCCTTTATACATGAATAGGCAGGCATCTGAAAGCAGATCCACTATTAATAGCTGATACAAACTGGTATCCCTTTACATTCTTAAAGAGTATCATTGAACATTGATTGTACCTTTTAAGTACAGATAGGATAAGAAGTTGCTGGAGACTGGAGCTGCCCTATTGGAGGCCCTAAACGGAGTCTTCCAAGCCTTGAGGCTACAGTCGCTCCTCTGCCTAGATCTGTACTTTTTAACTAAAATCTAAGCAAAGATACTATCACCTGTAAACTGCACTGTGAATGAATAACTCAGCATTTCTGAAAATGAGGCAGCATGTTTAGATGCCTTAAACCTGTATTTGAGGAACCTACTTTTAGGTTCCAAGCTTGAAAATTCTGACTGTGAACGCTGTAAGATCTGCAATGATTAGGTTATACAGTGAACTCAATGCATTAAAAAAGAAAAAATGCTTACTTATGTAAAATTGCTATCTAAACATAGCTATCTCCAGTTCATTAGGCAGCCAACACATTACTATTTTAACATACAGAGGCAAGACTGATTGGAGCCTTCAAAGTACAAATACGTAATGAAGGGATTAGTAGGCTTAACCTATGGTTCAGTGTAGGACATGCTGTGGATTAGGTGCAGGAGATTTTAGACTCTCTGGTAAACAGTATTTGAAGATGAATGTATCCAGTTTGTTGTATGTTAAATTTTACTGTTTTAGCTGGAAGAGACTTTCCTGACTGCGCATTCCTGGCAAGGCTCATATATCCCACGATCCGAGTCTTCCCATTTGTGCCAAGCACACAGGGCATCACCACTGGGGAGAACCAGGGAAAATGTGAGTCAGTTCCTGGGTTATCGTGCCCTACCACTAAGGGAAAGCTCTGAAAGGGTCTGGAGAGGGGATGGGGCAGGAGCAAGGGGAGGACAAAGGTTCACAGCTAGCTTTCTCTCCCTGTTCCTGAAGACAGCATGGAGAATCTGTCCCAAATACCGCTGCAGTACGTCCTAGGGAAAGGCATGCAAAAGCTTGACCAAAGAACATTTCAGTAAGAATGAACCTTTACTGAGCTCAGATGCTAATGAAAGACATCTTTTGGTGGACTAGGCCCTGTCACGGCATCTCACCCATTTTGAAAAAGTGAAAGTGAGTGCAGTAGACAGTACAGAAATGAAGAAGAAAATCTTTATATGCCAAAAAAAAAAAAAAAAAAAGAGAGAGAGAACATGGAGGGTTTTTTTTGTTTGTTTGTTTGTTTTTGTGCAGTTGCCTTCCTTCTGACAAAATGGAAGTATCTTCTTGGACTCCAAGTGTTTTGGTACCCCCTGGTACAAACAAAGTAAGAGTAGCAAGGGCTTGCACCTAGGAAATTATGGCACTCTAACTAAGAGTTGAGGCTGCCACACACTTATTGGGTGTCTTCCCATCTCATATTGGTCTCAAGAAGAATTGCTTCTACCTTCCTGACCTGAGCGCCACTGAACAGTTAAAGCCAGTGTCGATGTCAAACTTAGTACTGATGACACTAGACTTCTTTGACTTCAATTCCCTTATCTTGAACACTTTTTCCCATACTTTCTGCATCACTTTTCCCTTTTAATTACAAAGACTAATATGGGTTTAGTTGCTATGTGTTCTGTGTCACAAAGAGCTCCTGAACTACTTCTGGTGCTAAGTACCTGTAGGTAGGAAGAGCCTTTTTCTTGTCTCAGAAAGCTTGCACTGAACAGCTGGATACATGGAGAGACATGCAGCTACTTTTATGAGACCTATTAACTGGCGGGCCATCTATTCAGTAAAAGAAGAAATCTTTTTAAATCTAGGTCAGATTCTGAAGAAGAAAAGAAACTTCAGACTACTCAGACACTGAAAGGAGAATATTATGGCATGTATATAAAGTATCAGCTTAAGTCCTTTCTTTCAGGATGAGGTGCTAACCTGAAAAACAATTATTACTGAGACTCAGATTTTTAAAAGGTTACTACTACCTAGCAAATAATCCTTAAAAAAATGTTAAATAAAAATACTCTGATTTAAAATATATGACAATATATATTTGGCAGTATAATTATGTCAAGTCATACAGTTCTCTGTTTAGGTCCTTGAAAACAAGTGTTAACATCACAAAACAGTCACAGAGGTGATACTAACTGGCATTCAAGATGGCTATACTGAGCAAAGTGACAATGAAATGAACTGGCATGAAGACAGAACCACTGAGTTCCCATTTCTCTTCTTCCCAGAATACAGTTTAGGCACTTCAGTAATGCAGATTTGTTCACTAATTTCATTTTACAGGTCTGGCAATCTGTTATCACTCATGTACCTGCCTTCATTTAGAATGAAAGAGGGGGAAGTGCGAGGCAGAGGAAGAAAATAACAGAATTGCACAATATCTATCTAATGCAGTCCATAAGCTTTTCACCCCTTTCCTATTCTACCTCACTTTTTTCCTAATCCTACATCTAGTTCTATTTTCATGCCTTTTTGCATGCTTTAGTGTGTGTGCTGTGAGTGCAATTATCTTTTAGCATTTAGGGGTGCATTTGTGTGCATACTTTGTGGCTGCAACCTGGAAGCCAAGTTTGGAAAATGCAGCTCTAAATGTCTGATTGATAACATGAAAATGTTGCCAGATGGCCTCTTGAATTGGTCATCATGAGACTAATATGATGATTGTTGTTCTCTCTACTTCTCTCTCATCCTGCTTTTATGTAAAATGAATAATAGGTCTTCAAAGTAAATTTTAAGCCAAAATAAACCACCCTAGGATTAATGCAGCTAAACAGTTCAGAAGCTAAAATAAATGGGAGAGTCGGCTTCCTGGCTATAATCAGCTACCGCATGCCATTTAATGTTATGCTACATCATGTTCTGTTATATTACTATACTTCTATTATTTCTTCCTCTTTAATTTTAACTTTAATAAATCCACATTCATGAAAATTTGTTCAGAGAATATGCTCCATGGACAATGTGAGAGACTAAAGCCTTTTTTAACTACTGTTGGACAGCAGCAATGAGCACAAATCTTAATGACCCTCTGAGGTAACTATTTTATAGTATTTCTCATATGTAGGAATGTAAGTGGTTGACAAAGAAGCTTTGCACTTCATAGCTGAAGGAACAGGAGACAGCCTCATTACTTCAGAATGTTCTAAGAAAAATCTTTCATTGTATGTAAAAAACCTGGAAATATTTCAGAAAAGGCAATAAAAATGAATCTAGGATGTGGAAAATATGCCTTATAGTGATGAGCTAAAGCTCAGTCGCTGTGGTTTAGCCAAAAAGAAGTGACCCAAAACAGAAGAGGTTCCTTGATTACAGTTTAGAATTATCTGTGTGTTAAAGATTTCTGATGGCAAACAGCATTTTATTTTACCATAAAAAGACATAACAAAATCAGTGTTTGGAGATGCATTCAGACTAGAAATGAGGTGTTGATTTTAGGCAGCATGAGTAATTTAACTATGGGAATAACGTGCCTAGACTGCATATCTTTCTAAAAAGATACGATTTGCCTTATTCAAACACAAACTGGAGAAATGATGAAGAAAATACTGCGCTGTACTGTAAGCAAGGCAGAAAGTCCTAATGGCCATTTGGATTAAAAATTTATTAAGCATTCCCTTCTGTATAGCCCTTGCCTGCAACAAAACCTCACCTAAATGATTAGTTTGTATACTACCTATAGTAAATTATGTACAGGTTAGACTATAAGTGCCCAACATCATCATCAGATGCATATCTTTGCTTCCATCAGGTATGAAACATTATGTGAAGAACACTTACCTTTCAAAATACGTCCTTTTTCCTCCTTTTTTCAGTGTTTTAAGCATTAGATGACTTATCCAACAGTGGCTACACTTTTCTTGTTATGCGTCCAGTGAAAAGGCATTTAGTTTCAGTGTCAATATATTGAGGCTATGTCTGCACTGCAAGGTTAAGGGTTGGCTCCTGGGCTCTGTAACCCCTGTGCTGGCCAGCAAGCTGTACTTGAGCTTTAGAGGGTAACTGCTCTGCTTAAAAGCAGTTTTGGATAACTGCTTCTGAAAACGGTGGACACAACCCCACCCAAATCCGATGCAAACAGAGAGCACCCCATCTGCCAGTTCAACTTTCTCTTGTCCCACCACCACATGGTGGGGCAGGCTTCTGGCCTTTTGGTCATGCAGACCAATGGCTTCAGGCGCTTTGCCTTTGCTCATGTTGTACAGAGGGACTGCAGTTTTGGGTAGCAAGGGCGGGAGCCTCCTAGTGAAGCTCCTCTGAGCCTGGGTTAGGTGAAAAACATGGCCTTGCTCATGGCTTGGTATGTGCCAGATGCGTGATCATTGCCCGTTGTGCGAGGAGAGACTGTGCAGTGCTGCAGAAGGCACAGGCAGGTCTGGTGGACACTGATTTGCATGAGGCTGGGTTTGCTTCCTGACACCAAGACTTCCTCAGCCATCCTGGCTCCAGGTGTCCCTGCCACACAAGTCCTAGGCCAGCGTATCCTGCCTCTCTGCCAGCAAGTAGGGGGTACAGTAGGGATATGAGATGGGAAGACCCACAGGTGGTACTGCTGACCTCCACAGCCCAAGGTCCAAGGGGTCCTGCTGCGGAGGCGGAGCGCTATTTTCATCAGGGCCAGCGAACACTGGGGGATGGTGTTCAGAAAGGCAGCAATACCCTCTGCATGTCTCTGGAGAATAAAGGTGTTTTGTCAGCTTCTGTGCTCCAGATAAGTTTTGATTATAAAAAACCCTAGCAGCAGCAGTAGCTAAAAAAATCAGCAAATTCTCTTCATTCAAACATACTCATCGCAAGTAAAGATTTTCTTTCGGTCATATATTCTGTAGAGAAACAATGCTGAAAGAAACACATCTCTAAAAAAAAAAAAAAAGAAAAAGAAAGAAAAGGGAAAAAAGAACATAGGAAACCTAATGAATTTCAGCCAGAAGCTGATTTCTAATGCTTCCTTTTTTACAGTTATTGTACATAACCAAACAAAAACATCACACAAAGTTGGAATGGACACAAAACTTAATTCTGTTAAATTTTAACACACAAAGTCATCCATGTGTGGGGAAAATAAAAATATATACTCTACTTTAAAATCTTTTCTGGCTACTAATTGTGGACTTGTAACTACGAACTGTATTATTTTAAAGGGTTATTTTAAACATTATGAGGAACCCTAAATGAACACATTTTTTCCACTTGCTGGGCTGTCTTAATGGATATAGGTTAGAAGAGCTGATATATGCTTATAATATAAGAAAAGAGGTAAATTTTTTTGGCCACAGATTTGTCTTTTTCAAAGGAAATTTTAGCCATGAGGAACTGAATGGAATCAGAGAATGAGCAGATAAAAGGAGTAAGATCTAACTAATTTAATCTGGCAAATGTGGGACACCGGGAACTTCAGCAACTGTCAAAGTAGGAAAGGAAGGAAAAGAGGAAGGAAAAGAAAAAGAGAGGGAAGGTGGAAAGACTGGAGTCCAGCACCTGTGCAAGGGCTGCAGGGAGTCAACAGCTAGGAAAGCAGGAGAGTAGCTTTCCAAACAGATTTTTTTTTTTCTTTTGTTCCCTTTCACAGATTTTCCATTTTTGCACCCTCTTCAGCTCAGCACAAATTAAATAAACTGTATTTTATAGTGCCTTCTATCCAGGAATGGCAAAATGCCTGACAGCTAGTAATTAATTTGACCTCATAACAACCCTGTGAGAAAAAGAAGTATTATTTACAGATGAGACTCAGGGAGGTTAAATGTCTTGCTCAAGGTCGCAGGGAAGTCTGTGGCAGAGCTGGGAACTGTACCTAAGGCTCCTGGCCCTTAACCCTGTGTCTCAGCCACAACACCATCTCCTCTCTCATGCATTATATGTCTTGTATCATGTGCACTGCCTCTTCTCTTTGATAGGAGTATGAACAGCAGCATAATGCAATACCTATAGTTGCTTCTATGTGACTTCTAATTCATAGGAATCTACAAAAAAACATGACAGAGTTTGCAGAGTTAAATAGATTAAACTGACCCCCCCCCCAAAAAAAGTGCACGCCCTTTAACCACCCTTTTAAATGCATCCAAAGTGCATCGCTACACATGCCAAAATCAAATAAATTCCAAAGTTTTTGCATTTTTGAACCACCTCATTTATGCTCCCAAGGAATGTACTGGCCAAAATACAGGAATGTGAAATTTTTCTTTCTTTTTTTCTTTTTTCTCCCCCTCCCTTTTTTCCTGTTGGTTATTCATATGCTAGATAGACATCAAAAGCAAAAAAGGAAAGGTGAGGAGGTTAAATTCAGCCTTCCAAAAGTCTGAATGTTTGTACAGATTTTTCTTCCAAGTTAGCCAAACTCCCCATTGCTTAAAAATATCTGTACTAGAAATCCCATGAGAAAAAAGTTACTTGTAAAAATGCTCATAATGTCTTCTTCCATTCCCACCAGAAATATTATTAACTTTGTCTTAGTCATAGTATTTTTGCACTGTCTCTTCTGGTCCCAGGCTGAGGAATTAGTGCAGATATGCATGAAACTAAAGAAAAAATGAAATTAACTGAACTCATTCAAATTATCATAAAATCTCCATCTGCTTTTTCAGTGTAGGCTTGGGCTGATCCCTATGTTATCTTAACTATTTCACCCATCTCTAATATTTGTCCACGTCGTCAGGATCTGTGTCTCTCATTTGGATCCTGGTAAAACTTGAGGCTTTAAATTCTTTGTGGATTAAAGAAAATGAAGAAAACCTCTGTAAAATGGGATTGACTGATTGACTAGACTTGATTTTGGCTTCTGTATCAAACTAGAATTTCCACATAAAAGGATTTAAATGTCTTTTATACTTTTGTGATTTGGTGTACTTTTAACACTAAGTCCCCCCCCCCCAATTTAACATACCTCTGTTAATCTTTTGATATATATGATACACGTCCTACTGTTTCCTTCTGCAGACATTTTAACAGGACTTAAGCTTGCAGAATAAATCTTCCACAAAAAGGCAAAAATGCAGTAATTCAGAAGGTCTTTCAGTGGGCGGTGCCTTAGCCTTTTGAACAGCCACCTGCCGTGTCCAAAACAGAATGTTCTCGAGAGCGCCTGAGCGGTTGTTTTGTTCTGCTCCTGGCCCATCCGAGGACCTCGTCTCAAGGCGTGCGGTGTTGTTGCTCAGCTGACCTCATGAGTACAGGGCGTGAGTCTTTCTCCTCTGGTGACTTATGGTCCTGGCATGGACTACATAGGCAGAAAGCTGCAAGGAGACAATTCAAGCATTTGGAGTGGGCTATATTTGGAATATGCAGTCGTGCCCGTTTTCTGGATTGACTAAGATGGTGTCAGGAATATGATCACTTACACTAACGAAGAAAACATGACTATAGCAATAACCTTAAGATTGAAACCTGGAAAGGATTGAATCAGCGATAGTTACATGCTAGTTGTTCCCAAACGTGTTGATTCTCTACTCATTGGGTTTTGCCTTTTTCTGGCATCCCATTCAAATTTTTCATTCTTGTTTTCAAATTTTTACACAGCCTCATTGCTACCTGCGTTGACTTTCAGTTCTTTGGGATAGGCTCAGCATGTCCTCAGCTCTGTACATTCTGTTCCCTTCATCACGTATTTAATCTCTAAGTGTACAGCCTCTTTCTCACGTGGGTTCTGTTGGCTACAACACATTATTTTTTGTACCTTTTTCTCCATCAGATCCCTTTATCAGGAGTCTTTTGTTGTCAAAATTTAAATGTCTTCTTTTGTACTGTCTACACTCTTTCCTAATTTCACACAGTTTGAAAGTGCTGTGCTGGTATTTGAGTCCACATACTCTGAAACCTCAGATGAAAGAAACATCCAAGGCTCTTTCTAGACATGTGCAAACAAGAACGGAGATGAATTTTCACCTATCCTAAGATAGCATCAGAGCATGGATAGTTCTTAAATCTTAGTATTTAAAACTTTGCAGATTTTCTTAGCTAAATTATAATTTCTCTGGGGCAAGGACTTTGTTCTTGCTTTGAGTCTGTAAAATGGTATATACATTTACAGTATAAAGGTAACTCAGACAGCTGAATCTAACCCTCCCAGTACAGTATTCATCTTTACATTATTCTTTACATACAGCTGAGAAATAAAATTATTTTTTGTCTCTGTTGAAAGCAACCAAATTAGAGAACTGTCTCTCTTGCTCATGACTCATAGTTATTAATTCATAACCTAACAAAAGAATGTGTCATTAAAAATTACTTCATCTTTTGTTAGATATTCAATAGCAACTAAACATTTTATCCATAAAATATACTCCAGGAAGAAAATTTTGAAATTGTTCAGCCCATGGAGGGAAAAAATTACACAAAAAATGATTAACAAAATAAACTATCACTTAGTTTAATTGTAGGTATCCTTTTCAAATGATTATGTTGTTGCTTAAGGCCTGACTAAAGCCCAGTGAGGACAATGGAAGCCTTTGCATCAGCCTCAATGGGCTTTGGGTTGGACTGAAACTTTAAATTCTGGATGCATTTGTTCATGAGCAAAGTATTGACTCAGGCTAGCAGATCATGTAAATTCTCAATTTTAATGGCCTACACAAGTTCATTAAATGTTCCATTTCAATATTTTAACTCACATATGGATATATTTTTTTCCCTTTTTGGATCTTTTGTGTGGCAGAATAGGTGCATTGGCTTCATAGCTTTCACCAAAGTCCAAAATATGCAGCTGTTCACTGGCGCCTAGTCAAGCTCTGACTGACACTGTACTTGGCTACGGATTTCAAATGTGGCCTGGTGCCTGGGATATTTTTAACCGTATAAGGGAATGGCATAAACCATAACAGAGACTTCACACTTTCCTCTCTAGCCATCCACCAAGAAAGAGATGAAGCAGGTAGGTCTTTTTCACCAGTGAGGTCCCCATCTGAAAGCTCTGCCGAGCGAAAGCTGCCCCTAAAGCTACTGCTTCTGATACCTGCAAAGCTGCTTGACGAATGTCCTATCGTTGGGCCCACTGGCCTTCCCAGGTTAGAGCATCACAAACAAAATGGAGCAGCTTTGTTCCCAAATGATTGGTGCAGTAGGCCCTTAAATGCTGCAAACTGTCTTTTGGCACAGGAACTTTAAAGAAAAAGTGGGACCAGCATTTCAGCTCATGCACTAAGACAAAACACCCTAGGTACTTTCAAAACTGAAAGAGGAAGTTCAGTTTATTCTGTCTAAATTAAACATGATAGGTTTTTCCCCTTAAAAAAAAATGAAACAGCAAGATGGGAATAAAAGATGATCAAAATCACCTATATACTTAAGAGAGACTGGTGAAGTGATTCAAAGGCAGCTCATCTTCGGCAAGACATTTGTGTCATTGTGTTGCTATAGTCATTACATCAACACGGGCAATGGACTGTGGCCCGATGCCTAACGAAGCCAGAGCAAATAGGCTTTTTGTGGGAGAGCTTCACTAAAGGAGGGAGCTGGCAGGGTTGCCTCTCACCACCCTTTGGTGAGGAAAAATTGCAGCTATTCCTATTGCACTTCCTTCAGCCTTCGTGCGAGGGAGGGAGCTTTGGGAGGTCAATGTCCATACTGGCAGGCCTGACGGTCATCTGTAGTCCTCTATTGGTTGCAGTTTGCTTCCGGCTTTTCTTCTCATGCTGGAAGCCATCAGGAACCAATATATCAGTGCTCCGAGTTGTGCTTATTCCTTCCTACAATGCAACATTCACAATCTTCTCATTTTTTGCTTGAATCAAATGTTTGGGGCCAATCAACGTGGAGTGATATTTTCAAAATGATTTAGATATTTTAGAGTGATATTTTCAAAACTGAGACTTGACTAACTGATAATAACAAATACATTCCCATGTGCAAAAAAGGCTCAACTAATCTCTACATAAAGGGATTTGCTCTCAATTTATTGGGGCAGAGGTGTGCAACAATGCCTGCTTAACCTTCAAAGTAAAAAATCAATATAAAACAAAAAAAAATACAGTTAATTTCTTTAAAAACATATTCTGACTTTTTGGTACCAGCTTCTGTGTCTTTCAGTATTTAAAAAATGAAATAAATATAATATTTTCATTTTGCAGTCTCTTGCAAATTCATAAACTCTTTCTCCTTTCTTTCCAGAAATATTTCCAGAATGTTCCCTAATAGTTACTTTTGTTTCTTAGTATTAAACGTACAAAAGTTTCCTAGTCTACTAAAGTATGAAAGGCAACCTTATACCAGAACATCTCAATATATGCTAAGTAAATAGTGAATTATATGTTCAATTGTAGAAATTTAAATTTGCACACAAGCTGCACTGCTTACACAAGCCATTCAGTCAAGGAACAGAAATTATATGAGCTGCTTTAAGAAATGAGCCTGAGCAGTATTTAGTTCATGTCTTGTATATTTGCAATGAATTCTATGCAAGATACTTTTTTTAAATATACAGAGAAAATAGAAGTTTCTAATACCTTCAATGCCCATGTTCTGATGAAAATTGAATAAGTTTCGTAGCAGGCATTTTATGGCAAATCGTGTCTGTACTTACAAGGACTCTGCAGGAAAACTAGGGATATACACACAAGGAGAGCTAATGGTGAAATAAGCATAAGCACAATGAAGCGTATTGAAGCATAGCAGTGTGATTCTTACTGGCTCTCTTAGAAGATCAAACCTTTGGTTTTATTTAAATTTAAACAAATGGTACATAACTAAAAGAAATTAATTTTATGGAGAAACAGAAAGGAAGGCAGCAGTGAAGTGTGGTGGATGGTCAGGAAGCTATGAAAGAGGTTAAGACTATGTAACACGCTGGAAGGAAAGGGAGGAAAAACTGGGGTTCTGGTCCATCCAAAGGGGAATCAGCTGAAGGTGCCAACTTGGGGAAGTCAGTGGTAAAACCAGGAAATGCACTGGTAGATAAAAAAAGAAAGGAAATAAAGGAAATTCTAGTTCCAGCACACAAAGATCTATTGTGGAGTCACAGCACTGATGATGAAAGAGGGAGCTGCAGCTGCGGATAGGAGGAATTAATTTAGTGTTTTTTCCAAGTTGCTTCCAAGTTAAAAGCCCAGTTATCTCGAAGTAGATAAGGAACAGTGATGGTGAATAAATTTTCAGAAAGGTTCGTAGAGACAATTACATGGAAGCTTTTTCTTTTTTCTTTTTTTTAACGTCCATTTTCCTCCTCATTATGTAGCTTCCCAGATTGTTATTGTTGGGAAAGGTTCAGCGATCGTTTTCAAAGTGAAATATCGATATTGCATTTAACCAATCAAGAATATCTGGATCTTATTTCATTATATGTGCATGCAGGAATACTTATGTTTTTTTCAGGACTGTTCAGACTGCATTAAATTTCTTTATGAATACGGGATGAGAGGGTGTAAGGAGGAACATAAGAGAGATTCTGGTGTTCTTTAAGTTTTACAAAGCATGGAGCATAGATTTTTTGGTACAATGCAATCTATCCATAGCTCTGTACCCCACCTCTTTAGTTTAAATAGCAGCTACTCAGTTATGAAACATCTCATTATGGCTTTGCGGAAATTACCTAAGATACGAAGCAGCTGCAGTGTTCATTGTGTCCCAGGGAATTAATTGGGTCTGAGCATCTCCTAAGTGCTGTTGTACTCTAAACACTATATGTTACTAGCAGAGGAATAATCCTCTACTCTGTTCCACCACACACACCTTTGAAAGGGTGACTCAGATTATTCATGCTTTGTATTGCTTTGTTTAGTATTAATTCGTCCTTTTCTTATCTATCGGTTTTCTTATTGTTCTTATCATTGAAGACATACTAACAGCAATGCTCAGGTAGCTCTATCAAGATTGGAGCCTTATTATGGTAACCGCACAGCAAATAAAATTTTAGAGTGGATTCTTCCCTGTAGAGCTAAAGTGATAAGTATCCTCCTACAAAGGGCAGAAGTTCAGCGGAAAATATATATATGATAGATCTTGATGCACAAATGGGCATGTTTCCCTCCTTGATTTTGTGTATCTCAAATACACAAAGGTCAGTTTTAACAGAATGCCCCTAAAACATGTTATCATTTTGCAGGAGGATTTTTTCCTGGCACACAGAGCATATCTGAACTGTTATTTCTGGAACAAAATTCCAACCAGTAGAGAATGCAATTAATGTATCAATAATCAGAAGAGCATGAAGCAAGTGATGTTTGAAAGGGATAGAACTGCCAGTGGCAGGACGCCAGATAATGTTGTCCTGTTTTGCTCACTGAACTCATCATTGTTGCTAGGGTTTTTTGTTTTTGTTTTGCTGCTTTTTTTCCCCTTCCCACTGCTTATTTGATTCCAGAAAATCGTTTCAATGATTTTTTAACTTGATTGTTGTGTATCTGTGCCTGTGGGCATCCATTCCAATGTACCTCTATATCTGACTTTTTGGTTTTGTTTTCTTGGTGCTCTTATGTTTCTCAGTTTGTTTCTTCCTTTTACAAGAGTGGTTTAACCAGGCTGTTTAGAATTAAAAGGCCAACTGGTGAAGTCTGAGTAAAGAGAAGCTCTGACACTGTTTTGGATATATCGCAGTCTACTGCAAAATCTTCAGACATTGTTGTATGGATGGGTGCAAATCACCAATAGTGCTGTATTTATATACCAAAACTAGTTCCTTCTCAGTGGAATATGCTGAATGTAGTCACCTATTTGGGGAAACAAAGGAGCAGTAGGGACCCACTCAGGAAATCAGTCTGAACTGTGTCAAAACCCAGGAAAAGCCCAGCTAAACTGAGAAGTTCTTATAAAGAGTCTTGCGTGTCATGGAAAGGAGGAAACACAGGTCTATTTATTGAACCTAATTAGTTTGAGTGGTGAGTGTAATAGGAGTCAAAGGGAAGGTGATGATTCCTGGTTATTTATCCATTCCACTTTCTTTCCGAATTACAGACTTCAAAAGGTGCAGAGGAGATATAAAAGCCTATGAATGATTCATCTTCCACATATTCTTCCTATGATCTGATCTGTGAACTTTATGAGGCCGAGCTTATTTTTTCTCTCTAAATGCTACATGACTATTTTCCTGAAAAGATCTGTTAGAAACATACTGTACCTATAACTGTTTTTTAATAGCTGCTGTATGTCTGAATCTGAGGACCTCATGGCCAGGACCAACACGTAAGAAATCAAGAGGTCATTGAGATGTACGTAACCAGACGGGCAGAACACTTGAACAGAAGAATTTCATAGGAAGGCAATGCAGAGAATGTAATATGGGAAAATACTGTGAGCTATCATCAGACTACTAGGAAAGAAATTGGAGCTTATGGTTGTTCTTTGCAAGAACAGAACAAACTGATGATTAAAAAAATATGGAAATTTATCTTTTCTCCTTCATTTTTGGCTCCTCAAGGTAGGAGCCAGAAACACTGATGGTGTGTTGTTGACAAAATGTGTGTTGATGCAGTAGATTGAAATATCGTAGTCAAGTTATATGCAGAATTGCACTCCTTGATTAAGTTGTATGTGTATGTGCAGTATTCACTCAAACAATTAACTGGTACAAATGTAAGAAAAGATGCATCAGCTCTCAACATGTGTTCTGCTGAGAGCCAGAAAAAATATGTTCATGCCAGTGTGAACTATAGTTCAAAGAGCTGGAAAATTCAGAATACTTTGCCTGAAAGTTTCCACTATTGTTTTTACTAAAAATACTTTTGTTTAAACTAGAAGTATACCTTTTTATAAGGTAGACTATTCAATTTTTTTTCTTTTGATTTAGGAAGACAGACTTAAAGGTCATATTCTTCTGCATACTGTTAACATGAAGTAAAATAGTTAGTAAAAGACCATACTTGACGTCAATATTTTCTCTTGAGTTTAAAGCATTAAATATGTAATCAACCTTATTATTATTAGATAGATCTCAGCTATGTACGATAAATAGAGGAGCAATATGGTTTCTAAATTAGTCAGAGCTTTTGTTGTTTTCAAACAGGCAAGCAGAGTACTAATGAAGAGCTAAAACTGAAACCCTCTACCACCATAATCAAGGAAAGCAGTCAATTTTTGTGTTAAACTGCATGACTCTTGCTAAAGGCCTTTAGTATCAAAGCAGAAAAACAGTTTCAAAACTTCCTAATGTCTCCTTCAGAGTATCTTCCAGTTATAACACATGTACAACAGAATGAGGTGAACTTTCAGCTCTGAGCCTCTCTTTTGCACACAACTGTCTAGCAAGTTTTTTGGGAAAACATCCAAATTTGTAGGAAATAATCCAGCTACACAATATACTCCATGTATTTTCAAATATTGGCTTTCATGGATGTCAGAAACTGACCTGCTTGATTAATATAGCTTAACATTCAGTGACTCCATATGGTATGAATGCATTTAAAAGAGGTACTTCTCAACAGAGATGAAGATACTCAGTTCTGTGCATAGAATATCTATTTTTTTGTCCAAATTATTCTCTCTCTTATTGTCACCCTCACCTTTTTAATGTGAGTTTTGGAAGTTGTTCATCCCCCAATAGTAGTCTTAATGAGTTGAGAGGGTTTTACTTCTGGAGAGGTAGTTCCAGGGGATGTTAATGTATATGATACAGAGGAGGAAACTGTGAAAACATTTTGAAAAAATGACAGTTCTCATTTATTGTGATTTTAGTACATTGCAAAACTGCCAACCAAATGTACCCTTAGGAAACTTAGGGGAAACCTAGGAAACTATGGGAATTTAATAACAAGTGAAATAAGAAGCACTTCTTTGTGTCTATGCAGCCATTCTTTTCGTGACTGGAAATGTGTGTCCATCCTTGTTTGCACACATATCTCTGTATGTGTGGGTGCAAAGGAAGGCTGTAGCTCTCTGTCAAAAGTATACTTTGGCATGAGTAACTCTTATGCAATCTTTTAAACAATATATTTTTAAACAACTTGTTTATCCCACTTTATTATGAAACTGTCTGCGAGTCAAACTCCATGTTGGGAAACTAATTTAAATACTGATCCAGGGTAACTGATTTAAACACCTCGAAAATGTGCAAAGGCCATTTTCCTTTACATTTTCTTTTAATATAAAGCTAGAAATAAACATTCCTCTATAAGAAATGAAATTTAAAGGAAAACCAAATGCAATTAATTTCTGTAAACACCATAAAACAGGATCCAAGACTCTGAATGGTAAGTCACTAAATAACAAGGACCAGGCCGAGCTGGGTAAACATAGAAATATTTGAATTCCATTCTTTCCAAATTTCCTTTCTCTCCAAACTCCAAATGGAACTTGAATCTTAAAAAACAAACTATTTTATAGCATTTCATTGTTGGAAGATCATCAAGAGGATGTAGCCTAGCCTTAACAGGCTATGACTGGCACCTGAGGTTAGACCTTCAAAGAACAAACTATTGGCAATGAGGGCAAGAAGACAAAAGTCAAATGTCTAGTGTACAGGCTTTGGATTATAATTATTTAATAAGTATTTTATGTCCAAAAGGAAACAGAATAAAAATAAAAAATATACTTAGTGGACACTTTCACATGTATGGTATTTCCACTCAAAAGCTGTATTTGCCTTCTTTATTTTTTTTTTAACTTAAATGATTAGAAATGTTTCCAAACTTGGAATTTTAATGACAAAATTATGCTGCTAGCATTTTTTTGCTTTGCTTAATTGTTCATGACCTTGGAAAATATTAACTGCATATTTTCTTGATTTTTCATGTTTACCGAAGTGTTTATTTGCTGCTTCTCTACAGATAAGATGGAAGCTCTAATTCAGACATGAGTAAATGTAAAGAAAGATGTCCTTGTTCTACATAACAAGAATGAGTGCTTAGAGATGTATTAGCTCTAATTTAGCCAACATCAACTGAAGGTGTTAAGGAACTCTCTTCTATTAACTGTTTATGTGTCAGTTATGGCTCCCATCCTGTGATTTCTGCTGAGCTTTGCAGGGATGTGGTGACTGCATACCACCACTGTGAGCTATATCATATTCACTCTTGGTCCATCCTGCTGATTTTCATCTTCCCTTTGTCATTTTTGCAGAACTTTGTAGCGCAAGGACGATAGGTGTAGTTTGCTCTCTCAGGCAAATTTTGCAGGATCCATGCCAAAGCTATGTCCCTAAAACAGAGGGCATCATCCTCTGGGTGAAAAGGAGGGATGATTCAGAATACAGCAGTCGCTTTCGTCTGGAGGGCAGGAGCATTGATCCTACTCTAGTCCATCGAGAGCCGGAGATAGTCTTGCATCAAAGAGGTCAATCACAGTAGGCTTAGGCAGTTGACTTGGCTCTTTCCTTAGTAGTCCCTTCAGCATCTCAGCTGGGCGCCTGGAGAGTGGAGCTTCAGTGCTAGATGCTCTTTGATTGCAAGGGCTGAAGGTGCAGAAGAAGGGAGAGGTTGGCTTGTTGTTTCAGGGAGAAAGGGGTGCAGGCAAGGTCAGGCTGTAACCTTGCAGAATATAGAGATAATGGGAAAAACTCCAGGCTCATCTCACAGTTCCTCTGGGAACTGAGATAAAGTGCGTGTGTATATGCATGTGTGTGTGTGGGGGGGGGGTTGTGTGTATGTTTCTACACAAATATGCTCCAGATGATGACCGATGTTCTCCTTCAGATCTGTAGGGCTGCCACCCTACAGTACTGGTTTGGTGTAGCTGCTTTAATCATGGTGCTGGCCTACTGTCAAAGGAGTGTGGGGAGGGAAATGGAAAGGACTGAGTGTTGGAAGAAGGAAGGGAGAATAGACAGCTGTTACAGATAAGAGTCCCGTGGTCCACACAGGACCTCAATTCTGTGCATCATCTGATCTGGAGCCTCCTCTATTTCACATATACCCACAATTTCCAAATGGCCAGGAGTTTTGCAGGGAGCTCCTGCTTGCTAAGCCATAACTCATCCGAGCCCTGGTAATCTGCAGCAGTGTAAAATCATCTGGGCTGGCTGCAGTGCTCAGGTGACGGAGCCTGCCCTGCGGAGGGAGGCTTAGTCTCTCGTTCTGTTTCACCACTTCATGGCAGGGACGAAAGCTCCAGCAGCGGAGTGGTAAGAAACAGCTGAAAGGCAGGAACATCTAAAACCACTCCAGCTGTTTTTAAAATGATTGTGTTCCTACATCCCAAGAGAGCCGGGCACGTGATTGCAGTAGGATGCTACAGTTGAGTGTGGGTGGGGGAATTCCAGTACCATAACAACACACTGCTGATTTCTTTGGCTATGTCTGGTAGCTTTATTGACGTGTAAAAAGAAGATACTTGCTGTACAGATTCACCATCTTCTAGGAACTGCTTCTGGCTGTCAAAGGTCACAGCAGTAAACATTTAAATTAAGTTCATCGTGTCTGTGGAGACTTCTTTGTCTGCTTGAAGCCATGTTCAATATATATTTGGGGCAGGGAAGAGAAACTTTTTTCCATTGTAAATAAGGAAGAGGAATCTGGACAGAAAGTATATTCCTATGTCCTCAAATGCCCGTGCAACAAGTTAATCTTTGAGGACCTCAGAACATAACAAATGAAAATCAGACAGCCTATACAAGGTCCTCTCTATTTTAAATCTGTTCCCTGATAATTTCATTGGTTCTTCCTATTTCTCTGGGAAGGTGTTACAGGCAATAATGAATACTCACTGCTTAAATCACCTCCTCCATGATGCATAATAGATTTCTGTGACAGCACTGAAAAGTCCTGGAGAATTTAGTCTCTCCGATGCAGAATCCACTCCTTACATCTCCTAATCCTCATCTTTCTCTATAGCCTTTCTGTATCTTTAAATCCTTTCTAAAAAGTTCTACTATATAGAAAAGTTCCTGTCTTTGGGATAAAGTGAGCAGTACTACATGCAATATTCAGTATGTGACTAGACCATAGTGATTCCTTTCCATTATTATTAATCAGGTATAACCATTGTTATTACATCAAGGCCTCTTTCCCTGAGCGGTAATAATAGTATAGAGCCTATCATTGAGAATATGTAGTTAAGATTATGATCCTGTTTTACATTTATCAACACCAGATTGCATCTACCATCCCACTGCCCAGTCATTCATTATTGTAAGATAGTTCTTGATCAGTTTTAGTTTGACAAGTCTGAATAATTTGTATGACTTGTATGGTGACTTTGTCACCTCACTATTTTAAACTATGTCTGAATAATTTGAATATCCAGGTTGCAGCAGTGATTTCCGAGGATACCCCTGCTAACTTTTACTATTGTAAAAACTTTTCTAACCCTACCCTTTATTGGTCTTTTGCTGTTATTAATCCGCAAGAGGATCTTACCTACTATCCTGTGACAATTCAGTTCCTTCTAACCGCCTTTGGTGAAGGATCTTGTCAAAAGCTTTTAGAAGTCTAAGTACCCCAATCTACCTTTTCCATATGCCATTGACTTCTTTTAAAAACTAGCAGAGTGCTTGTGCTTGCTTGAAAATTATCTTGTGTAACCATCAGCCAGGTCTTGTTCTCAAGGAAAGATATTTTTATCCTGTTTGTGTGTGTGTGTGAGTGAAAATAAGGCATGTGTGATCAAAAGGCTTGCCTTCCAAAAACTGGGAAAAAAATTACTTTTAAACAGAGGCAACAGTTAGGTAAGTTTTCAGACAAAATAGTCAGAATGGTAAAAGTGGAAACCTTAAGGAGAATGAAGATCTTATAGTCATGGGTCCATAAATGAACTGGCAAAAGAAAGCAAGACTGATTATTCTCTATCATCTGTGGGAAAGACTGCAAGAAGACACAAGAGGGAGAATCTTATAACTACTACAAACATAGGTCAGTCACCTTATTAGGCACTACAGAATACACACTTAAGAGAAACCTTGAAAGTAGGGAAACATTAGTCAGGCTTTTGTTTAATAGGAAACCAAGTTTCCTTAGTGCCAGTGCTCATGGAACTGCTTGTTCCTTAGGCCAGGAAATCTGTGTATCTTACAAATGATATATGTGTCTGCTTGCAAATTAAAAAAAAATTCTAACCAGGAGGTCCTATTTCTCCATTCTGAATGATCTAGCTGCCTCTTGGGCAGATACTTACAGAAGCTGATAACATGATAGAGGTCATTAAAAGGAAATAAAATAGTTACTTATGATGGGTGCTGCAGCTTTTCTTTGGCTTTATTGCTGCATTGGAGTGATTTATAGGCTACCAAGTCTTGGATCAAAACTAGCTGGCTAGAGCTTATTCAGACATGATGCAAGCAATATTATTAGCTTTGAGGCAGCAACAAGCAGAAATGTCAGAGATTAGGATCAGCCACCTTTGCTGGTTATTTTTGCCTGCTACTTGTTACTTAGATTTAGAAATCTAGGAGTTTTCAGGATCCTGAGGTTCTTTTGTAGAACCAAGGCCAAGACGTTTCTTCATGTCTTCTTTCTGTTACCTCAAAATTTAGACCATTTCAGCATGTTCTACAATTAACCACATGATGGAATAATTTAGAAAATCGAAACCATGAAGCTGACTTTTAGGTCGTGATTTTTAACTCATAAAATCCTAAATGGTTTGCAACCTGGCAAACTGTGACATTGTCTTTATATTTAGGCAATACTGATACACCTACAGTCAGTGAGGGATCTACAGTTAAAGAGCTCATAGACTGAATGGCAGGAGACTACTTGCAGAACATCTCCATAACTGATCTTTGACTCTGAAAGTCATCTTGCCTGGCAGAGCCTGAATATGTTGAATTTTGAAGCATACAACAAGATTCTTCTCTACCCAGGTGTTTAAGTGGTGTATGAATTAAGGAATCCTATAGATAAATAAGGCTAGTTTTTATTTGGCAGGACCTGGTATGGTGAGCCATGATTTTATATTTAAAAAGTGGATAGTATTGTAAATATTTGTTAAAAGTTGCCTGAAGTTAAGATCCGTTCACATTCAAAAGAAATATGGAGATATTGATGGGATGAATATAACTTTGTTGCTTATCATGATACTGGGACTCCTTCCAACATTCTTTGTGCAGTTTCAAGCAAATGTTCTTCTTCATTTTTAAAGCCAGATAAATGCTTCTCTCTTGTCTTGGTAGCTTCTCAACTCCCACCTCTTCTTACCACACCAAAAGTCACGCTGAGCTGCGACAATATTCAGTCCCTCACCGCATTCTAAATATTATGCTTTGTGACTCTCAAGTCTAGAGTAGAAGGTATTCTCATTGTAAGAAATGTTGCTTCTTGCTTTATCAGGTTTTATAATAGTAGACTGTGGACTGGATTACAAATACATATTACCTATTTGGTGTTTAAGTGAATTGGACACTTGTATTTGGAGTGGTAGATTTAATTGCACTTGAAAGTTGTCAGTAATGTATTTGGTGCCTTTTTTTCCTGTGAAAGTAAAGCAGGGCATAATACAAGAGCCAGGAATAATCATATCAATAAACCATTTTTAAACTAAATTTCCCTAAAATACTTTCCCTGCAGTAGGTGATACAGTTCTTTCAGAAAAGAAGCATGGAGTCTGTGTTTATGGTCCATAGGATCCAATGTTAATTTAAGGTTTCACACCCTCCCTTTCCCCACTGTCATTACTGAGAAATTCACAGAAAAGCACAGAGATAATACATTCTTTATGTAACAAACAAATTTTTTTTATTATTTACTTTGGTCTTTAGGGGTCGAATTCTCACATAACTTTAGATGACAGTATGGCATATTCAGTGGCAAATAGCAAAAATTAGACACACTATAACAAGCTTTATGTGTCCTATTTTAGTTGTCTGCTTTAGGATGACATATATTGCTTCCTGGAAGTGTCTCTTTCTCTCCAGTGACTATGATGGGATGACTAATTCATACTTTGGTATACACAGTGCAAATTTCTACATTTGGTCAGAGGAATACCATCATCATTGTTACAATCAGCATCACTGAGCGACAAAAAGCAATTCCCTTTTAGGTTTCCGGTTGTTCTGACCGACCTTCCTTCCTTCCTTCCTTCCATTTTCCTTCTTTCTTACCTCGTTTCTGTGACATATTGTGTTATCAGAGAATATCATAGTGTTATGAAATAATATTTACTACTTGTATTCAATCCTCTCTCTACTCCTCCTAATAATGGATGTGGTGGTTGAGCCAATCCATTTTGTTCATCTAAAGAATATTCTCTCCAAAGAAGGCACTAAAGCCAATTTTATTTTTGGAATATAGCAGGTCTATATAAACTCAATCAGAGGGTCAAATCTATTATGTCTTTAAATGCTTAAATAGTTAAGTGAGTATAATTCAGTGGACATTTTTCTGAAGTGACTCTCATGAATCCTTTTCTTTCTGATACAGTAGCGCCATCCCATGCTCTGGGAAACTGCAGTGTTTGACATTTTTTTTATAATTAAGCAAACTCTAGAATAGCAGAGCCAGAAATCCTACCTTACCTTACATCCAGTACTTTGTGCAAAATGTGTTAACAGGTGATATAAGCTTTATGAACAATTTAATTGTGCTGACAGCTTGGACAAGAACTGGCCCTTTGAATCTTGAACAGTGTGTTTTAGTAAAGCTAAGCATGCTTAATTTGACCATCCCTTACTGAGATTTTCCAGATACCAAGGATAAGGAATATTGCTTTGGAATAAAGAATGCAGAAGTATTCAGTGGATGTAACTTGAAAACAGAAAAATGTAATTACTTGTCTATATTCCTAATTGAGATTATTTGCTCACTGTTTCACTTGCTATTTGTCTATATCCTTCACCCTATAATTTAAAGGGAGCATTACAACATCTAATTTTCAAAGTAGTTTTTGGAGCAAGAGTCTTATTGCTCAACATTTCCTGTTGTTAGTACGGAAACTAGCTCTTGGCTCTAAGTATAGTACAAACACAAGAGCCTTCCTGTTTTCTGTGCTGTGCCCATTGACCAGTGACAATATCCTCATTCCCAGGATTTGTATAAAATACTCAATATCTTAAGAGGAAGTAGCAAACATCTTATTGGAGCATGTGTTCATAGTACATAAAAATCTCTATATCCTGACAGTTCTGTATCCTGAGTAGTAAAGCTGTTCCTTTATTCTTACAGTTTATTTATATACATTTACTGTTGGGATATTAGAGAAGTTTACTGAGGAAGAGTAAGAGAAAATTGAACTTGACAGAGACAATAGCTTCTGAGGTACTGGGAAAGCTGTATGAAAAATTTGGAAGGATGCATATACTTCTAAAGACTAACAGGTGAGCTACAGCTACAGTCAAATATTTCAGAATTCCTACCCTCACCTGTTGGATACGGCTTTGCAGACTCAGATTCAGGATACTATAGGAAGAGTTTTCCTAATAGATTACCAAGGCTTATTTAACTCGCATAACAAAAAACATAGTGCTGTGGTACTTTCAGTTATCATCAGCATTATAAAAAAAAAACAACCAACCAAACACACACACACACATTCCCATTTGAATTTTGGATATTTTGGTTGGAATTTATGACCTTGCTGAGATGAAGAGGGTATCATAATACAAAAAGCATCTCAGCAGAATTGAGGTTGCATAGGTAAGCTAAACCTGGCCTCTTCTAAATTCTGTAGTGTTCAGCTACATTATCTGAATGCTCTAATGTTTACACACAAGTTTTCAGGCAGCTCCTGGGACCTTATATATCAGGACTGGGAAGTGAAGCTTAAATATCCATTCCTGAAGGACTGCTTGAATTACCCAACCAACTGCATCATCTACCAGTAAGGGGTTTTTCTTTCCCCATGGGGCCACATAAGGGGTCTCATGGAGTCTGGTTGGAGCTTGTCCAGCTGGAAGGAAGTATGGCCAGGGTGTGTGTGGGGAATTTTTCCAGAAAAAAAAAAGAGTAATTATTTGGATTATATGCTACTTTAAAAAGTAGAAGAGGTTGTTAGGAAATCCAGGCTTTTCCACCCCCATGGGGAGACAGTCTGCTTTCAGGGTTCCCATTCAGTCTGACGGTTGTGTGGTCAGAAGTTAACTTAGTAGACTGCCAAAATTTTGCTCATTATGCAAATATCAGGAAGGAAATGGGGACTTTCAGAAGGAGATGAGGATTTGCAAAAGCAATTGGCTATTCTTACCTCTCAGCCAAACCTGAGCATCACTCTGTGGGGGAAAAAAAAGCAGGCACACCTCTGAATATGGGTTTTCTATCTACCAGATTCTAAAGCTTCTTTGTACTTGGAGTGATAAGATTTCTCAAACAAGGTTTACTGGGATCTTTTACGCTGGGTTGTGTTAGGAAAACTAAATCATTAGTAGGTCTTTGTATGTATAATACAAGAGGCTGTATTCAAGGGGATTGAATCAGGAAGAACTGTGGACAGTTTAGCAGCATGGCCAACTGCTGTGATAAAATTTCTGTGATATATGTTGTTTTTCTTAAAGCCTCATTGCTTGAACTCATCCTATTATGTGAGAATGCCAGCTTTTGTTTAAAAACAAGTACATGTCTTGTCCTTGTGGCTAAAGAGATTAAGTGAAAAATATGACATTCAAAAGGTCAACAGAAAAAAAAAAAGAGAAGACAAATTAAAGGCAAACATTTTGTATTCACTGAAACCCCATGATTATGAAGAAAAAGGCTGACTCACTATTTTTCAGTGCTTGGAGCTGACCATCCTGTTCTGACAGAATGCATTACATGTATTCAAATAGGGTGCAAAGCGTGGAAAGCTCAGACATTTGGCCTTTTGCTGGAAAACACTAATACTGGTCAGATAATTGTCTGTAATTTCTGTCCCTTTCACCAAAACTAGGGAAACAGGCTATATGAGCTTGTTATTTTTCTTTTCTTTTACCCATTTTCTCTCAGCTCTACTGACATTCATTTGGAAATCTTACTTTAAGACATGGTTTAGTTTACCCTTCTAGAAAAGGGTTAAGATGATTTTTTTTTAAACTTGTGGCTGAAATTCATTCCTATACCAATGGCAAACAGAAAGGCTTGTGAATCACTTGCATAGGAGCTTGTGCAGGTGATATCCTAATGAAAATGTTCCAAAGGAAAGGAACGGTAAAAGCTTCCTGTATTTAATGCAATTCAAAACACTCACAAGTGTGTTTCTTAGTCATATTTGAAGAGGGTGGTTTTCAGGAAAGCACTGATCAAGAAATTATGCTATGTACTGTAAGGTGAAGTCAGTGAGAGCTTTGCCATTGATTTTGGAGAGAAGAGAATTTAGGACCACTGTGCTTTCTCCACTTAAGCCAAGGGAGAAGCTTTCCATGTTGCAGTTAGGCAGTACAAAGCAGGTGTTGTTTTTTCCTCTTTACACAATAGAAATAGTACACTGGAGCCAACTGGTTCAGAAGCTGGGTGCTCAGTAACCCACATTTGTTAAAACTACATAAATGTTTCTGATTTTTTTTTAAGGTTTAGCAGCCTCCAAAAAGTCAAATGACAGCACTTACCAGAGATAACAGAAACTATTAAAAGAGCTGTAGGATTGTACTCTTGCACCAATATAAAAGGTTCAAGCCACGGAAGAGGGGTTGAGGACAAGCTGGTATTCATTTTGTACCAGCTCTTATAATCCATCCATCATCCAGTTAAGAAACTGCAGTGAAATATGTACTTTATATATTGCCATTGGGTATCTGCCAGTTAACATAGACCATCTGAGTAACAGTTCTAAGAATCGCATGAAAGAAATTGGTGGGGGCCAAAATGTTGAAATTTTAATAATACCTTGGGATCAGAAATACATTTAGCCTAACACCATGTACTGTATATTTGTTTTGAAAATTCATCACATTGGGGGGAGGGGGAGAAGGATAAAGTAAGTTTAATGACCAAATGAATGTTAATTTTCCCCAGTGTACCAGACAGACTTGGGGACATTCTGCTCCCAACTTCAGGCAGTTATTTCACTTTCCAGCAACATCCTATTACAGTTATATGGCTAGATTTTTAAAAGTGATTAGAGGTAGGCACCTGAGCCCTCAGAGTGGGATTCCAGAAGGCTGTGTTAAGCCTGTCTACAGTACTGCATCAGTAGCATTAGACATCTTAGAGTTGGTTCCAAAAATTACTAGGAGGCTGCCAGAAGGAATCAGCACTTTGAGCCACTGGTGGCTGGCCAGTAAGAAATACTGAAGACAGAGCTGGAGAAGCACCTCAGGATCCACAGCCCAGAGTGCACAAGAACCCAGTTTTGCGGTTTTCAGTACTCACCTGGGAAGAGGGAATCTCAAATTGCAGTCCCTGCTCCGAGGACTGCTCAGGCATTTTATTCAATGTCTTCTTTATTTAAAGTATCTAGAGTTGTTGTAGACACTTCTAATCATCAGACACCTCACTTACCCAAGTCACCTGAACTTATTTTTTGCAAAGTAAAAAAAGCTTCCAAAGGGAGGAGTGAAGAATATCCCATTTGCTTTACCTCCTCCCTCAGCTCCACAGGAACAGACCAAGCAGGTAGACAGTTAGGATGCTCCGGAGTGTGATGTGGGAGCAGTGACAGAGTCAATATGGTATGAACCTTGTATCCTGCTGATTATATGGTTTTCAGGCAGACTCAGTTTTGCAAAGGGGTGACAGAAGTGGTTGTCACTGTAATTCCCAGCTCCTTGGAGTTGCTGTGTTCTTTTCTGAAGTGACCGTCCCTGTTTCTTATTGGATAGGGAGGTCTGATTTAGGGAAAGAGTGATAAGGGAGCAACTAGGAGAAAGGGAGGAAGAAGGTCAGTGATGGCCTCATATCTTTCCTCAGTTTCTTCCAGCCCTTTGTAGAACATGGCTGTCACTCAGCCTCCTTCATATAGCATGACTTACCTATGACTCCTTTATCTTCCTGGTCTCCATTCTCCCTGAAGTCTTTCCTAGCCACTCTCCTATCCCTTTACAAACACAGTCTGTAAGGCAAAAAAAAAAAAAAAAAAAAAAAACCACCATCACAGTTGCAGGGTGAGCTGTACCAAAGTCCCTTTTAAATCCACTTTCCAGGGCTAACTCAAGACAGGTCAACCACTTGTTGGCTATTCAAATCAGGAACCAACTAGGAGAATAACAGATTCAGCTGTGTTTGATGTCTGCAAGCATTTTCTTTGGAAATGTGTGACCAGTGACTGATTATAAAGAAACCCCACAACAGTTTCTTCAAAACTATTGCGCCCTCCCAAAGGTGAAGCGAAATGATTCCAAGCGGTTAAACTGAGGTCCAAGTAATATCAAGAAAAAGAAATGCAAAGCTCCCTCAGTAGTTACCAGGCAGTGTATGTCCTATAGGCCTCAAATCTCTGCTATGAAACAACTAAATTCAAATCAGGGTAGACAAACAGCTACCATCTCACCTGCCTTTGGTTAGATCCATGTTACCCCTGTCAGCCTCACCTTTTGCGCTGAGCTATCTATAAAGCAGCTGTTCTAGTCTCCCCAGCAGCCACTCAACTGCCATAGCCTCTGCAATTCTTTGTGCCAGCCAGTGCCTATTTTACCTTTGCTAGCAATAGCAACTCATATCTTTACCATAGGAAAAAGTTTAATTTTTCAGCATTTACAGTTTTCGTTTTTTGACTTTTGCACTTTACCCAACTTCAGTGCTAGGCAATAGCCTAATCAGGCTTGCCTTTGTTTGGGATTTTTTAGTGGCAGTTGGAGCCAAATCTCAAAGCTTTCATCAATTACAATGAATCGCTCAGTTTCAATAATCTCAGCTTATGCTTCTAGTAACTTTCACTTGATTCCTGAGCTGAAATGTTCAGAATGCAGAAGCTGAAAGGGAATGCTCAAACTCAAAGAAGGAACCGTTTTCCTTGGATTTGTAATATTTATAGGAAATTGAAGTTTCCTACTGAAGCAGTGACAAGATGTCAGTAAATATAAGGCCTAAGCTACCTGACAACAGCCTTTGAAGCCAAGTATTTTGTTTATACAAACAAAACAACAATGGCATAAATTTTAAATTTTCCTCTGAATTTCCATAACTGTATATTCCTTACTATTTTTAATAAATGATCTCCTGTATTTTATTACAGAAAATATGAGCCTACATTAGAGCTGCCAGAAGAAATCTGACTTAGGAGCCTTTGGTGCAATTTTTCCAGCATGCCATGTCTTCAGTGTATCAGCATTTTTCAACATATCAGTGATTCAACAAGAACAGTTCACTAAACTCTAGCAAAGACTGAAGCTGTTAATAACAGCAGATAAAAATTCAACTGCCTTTTTTAATCTGGCAGATAAACGCAGCCCCCTCACCAGAACATAAACTAGTGGAATATAGATTCGAAAGGGCATCTTTTCCTAGGATCCAGTTTTGCCTTCTTCCTCTCAAGGGGAAGAGACACTTTATAATCTCCCTTGCTGAAGCCTTATAGGCAAACTGCATAGTTTGGCACAATTGGCAGTCGTCACTGAGGGTAAGCCAAGACTGGAATAGCAAAGCTGTTGCGTAGGAAGTGCACTGGCAGATGATGTGTGGAGAAACTAGGATAATGGGAGGCTATGTTATACCCAACTTTAACTAATATGCTGTCTTTTGCTATAAAGTTCAAGCTGTACTTATTTTTTAAAAAATCACTTTATTTAAACAGGAGTATAGCACTTAAATCAACAAAAAGTTGTAATACATAAGGCTGACCAAGAAGTATTTTTGATTTAATATCCTTCAAAAATTTTGAATAAGGAAATATTTTTAGATGTGCTTACTGGGCTTTAAATATTTTACCTGAAACAAACAGTATGGATTATTCATTAAAGTACTTTAAACAAGTTGCAAAATGTATTTTGCTTGCCTAGCTAAATATTAAGGTTCTCATGTAATTTCTACCTGGTCCTCACACAGGCATACTTGCATTTATCCTTGACTAGGGAATAGGCAAAACTTCTTATTTCTTCTTAAAACTATATCCCCATACAAAACCTTCCAGAACACTTAGTAAATGTGTACTGTACAGTTAACCTGAATAATTAGCACTTGAATGGGACTAGTCTATGCCTTTGCACAGAAAAGCTCCATTATGTTACTGGAGTTTCAATATTTGTTCTTATACATCTGACCTAGCTACAGTTCTCTGTGTTGAATTCCAGTCAGCTGTGTCAGCTGGAGGGGAATGTGCCTGCTTTTCCCGGGGGGAAGGGATGTAAAGGAGAAGTAAAAGAATTGGGGTTAGGATAATGGTGGACCATTAGTACAGCGGGGACTCCTGCTTGTATCATCCAGCTTCAGCTAAAATATAATTTAGGCTTAAACCTTTTTCACAACCAAGGCAGTATGTACGCATTCAGAGTGCAAATAACCCTGTGCTTTTAGGCATTTGTATATTTACAGTAGGGCTGGGCAAAACCATGTGTAGATGAGAGTGAGATATCTTCTAGCCCCTCTACCTGTGGCAGACACTTCCGGAGGCTCCCCTCTGTTACAGGCTATTCTAGCTCTCCTTTTTGGCTTCAACTTAGTGGAGTACAATGGAGAGAAGACCTGAGATATTGCCAGAGGTGCACAGACTGACTCCTGAAGAACAACAGATGGCAATAAGTAACCTCTCTCGATAACTTAGATCCCAGCACAGCAGGAGACAGTTGTACAAATGCATGTGGGTACTGACAGTGCCCTCAGGGATGCCTGGCTTACCTTCACCAGGTCCTACAGTTCTTCCATTGGCCTGTGTTACTCCCTGGGGTAATAGTGCTCTGGAGATTTGTAAGCAGGTCAAAGGACGGCAAACAACCGAGAATGCCTGAGAGGCCTGGTGTGAGATCTTTATATTTGCACTGAACTGTAGCAACTTTGAGTTTTCACTACTAGCTTTGCATCCCCCCCCCTCCCCCTCCCCCCAACATTGCTGGTAGCCTGATTTTTTCTCAGTCTTCACAGGCTCGTTAAAGCTGATCCCTTAACATAACTCTGTGGGTTTTTTCTCAGGCACATACCTTCAGAACTAGTTGACTATTATAGCCAAACTTTTAATATTCAGAGTCATACAGAAAGAGACAAGATGGCTCAATTTTATGGCAAGATTTAATTCCAATTTCTTCTCTACATTTCTGTTCTGGAACATAAGAATTCAAGTGCTCTTTGGGAGCTTAAAGAGTTGAAATAAGTTCTGCCATTTTATACCAACTGAAGATTTGCTCCATAAATTTGCAAGATTGACTAGAGCTATGCCAATTTCTACGATTTGAACATCTGATTTTGAGAAAATACTATTGAATGATGGGGGGAGGAGAGGAAAGGAAGAGAAAGACTGTTTTTTTTTTCTTCTTTTTTTCTTCTTTTAAATGAAATCTTGCTATTTAGTCAGCATCCCCAGCTGACTTTATATCCTTCTGAACTCTGTCATGCTCCCAGGAAAAAAAAAAAGTGGTTCAGAGGGAGGTCACAATGCCAGAGCTGCAGCCTGAGTGCCGCGCCTGCCTCGCGCAGGAGCATCAGCTCAGACAGCTCTGACAACTTGCAGCAGTGGCTCAGATTCCAGAGCGCAGCGTCAACCACCGTGGTGCTCTCTGCAGCAGCTTTTGGGCTGAAGTTTTCATCAGAAAGCAGCAACAGCAGCATTTTCACAAGCATTTCCATGTGAGCTTAGAGATTTTTTTCCTCAAAATAATAATTACTGGTGACTGATTGGTTGCAGTTCTGCTCTCTGAGTCTTCTGTATTTTTGCTGAAAGGTTTCTCTTAGTTTGCACAGGGAAGCCTTATCCTCTCTGTGCTGCCAACAGGGCCATGCAGCAAGATTAAGGGTGCTGATAGCACTGCTGGCTCAGTGGGGTTTATTTGTTTCATCCAAGGGTCTCTACTACAGTTTATTCCAAGTGCTACAGTCTCCTTCGGGGGTTTTTTCTGATATTTTTTCCCCCCACCCTTGCTGCTTTCTTTGCAATGTCACTTTGGTAGGCATGGCTGAGTGACTAGACATTGCTCATTAGGTTTATTAGGATTATTTCATATTTCCAAAGAAGTGAGCACAAACTCATTTTGCACTTTTAAAAAATTGGGAGGTATTAGTATTACGACAACTCTGTGGTGTCATTTGCAAGAAAACACATGAGCTCTGAGTGGGTAGAGCAGAACTACTGGTGTTTGAGTACTTTATATCTGATGAACTATATTAACATTGGGTTACAGTTACATTGGCCCTTACTAAGCCAGCAGTTCCACTGATTTAAATGCTGTGACTGCGGGATTTAGTGAAGGAACTGAGTATTGTGTAGATTGAAGTTAGATGCCATGTTTGTCACTGTTTCTGTATGATGTGTTTCGTGTTAAACATCTCAATTTATAATGTGTTTTTTTTCCGCTTTAGGAGCAAATTTATCATAATGTTTAAACCACTTCCCAGAGGTGACAGCCCAAAAAATTAGTTTTTCAGATTTAGCACTTCTTTGACTTAAACTAACCAAAGGCTTGTTGAACAATTCCTTTCTTGTTCAGCAAGTTATCAGGAGCTGAGAACCAAAAATCTCCTCTACTGTTTCCTTGGTGTCGTTGATGAATATTTGCAAATGTCTTTCCTTCCCTGCTGTGTAATTTTACTGAGGGTCCTGCAGGAAAGAGCCAGCCTGAGAGCAGCTGAAAAAAAACCCTAAAGCTTTCTGAGTACTTAGAGTTTTTCTATAGGTCTGACTGATACATTTTGCCCCTACTGACTAGCTAATTAGGGAAACTTTCCCCGGTCTGATTAGTGCTCTCTCTTCACCTTTACCTTGCTTCAATTTATACTTATCTCCTTATCTCCTTATACTTATATCTCCTTATACTTATCTCCTTCTCTACCTTGTCCTGCCTTTAATGTTCCTTATACTTTTGCTTTTCATTCTGTTTAATTTTTCACATTATTCACTTGCTTTTACTATTACAACCTTTCCTCTTACTGTATACCTGTACTGTGTATCTAGACCATAAACTCTTTGCAATAGCTCTGGTCTGGGACTCTGTTGTACTGTGAACAGTACAAACACAATAGGGGCAGATCCTTAGGCACTCAAATAAGAAATGCAAATTTTTAAATGATAAATCTGTTATTTGATAAATTGAAACTTATGTCCATTTATTTGCTTGTGTATCCAGAAATATGTTCAGCAAGTAAGTTATCTGGAGCATCTATGCTACATCTTTTTAACTTTTTGCCAAGCTCCTACTTGGAATTCAAAAATTTTAGCCCATTTGTTGCTTTTAGAGAATGTCTACTCCTGCTATTCTTTTCCTTTGCCTTTCCCCAGAAACCTAGGAGAAATTACAAACCCATATTGCAGGCCACAGCAAAGCTGCTTTCAATTTCAGTGAGGTCCAGGTTTCACATTTCTGTCCATGGATTTCTCAAACAAGTGCTACAATTTAACATACGTTGTCACTGACATAAATACTGTGCCAAAAAGAGTTGTTGCCTTACTTTTGTTGCACTCAACTTTTTCTTTCTGTTAAAACAAAACACCTATATTTAAAAAAATATTAATGTACATGCGCTTAAAAAATCCATGAACAAACCCATGAGTTTGACTGAAAGGCTGCAGTTCTGTTTCACAGTAAGGAATAACATCAGTAAAGTCACAGTACAAACATATGGAGTTTGTCCTCCCTTTAAAAAGACATGAGTCTTTCAGTATTTTACTTGGTCTGGAAAGATGGAATGCTCCTAAAGTCAGCAATTAAAACTGGCTGGAAGTTTTTCTTCAAAATTTTCTGTCAGACAAGCCATTTTGATGAGATAAGATTTTTGAGGGAATTTGCCCGTATTTTGATGAAACTTCATGTATACATTTGATTCTTGATACTTTGGAAAAATATTAATTTACTTTTTACAAGATGTTTTGTTGCAAAACATATTTTACTTTTATTTTAGTGTTCTCCCATGCTGACATGCTGAAAACATTCAATATGACAAGCCATTTGTCTACAAGCAGTAAAAAAAGGCTGGAAAAGTTTTCAGGTGTCGTTCAGACAGAGAATACTTATTTTCCCTTTTGGAGGGGTCTTTTTTGTCAAAATCACAACATAGAACTTTTAGTTATCAGTATTAAGTAGCAGTTGTTCTAAATGCTTTCCAAAGTGAAAATTCTATAAAATAAATTGAATAGAGTATTAAAATATGCTGCTTGACTTTTTTAATATGCCATAACTTGACCTGCTATATAAAATGAAAATATTAATTGAAATGAAAATTACATTTTCATATTTAAAATTGAAACATTCTAGATAACACTTTTTTTCTGAACTGCTACTTACAAGCAATGTTCAAATCAGAACTCAGAACTCAGTTTTCAGATGTTGGTATTTCATGAAACAGAAAGTCCAGTTTTGATCAATTCTATAAAACAGGCACATAATTAATTCTGTATGGTCCAACCTTTTAAGTGAGTGGGAGGGGAAGTTATTTTTAAAACTCTCCCCATACAGAGCAGCATCTCCTAAAAGATGATGGCACAGAGCTAGCCTTGGAACTGCCAGCTGGACAAACAAGTGTTAATTGAGATGCACCTTCAGACCTGAAGGTCTGATTAATTAATAACCAAACAATGATAAGCAGGAGGTATATTTTCAGAGAGGGTGTCACATAAAAAATGTGACAGGAATAAAATGGGTCAAAGACAACTCTAGAAATGGGGGACCCCACCTCATAGAATTTGTTCTGAATTTTCTTCTCGGTTAGGGTATAACCAGTACTTCACTGAAGCTGTTCATTACGAAAGGAGATAGTAAGACAGCCTAACTAAATATGTTGTATTATACACCAGTGTGGCTAAGTCTTCAGCCTTTCTGGGTGATCAAGGTGATTTAATTTTTTGCCCAATTATTTAACTTGCACTGTCTTTTAGTTGCTGTAATTCCACAGATTTCAGTGCTGAAGTATCTGCTTTGTAACAAAAAAAAGAAAAAAAAAGGAAAAAAAAAGAAAATATCAGGCTTCCTGAGTACTCACAAATGTAATTTTTGGCCAAGATTCTGCACTTAAAAAAACCTGAATATTGGCCTACATGCACAGACAGCCTAACTGGTGTACATAAAAGCCTATAATGACATTCATTTCTCCTGTGTGCTGGTCCACTCTTGATTGGCCATGTCTCATTTTATTTCTGAATTTCAGGTAAAATTTAATCATCATGCCTCTTCTAGGTCTCTTAGAAAGCTCCATCACCATAACTTGATCCTCTGCTCAGCCTCAGGTTATTTTAGTTAACCAAAAGATTGCATTCCTTTATTGTCTTTGTTCAGTTGAAACTTACCTTATAAGGTCTATCAGTTTGGGAACCAAGAGAAATTCCTTTTAGTGGAAATCAAGTCCACTGAGTTCTTGTCACACATGTAATTCAAATGGTCTGTGGACATCAAAATTACTTTCCTACCCTACTGGTACATCCACAGGTTTATGTCTTGTAACAGCAGTTTGTTTCCAAGCACTATGCTTTGCGTGCTACTGAAAAGTTGGCCTATATTAATACTATCTTCTTTTCTTTCCTTATCTCTGAATTGATTTGTTTTCATAGCCTTGAATTGGTTTGCATTATTAAATCAATTGCTTTGATTTCCCAGGAGGTTTTTAGACTATCCTATCATAACAATCAGAAAAGCCTCATCCCATCCTTTTGTCTGTATCTAGGCTACCATTCCCTTCTCCTGAGTCACCATCCGGCATTACTTACCTTTTATTTCTGGCAACTCCCTTCCACTTCTCAGCTCACGCATGTAATTGAGCTGATGACCTACTTTGGGCTTCTCAGGGTTTTGGTTTCTTTTTCTTTTTCTTTCTTTCTTTCTTTCCTTTTTTTTTTTTTTACCTTTTGTGTCTTGTCAAAGTAGAGTTTCATTGTAGAAGGTATAATTGCCTTCTGTTCTTCCTACACCTATTTATTGTCCTTGAGACCACATGCCTTCATGCTTTATTATTGTTCAACCAATTTTCATGCAACTCATCTGTGGTTTTATTTGCTTTGTCTTTCCCAAGGTTCATTCCCTTTGGGCTAAGCTTCCTGTTAGAACAGCAAGTATATGCTCTGCCCAATTTCTTTTTCCTCATATCTTTTAAAAATTAAAACTGCTGACAGTTTTGTATTTATGATAACCCTTGAGTCTGCAGGTGGTAGAGGATATTTCTCAATCACTGAACTCATAAAGAATGACATTTTTTCAAAAGATTGAAAAGCTTCATTTCTCTTCATTGCTTAATAAATGCTACCCTCCCAGAAATATACAGTCTACATATCTTAACTAACTTCTCTGCAGGAGTTTCTTAGTTGTACTGGTTCACAATAGCACATGAGCAAGCTATATGTAACAGTAATATATTTTTTGCCCTTTGGGTACCTTGCTCATGAATGCCTAACGTAGTCTACAGTCGGAAAGAACTAAAGGCCCTAACAAAGTGACTTCCAGAAGGGTCTGCACTGACAGTCTGGGAAGCTCTGACAATCTATATCCCTCTTAGATACGCATATAAATTTGTGGCTGCTGTCAAAGTCTTAAAATATTTCTATTCTGCACTGGAATGAAAATAAAACGTTTGAAAACTTGGTGAAAACTGAATTGTCAAATTGTCCATTTTCAGAATGAAAGTTGTACTTTGTAATTCAGAAATCATAAAAAACACATGGGAGGATAAAAAAGAATAGAGGGAGAAAATATTTTTTACAAAAAACTTTTTAAATATATACTGACATCTTTTGCATTTGATTACATTTCATTCTGGCTAAAGTAGTATAACAAGATTTAATATTAGGGTGTGATTTTTATTACTGTGTTCATCTTCAAAAGATTGCTCTCAATTGTTATTATGCAGTTATGCCTTTATCAGGAAGAAAAAAATATATAGAATGTCAAAGAATTCATAATTTCTGATGAAAAGTGCTCAGATTGCTAGTTTTCAGTTGTGGTGCATAGATCCCTGACTGTTACAGAATATTTTACAGGGATCTGTGAATATAGATTAGGCAAATCCAGTTCATGTGCGATATACAGCAAACCGTTAAAACTGTGACATTTCCAAAGGGGTCTTATGTCCACTGGAAATTTTTCAGTGTCAGCACATCAAGACAAATTGAAAACTATTGGCTTATATTCCAGGAAGAATACTTCCTGAGACTTCACTAAAAAAACTGTCATCCAAAATATTGATCCAGATTTTTAAATTCCTGCCTTTAATTTTCTATCTCCTATCAAATCGAAGTACAAAGAAAGTAATTTTAATATCTACCTGTCTGGGTTTTAGATATGACCAAAGTCATTAACTTGCTAAATTCTGAAAGCTATGCTCAGAATTGAAGGCAACCACTGTATTACAAGGACTGGAAACTGTTTTCAAAAATGTGGATCTTTGGGGACTCTGGTATTGCCCATGGAAAATATATCAGCTTGTCCTGATACGGAACGGATATGACTTGCCATTACCATCTTGTTTGCGAGCTCTTTGTTCATTATATAAAAAGGGAAGTGTTTCAATTTAACTGATTTTATAAGTAGCTGATATCACATATAACTGTTTATTTGACCTAAATGGATGTTTTCTACCTTTTTTATGTTTCTAAAGAGAGGGTAGTCTACTGCAATAGTATGCAAGATGATATATGGTCATATTCAATTATTAGCAGAAATTCACACTGGTTATTACGTATTTCCTGAAAACAAATTCTTTTATAATATCTCTTTTTACTTCAGGATTTCATCAAAAAAAGCATGACTTTATGTATTGCCTTGGTACAAGCTGAATGGTTTGGCAGTGAACCAAGTGGGAATAATATTTATTCTTTCCACTTTAGAAATACATCTGTCCTGGTATTATTTTAACAAGGTAAAATTTGTGTGTGCACTTCTGCACTGTCACAGAATGGTTGAGGTTGGAAGGGACCTCTGGAGATCATCTAGTCCAACCCCAGCTGTATTACTCCTGAACAGGAAATTGTTTCTGCTAAGTCAGAAATATTCTGTTAGATGACAAATACTTCACAGGATTCTCCTTCTAGTTAGCATTCTGCAAGGTAGAGGCCCAGTTTCCTTTTCAGTCTCTACTGTAGGCATGACCAAAATGTATTTATAATACTTTAAGAGAAAAATCTAAAATAGATTTTACTATTTTTAGATGAGGAATATCAATTAAACTATATATTTGTGTGAAGAAGAGTTATAAAAGATTTTGTAATATCAACACTATAGATTATGTTTTTTCCAGTGGAAACCTAAGGCATTAGGAAAAATATCACAATAATTGCTAGCTCTCTGTTGGAAAGAATTTTTTCTCATATTTTGCTATGCCTTTTGAAGGTAAAAAGAAATTAACCATCAGCCTGTTATAATTACCAATGCGGAGCCCAGAAAACTGGAAAATGTATTCCATTTTTATTATATTCAGTAGTGGTAGCATCATGTAGTATTTATCTAGTATTTTTCTTTTTAAGTCATTAGGAATATATTTCCCATAAAAATTACATATAACCCTTAATGTAGCTTAAGATATAATCATTTAAGTTACTCTCAAAAGAAGGATTAAACCTAGGGAATTCAGACTTAAACATACATGAAGTCCCAGTATACTAAGAACTGGAAACCTTATTCTGCCCTGAAGTAGCATAAAATAATAAAATAAACAGATGATTAGGAAGGCATGTTCTTATTTATGGTCCTAAAATAAATGGCTTCTAAAATAACCTTTTTTAAAGATTATACTACATATTTTCCTCCCCTCCTTATTCCTGAAATGGGAGCTTTCTTCATGTAGAACCTTCCTTCTTAAACAGTCCCCCTGTAAAACAGTATTTCATGTGTCTCCTACCCATTTTTTTCAATGCAGAGCAGATATGTTAACTAATTATTTAGCTTGGACATTTTTCCTTTTTGTTTTTCATTACATCTGCTATTTGTTCTACTGATACACAATGCATTGTCCTGTAACACGGTATCTGTGAGCAGTCATTTGCATTTATGCTCACTCTGTGGATATTATTGCTTTCCTGCAGGCAAAAGGGCACAATGTCTATCTGGGTAGGATTGCGAGACAGGGCCAGCATGTGGAATGTGAGCAAGTTATTATTGCACCAAGAACTTGAACTGGTTTTCACTTACCTGCGGCATCAAAGACGAGCTACATGCCTGTTTCAGTTCCAAGGCTTTGCACAATTGTGCTTTTTGTTTACGGTTCTTCTCTCATTTTCCTCAGTGTGCCAACACCTTTCCTACCTGAGGCAGAAGCCTGTTCTTTATCTGCTCCTTTTTCACCTTTCACACACACTCCAAACTTTATATCCTGCTCCATGCTGCCCAGTTTGCTGGTGGAAAAAAAAAAAAAATGTTCTCAAATAATCTTCCGTCAGCCCCTTCCTCCTACTCGCTTGAAAGCTCCCCAAGGCCCACCTGCTCCATGAAGCATTCCAGCTTTCAACATCCACACCCTGGCTGTGCGTCTGCTCTGTTCGGCATCGTCTGCATTGTGCTGACTTGCAGGCTCGGCTCCTCGTGGCAGGGACTCTCTTATCTGTTTGGCAAAGATTCCCAGAGCTCATCCTCTTTATGATGTCAAACCAATAAGTTATTAATATAAGGAGAATCAGACTGAAAGTAATTTCTTTGACGTTCTTTGATGTTTTCCAGGGGAACAGGAGAATGTCACACCTTTTGAATGCCACTTGGCTGCAGGTAAAGAATGTTACAGTTTGTGGGAGTGCCAATTTGAGCCCATTATTACCTCTCTAACTTGCCTTGGCATGAAAGTACATAGTGGAAGTTGTATATTTTTTGCAAGATGGAGATTTTCGTTCTGCACACAGGCCTGAATCTGGAGATGCTATTTTATGGGTGCCTGAGGTACTGACGTTGGAGAGGACACATCAAAACAGGTCGTCTAACTTGAGTCTAGATTTTCACAGTAATCCAACCTTTCTGTAGTGTTTTGTGACATGTTTTGTAGGGCAAAGACCACAAAGGCTTTCTAAACATACTTCCAAAGTTAAACAAATTAGCAGCAGCTGGTGAGGAAAGCAAGGCATTATATAGTAGATGATGTGTGCATCTGTGTGTCTGTGCATGTATGTTAGCAAGGACAGTTTGGGGTTTTTTTGTTTGCTTGAAAATATCTCACAATTATTCATATTCATTCAGCAGCAACAATGGGAACTCGGGTATAGCTGGATGTTCAGCATTTTAAAATCATACTCCAGTCATGCTACATTTTACAGTTTTAAGAGTATCAGCACCATTTTTTTTATATAAGGTCTCTCTGTGCCTTTAACATCAGTGGCATTTAAATTCATTTTCAGAAAGTGCCTCTATTGTACACAGTGTAACAGTAACTGACACAGTATTCTGGATTCTGTTTCCAAATCTCTAAATCTCTCTGTGGGATCGGTGCACTTAAGAGATTTTCAGATTGCCCAGTCATAAAATATTTGCAGTGGTAACCACTTCATTGGGCTGATGTATGTTTAATTCCTGGTTTTACATAGAGTGAGGTGCTATGCTTGCTCAAAGTATTAATATCCTGGTTATGTTGTGAAGTTTGAAGGGAAATACAGTTTCAATTAACTCATAGGAAGATACCTGTGAATGGATGGCAATGCAGAAGATCCCACAGTTTTTGAATGTTTGAAGTGACAGAAAAGTAGATTGAAGATTGTTCTATAAATTTAACCTTTTTTTCCCTGTAGGTTATACTATCCCAAAAATACAAGTGATATCTCATAGACTCGGTTACAAAGTTTAAGGCTAAGCAAGTTCAGAGTTTGGCCAGAGCCAGAGAATATAAATTTACTACGTTATATAGAAAATATATTATTTTCAGTATAATGAGGTAAGCACAGTATTTTTTATATATTTAATTCAATATTTTAAATGCACATTTTGAAGAAAATATCATAGGCCACAGACTAATTATACCAAAGACTCAAAACTCCCTTAGCTCCTTGTTTTAATTTCATTTTTGAATTGAATTAACCACATATGAAATGTTAAGAGTCAGAGTCTTCAGAGTAATTTATTAGAGAAACCACAAAAAAACAAAATGCTATGCTACTATGTTAATATTAATAGCTGGCCCACTATACATAGACTGTCCACCACACATGTATATCAACTGAAAATAAGATAAAACATAACTGCTATAGGTCAACTTGATCTCATTATCAGGTCTTTCTTTGGAGGACTAAGCCGCTTTGAGTTGCATAGAAAAAATCAGTAATTGGGATCCACAAACTCAGCTTCTGATAAATTTAATCAAATGGAGCAGTTTCTTAGCCCTCAAAACTTTCTACCTGTCCAAATAATGAAATTCTACATCCTGAGGAGCCCTACAGTGAAAGCCATGAGACTGCCTCTGCATAGCTGTTCTTTATTGAAAAAAAAAGAGATTCACTATCTGGCCCAAAAAGGTGCTATTCTTATTCACACGAGTCAAAATTATTAAAAGCCTTTATGAGTGTCTTAGTCATGTTGACAGAACCCCCGGGAAGCTGGGGAGGAATGTGTCAGAACAACTCTCTCCTGGTCTAGCTGGAGGGCTTGAAGAGCATCCTTCTGCCATGTGTCGTCCCTGCCCTTGCCACATCTGGAGGGCTCCCTCCTGCCCAAACCCTTTGCTGCTGTCGCCTGTTCTTAGAGTCCTGGGCTTAAGTGCAGGGAGAGGGAGAGAGGTGAGATGTTGTAGGAAGGGATGGGGGAGACTGCTGAGGAAAGAGGAAGACTGTCAGGAAGCCGGAACAGTAGGGTCTGAATATTTTATTTGATCTGGTGCAAAACAGCCCCTGAAGGCTTTGTGCATAAGCTATGTGAATATCACTGACTTTCATAAGTTACCAACTTTTTATGCTTCTCTTTCACTTAGGCTCCTTTTTTCTTTATAGGTGAATATGATAATTTTGCCCTCTGAGAAGAGTGAATTTAAAATGCTAGATTAAAATCTACCCATTCAGCTCTTACATAGTTTTGAATAAAATATTCATGTAAAACAAATACATATAATGCTTTCCTGTCATGCATCTAATTACCTTGTTAAAATATTTTCTGTTTAAATATACTGCCCTAGCCTAGGATATATATAACAATTTGGTTTGTTTTATTATATATCAGGTATACTGATATTTATCAGTATTGCCATAAACTTAGAAGTTTCAAGTTCCTCTTTGTTAAGAAGGGAAACCTTTTTCTTTGTTTTCTCCAGTACTATAAATTTTGTTTAGTCTTGAAAAATGAATCATTTATACACCAGGCGAGTACCATTGGCAGAAGTCTGGCAATCAAATACGTTATAGATACTGCAGATCCTTCAGCTGACAGCATAGTATCTTAAAGATCTCTCCTCTGCTAGTAACAATGAGCATGTGAAGACATGCTTATGTTCGCTGGTTTGTCTGTGTATTTCTGCTGTAAATGTGAACTCACAATCATTCTTTTTAAAAATGTCAGACCTTTCAAACTTTTTTTTTTTTTTTGGCTTGCAACAGGAAGACATCTGTGTTGCATTCAGTTTCCTTTCCAAGGATTTCCAGATTTCCAAAGATGAACTGACAATGAAACTGTGGCTCCATGGTCTTTAATACTGGATCTATGTACTTCTGCCTTCAGTGGCAGTGCAAGTTTGGCCTAAATTACATGTGAACCCCCAGTCAGACCCTTGCCAAATTAGCCTGATAATTCTGTGCAAACTAGCAATCACCAAGGGAATCATGCCTCACATACCAGCGTGTACTGTGTTCACCTTAGTTCATTTATTTTGTGTTTGTTATTTATCTTTACTCACAGGGATGTTAACCCTATTGCCTTGTTGGGGTGATTTTCAGGGAAGATGGCTTTCTGTTTTTTAAAGGTTACTGGGAACTACCACTATGTCTGGGGAATAAGGTTTAACAATAAGGATTGTCAGGAGAGGAAGACAGCTGACTGGAGATGGTAGGATGTGTATGCACGCTCCTCGGGATGGGGAGTTGACCAACTGCAGGTGACTGTCCTGCCTGGCAGACTAATATCCCACTGTGTTGCCAAATTGATCCATCCCATTTCCAGTCAGTGAAATTTCCCCTCCAAACCAAGAGGACCTCAACCAAGCATGCATGAATCATGATGTCTGTGGATACAGTGGAGTCCCAGATTTGTGCAGGGATCTGTTATCCTCAGAAACATAAAGGGGGTGCTATTTCTCTACCTCATGCTCAGTTTTTTAATCCCTAATGCAACAGCTGAGATTAGAAGCATGGTCTGTGCTTACCTGTTGCCTGGAAGTTGCCAGGGAAATGGTCAAAGGTCATAGTCTTTTCATTAAAATCTTTTTGGAGTGACAAATACCTGAATCATTGTCTGTGCCAGCATTTGCATTCTCAAAATTGCCATCATCTGGTTAAAGTACGAGTTTGGGAGATGCATCAAATCCCAGAGTATAGATGAAGCTGAGACAGGGCTCTTGATATGATGAGGTTGGCCAGGTGTGTCAGATTTTCAGGATGAGTTTGAGAAGCACAGATTGAAAAATTGGGGCCAGTTTCCTGCAATTCAAGAGTCCTTGATTCCCAGAAAATTACTTCTCCCACACCCACTTTCTGACATTGGCCTCCTCACGTGACTATTGTCCTCATGCTTTCCGCTTTCTCAGGAGGGCTGTATTGTCTTTAAAAAAAATGCAGTCCCAGATGCTACGTAAGAATCCATGTGGATTCTGTAAGTCTCCTCACTCAGACTGCAGCCAGGCTCCCATGGAGGTGGGGACCACCTACCGTCTTCTGGGCTGACCTCAGATTCTTACTCTATTCTCTGTGCTCAGCAATGAATCTGCAATAAAGGGAATTTTTCCTTAACTTTTCACTGAGGACCCCTGCATATGCATCAAAAGCACAATGCTTTCTCCAGAATCTGAGCAGGTCCAATGTCTCTGTGCAGAGCAGTTGAGATCATGACAAACATGAAGAATACGGCATCACAGGAATCACTTTAGGGCTGGCTTTGGCTCATCAGCAATGTAGTTTAACACAGATGAGTCAAATCAAGTTGTTAGTTTACAGGGTGATCTACATACAGGGAAAGAAAGGTTCCAGATTAATGAGTGATCAGATGAAAGAAAAAGTACATTGCCCCAAGCCTGAACATCAGGGAAGGCAGTGACATCTATGGACAGTGACCTCACAGCAGTAAGAGGAGGCTAGGAGGAAGCTAGACCATCTTGAAAATCTCAAGATAAATGACTATTCATAGATCAATGCTATGCCATGCCCACTCAGCAGTAAATTCCACTGGACTCAGAGTAGCAGCTTCACAATTTTTAAATAACTTGAACCACGAGAGTGACTTTATATTGAATTTTATGTTAGCATTATATGCAACAATCCCACACAAAGATCTCCAGAAACTAATTCAGCATTAATTCACCATGGCCTAAAAAAGTTAAGTTCCCAAATTTAACAGTATCAAAGTGGGTCATTATTGCTAAAATCACTGCACTTTCCTTGCAGCCACCTTAAGAAATGCTTTGCAGCTAATATTCCCTCAAAGGGAGTATTAAGTAAGACATTCTATACCATAGCCCAGGAATCTATCTCTATAAAGGTGATTTCTTGCCTCAGAGGGTCCTCCATCACTGAAGTTAAGTGGAGTGTTGACATCAAGGCTTCAGGATTTAAAACTTAGGAATGTGGGGAACTGCCAGATAAACCAGGCCAGCCTCTTCTTTGTTTAGCTACACTTGATGATAATGACTTGTTACTGTTTGTTTCCGATGTACTTGGCTTATGCTAGGTGTTCAAATCAACAAGGAAGAATCATGTCCTGAGAAGACCATAATCCAATGTCTTGTTAAACTAAAATTGTTGCTATAAATGTTGGGTTCACTTTGTATTAATTGAGAGCTGATATTAGTGCAGCATGGAGTGAACAGCAGCTGAGGGCATAGGAAGGGAACATATTAGGATGAGTAGCTCACCAGTGGCTTTCCTTGTTAGTCTGGTCAAAGAAGGTCTACCATGATACGATGACCAGAGAATGAATTCCAAGCTCTGCTTGAGGATGGCTTTTCTGAACCTATTTCACTGTCTGCACAGCTCAAGAGTGTGGGGTAAGCAGAGAGAAAGGTGGCTTTAAGCAACTTAAGTCCATTCCTCTGATCCTGGGCCAGCTGGGGACTGCTTAGCCCTCTGTATAATTTAAGGAAGCCTAAGGCTGTGCTTTCTGCCCTGCACTGACATGTCCTCTTCAGAGAAGGTGGGGAGAGCAGGTGGTAGGGAGTAGGCACAACCATACTTGGATTCTCCTCTGTCTGGAATGCTTCAGCTGCCCCTGCAGGGCAGCTTTCTGCCTGCTTTTGTGCTGTTGAGGCAAATGTTACAATAAGTGTTGAGTCTGCTCTATATGGAGCAGTCAGTTAACTTCAGAGATCTATTTATTTATTTTAGCATAAAACACTCTTGAAGACTTCTGATCTAGATGGGTCATGAGTCAACAAATGCTTTATTTATTCCAGTATCATACCACATTGCTGCCCTAGGCTTGTTTCTGATCTTAGGCACTTTAAGTGCAGTTTCGATAGCTGGGCAGCTTTCAAAATCGGGCAACTCAGACAAAAGAAGAAAACTAACGAAGGCGCAGCACACTCATTCCGCATAATTGTCTGACATCTGTAGCAGTTAATTGCTGGAGATGAGAAGCAAATAAATCTCTGTTTTATGACTATACAGAGATCAGCAGCATTACAAAGCAAGGTCTGTTTCACGTAAGGGCCAAGGAACAGGCTCAAATTGATTTTCATTTGCATTGTAAATAATTTTGCAGTGCTTTACCATGGGTCTCGGAAGACAAGGAGTTGGGCTCAGCCCAAGATGCTTTCAACTTTTCTTCCTCCAACTATGTAGGTTTAAAGTGCAAAGAATGACTAATCCATCAAAAGGACTTTGCTTCAGTCTTTAACCAGAAACTCAACTCTGTTTGTCCACCCATAGTAACAAACAATGTTTATTTATAAAATAAATTTTGTTGAAGAAGTTTAGCAATGTCTTAGTAAGTCAAGCAGAAAAAGCTTACCATGTGTTAACAGGCCCTTGCAAGAAGGGTAGAACTAAGACAGCTGATCTTTCCCTTGTTATTTTTATAGCATCCATTGCATACAGAACAAAACTGTGTGCATTTTCATTAGGCTGAATCTCATGTTAGCTCTGTGAAGTCTGTCATGTTACTGATGCTGATATGGAGGACTCTCAGCCATTGAAATCAATGGGAGTCCGTTCACGTACTTGAGTAGACTTGAGGTTCAGGTCCTAAACTGAAGGCAAATCAGGCACCGTATGTCTCATCTATTATTCTCTCTCTCTAAATATAAACCATGCTATTGCTCAGAAGCTTTGTAATGTGCTCACGCAAACTGGGCAACATTCCAATCTGATGTCATCACATGGGACATCCTGCCTGCCACAGTGGGAGCCTCACTGAGCCAGCTGGCCCTGCCATTCCCCTGCATGTGTATCCTGCTGGAAGTGGGGGCCAGTTTTTGCTACCATCCTCAGGATCTCTTCTCATGGGTTTGCTTTCCCTTCCCTAAAGGTGAATATTCTCGGGGACTTTGGAGCATAGTGGAAACCACCGGAATTGCTTGGAACAAAGAAGGCCTGTTAGCTTCCCCCAGTCCAGATGTCAGGGGGAGTTCATTATAAACTCCTTGCCCCCCTCATAAAAATTCCTGTCAGGAAGGGAGGCTGGAAGGGGGCCCAAGAGGTTCCTCCAAAGAATATTCACAGATTGGCAGCCCCAAGTGTTCACTAATTATAAATTAAGTCTATAAAATCATGCAGTTACCAAAAATAACTCGTCTGAGTGTCTTTCTGTTTGTCATTTTGGGGGGCATGGCAGGGGTCATGTTACCAACCTTTCTTGGTTAAGCAGTCTTTTTTCAAGAGAACCTAATGTGAATTCCTTGGGTAATAACTTGATTCCAGGAGCTGGGATGCTAGAGAACAAAACTACTCCAGTTAGGATTATCATTTGTTTGTGAAAATTGATTACCATGGCCATATCTAGTGCTTCTATACTGGGTCCTCTTTTTAGATAATCAACTCAAGCAGAAGCTTAATAAAAGAAAGGAGCAGCCCACCATGTAACAACTTGTACTGATTTTGCTAATCGCAAGAACTGCAATAGAAAGCTATTGGCTGGACATTTGTTACTTAAGTGCTTGTATGTAGGAGAGTAGGAGACATAGTTAAATCAATGCTAAATAGCTCAAATTTTTTTACAATACTTAGTCTTCAACTCAATGATAAACATACAATATAAGATTCAAAAAAGCCATCTGGAGAAGTATCTCATGGGGATATTGTCTGACATGAGGCACAATCTCATATATACAATATGTGTATCTGGTTTTACATAAAATTACTGTTAATTTACATGACACTACTTTTTAAAATGTAGATATGTCTTTTTTTCTGGCTGTATTCTTAAAATGCATATCTTAAAACAAGACAACCAACTATTCTTAGTTCTTCTTGTGTCTGACGACTGGAAAATAGATCTTGAAGTTGAAATCCTTGATCCTGCATTTATCCTGCATTTATCATAGATGCACTTTACTCATTGGAACTGGATCCTTTGTTGTGGATTTTGTTAACAGTCAAGGAGCAAGAGAACTGAGAGAATGAACTGCCTAGTGCTAGTTTAGGTAGGTTTAGAGTAGGAGGAATTTTCCTACCATGACTCCTCAATTCAGTAAGATCTATCATGTTGTTTCATTCGGGAAAACTCAATGAACAAACAGAGGCTTTAGCAACCTCTAGTGTTTCAAGTGTAGTGCTGTGATCTCAGTTTGCTCCACAATGATGATGCGGCTGTAGTGAATCCCTACAGGCAAACATAAGGGCCATAAAAAAAAGGATGAAAGTGAGAATGGAATAGGAACACTGGGGGGAAATGGCCTCACGTTGTAGAGTAAGTCGTATAATTTATATTGAAATAAAGCAAAAAATGGAAGGAACTTGACCTGGTGTTATGTTTTGAGATGCAAAATGAATAAAATATCAATCAATATAATCAATAAACTCTTCTGAACGCATGATGAAAGATCAGCTTATGCTCAGTGTAAATACACTAAAAAATAGATCATAAAAGCTCTCCTCATTGCAGCAAGGCAAAAGTAAAGGGAGAGAAAACTCGGATCAGGTGTGCAGTCTTTAATAATAAAGTTAGTGATGTAGGAGGAAAGAAAAAAAAGCAGGTTATCAGGTCTCTGACATACTGCAAGTAATTATTGAGAAAGAGCTCTCCAAATGGTAGTCTGCTGCATCATCAATATAATACAGGTAGTATATTGACTTATTTTAATGGTGTATGCATCACTGGTAGCAACGGGGATCAGTATCAAGGGATCTGAGAATACTCTACTCTGATATATACTCTGATACTTTTCTTATTTGTGCAGTGAGGAGTGTTCCCTCTGAGACTGCTTTCTATTCCACAGGCACTAATCCTTCACCATGTTGCCCTGATGCCATCCCCTCTCATTTTCATAGGCACAATAAAGGGTAGAAATGTTTTTCATGCAAAGTACAAGTCAGCTTTCCAAGAGTTTTCATTCTCACTTTGGAGCCTGCCAGCACTTTTCTTCTTCTTTTTTTCCTGCTCCTTTCCTGTCATGCCTTTTTTTCACACAGCCTGCACATTAATCACTTTTCATTATACAAAGAAGGTCTGACAGAGTACATGTGGGTCACTCAAGGTAAGCTCAGCCAGTCTTACCTGAACACTTTGACTTCAAGTATCTTGACACCCTTGTAAATTAAAAGCAGTGTTCACTCTGTTATGGGTTGAAGAGTTATGGCTGACAATAATCACCACACAGGATGTACACACCCATTCAATCAACCCCTCAGCTTGTTGATAAAAATGCTAGGTATGGTAATTTACTGTTTAAATATTGTGAAATGAGCTGGTGGTTTTAGCAACTTCTAGTCAGCAGGTCTTGTATCGCACACATGAACAAAATGTCACAATTGCTTCTAACTGGCAACCTTGCTGACAATCTCAGCAAAGGCTATGGGTAACATGAGCAGAGAAACTTGACTGTTCATCACAACGATGAAATATCTTGGTAGAGGAACATAGAAAGCTGTCAGTGCTGTTACTTGTGCTATTCTTCACCTATGCTTAAAAATTTTCAACTTCCAAAACTATTAGGGAATCTAGAATCAGTGAGAGAAGGTGAAAATAGAGGGAAAAAGGCTTGAATGAGTTATTGCATGTATAAATCTTACATGTAAAGTTCATTCATACACTAGAGCATTGCCTCTTTTTAGCAGAACACAGTATGCAATGTGAATGAAATTTTTAACCTTGAGTGCTAAGCTGGAACTGCCAATATATACGTTATACAGCTATATGGTAATGAAGTCCTTAGGGGCTATGAGTACTGAACATTACTAGAAATCAGGCTATTTACTTGACCACATCTGAAAATATCAGCCAATGAGGACAGCATACCAGTTTTGGCAGCTAACCACATCACTAGATTCAGGTGTGAATGCAAAAATCTGCTTCAAAGGCCATTAAGTTCTCCTTTGAATTTTGGATCAGGCCTCAGTTAGTCTTGGGGAATCTAACCTGGTACACTTCTTCTGCCACCCTCAGCATTTAAATTAAACTAGCTTAAACTTGCTTGGGCTCGGTAAGATTCCTTAAGCCTTGCATCCACTCACTGATAAAGATCTTGCAATCACTTATACATTGCTTCTCAATTTGGCCATTGAGTCAAAAGTAGATGCTATCTGCTTCTCTTGCCTGCCTTCTGGGATACAGAAAAGACTCTAACAGAAAAGCAACATAAGGGAGCAAGTAAGTTAAACTAGTGGGTGACTCTCAGAGAACCAAAGCAGACAAACTTGTTTTTCTGGTAAGGGCAGCTTTTTTTTTTTTTTTGTCTTTTTAAAGTGTAACACCTTATAAAGTCTCCTCTGATTGAAAGTGCAGAAGACAGGTGATAATTTTTGAATAGTTTAAGAAATGTCTGGTGATACTATCAATAAACTTTCATGGCCAGTACTGAGATGCTCCCATTAATCTACACATTTTGTACAAGTTGATTGAAATAGTTTTCCTTTCCTGCCAGAATGAAGAAGGGAGGGAGGGCAGGGGGAGAGGAGAGGAGAAGAGAGGAGAAGGGAATGCTGACTCAGGGCTATTTTCTCCAGCAGTAGAACATGACTCTCTGAAGACTTACTTAAACAAATAAATATGCTCCTGTGGCACAGAAGGTGCTTTGTTGACTGTTCCATTTGCATGTGGCTTACCCTAGAAGCACAGTATTAATAAATGACAGCACAAAATCATAGTTAGGAAACTCAAAAGGATCTATAATTTCTTTTCAAAATGCACAGCAACATGCTAAGTTATTTATTTGCACAGATTGCCTATTATTTTATTGCATTTTTATGTGCTCTGGAATAAAGTGATAAATGGTGGCAGAGAGAACAGTACACTCATCATAATTCTACTTCTGAACAGTCAGTGGATCAAGTGTGATATTTAGACTTGTCTTGACCTTAATAAATTCTCTCTCTGAGAATGGTGTGAAGTCAACTGGCCTCATCTCTCTCTGAAATCTGTATTCCAAAGACTGAAAGGTTGGTGAAATTGGTAGCTTTGTAGTATCTTAACCATTTTTAAGGAAAAATATCTCTGCTTTTGTTTATTTTACCATTTATGCTTATTGCTAAAATTAGGAAACTTTGATTTAAAACAAATGGCTGTCATCTATGATGGATTATACCTTTTTACTTTGTTCCTGTAAATGGAACAGTGCTGGCATAAAGTTCAAAGACAAAGTTCAAGTGGCAAGTTACATTTACAAGACTGAAGTCTATTTCTTAAAAAAATAAAAGGAGAAAAACCCCAAGATTCAAGATGACTCATAAGAAGGTCCAGAGCACTACCACGAAGGTAACTGAGAGTTACCTGGCAACTATTTTTCTTAATTTCAAGGCGACTGTTTCGGGACAGGATAATAATCGGTCATAATAATAGAGGCACAGACAGTAGCTCCTTCTTCTCTTATATATGGCACAGAATTTCACATAATATATTTAATGGACAATTCTACTTGAAAATCAATGGCAGGACAGGACCCAAAGCTCTTTGTGGCAGTATGCAAGAACATTAGTCTCTTTATATCTAGATTCAGATACAGATTCTGACTGGTAGCCAAGAAGTTGCCAAAGCAAGTAAATCAAATATTATTACAGGTAAGCAAGGTTGGTGCTAGATGTAGTTCAGAAAGAATTTATAATTCATTGAACTAAATGGTCTTTATTTTTCCACTACTTCCACAACACAAATGCCATTGCTAATAGACATTATCAAATGAATATTACTTGACAGCACTGTGCACTTGGAAAAGGAGATCCATAGCTATCATTCATAATGCATACAGCTAACTAAATGATTACTAAGTAAGGGCCAAATTGTAATACTCCATCTTATGCTGAACAGTAACTAATCCCTAAGCAGTGTTGTTAAAATGAATGAGGTGATTTGGAGTTAGAGAAGTGTGAATGTCATTAAGGCTCAGTGCAATTAAGGACAACAGAGCATAAAACTCCCACTAAGAGATGTCTTAAGATTGATATTTTTTTGTTCCCCACAAACATATGACAGAATTGTACTATTTGCCTTTGCACCATCTGCATTTCCTGTTTTGAACTCTGCATCTATATAGCATCATTTCTTCTACAGGAACAGTTAAACAAAACAGTATATGCGTCATTGCTATTTGGTTTCATTGCTGCTGAGGGTATTTGAAACTTGACTAAGTCTGTGTGCATGTGTGTATGCATGTGAGAGAGAGGGATGCCATGAAGATCTGGAAAATTTCCACATTATTTTCAGTGAGATCTAAAGAAAATGCTTAAAGACTTTAACTTTACAAATAAGGACAGAAATTAATTACTGTGTACACAAAGGGTCCTGATTCATTATTACAGTGTTACATATGCCTCTCTGTTAAATATTACAGTAAGTGGTTCAGACTCAAAAGCTATAGCACATTTTCCTGATCCTGCACAATTCAGGAGCGTATGCAGGGCCTTGAAAGGGAAGGGAAAATGGAAATCTCCTGATAATTCTGAGCATCCAGACCCACACAAATGACCTCGGCCTTCAAGAACTATGAGTAATGTCCTTAATAAAAGAAGCACAACATAATATATCAGGAGGGGAGATAAGATAGAAACTTCTACTACAGATGAAACTTTTATGAATCAGCATACACAATGCTGATTCACAGAAATATGAAGCAAAAGAACATCTGAGTTGTAAATTATGGTGCAAAATGAGTGACACATCCTTTCCTTCTGAGCTACAAAAGAAGAGTTATGTTTCTCACCATAGCTGTCACCATCAAGTTTGCCATTATAAATAAACATTTTCTTTATTCTTATTACCACTAAAATAATACTGACAACAACTTGTTGGTCTGAAACCTGAACTATTCAGCTGAAGAAAGGAAGACCACAAAATGCTATAAGATCCTTTCCACTCTCTTAGCAGTGTTGCACAGCACATGAAAGGGAAAGGCAGTAGCCATCATGATGACAGTTATGTCCAACCCTATACAAATAAAAGAACCCAAAAGAGAAGATGCTGTACAACAGAATAGCCACATACAGATTACAGTGAGTTCCAAGAAATCTCTGTAAGGGAAAAGAAAATGTCAAATGATGTGGGGGTCAACTTAACCCCTGTGCAGAGATCATTATGGCAATTTCGTATGTCTAAAATTCAAGAACAACCCACGACATGATGCGTTGGGTTTGAAAACTGGCATGTTAAAAACTCTCCAGGTATTCATTATTAACATCTGCCTTGTGATTTTGAGCATTTAGTGTTTAACAAGTCCATATTTTTCTTCCTCATTCCTAGAGAATATGTAACTTATTAAAACAGGAATCATGATTATCATGTAACAGACAGATTTGGGATATGGAAATTCTGAAAAACATCAAACAAGATCACAAATGTTGAATGTGACGGCTGATCTATTTCTCTGTAAATGAGCTCACAGGAGTGATTTCATCCTGAACTTAATTTTGGTAAGTAACAAGCATCTTATAGAAGACCTGATTGTAGGAGATGTATTTGGACTGAAGGGGTTGAATCAGTTCACTTTGGATTACATGACAGACAAAAATAGATTTTCAGCTTTACAGGAACAAATTTGGAGAAACTGGTTACAAATTGGTGAGGTTGATTAGGAAGAGCAGCTTAGGATTTGAATATAAATGGAACTGCACAAGGTCTAAGTGCCAATGCCACCCAGAGCTTGACTTACAAGCAAGGAGAAAAAGATTGATGGGAATGGACTACAGACTACTGAAGTGAAAGAGTACATCACACAGGATGTTTAAAGGATGTACAGAATTGGAGTGAAGAAAGAGGATGATTAACAAAGAGTTTTAAAGGTTAGAAAATACAGAAATAAATGTATTCAAAAGGCTAATTCAGCTTTACCCTGGAAGGAAAATCAAAACAAAATGAAAATGATGTCTTTACCAGCTACACAAGAAAAGAACAACGAAAGAAAGACAGGGCCACTCTACACTGAGAAAAGGTGGAGTATTAAAGGCAAATAAAGGAATGTCCTACATACTAAATTAATACTTCAGTTTTCAGTAGAGATGAAGACGTTTATGATGGTAATGACAGGGTACCTAATCAGGAATGAGAATAGGAATGGTAATTTCATTACCACATCCAAAGTGGAAGCAGAGCTTGTGCTGCTTACTGTGGTGAAATCAAGGAGGGAATGGGTGAGAAAAGAGGACCAGCTAAGCTTTGTCTCTCAGAATACTAAAAGAAGTACACATGAAATTGCAAGTTCAGTAGCAGAAATTTTCAATGATTCTATCAATTTGGGAATGAGTGGTGTGAGGATGAGAGAACTTGCCCTCCAACTGGAGAAGTTTTACAGAAGTTTTGGGGGAAGGAACAGGCAAAGCAATCTAGGTGTTTGCATTCCCACCAGTTTAACTTCATTCTACAGGAACCCTTAGAACAGATTTTTTAAGTTCAAAACAATCAGATGTGGAAGCAAATGGAAAGGGAGTTAAACTGCAATGTGGTTTTCTTTATCATAGGTACATAGTAGGTTAGTCTGCCATAATTTAAATTTGACAGATAACTTTATTCTAAGATAAGAGTAAATGTGATGTTTCTAATAACACAGATTATTCTAAGTTATTCAGTACTTTACCACACAGGAAATTATTGTTTAAGGAGGACAAGAAGGGTGCTAATATAAGAACTGGAAGATAAACAAGGCAACAACTAAGAAGAAGGCTAGAGTGGGCATATATTGAAAACCAGTTAAGAGAATGAAGTTATCATCAGTGGTATTGCATACACATCAGTTTTGGGACTGATTCTGCTCAATGGTCTCCTTAGTGAGATAACAAGGCGTGTACTCATCATATTCTGGCTGATTGCCAGGCGGGAGATACTGCTGAGAACTAAGTTAAGAAAGTATGACATGACTTCTAAGACTGGAGCAACAGCAATGAGGTTGAATAGTACAAAGCACAATGCCATTCACTTAGTAACTGCTGACAAAAGCATTTGTTAAAACCTGAATATTTATCAGCTGGAAGTGAAAGAGAAGCATACGAAACAGGATAAAATAGTTAACTGAAGGATGACAGTATGACATGGCTGTAGAAAGAGAAAAAAATAACCTTAGATTGTATCATTTTCAGTGAATACAAGGAGGCACCGCTGTCATCTACATTGTACAAGACATTGGTAAGAGCTAGGGTAGGATATTTTGCATAGTTCTAGTTATTCGTGTTCATGGAAATGTATTTAAACTGGAATGGAGACAGAAGAGGGCTATTGGAAAGATATGGATAATGAAGAATCCATCTTATGGGAGGAATAGAAACAAGTTTGGTGTGCTTAGCCTGGAAAAGGGATATTTCAAATAAATAAATTGGAGAGTAGAAAACTAGAATATGTACTTAAGTTTCTAACTACCAGTGACATGAAGTCCTCTTTCAAACAACAGGGGTGAGAAAGGAGGAACCTTACCTGATCTACGGTAACTTACTGAAGGGTTCTGTAAGATAGTAAAGGATGAATTAAGACTTAGAAATTAGGGCATTCAGGTTAATGTCTTTCTAGTAAGCTGCTGACAGACACAAGCAGAATTGCTTTATTTTTGATAAGAGAGGTACCATCTTTTTGCAATGGTAACAATTATCAAAAGATAGGAGTAGTAAAAAAAAAGCACCCAATTCATCCCATTAGGCTACTTCACACGACTTTATAAATGTTTTTCCACCTCTAGTTTGTTTCTAAAGGCTCCTGTACAAGCCGGTGGGCTATTTTCTTACTTGTGTGATGCTGAGATAGAAACAGAAGTAAATGTTACTGGCATTTCCCTCTCCAAAGGTAGAATTGCTTGGTGCAATGATGCTGATACAGGGGTTTTGTGCTACTACTACTATCCCTATTTCCTATCATCCAACATTAGGTGTATGCCAAGACATGGGCAGATGGTAATTCAAACACTTAGCTGCCTAAGAAAAAGGTGAACCCTAAAGTAAACAACTCCTGCATAAAGGGCAGTACAGAACTGCTCTATCCCAAGAAGAGGATTTATGATCTGCAGGGTTGCCTGTTTTACAAACTGGAGCATGGTGCAGAGAAGACTGAACTTTCCAAGGGAGGAAGTCCCCATCACACAGCTCTGCATGCAATCTTCAGTCTAGCACTGTAGGTAAACTAATAAGCTCTGGCTCTTCACGGGACTTGGGCACTGTGCGAAGATACTATAGTTAAACTGGATCTGGACCTACACTGGCTTGCATCCAGTCAGTGTCGATACCTCTGCAATATACTTTCCCCACTTTCAGGTCTGGGATTAGGACAGGCAGAGTGAGCTCAGGTGCATCCATATCACTCCCAGGAGGGACACACCTTCTGTGGGACAGACAGGAAAGCTAAAAAGGATCATCTTGTGCGCATGTAACTGAATCTATGTTTAATCACTATATAGACACTCTAATTGAGAAGAAAAGTGGTCTTAATCAGAGGTAATTTAATCCTCCCCTAGATTTTAATGCACATTAAGCATACTAACTTCACGCCCTTGGTTAACTTGTCTTTGCCTTCACGAGCATCTTTGTATCCTGGCTATCACCATTCTTCCTCAAGTTTCCAAGAACATTTCTGTGCCCATATGAAAGATGTGCAGCTTTCTTCTCATGCTGTCATTTGTCCTCTGCTTATCTGCATGCTGAGAGGGCAGATCAACAAGTCTCAGTTGTCCCCCAGCCTCACCTCCCAGCAGAGGGAGAAGTGGACGTGTTGTTTCTACCCTTGATCCTGCCCTTGTGTTTGAGCCTTCAGTAGCTGCTGCAGTGGCAAGAGTAAAGCACTGTAAAGACTTTTCTGTCACAGTGTCTTGGTAAGTATTACACCTCAATTGTCTTTTGAATTACATTTTTGCTATCTATTCTCCATGTTCAGTGCAATGCCTAGCCAAAATACTGATTTTAAATGTTCAAAACTCATGTGTCAGTCCCTTCAGACACATTATGGGATTAAGGCAAGCTAAAGAACAAAAGAGGAACTTTTTGCTTGTAGTTTTGGAGCCTCTAAAATTCCTTCAGGACATAAGATCAAGCCATGAGAGCTAGAGATCTGCTTCTGTGGTTCTCCTCTTTTTTAATAAAAGCAGAGATTTTAATTTAATCACTTGCCTAGAGGAGCGGACACTTTCAAATAAGGCATCAAGTACTATGAGATTTCAGATCAAAGTGCAAAAGTTGGTGGTGTCAGTTTAGCTGTTCTGACTTCTTCAGACTGAACAGCAAGAGCCTGACAGAAGCAGCTCAGTTGCCCTTGTGCCCCTGCAGTGTAACAGGCAGGGGAGTAAATGCAACTCACCTCAGCAGACAGCCTTCTGGGGGGGCAGAGCAAAGTCACCACTGCCCCCTTTCCCTTTCTACCTTGACAGTTGACTGAAAGCTGCACATTTAAAAGCAGGGGAGGAGGAGCTGGTTTTGAGCTTGCACACCCTGAAGGTATTCTGCTCATCTGTGTTTTCACTTAGTGCTTCTGCGGGTTGGCACTGATGTGCACAAGATGTGCACGTTTCCCTTTGAAGGCAACCCCTTGTAAAGGCAAGGTGAAGAGCTGCAATTGAAATTTATCCTCCTCTGTGCAAGCAAACTTCTTTATTTTTTCACTAAAGGAAATTCAGTCCTTTTTCGCAAGGTATTTGTGCTGCTATAAGTATATTGCGAATATTATTCCAGCATAAATGTGCTTTGTCTCCGGTTAACTTTTAAGATGGAGAAAACATGGTCTCTCAACTAGGTCCCCCATTCTGTGATATAAATGTTTCTAAACCAAGTTTCTAAAATTCTTGACACTGCCAATCACTTGTATCTTTCCACAGAGAACTGAAGCAGATTTTCTTTTAATACAGTAAAATCAATAAATTGGGTATTCCATCTGTTTATGGACAGTGGAGCTGATGCAGATTGGGCAATCTGGTATCAGTTGAATATGGCGCTACCAATAACAGACCTTTCTTCTGTTAAAACACATTTTACATTCAAATATTTCTGTTTCCTGCAGAATTTGTTTGGAGAAGATGTCATACAAAATGTACCAACAACAAATTAGTATTAAATTATATTGACATGAACAGCCTTTACTCACAGATCTACAGAATCTTGACCCACTTTTGGATACACTGCCACTAAGGACCAGGCAAGTAGTCTATGACAGGTCCATTCACTCTTTTTTGTGAATTGGCCTACCAATTTGTAATGGGTATTGTGACTTGGCCATGTCTGCTAGTAACTGGATAAAGGCCAGCTCTCATGCAAGTCACCAGAGTATCCACTTTGGTTAAAGTCTGAAAGTAGTTAGTAGCAAAGGTTACCAACTCAGGACAGTCATACAGACATGCACATTGCTGTAAGTTGGAAAATTTTAGGATGAATTATGTCTATAGAATCAAATCTTTAAAGTCCATTTTCTGTGGAAAAAACAGACTTCTCTTTGCAGTTAAATCAGGGCCAACTAATGAAATATTTTGTTTACTGTTTCTAATTAGCTGGTGGAAAGAGGATACTATTTTTTCAGCTAAAGATTCATGGCTCACATTCCATCTGTCTGTCAAATTCCCTCAAACAACTTTTGCATCGAGCGGACATTTTCAAACAAATTTTAAAGTAGGGATACAGGTCTCAAAACTAGCTAAGTTACAAGTTGCAGTGTCTGCACTGAAAAAAAGGTAAACTTCAGCCACTATACGGTATTTGGCAGCAGCAATTAATCAGCACAAATGAACTATATGTGAACTGTCTAGCCAATCAACACGAGCAACCTAGGACTAGCTAAAGAATGAGACCTGTCTCTTAATAGAAATACAGACACAGGTGTTATTGCTACATCTGTAGGAAGAGGAGGATTTTAGAGAACCTAAATGCTAACCTGATACAAATCTGAGGAAAAAAAATCATTGGTTTTGCTGCTCATATAGCAAGTTCTTCAGTTTTACTAATAAAAAATGGTCTTTTCCAGGGTAATTTTTCCCCCCTCAAAAATGCCAGATTGCTTTTTTGCTGAATCTGATAACTACATTATCCTACTGGTTTCAGTTTTCTTGAAAACCAATATGGCTACAGAAGTGATCTTGGCTAGGTCACTAATATCCTCTTAACTGTGTAAATGAATTACCTTCATATTCTATTCAGTTAGCTACCTGCACTTTCTTCCAGTTCGGTTTTATCCAGCAAAGGTACAGAAATATGGTTTTGTATTGTTTATGTATTCTTTCACTGTCTCAGTTTCATTCTCAGCTTTTTAATAGTTAATTGGTCAGAATTAGGAGCAAGGGTTAATTAAAGCAGATTTATAATGACAAAACTGAAACATGTATGCAAAAGTGTTACCAAGATTCAGAAATGTAGACTGAGCTTTGGGTAACTTCAGAGAATATATGATTAGGAAACTGAAATAAGATTTCACCAAGTTATAATGCTAGTTCATGCTAGTAAGTTTTTTTCTTTCCCTCAGAAGATAAAGATAGTGTTGTAAGCATGTATGACTAACAAAGCTCATGTATGTGTGTTTCTAAGATTTTGACTATTGAATTGGAAAGGATTTGGGGGATTGTGAGAATGGGGGTAGCCTGTATAACCTACTGCTTCACAGATCAAGTTGGGAGGGACTTAAGGTTTCCCATCCAATGACTCTGGTAAAGAAAGAATGATTGTTACTCACAAACCACTGACTTACAGGTCTAGTGTCACGTGGGTGGGGATCAGCTGGAATCTCACGAGCATGTAGGAGGCTGGATTGATACAAGAAGGACAAGAAGGTCCAAGTTTGCAGAAGATTGCCTAAGAAGGCATGGGATATCTGAAAGAGATCAGAGAAATAAATTAACTAGTGACAGCTGGTCATTTCCATTCTTGAGTCTTTACCTACCCCAAAAGGCTGCATATATTCTACTGTCCATTTTAGATAAAATAAACAATTTGTTTATTTGGGAGAAGCCAAGGAAATTCCCATTCTAGTCCCTCAGTTTGGCTCTAAATGCTCACTAAGTTCTCAGCCAAGGAACATATTTTTTAACCTCCTCCATATGTTTATCTGTGGTTTACACTATCATTTGTAAAATATATTACAACATGCTATTTACTTTGTTCTGAAATTTCAAGATGTTTCTGTGGCTTTTCCACGCCCTAGAAATTTCACATATAAATCATAGGAAAAAAAAAAAGCCAATCTCATCCTGTTTTCTTGTTCAGTGTTCCAAAGAAAACAGTTAGGAAGAAAGTTGCTGATTCTTAACATAATCCTATGCCAGCTCATCCCAATTATTTCAGCTGGTAGACCCATATCTAAAAATGACAAATACTTGCCAAAGTACTTGAAAACACAATTGGGCTAAAATGTTCTAACTTGTGTAGATAAAGTTTAGTTGCCAAGGGAAGATGTAAAAATCTAAAGATGTTAACATACCCAAATTCCATTAAAATCCCAGTGCCCTGTGTTTTCTATTGGCTTGCACTATGTGGTTGTCAGTTCAGTGTTTTAATTAACTCTGAATTGCTCACTGAAAGCTTTCAAAAAAGGTGAGCAGGTTTCTTTCCTGTTTTTGTTTCCTTTTTGGGGGGGGGAAGGAGCAAAGGCAACATGCCCTTTGCACTGGGTCTTGTGATCTGGCACATGTAAAGTCAGAGAGCTGTAGCTTGAAAAATGAATAGAAAACACATATCTCAGATGAAAATGTGGAATAAAACAATTTCCTGAACACTGAATAGTGTCAGAACACTGTTACTGCACTGGTATTCAGGACTTCCTAGTCAATCTGGGATGTCTGGCCATCATGCTCCAGTGGCACCTTGCTCTGTCCTCTGTTTAAGTACAAGACTTAAGTGGAAGTCTGGCCTCTGAATATGACTCACAATTATATTTTTTTAAAACCTTTAGATTCAGGCAGTATTGTTTTCCACTGAAAGCAGGAAGCAATGTAGTGCTAAACTGCTTAGGTGCACTGAAAAATTTCACAGGCCACTTACCCACATCTTTACATACCTAAATATTTTTTAAAACTCTTACCCTGAACTCCAAATTCAGTTACCTACATTATATAAAAGCCTGATTTTCATAGCTGTCAAATAATAGTGGCTGGGCACCTTTAATCATTTGGCCTTTTCCTCAGATGCTTAAATTTAAGCTTAAGTATCCAAGTTTGCAAATACTGCAGTCTGGCTGGTAGACACACACACATATGCTTATCAGGGACTATGCTTTTGTTTAGGGTGTAGTTATTGTGCAGTGTCATTATATTATGTAAAAGTTGCCTTACTGGCTTGTCTACAGACAAAGCTTGCAATGTTTATACAGATTTTTGCTTTAAACAATCATTGCACACTGAATGGAGTATTAACAGTACAGAATAATACAAGTGAAAACAAATTACAGTAACAGTGTTAATGTCACACCTCAGTTTTATTGATATGATTAACTCTCTTTAGAACATGCCTGTTCCACAAACATTTCTATCTCTGTTATTTCTGTTCTATTTCCTCTAATCAGTGTGAATTCATGGAGAGGTGTTACTACTCACGCTGGCTCTTAAGGGACAATTTGACACCTCAGCTGTGAAGCTGAGCATGGTAGGAGTGGCAATTACTTTGGGAGACCCGAAGGACTGATCCTGTATGGGGGCCAGGTAACCAGCTTACTCACACCCCTTTGAAAAGTCTCACTTAAGGCCATGGGCAGATGTGCAGGATGCCAACAACTGAATTTGTGGTTGCTTCCAATAATTTCTCCCCAGCTGTTTATAAATGGTGCTTTCGTGTAGTTTACCAGTTCCAGAGTCACTGGAGGAGCTCCCGTATAAATGTTCCTTAACCCATTTGTGCCAAAATGAGCCTGGTTAGCTCAAACAACCAGTATGCTATATATATTTGCTCTGGTGCATGTTAACTAAGGTGAACTACAGCTAGGATGTGCAGCTTCCTTAGCAGATAAAAGAGGCAATATTTTCAGTGATAAGCAAACACTGCAGGAAGCAGCTATACCCAGAACAGGACACACATTCCCAGCCTAAGTGTTTGTTTACTACCATCATTTAGTGGTCCAGAAATGCCATTAGTTCAGAAGTTAATCAGAAAAAGGCAGATGTGCATCATATTTACTGCCATAAATTAAATATTCCTGAAGGAAATTGAGATGGTATTTAGTATCTGCTCTTTTCCTACAAAATATAGCCCTGAGTCTATCCTCTCTAAATAGCACAGCAGTTAAGTTAATGGAGTTATTGTAATATAAAAATGGTGCAAGACCAGAATGTAGCTGATATAATCCCTCTTATCACTATAGGGATATTTCAGCTAATGCATGAAGACCTATTAGAAAACCAAAAGCCAACCATTTATTTAAAGACAGATTATAAGGAGTTCCTCAGTATTAGCTACCAGTTGGACTGGAAATGTCACTAATGGAGCTAATTAAAGAAAATCCTTTTTTTTTTCTTTTATTTGTAATCAATACGTTTACATTCTAACTACCAGCTACAGAGTGGGTTGAAAAAAAATAGACATTCTATTCCCACCCTATTTTCACCCCTCAAAGAGATGGAAATAATCATCTTCTTTCAATACATTTCTGTTTAATTCAAATTTCACTTCAATTCAAATTCAATACCTTCACATAGAAAGGCAGAATGTAGGTTGGGCATATAAATATATACTCACATACACCTTTCAATCAGATTATCTTGGCATATTCTCCTTTAATTGTTTGGTTGCCTCCTTGAACATCTCTCTGTTTTGCATAGCTCCTGGGCTGTCAGAGGTAAGATGTATCAATTCTACTTTCTCTGTTTACACTTTCTCCGCTCAGTTATTGTTATGAAATGAGTAAAGTAGCTTCTGGGGCTTGTTATGTTTTTGTTTTGTTTTATTTAATGTTTTGAAAACCAGAAATCTCAGATATGACCCAAAGATGAAGGAAATGTCTTGCCTTCAAAATTAACTAAGGTGCTTTGTTATTAACTCTTTTCTGTAGTCGCTATATAGTGGTCTGGTCCGTTAAAATGCTGTGCTTTGTTTGAATCACTCTGACAGATGAGAATAGTTGCTTGCAGCCAGCAGTCTTTAGTTTTGATGAAAGTGTCATGTAGGGGTTAAAGATATGCTGGAATCACTTTACTTAGATTAGATTTAACAAAAGAAACAGGTATGGTATGCAGTAAAGCATATACCTTTAATGACTAAACCATAAGTTTTCAGTGCAGGATAAGAGAGGAACTGGGTGAATGCTTTTGTATACAGATGGCACTGGAACTGAGGAAGTGTAAGGGGAAGATAAAGAAGAACTGTTGATCACTTGTTATAAAATAAAAGTTGAGAAGAAGAGAAAGAAGAAGAAAAAAAGGATGCTGCTGATCATTACTAAGTATGGAAAATAAAACAGTTCAGATTATGTTTTCAGAGAGAGGTTATACACAGTGCTAACAGTTAAGCACTCATATGGAAAGTATCTCTGTTTCTGGAAGAAACCTCTCTCCAGTATTGGCCACAAAGTCCACAGGGGTCACAGAAAATAGCCTGAGAGTTGGCTGCTGGTCGTTTCTGTGTAGCTTTGGAAATGCTCTTTCACTGAAGTGAAAGAATCTTGTTCCTATGAAAGTGATGGACACAGAGTTTTAACAAAGTAGTTTCCACAAATACTGCAAAAGCTGTTACTTAAACATATGAATATATTTTGAAGACATAAAATTTCACATTAAAATATGACCTATAAGATATATTATACATCTTTGTAAACTATTATCTAGTAAAATAATATAATAATAAATTTAACTTCAGTTAGGTAAATATGAATATCATTGTGTGTTTCCTGTCCTTAATGTATTTTGGGTTTGTTTGTTAAGAGAATACTAGTACAAAAGTTATTTGTTATTTTTTGGATCTTGTTCAGTTTTGTTTTCCATACAGTAGCACACTTTTGTGTTTATGGTTATATTTTATTGTAGCTACTTTGCCGTCAGCAGAAGCATCATGTAAACAGTCTTGGGAGACTGAGGCCTTCTGCACTGTGTTCTTGACAGGGAACAGTGTATTCATGTGGTGAGACAACAACAAACAAAATGATATGTGGTTACAGACATTTTGCTAATCAATATTAAAATATTAATTTATTTTAATTATTATTTGTTTGTATTATTAAAATAAAAATATTAAGGAAAGTGTACTGCCATTCTAGGTAAAGAAGAGGGCTGCATTTCAAGGTCTCAGCAGTGGTTGATGATTTCTAGTTCCATATTCTATACACCTACATGACTATAACAATTGTACAAATGAACTGATCACAAAATACTGTGTGAAAACTGGATGTTTCTGCTTGATTGAGAAGAGTAAAATTAGTTCCTGCAAACATCACAGAGCACTGTTGGCAAAATTTACCTTTGGCAATACGGCTGAAATTAAACAAAGCCTTAAGGACAATGTGTACAGTGACATTGTACATTTATATTGTATACCCAAGATTGTGACTACTCATACTGAAATTGTGGAAGGTCCAGAAAAATTACTGTAATTGGAGCTCTGAAATGAATAGCACCTCGTACCATACAGGAGCAGGTGCACAGCAAGGTGGGAGCCTCCTTCCTATGTGTCTTCTTTGCATGGAGCATCTGGTTAGGGAAGCGATCAGTGTTACTGTAGAAGAGGCACTGAACTTAGAAAACCAATGCCAATTATTTACGTATTATTTCTGTTGAGACATCTCTAAAGTCATGTGCTGCTTGATGTAACTATGCTATTAACATAATTTAGACCTTACTTTGCACAGAGTGCTTTCCCAGCTAATGGCAAATGGCAAATACGGCTCTGTGTAACATTCCTCACCCATGCATGTTAATGTCTTTGTATTAAGCCTTGATATCATTAAGAAAATTCTAGCCCTTACATTCAGACCTTTTTTTCAAAGGTGAAAATTAAATAATGGCACTGTACCACTGTTTTTCCAAGTACTGCATTAATGTCATTCTCTGAAACCTGACTAGCAGCCCCAGATGACTGTCCAAAACCCACTGTACACAGTGTAATTAATCTCTTGTAAGTACTTTGTTATTAGTTTTATTACTCTTATGCCCAAGGGCGAATGGCTTCATGGGCTAAATTTCAGGCTGGAAATATGTTGACTCTCTGGAAGCACAGGTTCCAGACTGCATGACTGACTCAGATCTTCAGCTGCCCGTGGTCAAGCAAGCGACTATCACGTACCTCACTCTGTGTCCAGGTAAGCACCAAAACCTAAAGGAGGGGTAGCTCTGTATCTTCTAGGAGTGCTCATATTTGACATTTGCATCTAAATTAGTGGTACCTTGAAGAACAAAGTTGTCTTCAGATTTAGTACAGGCAGGCTTCTGGAACAGCCCCACAAAAACTTGGCTTTTTTAAATACCTGTTCAAAAAAACATAGTTTACTGGCCGCAGTTACAAAAATAAAAAAGCGTGTGTTTTGTCAACACACATCACATCTGCAGAACACACAGCGGTGCAAATGACCACCAGACACGGGGACGTTGGCCTGTAGGCAGCACAAGGCTTCATTCTCCTCAGGCTGTGGGCAGGTTATAAATCATGAGTAACTCCATTTAAAGCAAAAGGCTTCCAGGGATGTAAATGAAAGATTAATCAAGCCCTTTTCAGGCTTGATTAATATATAAAAAATATAAAAATATAAATTAAAATATATATTATATATAAATATATGTAATATATGTAATATAATATATATAATATATATAAACATATATATAGTATATATTTAAAAAAAACATAAAAAGAAGGAAAAGGCCTGGTTTCCATTAGACAGTGCAGAAAATAAGATCTTTAGATGCTGAAAGTCAGAGGAGCTCCTCTGAAGCGTGCTGGGCCTACATTGAATATACCACCTGAGGATCTGGATAATAACCTGATGAATATTGTTCTTTTCTTGGATTTACGCTATTTACATATTCCTGGACTGGGGTTGCAGCTTGACATAAACATGGAAATGTGGCTCCAAATTCTGTAACACACTAGGGCACTTTGGAGAAGGAAACCGTCCCTTTCTTCGCAGAAATGGCAGAGGGGAGCAAAATAAATTGTAAAGGGGGTAAGTCGCGCTCTAACTGATTTTGGTGTATGGTTAATTACGATTTACCTCAGCGGAGGTGGCACCAGACCGCCTCCCCACTTGGCAACGGGCATGGCTGGGCCGTGGGAGGGGCTCCGCAGGCCTCCCGCCACCGCGAACCCGCCCCAGGCAACGGCCGCGCCCCTGGCAACGGCCGCGCTCTGCCCCTGCCCCTCTCCGCCCTCCGGCCTCGGCCGGGCCGCAACGGTCCCCCCGCCGCCCGGCGCCCCCCGCGGCCGGGCGGGCGGTGCTGGGGGCCGGGCCGGGCGGCGGTGCCCGCGGCACGGGGGACGTGCCGTCTGGCGCCGGCAGCGGCGGCTGCCCCGCGGCCGAGGTCAGCCCCACTTCGGGCTGACCCGGGCGGATGGCGTCGCTCCCAGCCGCCTCCCGGGTGGGGAGACGGGGACGAAACGGGGCGGCTCGGCACGGCACGGCACGGCATGGCACGGCGAGCACCCTGCCTGCCCGCGGCGCCGAGGGGCAGCCCGGCTCCGGGGCTCCTCTCTGCGCAGAGGCAGGAGGGGCACAGCGGCTTCCCTGCCTTTCCTCCTTTGCTTTGCCAAAGCTTCTCCGCTCTGTGTTGCTGGTTACTGACAGGGGACTGCCACAGGCTGTGCAACCTGCTGCTTTCATTCCGTCCTTTACTACTCGTTTTCCTTGTTCAGGGAGAAGGAATCTGTAAAAGCTCGTACCCACTACCTTAGCAGAAAAGATGTGGAAATAACGCTTTATTTGATAGCCAGTTTTCTAAATTATTGGAATTTTCTTCAGGGAATGTCTGGGGGAAAGTCATTTTGATGTGAATAAATGAAATGAAACAGCTAAAACATGATTTTTTTTTCTCGAATGGATCCTCACCAACAAAGCACATCAGTTTCCAGCCAAATAAGTCTAGGACTGGAAAGTTATAGTCTTTGCCTGCTTGTATAAAATGCTCATTCTTCCTCTCTCTCTTTCCACTTTCATATCATGTTTCTCAGCATTACCAAAGCTTTTAATCCCCTGTCTTTTCTTAATCTCAATTTAAAGTTATTTTATTGGGCACATTGCAGAGGAAAGTTCTTTATTGCAAACAAATGAAGCAGCCTGACATGCGCTCTCCATAATAAGTAGGTAGGAAACCCGGTGAAGTTCAAACTTTGGCCACCAGCATGCAGCTGAGCACAAAGTCCGGTCAGGAGCATTGCGGGGACCTCTGTGTAATGGCAGCACGGCTCTCCAGCCACGTTGTGGTGTCCTCAGTGGGGCGGAGGGTGACATAGAAACCACAGGAGAAGATAGCAAATCCATCAGCATTTATTGATGCATAGGCAGAAGGAGAAAGTCACTCAGGCAGCTGAGCTCAGTGCTCGTCGTGACTCTAGGACAGACGGCTTTATGGGTTCAGGTTAGTGCAGTCTGTGGCACGAGCTAATTGTCATTCCCCTGTACAAAGCCTGGGCAGCTTGAAGCATCAGCACCCAAAATGCTCACTGGTCACCCTCCAGTCTGGGGCAGTAAGGGAGTTGTCCACCAGGACTATTACTGCAATGGTAATCACAGCGAGGCTCTGTGGTTGCTTGGTGGCCTGGCGGAGACTTATTAGGCAGTTTGGATGTGGCTGCCCTATTTTGGGGGTTAAGAGCGCTTAGCAGTGCAGATGTGAGCCTGGTTGTACTAGTTAGCCCTAAGGCCTGAGAATCGTTCCTCACCTGTTTTAGTTACTAGTGCACAAGCAGCTAAGGGACTGACACCATCTTTTATACCACAGAAGAGCTGGAAAGCTTCTCTGGCCTTAGGGACAGGAGCAGGATTTTTAGTTTCAGAAGAACACAATCACTGCAAGTGTCCCGGTAGTTTTCTCTTGGTGCAAGATGCAGTTTCTCTTGATTCTTTAAGGTAAATAAGAATCACTGCTTAATCTCAATAACAAGCCCTTCCTGTTAAGTAGTGAAATGAGATTGCCACTGGCTGTAGTGCGAGGAAGAAGTGGGGCATCCCATCCAGCCCTGTTGGTGCTCCCCCTTTTCCGTCTTGCCTTTTGCTTAGTGCCTCAGCCCCCCCAGGAGCCACGTCCCCTGCGACTTCACCGCTGCTGTGCCCTGTGCATTCCTTGGTAACAGCATTACAGAAGCAACACTGGCTTCTTCTGCCGAGGAGGCATACTTACATTAGTAAAATATGTCAGCCAATTTCAAACTTTGAGGTGGTTGGTGGAGACCGTTGTCTTTCCAGAAGGAAGAGGGGCCGCAGCACCTCAACCTGAGTGATAAAGGAAGGGCCCTGCACATCGCTGGGATCCCTCAGCACAGGGCAAGCACAACATACGGCAGCAGCTCTGCTCTACTGATGGGCCTTGTCTTTAACATGAGATCGCATCTAGAGTGAGAAAAAAACTCACTGTATGCATTCAGTGTTTGTTCAGTGTTATGATATGCCAACAAAGATGCCAGTCAGCTTTTCACTACATACATGTTTCTTAACTAAAATCTGAACCTTGTTGACCAGCAACTCATTCCCCATATGGCTCCATGCTGCCATGAAATAATGTAACTTTATGCTTGTCAAAGCAAGACTCAGCAAACAGAAGTTAGCCTATGACACTGTGTTGGTGTAAGAAGGCAGTATTTTTGTTTAATGGAAAAATTTCGCACATTGTGGCTGATATCATTTTGTTAGGAGAACACCTCATGTAGTAACAGCCATACTGACAGAAGGCAGCTTTTGTCGATTCAGGTTATGTTACTGAGGGAGCTGGTGTAATTACACTAGCAGAAAGACTCTTTCTGCTAGAATATACTGCAGGTGCAGTTTAATGATACAGCTCCCCTGGCAGCAAAGCCAGTATATTAAGTTCCTACCCCACCACCCCTAACAGCACAGTTTGCTGCCCCCTCAGCTGTGCCAATGGAAGTGTTTGTAGAGCACACCATAAATTAGATAGCTACTCTGATTGCAGTTAAGTACCTAAACAAACAGTGTAATGCTTCCTATTTATTTGAGAAAGATCATTTCACTGATGCGTTTTGCAGTGTGAACAAACAGTTGCATCTTAGCTTCTGAAGGGATGACAAACTGCTCTGTAGGCATAGAAACAAATAACAGGACTTTACTATGGAAGAAGTGAATGATTTATACTGGCTTTGTCCCTGAAGAAAATCTTTGTGTAACTGTACTCAAAATCTACATTAAGGAACTCTAAATCAGAAGACACTGTATCTTGGGCAACCTCTTTAACTCTCTTCCTTTTGTTATTTTCAGCATCCCAGTGGCAAGGGCTGTCTTTTGTCTTACATTTGTACATCAACGCGTACAACCAGGCCCTCACTCTAATTTAGAACTTCTGTTATTGCTATGGGAATAATAATGATAGCACTATTGCAATATCTTGTAACTAAGATTACAAGATTAGGGTGAATGAAAAGCTCTACTTCTGTGTCTCCATTTTGCTAAAATGGAGATCGTAGCAGAATTCTGTGAAAAACAACTCCTATACTTTAGACTCTGCAAATTGAGATTAAAAGAGACTAGGTTCCAAACTTTGGTACATGTACTACAAGAAAGTGGTGTATAAACTCTGCCCACAGAGTGAATTGTCTTTTCCTGACTATGTTTGTGGGCAGGAGCTACTGGTGGCAGCAGCAACAGTAGGACACAAGTAAGATAAATTTGCAAATACCCATTTTACCTATCCTATTTAAAAGAATCCATGGACAAAAGAATTGTGATGCTTTCATCCTTACTACATCTGTCTCAAATTATTTGGCATAAACAATAAACTCTAGCTTTTTGCAGTTTTTTTACTTGTGGGGTAGTAGTTTCAAACATAATTTAGGTAATGAGGAATACCAGCTGACTTCACCTGCATATATAGTTAGAAGTCCAAATTTTTCTCTTAACAAAAAACTATCGTCATTCTATCCAGAAATGCCACTTGCATACTCCAAATCTAATAGCTGTTATCAGATGCCAAATGCATGAAAAAAAAGAGTGGCATTAACATTTAAGAGTTCCTAAACAATTCTATATTTTGTCAGCTATTGATATGTTTAGGCAACAGAGAGATTGTTTAAGATTGGATCTTACTTGGCCAATGCAAGGTGAAAGATCTTTATGTAACTTGTCCGTGAATTGTCCAGTCCCCTGAATTTATGATGTATTCTTGTCGGTCCCTAATCTAAAACCACTAGCTCGCATGAATTTCTGAGTCATGCAGATTTGATCTGAAATCTTATCTAAATATTATTCTATATTTAGAACTCAAGATAGAAAGCTCGATATGCAACCATGGACTCAGCCGCTTTCACTGGATAAATAGAAAAGTAGGAAGTGGAAATGGGAAAGGCCCATCTTAGCCCTGGCCTTGCCAAATCTGATTTCTTATCAAATCAAGATTTATGCACTGATGCTTTCTGGTAGGTGATTTCGAAAGGGTTTGACAGAAGAGTAGAGGCCTCAAAGATAATTGAAGCCGTACAGGTTTTGTGAAAAAAAAAAAAAAAAAGATAAGGTAGAAGAAAGTAAAATAAAAGCATTTAGATTGAAAGATACGTCACAATGTGAGCTTATATCTTTTAGAACATCATAAAAACTTCATACAGAAGAGAACCTTTAAAAATGTCCAAACCGTAGACAAAACTGCATTGAGAGCTCACTTTCTTTCAGTCATCAAAATTAGTCACTCTTGAATACCTGATTATTTCTGTTTGGTCTGCAGAAGACCAGATGGACTTGGGGACTGTTTTTTTGGGGGGTTGTTTTGGGGGGATGGGGATTGTTTGGTGATTTTTGCTTCCAAGGCCCATGGGAGTAAAAATACTTCTTTTACTATCTCAGTGTTTTACCTTCAGTCCTGAAAAGAAACAAAAAAGTTGAGTTTGAAAGATTCTGTCCTTTCATTGGCATGTGGCCTTTAATTCGTTGTCCTTCAAAACCCATTTGTGAAGAGCATTTCCCCTAGCTGTCTCTGGTACTCCTGTGCTGCTTCTGTCGTGTTTGGGCTGTTTGCTTCTCTTTCACACACACGTACAACCCTACTCCAGCAATGCCCAACCCCTGTGTTTGTGTTCAGCTCCCAGTGAAATCCCTCCACCCACACAGCCAAATATCTGATCAGCCATACATGTGGCCTGTGTTTTGGGCGGTGGCTCCCTAATGCTTCAACAGTTTTGTTCAATAAAGAAATTTAACTGCTTCGAACATGCACCCTGGTGAAGAGGAGCTGCCACACTGAACAGCTTCAGTAGTATTTCATTCAGTGCTACAGTATTTTCCATTGCAAGTAGTATAAGGATTATTTGCTTTCTTATTCTTCAACTTGTCTTTTATAGTAATGGAGTTAAATAATATGCAAAGTTTAAACTAGCTCCCATATGCTTGGATTGAAGTACTATAAAACTCTCTTGATTCTGAACTGAACTATGGCAGTGTATGAACAGTATTTACGGGATCTGATCTTTAGTATTTAAAGGTGTATATTATTTAGATGCCTATAATACAATAAATTAAAGTAGGCACAGTTACCATAGCAATCAGTGTTACGGTGTATTGCAATAGTCTGAAAGGTATTGCACCATATGGAAATAATAGTGTCTCCAAAAGACATAAAATACTGCCTTCATCTTACTACTACTAGCATATTTTTAATGTATGGTTGAAAATCCTGGTGCTGTTGCTTTCGAAAGTGCAAAATTCACAGTTAAACAAATTAATTCCAAATGGAGATTTCTTCTAAGAACTTTGTGTTTTTATATCGTCTGTTATTGCCACATCTTGCAGATCTCACAACATAGGACAGCAGATGACTTAGTTCAAATGGTTCTTCATTGTTTTTAATATTTTTAACATCCGAAAGGGGGGCATTATTTATATGTTTAATAATTTCCAGATTTTTGAGCTGCTAGTCAGTTCAGTTGTCTGGAAAAAAAATCTGATGGCTATTATTCATCTTTTTCTCTTAAAGATGGTTTTGGACCTCTGACTGGATTAATAAAGCAAAACTACTCAGGTTTTTTTTAAGACATATTTTCACTTTTTTATTGTTTATTTATATGGAATTGAGAATTATGATCATTAAAAAGATATTTTTAAAAAATATCCCATTGAGTTCCTTCTTTCAGTCACACGTACATTAGTGGGTATGACTGTATTACCTACATTTTCCCCTGGCATGTTTTACGTAGTTGTATATGACTACAGCTAAGCATCTATCCATATAGCTATTTCTGCCTTACATCATTTTAGCCCTGTTTCAATTCCGTTGGCATTACTAGTCCTTTACCATAACCTGGAGGGCTGACATCTTTATCAGAAATTTTAACTGATTCCAATGGTCCAACTGATTTCAGTGGGACTGTGTGCCAAAGAAGGTGCTATTTAAGATGAGAATTGAGGCTAAATATTATCTGATTATTTAAGACTCCATTCCCATGAATAGCCAACAGTGATTGTAGCTTTATATAAAGTTAATGCTCTTCAGGAGCAAGAGTACAAGAATATCAACATGGTATACTCATAATAATAAATATTTGCGGGATCAGGTCCTTAGATTAATACAGAGGTTGCCTAGCTTAGAAAATTTGACCCTCTCTCCCTTCATTGGCTTTAAATTAATCTAGTTTCATCAGGGCAAATTCTCAGTGTAGGCTGATATAAGACAATTCAGTCACTAAGCTGATTTAACTTAGTATACTAAATAACAAAAACTAACACTGAAGAAGAAAAATATTTTAAAGTCATGGATTGCATTCAGGTAAGCTGATTTTCTGTAGTGCTAAGCATGTAAGGGAACACTGAAGATTTTGTGGGCGAGTATATATTGAATGAAACTGTGGCAGTATGAGTGAAAATCTTAGGGAATGTTGGCATGTGATATCACCAGCAAGGATGCAAAAGGCTTGAATTTCTTGTTCTTATAATTTGTGAGGTTTGAGAAGTCCTGATGCAGCCTTGTCTGTCAGTAGATCAAATTATCATTTGTTTTAATTAATTAAAACATGCAGCTATGGCTTATTGCTTTCAAAACCACATTGGGCATCTATTGTTTATTCAACTGAATGGTGATAAAATATGTTGTTGTAGATGTAGTCCATAGAAGAGAGAGACTATAACTGTCATGCTGATGTTTTCCTTAGGGAGATATTTATGAAGAAGAAGCAGCTTAAAGTAATTAATTAGGCTGGTTAAAGAGAAAGTTATAATGAAAAGTAAAGTAAACTTTAAAGATATAAAGATATAAAATAAAGAAAAGTAAACTTTATAATGGGAGCATTAAAAGAGACAGCCCTTAATTATGGTTCCTGCCAGGAAAAATGAAAGCTCTTGCTAGGAAGTTTGAGTGCAATTGGGCCCAGAAAGCTCAGGCAGCATGCACATGAAAACACTTTTCTAGTAGACTGGGACAGTTGTACGTAGTGCAAAGTGTGCATAGTAGGGACATAGCTGTAGAAACAAGACTATTCCCTTGTCAATACAGCACTTTCCATTTCCTCCCATGATAATGAAGTTATATGTAAGTATTTGAAATTGTACGTATATATACGTCAGTAAAAATTACATATCATCATACTTCTGACCAATCTGGCTGACCTCAAAGATTTTTAGTGTAGAAATAGTGTAAAGAAGAGACTATGGTATAGAAGCCAATGAGGACAAGAGTAAACTCATCTTTGTGCAAATCTGGGAAATTTTTCTTGTTGGCATGGGGAGGAACTGCTGGGCAACATGAGACGTTTCATCAGATTCTGTCAGTTTTCATCTATCATTTAGTAGTTTTGTAAGGAAGACTCCTTAGAAGAGCTGTAATTTGAATGCCAACATATAATAATAATACCTAGTGTCCTTTAGATTTTTTTGGTTAGTGAGGTGAGAGATGTATTCATTCTCTTATCTCCCTTGTGAAGTGCTATTTTCCCAAATTTAATGTCCAGTGAGGGCTTCATTCTCTTTCCCCTCCTGTCAACTTGTCACCTTTCTGGTTCCATTAATTTCAGTGGAGTTGTTCTTCACTTTTAGCAATGTTACTGAAAGGAGAATAAAAGTAGTCCAGGCACAGAGTGAAACGGATTCCATAAATTACAACTATCATAGCGTGCCTTCTTAAAACTAACTCCCTATCAGAAATTATTTTCTTCAGCTAACAGCTAGCAGTGTTTCATTTGTAGAGCAAAACCCCACAGTGACTTCTGTTCAGAAATGCCAGTGGGTGAGTTTGAAGTGCCCACAGTTTCAAATTACTTTTATATAATATTTAATGAAATGCAGAGCACAATCCTTTTCCTCTTAGAAATAACAGAAGATTCAAGGGACTGTGCTGTAAAGCCCAGTACCTGTAAGGAGTCTACAAGTAATCAGTACTAACTGATCAGGAAGTTGAATCAATGAGTAAAAAAGCCCATATTTCTGCACTGCATATATACTTCAAGGCTGTGTTTTGGACAAGATTTAGCTTAGCCTTTGGACCTAATATCTGTTATGCCCATGGATCAAAATTCAGAGCCATGTGTAGGGTTGTGGTAGTCATGGTGTGCAACAGATGTGATCTAGACTCCAGATCAGTCCTGTGGAGGGGAATCCAGTTGGCATGCACCAAAATCCCTCTGCAAATTAAATCAATGCCCTGAAAGCAAGGCTACTGGGGGGTTGCGTCAAAACTATAGTACTGTTCTGAACAAAAATGCTAAGTTTTATGCAGCTTAATACAATATTCATTGTTGTTCCACAAGATACATCACACTACAAAAATACAAGTCCCAGTTCTGGTCATCAGGAACGTTGCCAGTGATAGCAGCAGCAGGAATGGGATTATTTAGTCCATTTTTTTCTGGTCATATCTGACTATGTATATAAACAAGGAGATGTATATATCTTTCCTTCACCAATTATGACATTTATCCTTCTGGGAAACTACTGTACACAGAAGGAGCAGAATGTTTGTTTGTATGCTGTGATTTAACTTTTCAGCGTCTCCTAAGAACAGAGTTTGTGGCTCAGAACCACAGCCAAGACATACAACACTCTTGTGAATTGCAGAGATAGGTTTTGTGCAAGAAGAAGTCTGCTGAAATTTGGAGCCAGTCTATTTACAATCTTTTTTAAAACATCACAATAATTTTCTGACTAACCCTCAGGGAGATGGGACTTTGAAAAACAGAACAACAACAAGAAGAACAGCACGGTATACCAAGCATGTGTCATCTAATACGTCATATGTATTCCTGTTCTCTTTCTAGGTATAGCTTCCCAGACTGGAGAACATGGTTGTATTTAAAAAGAAAACATGCTTTTCTATTGTTTTCCTGGGAAATGCTTCCTCTAAGTCTGTAGCAAATCTGAGGATCCCTTTCTGCAGTTCCCAACTCCAGTGACCAAATTCATGCGCAAAGATATACTCCACCTAAGGAGCCTAACTAGTGGCTGCTAAAGGGCTGCTAAGGGATTATCTTTGATGGGTTTAGGATCAGATCATTCATACTGACATTTACTGCATTGTACCATTCTTCTGTTGGCAAGAGATACTTCACTGTTGTGGAGCTATTCAAATTTTCCATCGAGAATAAAGCCTAGCCATGCTTTGATTTTGTTATTCCTGTTCTGCACTGGGAAAATGCTGAAATGTTCACTGATGACGTATTTTCAATTAACAAAGCATCTACCAAAAAAACCTTGCTTGTGAAAAAATTAATGAAGCACCTCTTATCCTTAAGACTTTCTTTTACATTTTGAAGTATCTTCAGAAATCCTTTACCTGTATGGTGAGCTTATTTTTTTATATGTATAATTTTTCTATTGTACCCTGGTTTTGTTGCTTTGAATTCTGTGCGTGGTCCATCACTACTCTTGTATGTCATTGTAAAGGAAATATATTTTAGATTGAAAACCTAACAGGCCTATTAGGTATACATTGTGCAATAAGCACTGTGAGGTGCTTAATAAAGCTTCAGAATCTATATATTTTTTTAAATTGAAACTATGCCTTTCATCTCCTAAGATAATGACGCTATTTTTGATGTCCTCTTAAAAATATGGGCCTACATGAAAAAAAAAAGCTATTAATTTGGAATTCACATTTGAAATGCTTTAAAAGGGGTCTGCTGATGGAAAATTACTTATCACTTGGTCTCTGTCAGCATTCTCATGATAGGCATCAAAATTATTTAATTAACAAAGATACTCAAAATTACTTGTTGCTGGTAAAAAGGAATATATGAACACTGCAACACTGCTGTCTTCCAAGAGATGAAAAGCTTAATCAAAGAAATGCAAACATGAAAGTGAACAGAGGTAAAGGGTGAAAAGATAGTAATTAACATGAGTGTTTTTTTCTGATATTATTTGCTTACATGAGTTACTAGTAAAAAATATGTGTATAATAATTAGTCATTATAAGATAGTAACTTATCACTTCTTTAGTCATTAGCAGCTGGAGAGTTGGGACAGATGACAGTAAGCATTAACAGTGTGACCAATGGAGGAATGGATCATAAATCCTGCATATGAGGGCATGGAGGCCTTGGGTATCCCATTGCTGTCTAGTGTTGGATTAAGATTCACAGTCTGGTATCCAAGATAAAGCAAAACAAAAAAAACATAGTTGCAAAGACAGAGAGTATGAGTTTTGCCAGTTTATAAACAAAAGTTCAACGGTTAGTGGATGGATGTTAGAGGTGCCATTCTCAGCCAAAAAGGTTCAAACTTGTGTCATTTTAACTTGTTTGATTAAATCAATGCACTTACAGACATCTGTCTTCTTTTATGCACACATTGCCCCAGAAAACTTCATGCTTTTGATAAGGGGAAACTTCTCATTGGAACTCACAGCATAAACTTTTAGCTCTAATACCAGTCAGTGACAGAAGATTTTAAAATTTTATAGTTGTTTTGCTACATTCTGGAAAGCTTTTAAGAGATGTTTTTGTGACTTTTCGGAAGTCTGTACTGAAAAAGGTAAGTTAGGCATCTAGATTTTCAGGCAAATGCATTAAAATTACTGCCTTTTTTTCTTAATATATGTAAATATAGAAGATACTGTATAGATATAAAGGGATATTACTATACTTTAACGTAGTGACATGAGGGGATGGGATTGGTGAATAGAGAAGAGAATTAGTTCGTGCTAAAAGATTACACCCTGATTGTGTGTAAGCACACATTAACACATAACTAATATGTTCATGACCCCTAATTTATAGAATAGCCTAACATTTAATGTGTTCATTCAAAATCAAATACACATAAAGAAGGTCAGTTCCCCAAACGCTCCGACCTCAGCTGCAGTCTCTTTCCAGTGATCCAAAATCACTTATCTTTCCACTTCCACACCCCACGGGGATTTTAAGGCAGCATCTGATTTTTTATTATTATTATTTTTTTTTGAATTGCAAACAGAAGTTCACGTGTGTCAGTAAATCTGGCTCCAGCAGACTGTACACTCTGTGAAGCAGCAGCATTTCTCCTGTTATCTCTTGTGACATCTGCATTTTGGGAGTTACACAATACCCAGATTGCTGGCTGGGGTGTGGGTGTGGAGAACGTCTGGCCAAGAAGCAAACTCTGCTGTTCTTACAAAGAAGTCTGAAGAGCTAGATTTTTTTTTCTCTGTTTTCTCCTTCCTCCAGTCTCCCTGGTTTCATAAATTCTGTAAGATTTACTGTCGTGACATGTTATATATTGAATACAAACAGAGTTGAGCACCTCTCACCACCACTCTAAAAGTATATGTGTGCAGTAGGCACAGTGCTTTCCCCCCCTCCTTACACCATAGTGGGAGAGGCTGAGCATCAGTACTACTTTCAATTCTTTGAAAAAGAAAACTTCTCAGCTATCTTCCCTTTTTCTGTTATGGTTATCAAGATGTCTCAATGAGTAAATGAAACTGTTTGGTAACTGCTTCTGTAATACTGCCACTCTCTGCCCTTTCATTACTGTCTCTGGGAACAAAGAAAGAGACAAATCCTGAAAAGCCTTTGCTACTGTGTTAAATGTCTTAATTCAGTGGGATTCCAAACAGAAGATTTGTTATTTCTCCTTCAGTTTCCTAATTTTATTTGTTTTCAAATTCAACTCTCACTTATTGTGTCAGGCTGAATTCAGATTAGTATCTTGAGACAAGCAGCATAGGGTGGCGTTTGTGAGGAATCTAATATAGTTTCCTACTTGGTAAGCCTGCATGTTTGGCTTCGGGGGGCCGGGGGGGGAGGGTGTTGGAAAATGTTTGGAATGTTCATTTATATCCCTGAACCCATAGCAACTTCACAGGAAATTTTCATTAAAACTAAATATTTGCAGACAGGTGACAAATAATGTTGACTGACATGTTAATGCTTGCCTTTGTGAAAACAATGGGCTAGAAAGTATCATGTAAATTAATACTGAAGGTATTTTGGCAACACGTTCACAAGTCCCCACTGACCGTGGGTACCCTGTCTGAAACTCCTTGCATGTTGGTTTTCAGTGGTTTAAAATACCTGCTATATGAACTGACTTCATTGCAAATATGAGTATTCTTCCTCTGAAACATAAGACCATATTGTGGAAATACTAGTTTCTGTTGACTTCAAAAGTTTAGCATACACATAACTAAAGTTTGCAAAAAAGAGAGCAGAGACTAAAATTAAAGGATGCTTTGCAGATGTGTATTTAGCCCTCAAACCAAGATGTGTTGTACACCTCTAGATTTCAAAGAAGTTTTTTTTTTTCTGATCTGAAAAACAGTTGCAAAATCACACAAGTTTTAAAATAGCAATATACAGGAACGTCCATGTTCTTGAGAATTACATTTCATGTAGCGTAACTGTATGCCGTAGAATGGGACTACACTAAAAAGTCTAGATTGCTCCAAAATGTCATGTGACCATGCAATGGAAAGCAGAGCTACTTCAATCACAGTTCTAGTTCCCAGTATTGCCCCGGCAGTGAATGCATAGAGCCGCCAATAAACCAGAACACAAAAGGTAGGAGTTTGGCCACTGCATCAGAGAAGAGAGATGGCTGAATGTGATGAGAGGGGGAGGGATAAGGTGGAATGGGAAATAAAGCACATCCTTTTTGTGCTTCCATAAATTACATTTTCTCTCTCTAGAGCGCTAGGAAGAGGAAGTGGGATTCCCTGAAGCACAGCTCCTTGCTGTTGTTCCTTTTCTCTGTCCATTGTCTCAGACTGAATGTAAAGGTTTCCCTGTAACCCTACGTGACTTGTGGTGCTTCTCCCTCTTCTTCCAGTAAAACTGAACAAACAGAAAAAATGCAAAGCCTCTAGATTTAACAGTAAATGTAAATTTGGAAGTTCAGACCTGGTGCAGTTTCATAAATATTGCCACTTGTATATTTAGCCCTTGGCCTTGTCCACACAGAAAGGTTCCACTGACTTGGCTAAGGTTTGGTCTAAACTTAAAGTATAATTGGTATAACTCTGTTAGCTGTAAGTGCAGTTTGTGTGTTGTTTGTTTTTTGTTTGTTTTTTTGTTTGTTTTTTCTTGACAACAAAATTACAAAAGCCTTAGTCTATATGCAGTCGTACACAGATACCTTACACTTGAACAGTTTATTTCAGCTCCCATACTAGAATCAGTTAAAGGAGTACAGACACTGTTATAGTGTACTTGAGTCAAAATAAAACATGATTTTAGAACCCAAATTAGTTAATGAAGTACGTTTATATAGGCTGTTGCTAGAAAAAGTACTGGTTCAGCCAAATTCTGCACAGACACAACTTTCCAGATACATTGGTATCTGCCTTCTGTTTGCCAAGTAGAGCTTTGAACCAAATTTTTTGCCAATTAAAATAAATGCATTGTAATGGAATGCCCATGGGTTAAGACAGTGCAAACATCTAATTGTTTAGCAAAAGTCATTAGGCCAAATTGATCTTTGATGTATCTCTGGCTTTCTACTCATTTACTGCAAAGGGGAGCCATTACATATTTGGTGTTATTAATAATGCCTTTTCCATTTTTAGTGTTTTTTGTTCAAACAGAGTAATACCTTGACATTGCATTAACCTAGGTTTATGTTACTTAACAAATATAAACTAACTTCACCAATACTGTGTTTTTAAAAAATAGATGGACCACTTTTGTTTGGTGAACTATAAAGTTTGTGAAATGTTATAATAGGGAAAAAAAAAGTCTTTGTGATGGTCTTATTTAAATTTCAGGTTGATAGAAATGTTCATGATTACAAGTTACCCTGGCGTTAGCCTGTGAATAACTGATGTGTATAACCGTGGTGATGGAACAAGGTTCTTCTTTCTTTCATTCCTTCTGTCCTCTAATTTCCTTACCCCCATTTTACCCACTGCCTCTTGGTGTTTCCTCTACATTATTGTCTCAGTTTTGAAACCAGGATGCTATGAAAGCTCTCCCTGACTGAAAATGATGCCTGTATATGCACTGTTATGTACAGTGCTATCCTGCCATGTTACTGCTAGATTAGAAAGGAAGAAGGCCTCTTCTTTCTTTTGAACCTAATCTGGGTGCTCCTGATGCACACTGCAAGACAATCCCAAAGTTTTTCAGACTTCATCACCTATAAACATTAAAAAATAAAAAGGCAACAGCAAGCTTTCCTGCAATAGTCTCCAGACAAAATGCGCTCAGTGTAGAGTGCTTGATCAATCCCCTCTTTGTAGATGGGCTCAGTCAGATTTAGTGAGTCTCTGATTCAATCCTGGACAACCTGCGACCTCTTTTGGTCAATTAACAAAATGAGCAAGAGGACAAAAGAAGACTGAAAATCGTTGGTGCAATAGCCCATCGGGGTATTAAAGGAGGCTGACTTCTCTTTCAACACATCTTTAATTTCATTTCGCAGGTTAAAGTCTCTATTTATCCTTACACCATATTCTTCATGCATAAGATCAGCTTTTTTTTTTTTTAATCCTGTTATTTACAGAATCCCTTTCAAGACAGTGTCTGAAAAGTATCATTACAGAATAAAGAACAGGGAAGACAAACTAGAAAGTCGATTTTAATTATCTTAAAAAATCTGATTTGTAAAAAGTGCAGTTTTTGAGATACACAGTATCGTGGGAGCGGTGGTACATTGAGTAACAATGTATATACTTCACTCTTCCGTCTGAATTTGGACCCATGAACAGCTGATGAATTACTGGAAGGTGAACTTCAGTGTTAACGGTGTAGGGGTTGAAAACAGAGTTGAAAACTGGCTCGTATCATTTCCATGGCAGAAAATCATAGTGCTAGCCAATATCTGCGAGCATTATACGTTTAATTTTGCATGAGGAATAGACTTCTATGACTGAAAGACTGCAGTGTATACATAAACACCTTACGATCCCCTTCAGCATCAGCTTCTTGCATGAGGGCTGCAGCAATGATGTACGCCAATTTTGCCTTTGCCAATTCGGATTTTCTTGATCGAGGTTAAGCCCAGTAGCAGGGGGAGCTACACAAACACGAGGGACTGAATTTGCACGGGCTGCAAACAGAACAAAACCCGGGGCTTACACTCATTTTGCAGGACGGACGGTGGGGTTTTGCTCGGTTTCGCGTCTGAGACGTCGCAAGGGGAAGCGTCTTCTCGCGGCGGCAGGGGCCGTTTCAGGGGTTCGGCGCAGCCCCGGGGAGGACGGCGGGGGGGGGGGGGTGCGCCCGCCGGGCAGCGCGGGGCGGCGGGGCGGCCCTGCAGCGTGTGCCTGCGCGCCCGCGGGCGTGCCGGCGTGTCCCGCCTCTCTCTGAGGGAGCGGGGTACGCGCTGAACGTGTGTGTGCGGGCAGGCACGCCTCCCCGCAGCGCACGGCATCGCAGCCCCGCGTCCAAAAAAGGGCACTCTCCGCGGGCTCTGCTCGTGTCTCCTCTCACGGCGCCAAGGGAGGAGGGCTGGGGGGGGGGAATCCCAAAACACGGAGGGCCTTTTCTTTTCTTTTTTTTCGAAACAAAAGGCACATGACGCAGCCCCGCTCCTCCAGAGCCGCTCCAACGCATCGCATTAGCGCTGATTTCCAAGAAGTGCCCATAAAGCCCAGCCGCCGCGATGGTTTGCTCCCCCCTTCCGCCCTCCTCCCCTCCCCTTCCCACAGCACTTTCTGGGCCGAAATCTGGATTTTGAGCGTCACTGCCCTTCTCCCGCAGCGCCAGGTTGTTCATTATTCATAGTCCGGGGCGTGTCCTGGGCAGGGGTGCTATATAGGCGGGGACCTCCGCGGCATGAGAGAACAGATGGGAGCAAAGAGTTACAGAGAGTAGAAGCAAATAGCAGGCAACAAAGAGAATAAAAAGAAAGGAACCTTGCTTTCTTAATTTATTTTTTTCTCCTCTATTTTTCTTCCCCCCCCTCCACTTTCTCCTTCTTTCTTTTCTTAAGCATTTTTGGACCAAGTTTTCTTCAGACCGTCTTGTCTTGGCTTTTTTTTTTCTTTTTTCGATTTTTTATTCTTTTTTTTTACCAGGTATTTTATAACTTTTTCTTTTTTCCTTTTTTTTTTTTTTGCTCAGTATCGTGTGTGGCAAAAAAAAAAAAAAAAAAAAAAGTTAGTGTCCAGCCAAGTGATTGAGGCGCTCTGCAGGAAGGAGGAGTGGGGAGGGAGAAAAGAAAAAAAAAAAAAGTTGCCTTTGTTGCCAGCCAGCTCTTTATTATATTTATGTTATTAAAGGCAGGAGGCTGAAGAGAGAGGGTCGGGCTGTGCGTGTGTGTGCGCGTGTGTGTCCTGTGCCCTTCTGTGTCGGGAGCGTGGCTTTCCTCTATCGGACGCTGCCTGCTGCGCTCTGCTAGGGGTGCAAGCGGCTTGCGGCTTTGCTCCTGCAGCCTGCGCGCAGCCCCCCTCGGAGGGGGGTGCGTGTGTGCACGCTCCTCTCCGCTCCGCTCCGCTCCGCTCCGCTCGCTGCTGCTGCTGCTGCTGCTGCGTGGGCCTGCGCTTGCGGTGCCCGCGCTGCCCAGGGCGAGGAGGGGCGGCCCGGCGCTCCCCCCGAGCCGGGGGCGTGTGGCGGTGCGTGCTAGTGTGAGTGCGTGAGGGGCTCTGCCCGGCGGCGCGCCTCTTCGCGCCTCTCCGCCGCGGCGGCGGCGGCTCCGGCGGCTCCCCGGGCCGGCTCCGGCGGCGGCGGCCCCCCGGTGCCGGTTGCTATGGTGCCGCGGCCCGGCGTGCTGTGGGCAGTGGCGGCGGCGGCGCTAGCGCTGCTGGTGCGGCGGGCGGCGGCGGCGGCGGCGCTGGCGGGGCCGGTGGTGCGCTGCGAGCCCTGCGACGCGCGGGCGCTGCAGCAGTGCAAGCCGCTGCAGCCCGACTGCACCGAGCGGGTGCGGGAGCCGGGCTGCGGCTGCTGCCTCACCTGCGCCCTGCGCCTCGGCCAGCCCTGCGGCATCTACAGCGAGCGCTGCGGCGCCGGGCTCAGCTGCCAGCCGCGGCCGGAGGAGGCGCGGCCGCTGCAGGCGCTGCTGGAGGGCCGCGGGCTCTGCACCAACGCCACAGCCGGCGGCAAGCTGCGGGCCTTCCTGCTGCCCGGACCGCACGCCGCAGGTAAGCAGCGGGCTCCGCTCCGCCGGGCTGCGCGGTGGGGGCGGGGAGGGTGGGCAAAAACTGCATGCCTGCCCCTGTCGGGTTTAGGAAGCAAAAAGGGGCGGGGGGGAAGTCGGGAGGTAAGTTGCACGCAGGGGGGGAGGTGAGGGCGCGCTCGCTGCAGGCGTCTTCCTGCGAAAAGGCCCCTCACGCTTGTACCCAGCGGCCGGCTCGGGATCCTGAGCGGGCTCGCAGCGTTAGGGTGTTCCTGAGCGAGCCCGAGTCCACCCCCTCGGAAAACATGTCTTCCTGGCGCGGTAGGCAAGGCTGGGCTCATTTTCAAGTGCTTTTTCTGAAGGAAATCAAGTTTGTCCCCTCACACTCGCCCCCTTTGGGTTTTTTTGGGGGGGGGGTTCTTTTCTTTCTTTAACACCGATGGTGTGAACTAGTGCCTCGCAAAAGAGGCAGAGTTGCCCCTTTTCTAAAAAATCTGGGGGGGAGTTGCTCTTCGCTCCGATGGGTGCTTGGTGTTGGCACGTCCACCGGGCTGTGCATCGCTGAGGGAAAGAGGTTAAATCCTGGTGATTTAGCCAGGGAGTTCCTAGAAAGAGGGTACGAGAAAACGGAGAGTCCGGAGCTAACTCCTGCGCTGCAGTGTCTCTAACTCGGGAGAATGCTAAACCCAGGAAAAAAGGCAAAAAAGAAAAAAAAAGGGGGGGGGGAAGAGTCGTTAAGTGCTTTCCTAGCTCGAGAAGGTGGTTATTCAGAACAAAGCATTTGCACAAAAGTATTTTTAAGAGGATGCTGTTTTTCTCTGCACTGCAAATAAATGTTTGGTCCAGCGAAACTTTCCCATAGCTCTTGTGTGTCCTGTAAATGAGACGTTCATAGAGCGCATTTTGTTGCGTTTTAAGAGGCAGGGAAGACTGGAAAAAGTTCTGTTAACATGCACATTTGGAAACTTCAGAGACAGGGAAACTTGGGATTCGGATCAAGAAAGCACAGTCCCTCTATGCAAACATTTCATTAAACTGTTTGAACCAACAGCAAGTATGTTAACATTTATTTAATAGAAAAGTGTGTCAAAAGGCTTTCCACTGTTTGCATTTTTAAAAAGCCTGGCGTTTTTCTGCTGGGTTGCAGGGACTCTTTGGCTGGCCTCTCCTTAGCTGTGCAAGAGGAAGTGGCACCAGGGCTCCAGCTAACTGGCTGCTCCAGCAGTAGGAGATGCCTTATTATAATTATTTATGTGCTGCTCCCAAGCTGTGACAATTTGAATGAGCGAGGGTTCAAAGGTACTCATTGAAATTTTAAATCTCATTGGAACATGGAGCAACTTCCTTCATCCCATGAACTTGGCTTTGCATATTCATCCTTCAGATGAATTGAAAAATGAAGGGAAGTCTCCCTCCAGATATCTGAGACTTGGCACTATTTAATGAAGAGGTATTGTTTTGTAATGATGACTGTTAGGCAAGGAGAAAGGGGAAGGTAGAGCTGTGCTTTAGTTCCCTGCTGAAAATCTTTCCATTTTCAGCCTAAATAGTCAAGATGCCGAGTTCCCGTTTGTGAATTCTTGGCTCCAGGAGCACGCCTATTTTGAAATCAGTTGGAGCTTTGATTGCTTAAAAAGTGGAAAGCGGGTCCCTTACAGTTCCCATTCAAGGACTGAATGCTGAAAACTCCATGTTTGAGAAGGAGAAACTATTCTGAACCCATGTAATGACTTGTGCCCGCCTCTTTAGGGGGACCACTAGAGTTTCAGCTCTAAATCCAGCACTCAGGAACTGAGATTCGCATGTCACACACCCTTTCTGGGCAGGGTCAGGCCTTCTCTCTGATACATAGCTAGGTCTTGCATCATATGCTGCACTTTCTGTCATTACTAATTTACTGAAATTGCTAAAAATCATGTGGGCAGTATTACACTAGCTTCTTAATACCAAATATAGTAGGCCACTGACTTATTTTACAGTTCAGTTTTCTGGGCACTAAAAATGAGATGATGTAGTGTGTATATGCAACCCTTCTAGTCTGTTTTTTAAAAGAGGGCAAGTAACTTTTTCACAGAGTGCTTTTGTTTCCATTAGGACTGGATGTAAAGCTAACATGGCACCAAGTTTTATAGGACTGAGTTGACAGAATGTGCCTCACAGATTAAAATGTGACATTATAACAGTTCAGAATTCAAATGTAAGAAATGCTGTCTAGGGCATGAGGATCTGTATAAACTGCGAAATGATCACCTGGTGATCATTTAATGCACATTAAGAATATTTTCTACCTATTTTTGGTAGACCTGGTAAATTAATGAACGGGACTGATGATTGCAGAAAGCCTGGTAGGCATATAGTATTTATATATATAGGAGATTCAGGTTTCTAACATTCTATTGTGTCACCTTTTGCACATTTCATTGAGAGTGTGGAAAAAAATACCACTGTTCAAAAACAGGACATTAAACCACCAAAAATATGTTCAAATACCGCTGAAAGTCTGAGTTAAACCCGCAAAAGCCAAGAAATTTAGACTTAAGACTTAAACTTCCTTAATCCATTTGTGCTGGAAGTTGGATTTTCCTGGTCAATTATGTCCGTTGCCAGCAGTGGCTACACTAAAACCACTGGCACCAAGATGTTAACTCTGATCCCTCCTCCTCCTCCTCATGTTCCTCCCCTGTGCCTGTGTATTACCAGGGCCACTGGGCTGTGTGTTGAAATGCTTAGGCTCCATGGGCTACATGAACATGGCCTTTCATTGAGTTTCTTGGCTTTTGTGGTTTTTCGGTGAGCTGTCAAGTACAACTTTAATATAGCTTTCCAGGATGTTCCTTGCACATCAGTTATCACTGTACACTCGCAAGATCATTTCCTTTTTTTTTTTTTTTTTTAAAAAGTGACCAGCAGCCAAGGCACTAAAATGCAGCAGCAACTAGTGTGACTTAGCAAGTAGGAAGATACAAACTTGAAAAATTCCATGGAGGAAATGCAGCCAGTTACAGTTACACTGCAAGAGTCTCCTAAGAGAGAAATGCAGTGTAGACAAATACCTCAGAAAGTACAGCAACACTGTGCTCATGCAGTATTTAGGAAAAAAGTATTTCTCCTGTATTTTCATGGATGGTAGTTTAAAGAGAAAATATTTTTAAAGCTCGTAATGAAAGCAGATGTTTGTCCTTTGACACCATTACGGAATGAATGGCAATTTTTTGTCTGTTTTGTACACCTAGAAATGTTTCTGATTTTAAACAGCTTAAGAATGCAAACATGGCACTCTTTTTCTTTCCCATTCAGTTTGGGGAGTGAAATTAAGAAAGAAAAGCAATGTTAAGAGTTGTTAATTAGAACCATCAAGCTCAACCTAGTAGAATTTCTTGTATTAACGCCTTTTTTCTTAATTACTTTCCCGGGGAATACAAAGAGTCACACCAAAACCAATAACTTACACAAGTTAGTGGTATTTAATTAAAATTCATTAAATCTGCGCTAGGTCAGGGATAAATTATTCGAATACTTTGCATGTCTCGCATTGGTGAGTTCTGATGCAGGTCCAAACCCTAGGAACGGTCAGGTCATGGTACAAAGCTGCCCTCTTCTGGTGGCAAACCAAAAAACTTCAGTGTAAAGTGAACAGTAAGAAATCTGAGCATCAGCGATTTAAGAACGATTTGAAATCGAATTAATGTGAAGAGCTTTCAAATAATTAATTAGAAAGGAACGATGTATATGCAGTAGCACTTTAAAAGATTCACTAAGAGTAAAGAGTTTCTTTATTTATAAAAGTCATCACTGTTCTTTGCACTTAGCAATAAAGATGCAGTTGCATGCACAACACTAAATTGTTCATGGTTTTATATATTGTTATTTTGTAAATAGAAATTAAGAATATAGACTAATTTAGTGGTCTAGACTTAACTGGCAGTTGGTTAACATTTCTCCTTCACTGAATTTTTTCTACTTGAAGGAAATTCCAGTGATTCAGAAGAAGACCGGAGTACCAGTAGCATAGAAAATCAGGCCATCCCAAACTCTCACAGGGTGTCAGATTCCAAATCGCATCCACAGCACATCAAAATAGATATCATCAGGAAAGAGCAAGCCAAAAATACACAACGCTACAAAGTGGAATATGATTCACAAAGTACAGATACACTGAATTTCTCTTCTGAATCCAAACAAGAGACTGAATATGTAAGTATTTTTGCAAATAGAAATGTATTTTCCTGCATGAGAGTGTGCATGTGAGTGTGTGTGTGTGTGTGTGTGTGTGTGCACCTGTGCCTGTGCATGTGGTGCATTTGACAAAGTAAATAAAAAAACAGATGGTGATAATTGTAGCCATTTAGGAAATTCTGGCTGGTACTGGTTTGACCAGTAAAACTATTGGACTTGCAAATGCAGATGATCAGCAGACCAAATAGATCACAGAGGCCTAATGTATTGATGTTTACATTGATTTTAATATGATTTTCACTAGTTGATTCTTAGAGAGCAAAAGTTCTTCTTTCCACCTATAATTATCATGCATTTGTTTGTGTGAGCTCACAGCTGGCTTAACAATATCATCATTAAGTTTGGTTGGAAGCAGCATTATTTGCTTGCAATAAGGCAAAAAAGGGAAAGACTGCACGTTCAGTGCAACAGCACTGTGCTCACACTCCATGGAGCACATCAAGGAAGAGAAACTTAGCTTGGGCTGAAGGGCCTGGTTTGATCAGTCAGTATTTGTGTGACATGCAGAATGCCACCTCCATTTGTAGTTACTGTGTGGTCCCGTTGCATAAACAGCTAATGGCTCACCGGCACACAGTGCACAGCAGAGGGACAGGCTCTGCGGGGCGACCTGAATATGGTGCATTTGAGGAGGGAATACTTGTTGTCTGGGAACTTCTTGGCCGATAACCTGGTTATTCTCGTGCCTGTGCCAGATGGCATTAAAAATAATTGCTGGATACTCTTTGGCATTTCATCAGGAGAGGCATGGTGGAACCAGATATAGTTTCCCATCTGCAAAAGAAGGTTTCAAAACCTGCAAACAGTAGAAAGTTCTGTCTGAAGGGAGTGTGGCCTCTTAAGTTAAAACAGCAAGGTTGATTATACTGTATACTTGTATACTACAGTTTGTCATGAGGTCCAGTATTCTAGTGAAAATACTTCTGTATCTGAGTTTCAGCATATCCTCCTTCCCAAAACATAAAAATAAACTGTTTGTAGTAAAAGAATCAGCTTTGGTAGCTCTGAGGAAATAGGGTCCCGGCCTTAACTAGGAGAAGCAGTTCCCCTTATGTGGTAATCTGGACTCATGTGCAAAGGCCCACTAACTTAACAAAACTGCTCGTGGCTGTAAAGACCAGAAATAAGTCCGTCTGGGACAGATGCCTTTGTAAGCAAATGCCTTTCTAGCTATGTCTGTATGTTTGCTTTTGATATTGATCTCTCTGACTCTTGAAGCCGACTTCAAAAAAAGAAGAAAAAAAAAAAAGCTGTTGCTCTTTTTGTAGGCCTGACTCAGGACCAGATCTTTGGAAGCGTGTCATCTGCAGTCAGTGTGTCTGAACAGTTTTGTTTATTTAAGGAACTGACAGTAAGAGCAGCAGTTTAAAGAACACGTTCAGAGCTTGTGAGATTGATACTGAAAGAAAATATATGAAAGCTGCAAGGAAGGTATTTGCTAACCAAAAAATCAATTTTAAACTTCAGTAGGACTGTTGGGTCTATATGCTTTCAGACACTCAGATGAAAGGCACTTTATATGAGCAAACTATTAATATTACTACTTGAAAGTATAAATATCATTACTTCACTAATTAAGAATTGCACCAATGAGTCTTTGTGTTGTTACAGCAACTTAAACATTTTAAACCCGTGTAACCATGCAAAGGAATTTTTTCAGGTCTGCATTTAAGGAGTGGATTGGTGGATTGAGTCGATAATATGCTCAAACAGGAGCACAGCTAAGCACAGAATTTGCAGGCTGTAATTCTTGAATTCTAATCCCACTGCTGACACTGACTGCCTTCCTGGCCTCTGGCAAATCTTGAACTCCTCTGCTCCTGGTTTTCTGCCTGTAAAATGGGGCTGGTAACGCTTTACTCTCTACCTCAAAGGGCTGCAGTGAGAAATAATTAGTTGGCATTTGAGACATGCTCTTAAAAGTGCTTCTGTAAGTTCTTTTTATCTCAGTGTCCTAAAGCTAGTCCTTGCTGCATTATTGTCCTCCTTTTGCAGATGGAGAAACTGATGCAAAAAGCAACTGACTTATCTAATGATAGTCATGTGCAACCATTCATTTGCACGGCTGTATCCTTTTGGTCCAGCTGAAATCTGGAATCATTGTCCAAAGTTACATTATTTAGACTCTACTTAGCTACAGAGACAGAGAGGGAGAAAGATCTTGTGCAGTATTTTTATATATACATATACAGTGTGCAAGACTGCTTGTTTTCAATTAAATTCATTTCATTTAAGCTTTTGGATCCAGCATTATCACAAAAATAAATGGCATTAGGGAAGAATTACTGAGTGGTTTATTTCCAGTCCCCTGCCTTCTTTCCCAACTTTTCCTAACATAAATTATGTTTGTGTGATTGACTTGTACACTGGTTAGGCCTTTCCTTAGGTATAAGTGGCTGTGATTACAACTGGAAATGTCAGTCTGTGCCTGAGCATAGCATAGGGCATTCAGTGTTTAGAAATCAGTTTATCCTTAATAAAACATAATCTCAAGATTTTACCTCTGAACGGTCTGCTTTTGACATTTCTAGACATCACTTTGTTTTAACAGAGTATTTGGGTTTCATGCTTCTTCCTACTTAAAGATTTACTAAACTCTTGTGCGAAAAACAGCATGTGAGAATGAAATTTCATTTGTGCTTTCTAAACCATCCTCATTAACAGGGTCCCTGTCGCAGAGAAATGGAAGACACATTAAACCACCTAAAGATCCTGAATGTCTTGAGTCCTAGGGGTTTCCATATTCCAAATTGTGACAAGAAGGGGTTCTACAAGAAAAAGCAAGTAAGTACTGTGTCTCAATCATTTCAGTGAATACATTTTACTTTTTATGCATCTTTGCTGAAGGTGTTACGTAGCATTTTACTGAGGTACTCGCTTAATCCTACTTTTAGGACCTGATCTTATAGCATTGAACCTTGTCAAGTGGGGACAGTGTTTTTATTTGCTGTTGGTCATGACAACAGATTAATTTGTGAAACTTCATGCCTAATCACACATGGGTTGGCTGGTGTCCCAGATACTAATGCCCTTCAGTTTAAAAAAAGCAATGCCTCTGTAATAACCCACAGAGCTAAATGTTGCAGTCACCATATGACTGCAATAGATCAATGCTTTGAGTTGTAAATAGCTGCCTGAGAGTTCCTAGAAGAACTGGGTTAGATCATATTACAAAAAGCAACTTGAGAAAGGCATATATCTGTCTTTTATATGCTGCACAGATCACTTCCAAAATCCAGGTCATGTTATCATGAAAGTGTTACATTTAGTAGTTACTCTGCAGCGAGGGTGGCTACACAGCCCTCTTTGGTTTTCCATTTGCATTTGACTCTGGGGTTGTGACCTTTCTTGACAAATGCAGGACTAAACAGCGGGTATTTCTGCTTTAGTTGGGTCCAGACTGAACGACTGCATCGCTCTCCAGTCAGTGCTGCCCTTGAAGCTCATTCGGGAACTCAGAGGAGTGCAAATTATACCAGGTCCTTTGCTTGGTGTACACATGTCGTATAATCCCAGTATTTAGTCAGTGTCCTGTTCCCCAAACGTATTTCTTGGTGTAATTCAAAAAATTCCTGAATTCCAAAGATTCTTTAAAATTTTCCTCACAGCAAACCTCTGTAAGGAGAGATTTTGTTTGTGGACCATCTTTTGTCTGCCATTTGGGTTTACGCAAGTCATACTCCTCCTCTGTATCTCTGGTAACCGCAGAAGTGACTTACTCAATGTGTTATTAGCTAATGCAGTTTGTTAGCTGGAGGTGAGAGGCCAACCTCAGACCAGGCAACCTCATTTTAAGAAAAGTGTCCCTCTGTTCTTTGGCTTCCAGCTTTCTTAGAAATAGTCTTTCCTTCTCCTGCTTTCCCTTGAGCTCTGCAATAAGCAATAAGTGTCAGATGGGCTGTTTGCAACAGGGACCAAGGGTCCCTATATTCCCTTTTTCCATCAGTCCTGCAGTGACTGTGCTGTTTGACCTTGGCTACATGCTGCCAAACTCGTCTGTCCACCCAAGCTTTTCCTGAGCGGGTGGTGATACTCTCGAGCAGGGAGAGTTTCTTTTCCTTGCCTGGAGTTTTGAGTCCCTTGTGTCAGTTCACGTGCCATTGTATGTAGATGAGCTGCCAGTGATACTCAAACCCCAGCCTGCATTTGTTCAGAAAATACTGTGGACTTCTGTGTGAGCTGCTCTGTGGAACAAGGCTAGCCCTGTGCTTTGTGGCTGTGCCAAAAAACATTGACTTAGCTACTTTAGAACAGCATATAATTCAATTACGTTCAAGACACGCAAGCGTATGATAGTCCTTATCCTTCGGTAGGTATTACAGAAGACCACAGATTGATATTTACTTTGTTCAGTCGGTCTTTCTCTCATCTGTCGTTAGACTCTAAGGGCTTTGCTTCATCAGCAGTAAGGTGGTGGTTTGCACACTCTCTCTGGTGTGTAGATAATAAATTAGATCCACAACAAACACATGTTAAGGTGCATTACTGTGCAGTGGTAGTTCTGCCACTGAGGCACTCGTGCACTCTTCCACACTGAAAAAGAAGAAAAAGAAAGGAAATATGGATCGTATACTTTCATGCCATTCCTAGTCTTCATTCCTAGAAGTTCACTTACCAGAATAAGCTGATGGTGTGAAACAAAGACATGCTTCTGCACTCTGGGTAGTATTCAGTCTATTTGGAGACTTTGCAAGTGCTTTAGAAAAGGTTCCTGCACTAAATGTAACAGTCCATTGGGGCAGCAAACATAGAGGATGCAGGGATGGTTTCATATGTGGCCAGCCTTCTCAAGTGCTGTGCCAAGTTACAGAAGTCCCAGTAGTTTCAGTGGTAGTTTAAGGCAGCTCAGGATCTTGTAAGAGATGCTCCCAAGTAGAACCCATGTATTCTACATTAAATGTAGTTTGAGTGCTCCTCTTCTAAAAGAATCAACTCGAAATAACTTGAATCAACCCTTGATACAGGCCTTCATATCAGGTAAGGCTTAGGGAACACAGGATGAAATGAAAAATAATGTATTTATGTTGCCCTTCTAAAATTAACTGCCAGAAAAAAAGCAACAGTTTGAGAAATAAGTGACTCCTGGTCAGATTGGTTTCACTGTCTGTGAGACAGTGCGATGATTGTATATATTTCTTTTTCTTTCTGGAGCATCAAAATGTAGGTCTGATATTTTGGGAACCATAAGCAGGTGTCTAATCTGATTAACAGAGTGCTAGGCTATTTCATTGATATCCTTCGTTGCTATTATTAGCAGCATTTGATCTGTAGTTCAATTATATTCCACTGTGACAACAAAATTCAGAATAATATGTTAGGAAAGAGACAGTAAAGCCACCAAAGAAACTATTGTGAAGTAGGCATTTTTAATTCTGGAAACACTAACTACTTTCCCATATCTGCAAAATTCTGTGGCTGGATGTGCAATTCAGTGCACTGGGGTCATGTACAGTCTTCAGAGAGTGCTGTCATAGGTAGATTAAAGTCTGAGAAAATAGTTAATTCCTTCCCAAAATAGCTTCACTGTCGTACAGCAATACTCACAGTACTGTATTGTTGAATGTTTGGATCAGGTATTAGGAGTCAGAACCACTGTATTTTCTCCTTGGCTCATCTTTGGACTTACTTTGTGACCCAGCAAACTGTTTCACAAAGGCAGGTACGTCTGTTTCTACTCCTTGTGCAGTCAGCTCCTGGGACTACACTTGGATAAATTATATGGTGGTTTACAAGATAATGTGTCTTCATGCCTTGATTTAATGTTGTATCTCAAAGGAATTGTGATTAATGCATGCTCTTAAATACTTTAAATTACTTTTTCAAGCATATATGTTTTGTGGATACATGTACACATGTGGTCCAATATACAGATATCTCAATACAGAACCAGGCAGTGCACTGCAGGCCAAAACCTAAACAGATGTGCTTTAAAAGGACTAGAATGATGATGTAGGTAGATGTGTGACGGGAGGAATCTGATAAATTATGACTACCCTGGAAAGCATTAAAAACTCATTCATGAGATACTTGGCATGTTAGTATAATCTGCCTTCCTGCTCCTCCAATCAAGTTGAAAGCAGCTGTTTTTCATGACCTTTGTGGTTGTCTAAAAATTGACTTTTCAGGAATCACCATAGGGAGTAATTTTCATAAGTGAAACAAATTTTAAGAAAATAAATTTATCTGTCAAGGTACAGCATGAAAAATATTTCAGACATTGTGTTTATATATAAACTTCTTTTTAAAATCAGACCAATTAAAATTTAGATTTCTTTGTATTAACAAATCACGCATGTAAAGTTGTACTATACAACTGTGGTGTATAGGTATATTTACATGAAATATTTTTACACAGGCACATTTCTGCCTCCAGCATGCAAAGAAAAGTTTTAATGACATTAGAATTATCTTTGAATTGCTCCATTTTCATCTACTGGAGACAGATATTCACCTAAATGTGAGTTGGCATTATTCCACTGTAAACAAAATTGGGCTTGACAGCAGCCAAAACGGCCTGAGGTGTATGTCAAGGCTGTCTGCAGTCTGTTCCAAGATATCACAATTGTAGCTCCATGGAGACCTCTGCACTGACCAGGAATTAAATGGGATACCATATGCTTTGCTGTGCCCCAAGAATGCCTCTGTGGCACTTCTTTGGGCAAGGCCGAGAGGCAGGTGGCATAAAGCTGGCAGCTGGTGTTTCTATCAGAAGTAATTATTGGCTCCACTGCTTGGGCAGTTTTCCAGCTCTTTTGGTCTCCTGAAGTCGTATAGAAGAGCTAAGCAGAGCCTTGAAGTTTATGTGGAGTACAAAATTCAGAAGACTGGATTTTGTTTTTTTCTAATGTGAATTATCCATCATTTCAGTAGCGAATGCAAGCTAGCTGTCTCAGGATAAAAGCATCCGCTTTGAACCAGAAGTGCTCTGCTATTGACAGCATGACTGAGCAGGTAGTACAATATCACAGATTGGAAAAGGTATATTATTTCTCTCTTTCCTCACAGACAGAATGTTATTTCAGCTGCAAAGCTCTAATGCACAAGATCTAAGGGTTTCATTTTCTCAAATGGGTTGTCCAAAAGAAATAAAAAATTCTTAATAGTAGAGAATGTGTTCCTGCAGACTAACTTCGTGGTATATTTAATTCCAAAAATTGATTATGTGACTGTAAAAAGCAATCATAACCCCCAACAGCTTGAGAAACTTTAATTGATCATTTGTTTTGACAGTGATGCAAGCCTATGAATCAGTGAGAGTTGTGTAACATACTTCATATAGTACTTCTAAAAGGGGAGGATGTGTTACTATTATTAGTAGAAGTATATTTTCATCACCCAAGCACCAGGCTGGCAGCCAGAAACCCTGCCTTCTAATTCTGGCTCTGTCTTTGCCTGTGGTCTTGGGAAAAACAACCTACGAATTTCTGCCTCAGTTTCCTTATCTGTAAAATTTAGACCATGAAAAGGCTGTTTTTAATAAATTACTTTGTTTTGCACATAAAGAATTTAAGGCGCTAAATGTTATTACCACTTCAGCTAGAGTCCATTCCAGCCTCCACTGAAGTTAAAGAAAAACTGCCCGTTGACTCCAGTGAACTTTGGGAAGCCATTCACTGAAATCCTAGAGAACATTTGGAAGCCCTAGTCAGGCTTGTGAAACAAAATAATAAAGCATACATTGATTTCATATGTAAAGGTTTGCTTTGGAAAACAAACTGAAAAGATAGCTAGAACTCAAATACAACTAATCATGTACTTTAGCAAATTATTAATGTAGCTCTTCTCTCAATAGGCTTGTACTTCTTTACCCTCTCCTAAAATAAGCCAATATTTACTTTAAGCCTGATCTTATAATCCTGCTGTCAGAATGGCCATTCATTTGCATAGGACTAATGAAGAAGGACAGCAAATCCAAAGAAGAGAAGGCATTGCATTATTTCTGCACTAGACTTCCTACTCAAAAATGTAGCACAAAGGTAGATTTATTTTCAGTTGTGGTGATTCATGTTATTTCATGTACTCTAAAATAGAATAAGCAAGATGGAAGCAAACATTCTAGAGGCAGAGGAGTCTGCCCAGGAAAATGATCTATGCAAACACTGAAAAAGGTCTCCAGAAACTTGGGGTCCCATCATGGTGGCAGTTTCAGGAATCCTTTTTCTAATATGTGATTTATTCCTGTCTCACTTTCACAAGTTCCTAGTGATGACTGTCTATGTTAATCTCTGCTGCCACAAATTAATAGGCTCAGGTCTGGACAGTCCCAGGAGTTGCCCATATTCACATTTATGTCCTATATATTACCTCTTCTCCTGAGGTCCTGAACTGGACGTGGAAAGGGTCAGATGCTTTTGGCAATGTGTGAAGCCCAACACTTACTTGATGCTTCCCAGTGCACCTGCACCTGGAGAAGATGCTTTGCTTTGTGAGCACAGCCATATCACATGGGAGAGCAGGACACTTGTATGAGCCTCTGGAGAACAGTGTAATTGAGTGGTAATGGCAAAGCTTATCTGGCCCATGGCAAACCCACAGCTGGTACCCAGCCTACACCTCGGAAATGCTTGAATTGCTGAGAGGGTGATCTCAGAGGTTGATGTATAGTTTGAGAATCACAAGGTGTATGCATAGGTTTCTACCGTCTTTTAAAAAGGCAGTTTCATGCTCCAAGTAAAAGTCTCAAGGTGGAAGAGTTATATAAATAGCCAGCTAATCCGGTCTTGCTTGTATGTTAGCTTTTAGAGCGTCGAAGGGCATAAGTGGCTTCAGTCTGTCTAGCCTGTTCTTCCTTCAGGTTGGCAGTACAACAGATCCAGCTGTAAGCTTTGGAAAGCTTAGTAGGCTTGTGTCACCTCCTGCTTCATATGTCTGGCCTGACTGAATGGTCTTCTCTGTTAGCATTTGCAGATCATCAAATCTCTATTGTCAAATCTCAAATCTTTAGTTGACATAGGTGGGGTCTCTGTCTTGGCCAGAAGGTTGGCCATGGAAAACTTAGTAAGACGACCATGTCCGTGCAGCTAGGTGGGTTCACCCTTTGTGTAGGTGACAACCCTGCAGAGTCTGAGAGGTTCCTGAAGGCTGAACTGGGCACAGAGTTACATGAAGAATATAACCTGCAGGATGTTATCTCCTTTAGTCTATTTTTTATCACTTTTGGTTTCTTGGGGAGACCATTAGTTAGTACATGGTAGACTTGTTTATCCATTTATTTACTGCGTTATTACTTCTAAAGTTGTTGTCCATTTATTTTCTTGTTTAATGGTAGTTTCAGATTGGTTAGTATTGTTAGCAAATTCCACTAGGCAACTGACTTCTAAAGTTGTCTTAGGTTATAGAGCTAATATATAACCAACATTATTTATAGGAAAATATGCATGTAAAGTTCTAATATATATCTAGCAGTTGTTGAAGTGATAACTCCATTACAGAAGGATTATGTATCCGTTAATAAATGTCAGCTACAGCACTGAAATTCCTCCAGAAAGCAGATGCAAGCTAAGGGTATTTATTGCTGCAAGAACTGTCTTTGCCAGACCTGTGCTTTAGTGTAGAACAAATCTGTGGGCTTTCTTTTCCAAAGAAGGGTCCCAGTCATCAGTCCTTACTGTTGTAAATAGTCCTTGTTCAGCAGAGGACAACTGTGCCGCCTAATCTAATAGGGAGCGGTTCAAAAGACTGGGTTTTTTTGGTAGTTCTTAGAGCAGTTTTATTATGAGATAATTAGACCCAAAGTAGTTTACTGATGGAGAAGGTAGCTTCTTATTGTCATGCTTTGTAGTGGAAATAAAGCTTCTATTTAATTCTAGCAATGTCAGATATGACCAAGATGCAGTAATGCAGCTATGAAATGAGTAGCAATCCCTGCAATGTAAAACTGAGAGCAAAAAAGTAAAAAGGATGCTAGCTGGGTCTTATATTCTGTTTCAGTGCCGCCCATCCAAAGGCCGAAAAAGAGGTTATTGCTGGTGTGTGGATAAATACGGACAGCCACTTCCTGGATACGATGGGAAGGGAAAAGGAGACGTCCATTGCTATAACTTGGAAAGCAAGTGAGGGGGTAGAGGCCGTCTCTTCTGGCAGCTGTGCATGGCAGTTTGACGTATCAGAGACCCTGGAGGGGCTGGGCAAACACCGTGGACTGCATTGCATGTGGAGCTGTGCGCCCTGCCTCCCGCCTTGCCGGGAGATCCACTGGCTCTATGGACTCTGCAGCTGCACCCCGCCACTGACACGCTTTGGGCTCCCTATAGCACATGTAGGGAGCTCTGACTTCCCAAGTAAATCTGCACTATTGATACCCAGAAAGAAAAAAAAAAAAAAAAGGCACTTCAGAATGGATTCAGGGAGTCTCCACTGACTTTTTAAAGAACGGCCTGTGACCAATCTGATCCCGAAAGATACTGTGTTTTATTTTAAAGAATTTATAGATTGTAAGATTGTAAAAATATTAAAACAACAACAATGAAAAACACAAGTATTTAAAATTTAAGCTTTTTTACAGGTCTGACGGGAAACTTATCTTCACGGGTAAAATGTTTTATAAAAATCTCAAAGAACTTTTTAAGGAAACGTATTTCTAAAATAAAGACATGGCTATTTTTTCTGTAAAATATATTATGAATATTCTGTTAGTCTGTATTTAATATAATTGTTTTTTAATAAACTTTATTTAAATGTAACATGTGAATACCAAATATCACACAATAATTTTCATGTAAACTTATGTATGCAAAGAGAAAGTGAGGGGATGGGATGATTTACAAATATGTTTAGATTCATATGCATACACACTGACCTATTCTAGATGACAGAAATGGATTTATGGAGTGAAGGAAGTGTTTCCAGAAGAGGTTAAATTTCCTCATTTGAAATAGCTACAAATACCAAGATAATTTTTAAGTGGTTTTTTTTTTTCACTTTATTGGTATTTCTAAGGCACCCCTCACTGAGTTATGCCACTGGAAAGAATGACAGTTGCACTGAAGGTCTCTGTAAAGTATCATTCTGCCTGTCCTTTGCTTCAGTTAATGCAACAGGGCTTAAATTTCCTCTGTTTCCTTCAGAACTGTCCATGCTAGTATAAAAAATTCATGGACAAAAAATTGCCATTACAGTATGACTCTTTCTGTTTGCTTATTTATTTTTTAAAAGCCTGTATCTATTCTCTGTTGGCTTGATATACTCTACCAAAGCACATATTCTGTATGAGGAACTTCTATTTAAGTCAATGCCAGCAAGGTGGGGGCTTACGGACCCGGTTTTGAGACCTGTGCGCTTCATTTTGTGCTACTGCACGATCGTTGCTTCCTTTGACTTTGGTGGAAGGGATTTGCTTGCATCCAAGCACAGAATAAGAACCATTGGGTTGAAATATTTAAACCAGTTCTCTGCCACGGTGTTATATGTCCTTTTAATTACAAGAGAAGTGTTTTGGTTTTGTGCTGATACGTGACGCTTTCACATAAGGAAGTCCTTGGCACCGATTTGAGGCTGACTGTTTATTGAACGTCATGACAAATTCTGTATGACAATGAAATTTGGATAAGGAAAGGTGGCCTGTGAAATGTAACATCTCTCTTGGAAAGTAATGCTGTATTTTGTATGTGTATTTATTTATATATTTTATATAAATATTTTATATATTTATATAAATATATAATATATTCTTATATGTGTCACTATAAATGTTTGATGTCACTGTAGAAAAAAAAATAATAATCAGCACCGTAGTTTCCTGGTGGATCAGGAATTTGATGCGAGTTAAGAGCCGTATTCCCCCAGGGCTTTCAAGCGATCGGGGCCGAGCGCTCGCCCAGGGGCCGCTGGCGCGTAGGGGAGCCCCGGAAAGGGGGTTGAGGGCTGCTGAGAGAAACCTTGTGGGGGGCCTGGGGCTGCGGCTGCCCTCGCTTTTCCTGCCATGGGCTGGCTGCAAACTTGCAGACGTGGGAAGGTTTTTAACATGCAGCTTGTGGGATCGAGGCAGTCGATTGCTGCGGATCAGCCCTTTAAAGCTTTGCCCCGAAACATGGTAGCTGAACCGCCCTGTGTGTATTCTGCTTCCCAATTTCTATCTGATGAAGGAAGCTGCCGTCATCCTTAAAACTGAAATTTCAAGCCTGAGGAACAGTAAGGGGGAAAAAAGTATATCTGAGGTGAGGCTTAGTCCAAGCTAATACAGACTTCCCAACAGATGGTTGCAGAAAGCTTTGTGAGGTGAAGATTTATTGCAATTTTTTACTGCTATTGCAAATATAACACCTGCAAAGATTTTGTTGGCAAAGGTACTAGGCCTTTTTTTTTTAAAGTTATAAACCAGCTCCTCTCAAGTAGTGTCACACAAGGAAGAAAATTATATATAGCAGTATTTGGGCACTGTACATATGAAAATAAGGTTTGGATTCATGAAAATGAGTCTGTATTTCACCTTTTTTTTTAATGCCAAACTCATGAGCCTTCAGAAAAAGAAAAATAGTATCTCACCAAAAAGGGAGGATAGCAGCCTTCCAAGCCATATTTTGCTGGCATGCAAGAAATGTTTTAACAGCCCGTGGTAGTACTTCTGACTGGTGTTTTTTGTTACATTTTTAAGCTTTTAATATTTTGCCCCAACATTAAAAATAAATAAATATAAAAGACATGTTGGCCAACAAAGTTTCTTGAACAGTACAAAATTCTTTAATCTGCGCAGAGCACCAGCTTTATTTAAAAAAAAAAAAAAAAAAATCCTAAGGAACTCAAAATAAACGCCTTGATTCAAGCAAACAGTTTGTCACAGGAATTACAAAAAAATATGATTCAGCTGCTTTAGTGGTGCTAATGAATCCAGCCTTCTGTATGTAACATATTAAACATATAGCCATAGGAAAAAAAATAAGAATTTCTGTATAGTTGTGCAAGTCAGTTTGGTTATTTTGCTTCCAATAGATGTTTTTAAAACAAAGACACTGTTAAAAACTAGCAAATAAAATACTACTCCTGTGTAATTTAAAGCTCCCCCCTTGTTCAGAAATTGTCTGTTCCATGCTTTGTATGAGCCCAGTTACTTGCACTAGTATTGGACACTTCCCATTGGGTACCTGACTTCCCTGACAGCTGGCATTCTTGGTATGAAATAAAAAAAAAAAACTTATTTTCCCCCCAGAACACGCTCATTAAAATGAAGAGGTACAGTGGTGGCTTTTTTCTGTCTTGTTTTTGTTGTTGTTGTTGTTTAATGTTACTATTTCTATGAAGACAAGGGGTCAATTCAACAAACACGTTACATGTCACTCAAAGGTTTTTCTCGTGGCTGTGGGAGTCAGGCTGCATAATTAGTGCCTCATTCATCAGAAATATTTGTGGGTTACATTTAAGCAGGAGAATGTGGGCAGTATCAAGCAAACGGATGGGTCAATATCAGTTCAGGGGAAGAGCTCCTTTCCCTCTGCCTGAGGGCTTTGTTTTTGGTGGCAGAAATGGACCTGATGCACTAGAAAAATATACGCTGTTTTGGTGCCTTCACGGCCTTCAGTTCATCATTTTTTATCCAATAAACATTTGCCAGCTTTTTTCTTATTTTGAACAAGCTCTTTCAAGAATCTCAGGCCATCCAGGTGAATATTGTGACATCTCAGAAAAATCCGTGTAACTTCTAACATTGTTTACATGGTAAATATTTGCACGGTACCACAAAAGCTTAATGTATATACTGCAAAAGTTGCTAGGTTTTTTTGCACAGACTTCAACTATAGATGCTACATGGGTACCATATGTAGCCCATATTGATGTGGTAAGTATTTATTTTAACCAGAGTAATAAATAGTTGCATAAATTTCTATAATTGACCAGAATGCAAGTTAAAGCTGCCTGCAGGCAGCTCTATTATCTTTCCAACTATTTGAGAAAGTTCCCTTTTTTAATGGACCTACTGTGCTATAGTCTTTTGAGCTCAGAATATCCTTTTCCACCTTTTTGGCATGCACATGCTTCAGGGCATAATGTTAGCTATTCGTGCGCAGGGGAAAGGAGGCTTCAATGAATACCAAAACCACAGAATTAATTAGTTTTTAGTACAGTCTGAACTTTTTATGACTAAATTCCATAGAAACCTTAACACAGCATAATTCTTTATTGAACTGAGCCCTAAATTTAAGTAATGGTTTTACAAATCTTTTGGGAAATCATTTTTTGGTATCTCTAGTCACTCTTTAAAACTGTGTAACCTAGGATGGCTCCACAGAGATTTTATGTATTAGCAATACAAATTATATTTAAAGTATGAAAAGTGCTGAGCAGTTTTCCTGGATGCCAAAGCTTATTAGTATTTCAAATGAAATGTTTATATGGGTAGCTGTTTTGTATGTAGGCCTGCTGTACATTTAAAAACTCTTCATATCTATTAATTTCTACAAGTTGACTGTTTGCTTCCTGCGTTAGAAAGGATCAATTTTTCTCCCCCCCCACCTCCCCACTTTAATTTTTCTAAAAGGATTCCAAAAGGCTAGAGTATTCCAAGGGCAAGCTTTCTGTGGTCACTATGTGTAATAAGTTTTTCATTTGCAAGTGTGTGAAAATTCATTCTGTTTAAGACCATTAGAAGAGAAATGTTTCGCTGTGACCAGCAGACTTGTGTATCTTCTTCCAACTGGAAAGCATTTAGCCTGTCAGCATGGGGGATCTTTGTGTCTTCAGTTCCAGCACGTTAGATTCTTTGCATTATACAACAGATTGGGTGAGAGAATATCACGTTTGTTTCTGCTAAAAGGGAAATATCCTAGTAAAATGGTAAGTAACACAAATTTGTTGTTCCCTGGAAGAAGTTCTAGTTTTCAAACTCTTTCTACATTTTGTGTTGTATCATTTCTTTCTGTTCAGATTTTGCAGCTCTAGAAACATATGCACCAGCCCTAGAGAATACTCCATGGTAAAAACTTTGCTTTTGCCTGTGCTTTTATTCAAAAGTGCAGATGACTCCCAGGCTGTAAGTTGCAGCTGAGAAAAACTGGAGACCAGGTATTAGCAAAAGTGAAGGATAATGCTGCAAATCTCAGTTTATCCTTGCAGATTGCTTGTGCTGCTGTAGTATGTGCCCTGGCTTTCCACTTATGCTGACTTATCCAGATTCCTTAAGAGCCTTTCTCTGTCATGGCTAATTTCACCCCACTGCTCTCTCCATGAGTGGGGATGGAAAGAAAGGCAAAGAAGTTATTGTTCCAGAGAGCAGCTGAGATTTCCACCAGCAAATCTTTCAAACTGAAGAAAAATGTCGTTGAGAAGGGCTGTTTCCCCCATCCACGTGCATAGGACCTTCCAAAAGTGGGGAAGTGAAGGGACTCGGTTACAAGAGCCAGACAGTGTATGCGTTTCCCTCAGTCCCTGTAACTGGAGAGTGGTGCCTATTTTTGCCTGCTTATGCCACACACACAATATTCAAGGTGAATATGTGTTTCCTATGTCTGCTGCATATCACATAACTTGCACCCAGTAAAAAAGCCCTAACCGACTGAGCCTGAAAAGTTGATTATTGCTTTATCACATGGGTGCCAGATACAACCTTCAGCCTGCAGAGCCTGCCACACATTTCCACAGCTGCTGTTGCCCTGCTACTAGTGACATGTTACTGCTCTTCTTTCTCTGTTCCCTTGTCGGAGCCAAATGGTGCAAGCTTAGCTGCCGAAGCGGCAATAAACAGAAGCAGCAGGCCAGCAGGAAACATGAAAGAAGATGATGAAGATATAGCCAGCATTTGCTCCAGGCCTTCAGAGATGTCCCACATGAAGATACTTTTCCAAGGAACTGCAGCGTCCACACATCAGCCTATTGAACTGCAAAACACCATCAGTGAGAGAGAGAAAAAAAAATCACACATCACAGCTGGCATAATTATGCAATTAAAAACCTCAGTGTAGGCACAAATGTGCTGATCTTTGTTAGCTTAAGAGTGGTTTGAGGAGCCTGAGCAGCTAAAGCAGCAGGAAAACTGCTGGTGCCATGGGTCGCGTCTTCAGCAGGGGGCTCTGCTGGCAAAACTCTGCCCCGCCAGCTACGCTCCCCAGCGCAGATGTGCTCTAAGCTGCAAAACGTGATTCATAATTAAACCGCAAGAAGCCAAGTGTATGTGCAACCCTCCCTTCACCTCTGCCGTCATTAGCTGGGTTACCCACGCTATGGCTCAGAGGTTATAAAACACCAGAGAGTTTGAAACGGCAGACAGAAACTTTGGCAAAATGAAACACCCAAGATCTGGAACAGGCTAAAGCTGGCTTTGCTCATTTGATCTTATTCAGCATTCTCAGGCACCCTCACTCCCACCTCCCTCCTACCCCTCCTCCCTGGGCCCTCTCAGAGCTGCCTTGCAGACAGACTTTGCACCCTGGGGGAGGAGGGAAGTCGGGGAGGAAGAAAGGAGGGAAAGTAAAATAAAGCCCTTGTTTGTTGACAGAGCTATTGTCAGAGCTGTTTTCACTACTCAGAGTGCAAGTGCTGGTATGTTTGGGCTCCTTCTGCATTGCAATTGTTTTTGGCACTTTCCAGTAATGCAGAACTAACCAGCTACATCTTGCTAGCTGCTCCCGAGCTGTGGTCCTGTCAATTATGGGTGTTATGCACCCATAAACTTGACAGGGTGAAGTGGTGAATGTGTGGTGACACGTCACCAAGAGACTCCCTCTGCCTACCTGCTCCCCTCTATTGCCTTATTATACACCTGCCACGCAAGCTGTGAAGGGGGCAAATGTGCCAAATACAGTTAGGTGTTTGTTAAAATTAAGATGCTCAGACACCGCACTTTCTTATGCAGCCTGTTTCCCTGCCTAATTCTCAATGCAATGTCCAACAAGTGTGTAAAATAATTGGTCCGTAAATAAAGAAATGTGTCTGTAAATAAAAAGCCTGGGAGCTATTCTCAGTGCAGCCTGGGGAGGCTGTTTAGGCTAGCGGCTTTTATCAGTGAAGTGATAGCTAAGGAAAAGTAGAACCGTTTCAAAGGTGTTGCCATAAGGTAGAGATAGGACTTGCCATTTGGCACAGAGCATGGACTGAGAGTCTAGCTCTGAATGAGTTGCTTGGACCATTTTTTTTTTCCTGCCGCTTTTTATTATTCTTATAATTATTGCAGAAGGAGAAGGGGGAAGGAAAAGCAGAGTCCGCTGTGGTTCTGCATTAGCAGACAACAAGGAGGGTAGAACAACCTCTCTAATTCTGCTAAGTCAGAAGGCGTCATTGCTGGTAAAGCACAAGTATCTCTTATGCTGACTTTTCAGGAAAAACAGCTCTGTTGTTTTAGTATTCTGTTGGGGCACTCACATTATGTCTGATGCCACAGGAGCCAAGTGCCTTCCAAGAGTGCAGCAAGTCCCGTGACTAGCCGCTGCTGGGTGCTGTTCTTCACCATCCCACTTTTCTTCCTCTGTCTTCCTTCCCCTTGAAGAAAGAAAGTTATATATGAGACATTCTGTTTGCTCTTTGATTTTGGGATGTGTTTAGGACTTTTATTAGCAAGTGCAAGGTCAAAAGAAATATATTGCTTTTTGGAAAGGAAAAAGGCTGAAACCTGAGGTGCTTAATATTTGATGGCGCTTTGGGCCAGCCCCGGAGAAAGCTGTTCCCTAAATTTTGCCTTTGCTGTGCCTGTGTCCTTGGCGGCTGAGAAGTGGTAGAGATGCCGATGAGCTTTCAGCATTGCTGTTGGCAGTTCCCCAGCCCCATTTTCTTCCTCTCCTTCTTTGCACCCCTCTAAGTGCTAACCGACACGGATGGGTCTCTGCTGCACCCCCAAGTACTGAGCAGAACTGACTCGGTATTAGCAGAGCCCAGTGCTAGGTGACTGTAGGTTGTCTTGGGCAGCTTTAGGGGAAAAGGAAGGTAGCAAAGAAAGTACAGAGGGCAGTGACCTCATTTCTTTGCTATGAGTGTTTTGTGCTTGGCGGCAGGCCAGGGGCAGGAGGAGGCATGGCTGGAACAAACCCGGTCGCAGCAAACCTGACAGCGTTTTGGCAGGAAGAAGTGCAAACCAGGGCAACGCTAGGTAGCCTTCTCAGATAACGTAAGCCAAACATTCCAGGTGCTTACCTAATACTTTCCCACCAGTTAATTTCTCGTGGGTGGGAGAAGTGCGAGTGGGTGTGAAGGGAAGGAGCTGAAGCAAGCAGGAGCAGGGCGTCCCCTCCAAACGCCCCGCTGCACTCCAGGCGACCTGTGCTGTTTGGAGCATCATCTCGCTGCTCTTCCCCACCAGGCTGGGCTCTCCAGGCGTATGCTGAAGCCAGGGTTGCCAGCTGGCATGTGCCAAAAAACAAAAAAAAAAACCCAAAACAAAACAAAACAAAATTACAAACCTTTGATTTTTCCCCATGTTATTGAGGCTAGTGATAAAAATCAGGACAAATCACAAGATGAGGCATCTATGGCCTATGCATAGGCTCCCTGGCAGTGGTGTGATAGCAGAGATATAATTTACCTTCTTGCATTAGTCCTAATCCCAGCACACAGAAGAGCCTGGCCCAAGTCAGACAGCCCAGGCCAGCACAGTGCAGCTCAGCAGAAGTCTGTCCTGGTGAGTCCTGGCAAGATGTTGCAGGAGGCCAGATTGCAGATGAGGAGGCACCCATCCCCTGTTGCTTTCAGTGGGAGGTAAGGAGCTAAAGCCCTTTAAGGAGTTGGCCCATCATGCCTGAATGCTGTGCTGGGAAGCCCAGCCCATGGCTCTGGTTGTGGCACTTAGCCTTATGGGAAGGGATTCCCTAAAACCTGCTCCCTGGTAAATGCTCTAATTTCTTGCAGCTAGGATGAAAACCTGCCATCCTGGAAAACATTAGCAGTAGTTGCACTTCAGATTGCTACACTGCAAATAGACTGTGCTATTAATAATTATTAAAATGATGAACATTTCCCCTATAAATAACAATCCCAGCAATAAGAACCAATTTCTGTTCTTTAGAAATTAGTCTTTCCACAAGGCTGACCAGAGGAGAACAGTCAGCATGCTCTTGTGTGCGTGTTGTAACTGCAATATGGGCATATTATTTTCCTTTCTTTCCTTCCCAATGCCGTATGACCACGGTTCAACACTGTGCACATGCCGTGAAAGCAGCTAAAAAGTGCGATGCCACAAAACGGCAACACGCCGAGCACAGATTTCCAGGCTTGAGCTTTGCAGCTTCTACAAGTGACTTCCCGCTCCCATGTTAAACCCACAGTTGGGGCCAAGAAACTGCAGGCGGATTTTATGCTGAGTTTCCCTCCTGCCAGGCTTGGAGACAGGGTTATCCTCTGCTCCCCAGCTGCTTTCTCCCACAGGGCTGGTGCAGCTCATTTCCACCGCTGAGCCATGCCAGCTCCCACCTCAGCTTCTCCAGGGGTAAAAGCAACTTGAAGCCGGCAGGGCAAGCAACCGCTTTCTCCCTCTTTCTCTGAAACCACTAACTAAGGCGAAGGAAAATATGGGGGGAGGGGAACAGGACAAGGACTAATTCCAAGTTCCCAAGCCCAGAGGAGCCTCTTCTCTGCTTTTGTCAAAAAGAGTAATGCTGGGGGTGTTCCCCCAGCTGTCCTTTTTATAACCTCGGACTTTCTGCGCGGGAAATGTTTCTTTCTAGTGTTTGTCAGTCTCTATGTTATCTTTTAGACATGCTCACGCTGCCGTGCTGCATTTCTGAGTGGAGGAAGGCATCCAGCTTTCCTATCCAGGAAACCTTTTAGTAACTTCCCTTCTTTGCCCAGGACCAAGGCTTCCAGAGCAAAACAGGGATTGAAAAGGACAGGAGGAGGGAAAGTGTGTGCGCATGGGGAAAACCAAAAAAAAAAAGGGGGGGGGAAAGAAAACTCGATGGGAAAAATGGAACTAGAAGCTCAGGAGGCAGAGTTATACGAAGAGGCATATTTTCCTCTCCTCTCCCCCCCCACTACGATGTCCCGCTGAGGTCGGACCTGCTTCGCTTCTGCTCCCACTGCCAAGTGCGGACCTAAGTGCAGTTTCACATGGCCATATAGTAACTTGCAGAAAGTAAGAAACCAGAAAGGTATAGAGGAAATTATTTAATAGCGCATCTTAAATAACATGACAATGTCAACATGTGAACAATTTACACCTATCAAAGGTCACACAGAATATCCTGCTGTGTTTTACCATATAGCCAGTGCATATGTTTGGAAAATAGAAACAAATATTGTCCCATTAGGTGCTTCAGTATATAATCCAGGTTTAGACTTTCCTTTTTAAGAAACAGTTTGACACAGAAACAGAGGTGCAAAAGCAACATGATATATAAACAAAACAGGTTTTAAATAAGTTCCTAAGCATGTTCTCTACTGAAAGCTATTTTTTTCAAATTCAGTTTTTCATCTATAAATACATAGTACAAAAATGCAAGTTTACAAGCCATTTCTCCCAATAGAGTTATGCCATTTGAAGTTTTAAGGAGCAACATTCCTCCAACATAGGATGCATATATTTAAGAGCAATAATATTAAGTATTTACATATAAAGTTATGAAGTGTGTGAGGATATAAATTAGTAACAACACACAGACAAAAATACTTACTGTTAAATAAATAATTCAACAGCTTTACATACGAGGGTATCTATAATATTATACAAATATAATATATAAGACTGTAGGACTTGATCTTGCAGTTGCTCATATCTGACTGTCACTCAAGCAGCTGAGTAATCCCAGTGCAGTAGAAAAGCTACTTTATGGGGTTATTCCTATGCTGAAAGTCAGATGCACCTATCTACCTTCCTGAAACGGCTCCTAACTGATAGCTCGATTAGGCCCCACAGAAAGCATGGTGTGAATGAATGTATTCAGTTTTATTCTTGTGAACTGAGGTACTGTTGGCATTCGGCATCTCCTTTCAATTCCGGAGTTCCAGGAATTCTCTTTCCAGTTTTTGGATAGACACACCAGCATCCAGCAGACTCTCCATCCAGTGAAGTTTCACACTAGAATGATTAGGAAAACCAAACAAAAATCCAGAATAAGCAACCATCAGCAGAAGATCAACCATGAGATACTACAAGTAAGGGTGTTTGGACAGAATTAGGATTAGAAACTGGGGAACCACCAGGTGCAGACTTTTTTTGAGTGCAATGCTGTCTATTCTAACAAAACCTCTAACCAACATGGTTGGTTAGGGAGCCTTGACCCAAGCTGAACTCCCTCCCGTAAGAGCAACTTCAGATTTAAAACAGTTTGCCCACTCCTTGACAGACAGCAGTATAAAACAGCAATATGTTCCACTGTGGGAAACTGAGGGAAGGCAGAATATAGAGGCTAACGGTGTGAGAGCAATGATTTCGGGGTCTGATTTCGTGGTGGGAAATAGGGCTCTTTCTTTTGGGGGGAGGAGGTTAAAGCAATCTCCGTACATGCCTGATTCGATCGCAGGTCACCATGTTTGTGAGTAACACGGTGGTAACATGTCCAACACACAGGAGGCAGGGCAACACGCGTTTCTGCAGACCAACTAAAACTGCATGCCTGGCCTCTGGTACAAGGGCGTGGGCTGAGGTTTGGAGCTGTCACTGACCTTGCAGATTACTCTTAGTGTAACTCGAAATGGCTTCTTTAGAGGCCATAATGCCAATGAGTGTTGTTATAATGAGTGGTAATATAATCCATAGGCAGCACAAAGCAGGATTTTTGCTCTGCTTTCAGAAGTCTAACCTTGCTCCGGAGAGCTTTGCCACTGCCAGTGTATTTTACCTTGGGAGCTGAGAGCTTCAGGTCTCCACAGTGATATTGTATATTCAGGGTACTTCACAGGCGGCGTGGCATATATTACAAATGAACAGTGACAGGGACTACACTAATGAAATAGGTACACGGAGCTTGCTTTGGTCTGGGAACACACAGGGTTAAAATCTTTTGGAGAAGGCCTTGCATGCACCTGTTCTGTGCATGAAAAAGACTCCTGCCCCCATTTCTGCCAGCCTAGGGTGTGTGGCTCACTTTTAAGAGAAGAAGGACAAACCATCTGCTCCCACCACTAAGTATCCCTGTTTTCACAACCTGCTTTTCCAGCAGCTGCAAACTTGCGAGCTTGGGAGCCACGAGTCATGACAGGGCTGCCTGGGGCAGAACGGGGGCACCGCTGGTCCGAGCAGATGGGGAAAAGGCACGTACCTGCTTGCTGTGGTAAAAGCCGTTCTTGTTGCAGTTGGGCAAATAGAATTTGTAAATCTCCCCTTCACTTCTTTGCTGAGCTTTAGCCAATTTATACAGGGCTCGGTAGAGCTCCTTCTGGCAAGGTCCCTGGAGCAATACAATACACAGGTTGTCAATACAGAAATCACAAAGAAACCAGGCAAACAAAACATGACCAGTATGAAGCCAGCTGAAAGTTGAAAATACCTATTAGTCATAAAATCTGCACCGGGCTGTTTTGCATGTAGTTTCTACTTGTTTCAATAGGAGCACAGCTGGGAAACTCTGGCGTTGCATTTAGGCCTTTGTTTTTATTCTTTGAGGTATTTTCTGTCCGCAGAAACATGAGGATTTAAGTCCTTAAATTCCCACACAAGGAAATTTAACCTGTACTAAGTAAACACTTTAGCGCTCGGAGGGTACAATCTCTCCTATTATGGGGAGGTGCACATTGGGAAGCTGGTGTACGTGAGGCCAGCCACGTTCGCCGGGTTGCCATGGCCCTGTGTTCTGTTGACGTATGGAGAATAGGTGCAAGACATATATAGCTGGTGCAAGAGCAAACATCTGAATGTTTGTTATCTTTTGTACAAGACATGGCTGTCGCGAAAACAGAATGGGGAATGACTCTGTGGCGCTCAGATCCAAATCCAAATTGCCTAGACCGAGGAATGAAGACCTGCTTGCAACGTGCACTATCATCTCCCCTATGTGCTTGCTTGCTTTTTGGCACTTTTAAAGTCATAACTGTCGTTTATTAACAGTGTCTGACATGTCTAAATCAGTGAAAGGAGAGTGGAAAGGACTTTACAAATATTTTTACTTTGGAATGAAAATTATCTTGCCCTCTGATTTTGCAAGACCTCCCCATGTCAGGCCTGCACATAAGCAATCCCATTCAAGTCAGTGGGTTTATCTGTGGTTCTGGTTCAGAAAAGCAGAAGCCTTAAAAATCAGAATTGGAGCTAACAGGGCTTACATCTAATAACTAAAAACTGAATCAGCGCTTAAGTTCTGTTCTGAATGTTCGCAGGCTTCCTAGTCTTTTTTTCTTCCTTTTTTTTTTTTAATTGCAATTTGACTGTGGCCATACAAAACTGGGCTTCTGTCCCGTCTAACACTAATTTAGTGCCGTGACACAGGGTTGTGCAGGATGCCTGGAAGGGGTCTAACGCTGGTTCTCTGGTGCCCTCAAGTGGAGCTGGGACCTGCTTGCATGCTCCCCTCACCCCACGCACCCACTGCAGTTTTGCAGGGTTGAAGGTAGAAGCTTATCTTAATTGCTGAGCTTTCCACCTTTTCACATATGCCTACTTACTAGGGCTGCACTGCGATCAGAAACGAGCACGTTGTTGTAGTCTGGATCAGAGTGTCACCTCGTCTGCATACAGGGACTCTTTTTGGTTTCACTGAGCACTGGGCCAGGCCTTGTATTTTTAATTAAAACACCAAAGATGTCCAAGCTTGTAATACAGATTTCTGGAATTTAAGGACCCATGTTATAATCTGATATCAATTGAAGAGCAAGATTCAGCCTCTGCTAGGAGTTTGTATAATTTCATAACTGATGCACAACTGCTTTTACAGCCACTTCCATTTTGCCTGTTCCTTAGGCATCTGATCAAGGTAGTCCAAAAGAAGAAGCCTGTTTGCTGGCTACCCAAAATATTGACATCTCGGGGCTGCTGATAGAGTTTTATGCACATTTTCATTCAGTATTTTAAATCAATAGCATCTACTGAAATGATGTTTGAAAGGCTTGCAAGAAAACCCACCTGCTCTCTCCATTTCTTGAGTTCAGATATTCTCTTTGCTTTCATGTTTTCATATGCAGTGATGGCATTCCAGGGGGTGGATTTGTCCTGGCCGATGGGAAACATCAACTGATAGTTCAGCAGCTGATCCTGGGTCATTTCTGTGCTTTCTAAGGTCATATCCTCAGGTTCTACAGAGTCTGGAAAGGAATGACAGTAAGATGGAAATGTTCAGTGAGCTTGTGCCTTTACTTCTCCAAGGAAAAAAGAAGAAAAAAGGAAAAATTGGTAAAAAATAATGTTATGTGTAAGATCAACTTTAGTAGCTCTTGCAAGAATAATACTTTACATGGGCAGCACATCAAATTAAAGTTCTGTAATATACTCATGCAAGGACACATCTGCTCTTCTGTAATAAGCTGGTTATTTTATTACCCACTGGAATCGTTCGAATACCAAAGAGGAAGCTGAAACCAGCCTGCTGGAAATGAAAGATCTTACTTGACCACAGTAGGTAGAAGACACTGCTAAATGAGGAAAGACTGGAATCAAACTTTTAACGCATTTGGATTTTTATCAGAATGATGTGCTTTGGTTTCTATTCGGGAAAGGAATTGGTCCAGACTCAATGCCACAGCATCCTTTAACGTGTGCTGTGGTTTGGCTCACAGATAGCAAGGGGCAGCAGCAGATCCTGCTGACCACCGAGGATCAGATACCCAGGGACTAGGAGAAGCTGTGTGGACCCAAGCAAGTGGGGCCAATCAGCTTGTGCACCCATGGGAGGTAGCAGAAGCTCTTAGCAGTTGCGGGGACACCTCGTGGGAGCAGACTTTGACACATGCTTAAATAACTTGTTGGCTTAAGACTGCAAACAGCCAGCCAAGGGTCAGCACTTTTTTTTTTCTCCCTGAGGTGATGTGTTAGAAAAAAATTGAGTAGGAAGATTGAGGAGGAAAAGAAAAAAAGAATAAGATCAGAGAAAGAATAACATCAAATACTGGACCGTTTTAACTGAAGAAGGCTTAAACACTGAGTTTAGTGACTGCTCCCCCCGCCACCACCCCAAGCAAGAATAACTCCACTTCTACCACCAATGGCAACTGTAATTTTGAGTCAACCAAGATTATTTTTGTAATGCTATGTGACTGAGTTACTTTAACCACCAATATGTGATCATAGCAGTAATGATGCTGAAAAATAATAATAAATACTAAACTGTTGAAGCAATGCTGTTAGAAGTTCCTGCTCATCACTTAGCCTAAGATGCTCAAGCCGCCTGCCTGCAGGTTTTTGCTCAAAGCGAGATCGGTTAGCAATGAGCCGCTGAAGGTACTTTCCATGCCTAAAGCAGAGCCAAACGCAAAGCCTGTGCAGGTTTTCTCACCGCCTCGCACGACTTTCGGGAGAAGGCCGCAAGCAGAGCGCTCAAAGCATTCGCCCCGCTCCAGCGACTGTCTACGACTAATGCAAACCGAGCGATAGCATCCCAGCAACCTTACTCCGGCCTTACTCCTCTCCCCGCGCAAGGCTCGCTCCGGCCGCGGTGCGGTACCTGTGGGCTCGGCGGCGGCCTCGCCGGCGGCGGGGGGCAGGCAGGCGCCCTGGCCCCGCAGCAAGGCGCGCAGCGGGCCGGGCTGCTCCGGGGGGACGCGGCAGCGGAGCCCGCGGGCGCAGCGTGCCGTGTACACCCCGCAGGGCTGCCCCGGCCCCAGGGCGCAGGTCTGGCAGCAGCCGCAGCCGGGCTGCCGCGCCGTCTCGGGGCAGCCGGCCGCCACGGGCGGGCACAGGGCCAGCTTCTCCGGCGTGCAGGGGGCGCAGCGGGCCGGCGGCAGGCCCACCCCGCCGGCCGGGCCGGGCCCCAGCAGCGCAGGCGGCAGCAGCAGCAGCCAGGGCAGCAGAGACCGCGCGCCGCTCATTGCAGGGGTGAGCGAGGACCAGCCGGAGGGCGGCTGGGTACGCGGAGGAGCAGCAGGCGCTTTGCACGCATTCGGCTCCCCCGGGCCATTTATACAGTGGTGTGCCTGGCTATTAATCTTTAACCCCCAGTTAACGATTATCCGGACGGGAGGGCCGGAGGAGCATCATTTCGGTGGCGGTTCATGTCCCTGACCACGCTTCCCCTCCCCTTTCACTTTCCCCCTTTATCTTTTTTTCCCCCCCTCCCTTCCAGACATGCAGGAATGCTTTTATTCCCTCGCCCCCACCTCTAGCGCCGCCGTTAACTGGGAAAAATGCGGTGGGGGTGGAGGGAAACGAGCGGGGGGGGGCTCCCGGGGGGGGGTTCCCCTCCCCTTTTGCCCGTCACAAATGTCTCCTTTTCTTGACATTTGATAGAAACGTAAATGTTTTTAAAAAGCGCGGCGGTGGGGGGAGGAAGGGGAGGAGGGAAACCCCATTGAAACCGAAGCAGCTGACTTCACATTTCCACAGCAACCCGTGCAACGAAGCCGCGCTTGCTTTTTCGTCATGCGGCGGCAGGTTAGGAGGACACTGCCACGCCGAGCCGGGGGCCCCGGGGCGGGATGGGGGGGGGGATGCAGGGCGGGGGGGGGAGCTGCAGCCGCTGCACCCGCGCACGTAGGAGCCGTCGGCCGCCGTCGGCCGCCGCGCCGCTCCCCGGAGCACGCGCGGGGCGCGGGGAACGTGTCTGCAAACGCTTCCGAGAGGAATGAGCTGCTCTGGTTTTATCCCTGCCCTGCCTCCTTCTCCATCTCCTCCAATTTCACCTGAAAAAAAGAAAGGAAAAAAAAAAACTTTCCTCCTCTCCATGCAGTGGTTGTAACTGCAATAAAAGCAAAGTACTCAAACTCTACTGAGTGCTGAACAGATAATTTTATCCTGGCATTTGCAGTATGTACTAAGCTGGAAATAGCAAATTCCACTGTCAAGTCATCTAATGTAACATAATTTTTGTTTGTTCTTTTTTTTTTAATGCATTTAGTTCTCCTCTTTTGTAAATGCATCATCTGTGTGAAAGAAAGTGAAGCAAAGCTGCGGAGCAAAGCTTTATATTTTATTATTCACTTATTTTCTTTCTAGTATTCATGCTTTATTTACAATGTAGTACTTAGTGCATTTTAACCCCCTATATGCATAATTCAATTCATAAAAGTATTCTTATCGGTTACAGACATTTACAACTGGAAGAAACGTTTTCACCTAGCCACTTCATCTAATCATTTTTAGCTGTCTGATCTTTTAGCCATTTAATGGAATGTAAAAAAATTTTTTAGAAAGCTAGGGTCTGTTTAGAAGGCTCAGATTGTTTTCAGGGTCTCTCTGGATACCCAGAAGTGTGTCACCACTCAAGATCGACTTGCATTTTGAAGTATTTTAAACAAAACTAGTTTTACAGACTTTAAAAGAATTCTGTGGGATTCACATTTCTGTGACTGGGATCAGATTCTGGCTGAAAACCTGGGACACAATAATTTCTGTGGAAGAACACAGCAGGTAGACTTTTCAAGCTCTCATGCTTACTTTCATATGTAAACTTTTTTTCTTGTGCATCTTGTGTAGAAAATGATGATTCTCCTCCCACTCAATATGCAGTGAGAATCCACAGAAAAGTAGCAGCTTAGGTTCAACACCCTTCTTTCCTCCCTTAAAGTGGAAAAGAAAACAATACAAAATCCCTTGCATGAACATGAAAAAAAAATCACAAATTAAAAGTAGAGCCAGCTGGAAGATGATAATGACTCAGAGAGCTCATATGCATATGCATATGTGTGTATATTTGTTTGTTCATGTATCTATGCACGTGTATTTCTTGTTTTAGCTTGCTCGTATATGAACAGAATTGAGACTCATTCTACTACCAACTTCTTGTGACCAGATAAAGAAGAAACTTAATGCAAGAGCTCAGTTTCTTGCCTGAGTGCTGTTGACTCGCAGGCCCATGTTGCAAAGGCCGGTGTCACGAAACTTCCATTAGTTTGCGAGAATCTCATTCTTCCAAAACACCATCAAGTTTTCAGGCCTTTGGCACTTTTCATTGAGGTGGGGCAGCTGGCAGTATCTGAACTGCCCAGACATTTCCTAACAACTGGAAGCTATTTAGAGGCCAGATTTTTTTTCAGTTTATCATTTAATGATAAGCAGACAAAACCCCACAGATTATACAAAAATTTGAAGGTGTTTTTGTTTTGTTTCCTTTATAATTGCAGGTCAGCTCTACATGACAGCCTGACCCTGTTCTTTTTGCTGGCCTTGTACATTCAAACTGAGGAAACTTAAAGCTCTACTAAAGCAGACTTTGCCTGCAGATGCCTCTCTACAGGAAAGCCAGACACACATAAATCAGTCCCTTCATATTTTATTTGTATAAATACAACCCACATACTTCAGAACAGGTTGTGATAACTTAGGACAGTTTCAATCAACAAAGCAATGTTTTTGTGTAGGCCATAAGACATCAATGAAGTGAAGGTAGTGTATATGTTTATGTAGGCTCTGTTTGATGTAATACTACAACTCATATACCTGTCTCCATCTCTGACCCTGACATTGCTTTAAAGAACACAAACAGATAAGAGTCAGGAGGTTAAAAACATCCACGACGTAAAGTTGTGTTTACTGAAGGGTTTTGACGGTAATTTTTAGGTGTTCCAACTGATGCCCTCTAATTTGAACCACTTGTCAGGAGACACCACATGAATCCTAAGCAGGGGTTAGTTTTCTACAAGATTTTCTCATTGGTTTCTCAATAATTCTTAGCCAATGACCTCATTTTTTATGTTAAATGAAGTTTTTTTGGTTTTTTTTTAAAGCTTCATGGAGCGACTCATAGTACATAAAGTTTTATATAAGTTTATGTACAAGCAATCTTTATTCTCTAATCACCAGAAATTTAAGTGACTTGCCAAATAATTTCCTGCTGGGACTGTTTCTCTGGATATGTTTAAAAAAACAAACAAACAAACAATGGAGTATCCTCCTTATTTTTCTTTAGGTAAGAAACTGATCCTGAATTTAATATCCAAAACTACTATATGTAATATATGTACATGTACATATATGGCATCTAGCGTACAAAGAGAAACAGCTATGTTAGAAATACAAAACAGCTAGCGCCTTCTTCTCCGTAATTTGTCCCTCATCAATGATGCTTTATTTCAGCTATATAGATTACTAAAAATTATTTAGCAAAAAAATTATTCATAAATAATTTAAGTATTTGTTGATTGTTTGTTTTATAGTTTCTACTTTCTAACAATAACATGCATGTTACTTGATCTTTCTAGTCTGGTTAGGTAAGAAGGCCTTTTAGAATTAGATTCTAGATGTAGATAATCAGGTGCTCCAAGTTTGTTTTGCAATAATATTTTCTAATTTTTGCAGACTGACTTTTGCTAGAAAAAAAAAATTTGCTAGAATATAGAAGATAGATATTTTTAAAATACTTAACTGATTTGGGTGCAGAAACTCAATAAAGTCACTAGTGAGAGAGGAAAAGTGAGAGGCTGTCTCATGTCTACTTTAGATAGGGAAGCCTATGGACTTTCTGTGTCAAATCGTGGCTTATCACAATCAAAAAAAGAGAGGAAAAAGTCATCCACCTCCTTGGTGACACTCAAAGCATTTGGGCATTGAGTAAAATGTCTCATTGCCAAAGTCTTGTGTGCACAGGCCAGTCAGATAATTATTTTCTAACAAGAGCTACTGTACTGCCTGCAAGACAGGTAAAAGAACAGTCCCTTAGATGTGCTGCCATGGATCAGCTGCTCCATGCAATGAACGGTACAAGTGAGAGTTTGCCTACCTAGAGAAATAATCCAGAAATGCTTTGAGAAGGGATAAAGTTGCAAGCGCTCTGCAGGCTCTGAGTTCCTATGTGGGGAGTTAATACAGAAGAGCTTCAGCTTCACTCCTGCTGCTTAGCCCACACTAATAACCCCCGGGGCAGGGGTATTCCCCAGGGCCACTCATGGAAATTGGGGGTTTCGGAGCCTACCAGATTAGGCAGTAGCTCAGCAGGGGCTTTTAAAAATGTTACTGATCTCTTCAGTGTTGGCTCCAGGCACCTAAACTATCCTCAGCTGCTTAAATCTCTTTGCAAGCTTCAGCCATGGTGTTGCTGCAGGTCTGGAGAGAGGAATGAGCATTGTCGAGGCAGCGATGTGGCTCTGCCTGTCTGCAGCAGCCACAGAGAGCTGCCGGCGGCGAGGACGCGAGCCTCTGGCCTGCCATGCAGAAGTGGCCTGCCACTTCCTTAAGTGGCTGCTGTCTCATGCTCATTAAAGAAAAGATAAATTCCCAAGAGATTTTTTTTTAGCAGAATTTAAATGTAATAGATCATTCAAATACCTATTAAGGCATCTCATTCACTTTGACATTATCAAATGTAACAGTGGATATTTCACACTAGGAAACTGGGGTTTTAAAGGAACCTACTGGATTATAGCTACTGCTAACCTTAAAAGTCACTGTCATCAGAACTCCTAATATTTGGGTTACTTTCAGATTCCTGCTTTTTCCTTTTGTGTGTACAAGACTTTTCTCCTGCATGATAATCTTGGGCAGTCAGTGCTACAGCCTAAAGATGCTGTTATTTCCTCTTTATATCCTTTTAATAATGCTAATAGGAATAGGAATTAAGTCATAGGACCTAGACCACAGTAGGTCAAGAGGGTCATTTACTCTTGGTATCGCATGAAGGGGGGAACCAAAACTGGGGGAAAAACATGCCCAAACTGTGCCAGCTACAGCTGCCACGTTGGAAAGGGGGGGTGTCCTGCAGGCTCAGCAGAACACAGCACCTTCAGTCTCAGCAAGAAGGAAGGAGGTGGGCAGAAGGGCTATTCTGGTCACCAAAATGATATGTGGTTAAAACAGGAGGGCACATTTCCCTGGGTTATTTATAATTGTTTTCTATATTTAGTCTGCTCACCCTTGTGCTGGTTCTTGCAAAAAAATCAAATAGTTCGCCCAGCTGCTTCTTTGACAAAAAAATCTATTTCTGCCTTTTGTCTTGGGGCAATTCTGATTTCAGCAATACTATCCTTATTAATTATTATTATTACTGCTGTTGTTGATAATACTTAGAGTATTTTTTCAGGTTTCTGTTTCCCCAGAGGACAAGGGACAGAGGACTTCATTTCTGGTCAGTTTTGGAGAGCTCAAGGCTTGCACAGAGAACTGAAATAAAGTAGGCTGCTTTGGGGCCTCAGGGCCATCCCTTCCCTCAGGTGGTCAAACATCGTCTCCATTGAATTAGCCTCTGATATTTAACAAGCGTGAAAGCTTTTGATGCTCACTGTGAGCTTAATCTATGCGTATGTACTATTTCAAGCTCTTAGAACTGGACCTGCAGTGAGATTTAGGCACGTTCGCACTATCCGTAGGAGCAAATATCCCTGGCTTGCTTTCACGGGCTGCGAGGAGGGAGAGCAACACGACGATGCAGTAGCCAGGGTACCCAGTGCCCTTGTTCAGGCAGATCACGCTGGGCGATTTGCCCTACTTGTGGGCAAAACCATCTCAGCAAGCGCTTGGGAGAAAACTGCAGCCACTAACTCAGGGCTGAGGGTGCCGCTTGCCAGCAGAGCGCTTAAAACTATGCAGGGCCCTCGAAGCAGAGCACATTTTGCAAATAGAGGCCTGAAGGGGTTAATCCAACCTGTTATTATATCAAAATCACACCGGCAATAAGACTAAATGTCACACGAATATTTGCCTGACCTACTGTATAAATAAGCTCTGCCATCAAACACAGAAATCACACAGAGTTACTGGATTAAAAAAAAAATCAATATAATTAATGTATAATGAAACAAAGCAAAAAGCCAAGATTAGATTGTCAAAGCACTTTGTTACAGATGAAAGCAGAGTGCCTCTCTTTACAAATAGCTATTTGACTGCATTCAATGAATCACTATCATCTTGCCTTCTGTAGCAAAACCGTGTGGAAAAGAATAAAATTTCTAGTGACCCACAGCTCAGTGACTATGGGTCAGTTGCAAAATTTAAGATAGTCACAGACAGGAATTATTAGAGTGTCAAAAGCTGCTCTCTCCTGAAATCTGACTAATCAGGCATATGTAAAAATGCCTAAAGGGATAACTATAAATTTAAACCTTTGATTTGATTTTTGTTGTTACTGTTGTTATTGCAACCAGTGACTTGTTGACTGTGACATGTTTGTTTACAAAATATTCCACACACACACACTACCTCCTTTTTAATGCATTTTGCTCTATTTTCATTTGAGTATGTAGCATTCTTTTTTCCCCTGATTTGACAGCTTCCTTGGCCTCAAAGGTATCCAGTGAAAGCAAGTGCCCTAGACTCATTAAGCATATGCAACACATCGTGAGAAACCAGAACAGCTCATCTGCCGCTTAGGAGTCCTGAGTTTGCTGCCTGTGTTTTTGCTTGCCTTATTCATCTCTTCTCCAAATGAAGCTATCCCAGTCTCATCATTTGGCCAGTCTCATCTAAGGATTTTGCTCTGTGGTTTCCTTTAATCAAAGTTTTTCATCACCTAGCTGTGGCCAAAAAAACCCACCTGCTACTGAATATACTAGTCAAGGTCAGGATACACTATTAATTTATCTGCTTGCATCGTAACACTTGTAGTATAGTTTCAACTCCTATGCTCTCCGTGGCCGGTTTTCTCAGCTACCCAGGGAGATTTAGGATGCCAAACAACACTTTTCCTTTCTCCACCATCCCAGTTGCACCCCTTCTTTCTTCCCTCTAGCGCAGTTACAATTACAACACGTATCCAGCCACATTAGGAGAACGTCAAATGACTTCCCTTGCAGCATGGCAAAGCCTCTCTCTGTTGCTAAGTTATCCCCATCACCCGTCTAGCTGGTTTGTGGTGCAGTTCGTTTTTTTTTTTTTTTTTTTTTTTGAGAGGAGCAGAAAGTGCTGAAGCACCAGTCTTCTTTCTATGAATGTTCTCGTTGATCACTGATTTGATTTAATTGCATACTTTATGAGGCAATTAATTGCTCAGTGCTCTCTCAGCCGGGAAGTATACTTTGAAGCCCATTTTTCTAGGCATTTTGTAAACTTTTTTCCTGAGCCATTTCCTCTCCCAGTAATTTTGTCAGCAGTCCTGCTCATTCTTTCTTTCCTTTATCTGAAAACACACCACCTTTCCATATCTAGAAAGTTGGATTATTCTGTTTCCAGGACAGGAACCCATTTGCTTTCCTATCCTAAAGTCATGAAATACTTCTTTTTCCCCTTCATTACTGGTATCTCCTCTTTAGGAGAAGATGTAAGATGTCAGGTTTAGGAAGCTTACAGTATCTGCCAGTAGAAGAGGGTCCCTACAGGGGACAAACCTGCAATAAGATGACGAGCTGAAAGCAAAAGCCAGTTAGAAGAGGACATGTAGAGCTAGGAAAGGCCAAAAGGAGGAAATGGAGGACAACAGAAGTGACCAAAATGGCAGCAAAGGTAAGGAGCAGAAAAGACATGATTTCATTATTTCTTCTCCCCAGGAGTAATGAAGGATATCCCTTCCCTTTCCATTTCTTCAGTAAACATGAATTTTAAACAATCCAAGAAATAAAATATCAGAGATGCGAGACGGTGAGTCACTGACCTATGATGTAAGTTCAAGCTTCTTTTCTAATGAATACCTGGGCAAAGTAGAACAGCTCTGACAAGTGACACTGAAAAGCTCTGACTGCAAAATAAGGCTAGACGTGGCGATTACTGTCCTGTGACGCAGACTTGGTTTCAAGGTCCTATTTCACAGGAAAAGGGGATTTGGGATGAAATCTCCTACTTCCCATTTAGTTGTCTAGGGCCTTTAGGCATCTGTATAGTAATAAAACAGCTGAGCAACAGAGCTGAGGTTTACTGGACAGGGCAGGGATAACTATATGCTAGGAGAGGTGCCAGGATCCATGCCTAGATTTAGTTTTTAACTACATTGGAAAATGTTAACTGATAGCTTCAACTGGACCAACTTTTCTGAGGTGACTGCTTCAAATATTCCACATCTAAAATCTTGATTTGTTTGGGGTTTTTTGTAAATTCAGAAATGTTGAGGAGCAAGCAGTTTAAGAGGCATTGGTGACGGGAGCCACAGACGGAGCTAAGGGAGACTCTTGTGCTTGTATGTCTTATAGAACAAACTACACGGAGTGTGGACACTGCTGTGTTATTTATTACTCAAGGTTTTGTCTATAGCAGGAATGAAATTATGTTGTGATTTTCAGGGGGAAAAAAATCTGTTTTTATTTAAGAGAGTTGATTTTTCCACTTTTCCTTGTTATCCTAAAATTGTTCAGCTATGATCAGTTCATCTGGATCACCTATAGCAGCAATCCAGATGGACAGAGAGCGCCTAACTCTGTCAACAGTAGTGTTACCATTTCCTTCAGTGGGAACAAAACTGAGCTCATAAATCAAGGGTGAAGACATATCTATCTCTTCTTTCTGCTCTTGGTAGTGTTTTTTGTTTGTCTCCATCCAACATCATGCTTAGTCACCATCAGCAGGTAGATTGTGTAATATCCGTTCAGAAACAAATGTACTAAAAACAATTCCCTAGGTCAAGGTCATAGCTTAGCTTCTAAAGGAAAAATACTGCCCTAAAGGGGGACCCTTGGTGGGAAGGCTGTTCTGAACGTATAAACACGCTCCATGTTACATTTGAAAGAGCAAGGCTGAAGAACCTGTTGCAATTCTTGCTTCACATTCATCCATGCAGAAAATGGGCTTTTTATGTTCCTACATTTTTTCAAAACATGATGTTTTGGGGGCTAGGTTCTGATAAGAATCTAGTGTCTATATGATCTTTTCCAATCTCAGCACCTGCAATCTGTATTTGGGCTCGCTAATAAAAAATGCTAATTTTTTGGAAGTTTTGGAATCCACGGCTCCCTTTAAGGTTTATTTTTACACTGGGGCAATATTGCAATGTAAACATGCATAAAGGAAATGCAGATGAAATGAGCAGCTAACCAAACAGTAATTCATGGTTGTTGCCACTGGAGGATGAACATTAAACAACATTGGAACTGCATATTACTAGTGTCTCTCTCAAAGCGTGTTTTTTATATGTGTATACTGCAACAGAAAACTAACTGTGTCACTAAAACATTTGGAAGTCAGCTAGAGAAAGAAATGAAAGTGCAAACCCTGTAAATAAAACAAATGTTACTTTTTTCTTTTTCCCCCTTGTGGATATAGCTATATGTGAAGCATAACAATAGCAGTTATATGTCAGAGTTTCATATTCACTAACATCCTGGCTTTTAAATATTAGAGACAAGCCTTTATTTGGGAGTATCTTTGACTTGGGGATAACATGTGGCTTAGTACTGTGTGGATCTCATTGAAGTCCCCTAGTACTATAAATGACAAGTAACAATAACGCTGTTGATGTAGACAGTATATCAGTCACATTTCAGCAGTGCCCTGGAAAGCCAACTAATTCTATTCATATTTTCTCATAAATCATAAAAGGCTATCAGAGCAATAGTGTGACTTTTTCAAATTCATGAGGATCTGAATTACTGTGAGAGAAATGCTACAAAATATTTTTGCATTTCTTTTTAAACTTTCCACACAAAGGAAATAGAAGTGTTTTCCAGAATCTTGAAAGCCATCAGTTCTGTGCATCTGTCTGTCTAATACAGTTTCAGGACTTGCAAAGACCCAGTCAAAGTCAAGTCTGTGTTACCACTCTGAGCAATTTGTTTCTCTCCACTGAGGAAATCCTTTGGGACTTTACTGGTACCAACCAGCTCCAGAAATTTGGCAGGGAGGCAGCCGTTTTGTTCCCAATCAAACTCTCCCAGTGTTTACCATGTTCTAAATCTTAGGAAGTTTTACATTGTGCTTGGCACAAACCTGGAGACTTCCTATATGTTAGTAGCTATATTCCCTGGGTTTTTCCTCCATTTGACCTAGCCAAAAGTAGAGCCTGAGCAGGAAATTCCCAGCAATTACATCTCTGGCTTGCTAAGAGCCAGATCTTGGTGTAAACAGCCATTTATGACCTTTCTGCTTGGCCTAGCACCATGGAGAGGTCAGCCTAAGTACACAAAGGCACTTAGGGCTCTGACGGATGAGATGAAGAGTTTTGCTGGAAGACTGACGTCAAATGTTAGAGGGGGAAGCTCTGAAAGGCAAGGAATCCAGTCATGAAGACTGGGCAAAAAGACAAATAAGGAAGGAAGCCACTACAGGACAGACTGGATAAGACTTTTGATGGAGATATGTTAAGGTCGAGGGGCTGGATGGGCAGGAGCCAAGAGTGGCTTTGAGAGGTGATTTGGGGAAAGAACTGGCAAAAGTAAGACCAAGACTTTCTGAGATCCAGATGAGAAGCCTGAAGAAGGAACAAGTGGAACTGGCCATCTGGGAAGGTACAAATAAACAGGCGACAGAAGTGGGTCCTTTGGATTAAGTGTTGGGTCATGCGGTCAGACTAATCTGTGCTTGTCCCGGGGGTAGAGGAGGGCTTTATGATAACCTTGCAGTTGCTTGATCTTAGTTCAGCCCCTGGCGCAAATCATAGCTGCTGATGAAATGCCTGCAAACCCAAGGGTATAGCAGCACATCTGCAACCATGCCTATTTTATCTCAAGAACATCTTGGGATCTACATCAGCCAGGAGCTCTCTGGTTGCCAGAGGAACCTGAGGAGGCCTGGCAAGCAGCCGGGGTAACACATACAAACAAATACCAGAACATTAACTAAACTTCAAGCCAAGCGAGGGTGCCTTGGCCAGTGACCTGAGGGCAGCATCACTCTGCTGCCAGGCTACCACAGAGAGCTGAGACTGAGGACACTCTCTTGAGAAACCATGGAGAGTTTCATTTCAGGAATTGTTAGCAAAAACATCCTAATTCCTCTTAAATCCTGGGAAAGGTTAAAAAGCCATAACCCCCCTTGTACATGGGTTTTTGAGCATAACAACACAGCTATTTATTGGTCAGCATGTCTTGTAACACTGGTGTGGGCCATGTTTCTGCTTCTCTGCCATCTTGGGCAGGAGACATTACAAGTTTCAGTGTGTAAGAAGGAAAAGCAATGATTTCCCCTTTCCTTATTTTGCAGCTTGTGTTGAACAGAGACTTTCCTCTTAGCAGAGCCAGGTGCAAATATATAGTGCCTGGGACAGGCTGCATACCCAGTACTGTCAGGAAAGAGTATGTGCTAAAGCCCTGCTCGTGCAGGTGTGGGTGGACATAGTGCCATCAGATCCACGCTAGGTCCCTGTTGCTGATGGTCCATAAGTCACTTTGAAGCTTTAGGGTCTACCTTAAGTAACAGACAGCAGTAGGAACTAACATTAGTGCTATGCTTTTTGTCTTTCTTCTTGACTGGTGCTCCACAGCAGACTACTGCTGAGAGATAAAAAGCCATTTTGCCAATGTTGTCATCAGGGAGCCCTCCCTCACCCCTGCCCCATGCCACAGCTCCAGAGAGAAACAGAAAATCAGGAGCCCTTTGACAGGCACAGAAAAGCACCGAACACTGCCAGTGAGACAGTGTGGTGCACTTGCAATCCAGAACCAGAGCAAGTTCATTTAGAACCAACCATTCAAAACAAACTGTCATTAATTAGTAATCTCCATAGGCTGTCCCCCTCCTTGGTGCCTCTCACTATTTCCTCATCGCCCCAACTAGCAGCAAAAACATTCCCGATTGCATCAGTTTTGATTACTCTTCAGATGAGGAGATTCTCCTTTGGCTAACTAGCATTATACCCTCTGCAGCTACTAGGACAGCAGCCTCTGTCATTTGAAGAACATTAGCAATCCTAGAAGATTTGAGTACTATATGAAAGAAGGTGCTTGGCGTGAGCTTTGACAAGATCAAGAGCGATTCTTGCACAATATTTCCCCCTTGCTTCCTCATGCCAGGCCTTCAGCTGTTGTAAATTAACATTGGCCCCCTTGCGGAGGCAGTCCTCAGTTTTTACCTGGCACCTCCTAGATTTAGGAGACAAAAACAGAATTGCAGAACACCAAGAAGGGGGGGAGGGGGAGAACTTTTGGAAAGAAAGAGGAAGTCTAAGAAGCACTATAGTCTAGTCAGGTATGTGGTTTATTGGAACCAGCTATTCCTACCAGAAGGATGTGGTAATATTCATTCCAAAGATAATTCAGTCAAGCTTCTTCAATTGTAAGTTCATGTTCAGCTGCTTCCTCAATATTTTTAAACTGGCGGAGCTCCCATTCTCTTTGCTTCTTCTTCTGTTATGGAGAAAAAAATATTATTTAGCCAACCTAATCCACTCAGATGTCACATGTTTAAAACAAAACAACAATAAATGCAACAAAAACATTAGGAATAAATCCAACTAGATTCGGGATGAAGATTTCAATTCATTTTAAGCTAAGAAGGCTTTACTAGCAGAGCAGGTAGGTTTTCCTATGAGTTTCTAGGCTCCCCCCCCTCCCAACACACATATGAACAAAGCATTACAACTACACTAAAATAGCAACAGAATTTAATGGCTTCACACTGATACGATAGCCTTAGAATCTAATTTTGCTCTCTCCTCTTCCTTTGTATGGGCTTTCCACAGGGCCCTTAGCAATAACTGAAGCTGTAGGAATTTGAGATCTCACACTTCACAAAAAAAAAAAAAAAAAACTGTAAAATCTATTAAACTAAACTTTCCCCAGAAAACCCTACACTGACCAAAGGACTGCACCCAAGATATCATTTGCAACAATTGGGATGCTTTTTTAAAAAAAAAAAAAAAAAAAAAAAAAAAAAAAAAAAAGCACTGCCAAAGGAATTAAACAAGAATGTAGATAATTTCTTTCTCCATTTTTAATTGCTAACATGAAAATTCTCAAGTTTATTAAAGCCAAATCACTAATTTCTTCCCATTCTTAAGCTTCTCTTTAAAAAAATTATGTTTTTGCACTAGTGTACACAACTGGTCATGCAGGTTCACAAGGTGAAGCAAATACTGCTTTTGAAAACAGCATTCCACCCTGTCTGTGATCAGGACTGATAACACATAGCCCAGCTGGTTATGACCCAAGTCATACATTTATGCTCTGTGGATACTCATACTGCTAAAGTGGTAGATGTTCTGTTAGACATGCCCATACTACTAGAAAGATCTGGATGTACTCAACATTGTAGGAAGTAGCTTAGCTATTTCATAACATTGGGAATGTAATTACCACAAGAGCTTTAGCAATTTTCTTCTTTCTGTTTTTTGCTATTGGGGGATCTTTTATCCCTGGTATCCCAGTAACCAGCCATGAAAATCCACGCTTGGGAGCTGCTGTGACCTCCTCAGTTGTCTCAGTGGGAACTTCAGTTTTCACATCTAGGACAGCCTTGCCACTTGGATCTCCAGTTGATTCATCTGAGGCCGATACTGTTGAGAGTCTCCTTCTAGAAAATACAGCCTGAGAGCTTTGGCTTATCTTTTCACTTGACTCTTGTGAGTCAGATACTGTTGAAAGCCTTTTTGGGGACATAACTTGAGGGAAGTATGCTTCAGCACGTACTGATGATACCTGAGCTAATGATCTGCTTAGAACCGATTTTGGCACTGGGGATCCATAAACTCTCTTACTGGCATCTTGGTCCTTGATTGACTGATTTGTCAAGTCTGTAAGAGATGGCATTGTTCTCGAGAACATCGAGTCCACTGGAGTGCTGTGTTTCACCATTCTCTTTTTCAGAGATCTTTTAACATTTAGAAAGGAATCTTCTTCCTCTGACATCTCCAAGTCAGGTTTGTTGTCTTAAGAAAATAAAAAAGAAAAACTGGAATCTCCTGCTTTGAACAATGACGCTAGTGTAAAATACCTAACTATTCAAAAAACAAATCCAAGGTGTTCCTATTTTCATTGTGACAGTCTGTCTTTGATTTATACAAACAAAAAATTTCATATAATGTTCTTCAAGGGTTTAAAAGAGTCATGCTGAAAATTGAACACTAAAGGACAGCTTGCTACACATATAACACTTGCTCCTGTGCCAGCCCTCTGCATGTAGAGCTCCCCATACACTAGAATTTTTTTAAAATCAGTTTAACTGAAACTTCATTAAGACAGTGGTTTCTCCTTCAGAATATAGAGGTAACATGTTTTTGGGTTGCAGCTGCTAACACTGGCTAGGTAAATAACTGCTGCATGCAAAAGGAATTAGCATAGCATAGCAAAAGTGAAAGTCCTCTAGAAAGATGGGTGAGGAAGTTCTGTATTCAGGCAAACATCTCTTACTAAAATTTCCGTTTAATTATCCTAAAACAGGGGTCACAAACCTCTCCTTCCCTCCCACTTGCTCACTGTTTGACTTAGTTCTTATGCTGGCCCTGAACTTGAGCCTAATACAACTGTTTTATGTGCAAACCTGTTTTCTACTGAATCTACAACTCCAGCAAGATGTTTTTTTTGTTAAAGTGTCTGCTGCCCACTCCCACCTCCCCTTAAGAAAGGAAAGGAAATTGACTGCCTACATGTGAAGAAGACTAAGAAATATATCCAGTTATATAGATACAGTTAAAATAAATATCTTAATTAGGTGGCCAATTAAGTATTGCTAGTAATTGTTGAGCTCCTAAAACTCATAAAGGAGGTAATAGCTTGTAAGTTTATTCAAAACCCCATAGATCAAAGGCCTTTGGCAGAGAGGGGGGCAGAGAGAGACATTTGCTGAAGTCAAAGGCCTCAACTCTCCGCTCCTCGGGAATATCTTGCACCTGTGCAGGGTGTACAAGTTTAGCAGAGTTTCACACCCACTTTGTATTTCTAGAGAACACAGAGCAAAGAAAACAGAAAATTTAGACCCTTTAAACTCTTCAATATAGCAAAACAGTCTGTTCATACTCAGCGGGTGGGTGGGAGGGGGAAAAGGAGAGAGGGAGGGGGGAAGGAGGGGGGGAAGGAGGGGGAAAGAACCCCCTTTTATCAGTTTCATTCAAATAGCCATTTCTCCTTCTCCCACTCCTTAATAGAGATAGCTTGTGTGATGCCTTATAAACAGCACTTCCAACCAAGAGACACTACTTTGTCCTCAACAGACTTCTTTCTCCCTGTTTTGCTAGGTTGACTTCACTTAGTTGTTATTATAGGAGCTTGCTGGCAGTAAGTTTGTATGAATAATATCAGAGGGAATCAGTATAAGAAGGGGTTTGCAACTTTTTTTTTTTTAATCTAATCTAAAACATTTCTCAGCTGGACATTTTGATGCCTCACCTTTATTCACTAATGAAAAGCTTAAGTATTCAATTAAAAGCTACTTCTGCTTTTAAAGTTAACTTTTTAAGAAAGTTTCCTAACAAAGCTTCTGACAGTAACATTAAAAAGCCTTTTTTCTTTTCACAGCTCTTTTTGCACTGCAGAGACACATGCGTGCAACAAGCTTTTTCAGTTCAGCTGTTTTAATAAGACCATTATAGATAAAGTAGGGGAAAAGTCTAAAACAACAGAAAAGAAGTAAACATTTAAGAACGTTAGAGTCTACAGTTGGAGAATGTATCTTGCAGCAGCTTTCACAAAACAAAACAGCCTTACCACTCCTCCTAGGACCCCCTGATGTTTTTCACTGGTCTCCTAAATCTTAGGTGATCTGGCTTCAGCTGCTACTTCCATTCTTATAGCCCTCGTAGCTTCCCAGCATCCTTTGCTGCAGAGAGTCCCTAAATCTCACATTTAGCATTTTTGTAGAAGTTTCACTAGGAGTGTTGCTAACTGAGCAAACTGCTAAATTGAAGCCTAGGATGAAGTAATCATAGGGAAATGGGCTAGCCAGCATATCTAAAAGCTACATTTATTGCTATTTAGTGTCTGCTGCTTGCTGCTTATTTCAGTCATAGGAATATATCTAGTGATTTACTGGCTTCACATAGCTGCTTACAGCACATTGAGGCTCTGTCCCAAGACCATTGTTGATATAGTGTATCTGTTCCCATCCTGATTTTATTTTCTCTCTGTTTCTCTTACCCTAAATAAAAATGAGAAAATAAATGCTAAATCTGCCATGAAAAAATCTCTTCTTTTAAGAAACAAAGGTAGTCAGAATAAACTGACAATTATTTTGCTGTGTTCTGAATTTCACGGTGTTTGCAGCTGACGATTGTGGAAATGACTACGTTTTGTCTTGAAGCAAGTGGTGCCAAAATATCAGCTCCTAGATGACCATTGCACTGGTCTGAAATGGTATGGTTCAGGTGGAGGACCACGATTTTCATCAACAGAGAACTACAGCTGGTCTGCACACAGCGCCACTGAATTGCCAGTCTGCTCCCTGCTGGAGGGCAGTCAGCAGCAGATATAAAAAAAAACAGATATGAGGGTGTCGCGGTCCGCGGGAGTGACGGGAATGAATCATACGCATTCACAGAATGCAGGTTCAATTCCATCTTTATTCAGCAATTTGCCTATTTTATAAGTACAAGTATTCGGCGCTCTGGCCCTTGATTTGTGGTTCATACAGATTATGTCACAGGTAGCCAATCATTGCACCGATCACGCACGCAGCGGTCATGCCTTGTACCTTGCTACTTGTTTAGCAAAGCTGTCTAGCCCTTAACCTTGGTTCCCACTGGCTTCTGCTAGTTTATCTGTACTTTCTCAGGATGTATCATTCCCAACTGCACCGGTGTCCTTGGTAAAACTACTTCAAAGCACGTAGCAGTGGCTATAGCCTGAGGCCTAAGGCTTCAGCAAATTTAGCTACTTATGCTAAGCAAGTTGTGCTAAGCAACTAATCCTAAACAGTGTAGTTCCACAATCTATATTTCATATAGATTGTTGTTCTGAAGTACCACAAGGGCCCCAACACGAGGGAGCACATGTATAGATATTGGGGTAACCCCTCTCAACAAAACACAACCTGTAGACCTTTACAATCTTGGCTGACCAGACAGATCTAATTTCACAGCTGACCTGAGGTTGTAGAGCGCATTGAGCACAGCGAGGTGAAGGGCTGAGGTGATCTCGCCAGGGTTTGAACCTGTGGTTCCAGCGAGTCTAGGCATTTCGAACCTAATCACAAACCACCCTCTCTTGCTGTATTAATAATTGCACTATGAATAGAGAATTGGAGCTACCAGTTGAATATTTAGGAATAACAGTCTGTCAGTATATGGGGTAAGTCGCTAGGTTTAAATTATGTGCCCCTAAGGAACTGAAAGAGAGCTTGAGAAATGGAAGCACTTTACAATCACATGGATTGCACAAGTAAACATCCTGGAAATAAATAGTCTGTCCAGGATAAGCTATTTATTTCCTAAACTCCCAGGAGAGGTTCCTACAGGAATATTTCGAGAACTAAACAAAACCTATTTTGAGATATTTGTGGCTGGGCAAAAATAAATAAATAAAAAAATCCCCTGCAGTAAAATTCTCAGTCCTTTATAAACATAGATGAGGGTAGACCAGCCCTTACCTCATTTTGAATATTAGTAGTTAGTTTTCAAACTAGTGGCCTTGTGGCTTGGTGAGCAAAGCCACTAGGTCAGCGGCACTGTGCCTTGCAAAGCTCAGCAAGCCAGTGCCTTATATAGCACAGAGTGGGGAGTGATGTCTTGTCACAGTGTCGCAATGTTTGCACTGTCCTGCTGTGTCAGTGGGACATATCATCGCCTCTCCCAGCAAGGCAGTGATGCAAACAATGCTGGGCACTGTGAACCTCCACCAGAGCCTTTTCGGTGGGTCTGGGCAACATTGGCGTCGTTTCACAGGATCCCGTCAAAAACTCCTGGCCATGTCTTCAAGGCTTGAGGTTGCACTTTGCCCTCCCCGCCGTGTTTGCCTTCACTTTCTGGTACATCCTCTTCTTGGCATCTCCTGGTCCACCAGCACTGTCTGTAGTCGCACCATGTTATGCCAAGCCTCCTGCCTCAGTGCCTTTTCCTGCAAGCCCCGTGGAAAAGACCTCCCTCTCTCCCTTGTGAGGCCTTTACTTGCTGCTTGTTCCAGTTCCTTCCTGAGTGCTCTCAAGATACAAATTAAGAGTTTTGCAAGTTGTTTTCCCTATTATCCATGGCTTCTCTTACGTCATACAAATTTAGTTTTTTATGAAGTGATGTTACAGGGGACAGGAAGGACAAAGCCATCCAGAGATCAAAGAGAAAAGAGTCCAAGGTAAATATAAGCATGCTAAGCTCAGCAAACCAGCTGCAGTGTTGATATTACCTTGGCCTTAGTGTACTTGTAGCCTGGACATGAAATACCCAAACTTGGACATGAGTGGTGTCTTGTATGCTTCTTGCTGATCTTTAAAAAAGGACACATCATGAGTCCTTTCCTCACTCCTTTTCATTACGAAACATTCCCTTACTAAAATTACAGACCTACTGCAGTCTGTGGCATGGTCATCTTACTTCTCTGTATTCTCTACCTCATATGCTGGAGCAATAACTCATGGGTCTGGATCCAGCTGTTTGGTCTACGTTTATGTACCTTCTCCTCTTTTATTGTGCCATGCGAGATGGCACACAATTCCACCAACTTTATTATGCAGTCTCCATATATTTTATATCCAGCTTCCTGCTGCTTTATGTTTATGGCTTGAAAGATTGTTTTGTTGATCTCATTTTAGGAGATAACTTCACCTCCCATTCTAAACTGGTTCCAAAAATACAAAACCCAGATAGGAAATGATTTAAATGTCTTCAGTGCACTCCCTTGTGGGAAATATTAATTCTTAATTTCTTCCAAAACCAACAAAAGTGGGGAAAACAAAAGAAAACAGGGGTTTGTTCAAATTTCAACCCTTTCATTCCAATTCAAATGCAAGTATTCACTTCAGAGACATGGGAGTCTGTGATGACTAGCTGGCCTCATCTGGAAAAGGACAAAACTGGAGTTATTTATCAATATACCAAGGAATGGCATACATTGCTGTAGAACACCATTTCCCTTAGTGCTCTGCCCTAATCTGAGAAACCACCTCTCTTCAATTGCTGGTCCATTCATTGCTTGATTTCCAGCTCTGATGATGCTACCAACCAGTGCTTTCCTGGAAGGAACTTAGTACACTTGATGCTGAAGTGACCCTTAGTGCCTATGCTTCCCTAACATACTATGTTGGATTGGACATGTAGTTTTAGCTTGAGAAGTCATAAATCTTGCAAGTGTCCAAGCAGTTTTGAGCTAGGTGCAGTTTTGACTGCGCAGAACAGTGTTGTATTACTCTGAAGTCTGCCCTTCTTGCCACTCTTGCTACTATCCTGATGGCTTTTGATGCAAAGGGTGATTCCACAGAGATGTTTATAATGGACAGTGGGGAAAACTGTTAAGTGCAGCTCAGCCCTCTGCTCTGTCTGATGAATCATGATGGGATGATCATTATTTGGAGAAATGAAAGGAAGGAGGAAGAACCAGAAGAAAAATACAAGTGGTGGTGGTGGGGAATAAAAGGACAAAGAAATGAAGAGAGGGAGACAAAGAGGGAAATGTTTTCCGGAATTTACAGCCATACAGAAAGAATAAGTTAGAGGAAAGACTAAAGGAATGGATGAGAAGAAGGAAAAAATACAAGAAGAAAGGAAATTAAACTTTATTTCCTAAATGATTTAGATGACTTAAGCCCAGATTATTAGTTGTTTATGGATGAAAATCCCACTGAAATGCAAATCCAGTTGAAATGTTCGTAACTTCTTCTTCCTGTGTCAGTGTTTTTTGTACAGTCAAATCAAATAGGAATGCTCTAAGAACACTGGTCACATTGAACTCCTCAGTGAAAATCGGAGTGGAACATCTCATTTGTGAATACCAAGGTTGAAAGCAGCAGGGAGCTTCAGCATGAACTAACATCTACAGTTTTATTGCTTGCATTAGCCACTCCAATGTTATGATACAGTGGGCTACATGACAGGAACAGCATCTTCATCCCATTTAGTTGCAGGTTCCTCAGGAAGCCGCAGACATTGCAAGGGGAGCAGCCGAGCACTCCTTGTGGCCTTAGCCCCTCTACATGTACAAAGTTGCACATAGGAGCCCAGTGGCATTTTTCAAAAGCACCTTAGCACTTTATTTCCACTTATTTCAGTAGGAATTACATGCCTGAGCACCACTGAAAATCCTAAGATTCGTGATAGGGTATACAATAGGGACAGACATTTTATATAAGTGTTTGGAAGGCATTTTGCTGAAACCTTTGGAAGCCAAGGATTATATGAATCCTTCGTTAAGTAAGTTCTGTACTTTTCAGTGCTCGAAAAGCACCTCTGTACATTTTAGATCTTGTGCTCCAACAGCTTTAAAGTTTGGGTCTTTTGGAAAACTTTTCTCAGTCAGTGGAAAGCTGAATTATGATGTTACTGTCATCAGTGAAACAAATGACATTACTTATATCAGTAGCAGGGAAGCGGTACCTGTTGGAAAAGCCTCCTTTTCAGCGTACCAGTGACTTTTTATCTGGCCAGAGACAAGGTCAATATCTTCAGCTATGCTTTCCCGGAAAGGCCTAAGTGTGATACAATTCCCACTCCAACTCCTGCCATAGGAGCATCTCATAAAGAGCCTGAAGGGAAGGCTGTAGGGAATTCTAGACAGATGGTTTGGTGGTTTCATAATCTACCAGAAAAAAAAAAACCAACTCTCTACTAGCAATATACCAAGTTGTGGCTTGTGTTTCAGGTTATGTAGTTCCACTTATTTTGGGTAGTGTACCCCTGCTATGGCACAAAGACTGTCTGACTGGATAGCAAATCTGATTTTGAACACTCAGAAAGAGAGTCTTGATACCCTAATTAGGTTTTGTGGCTGCTCAGAAAGTCAAAACCTTATTTAAATGTCTTAATCTCCTTCCAGGTCAGTAATAGTTAGAAAATCAATGGGGTTTGGGTCATTGCCTCTGAACCATTGCAAATATTCTTAAGTGCTTTTAATTTAGACATTGAAGTTTGAAAATTTTCCTTTAGGTCCACCAATTGTAGAGAACTGAAGTTAGCTTTCTACTAGCCATTTTTTTCTGCTTTAATGTAGCATTAAGATTGAGTAAACAAAAGCCTTAAGGAGTGCACCTTTACCTGTGTGTTTTAGTTCACCTGGAGAGTATCAGAATTCAGAGGCAAGGACAGAAATCTTCAATTCCCTCTCTTCTGCAGGGCCCAGCTCTCCCATCAGAAACAGTGCTTAGCATCCATGTGGGAGGAGGATTGAGTCGTAAATATTTAAAGATGCTGCTATCTTCTAATCCAAAATCTTATAGGCATTAAAAATTGTTGACTGTTTTGGTTAAACAAGTTTATAATACACAAGTAGCCATTCTGAAAACATTCCAGGGAATGCCAAATTGAGAAAAGTCTCTTTTTTATCCAGAGGTCTGTCTGATTAATATTTGACTTTAAAAAGTCTAATTACCTCGGAGGTAAGAAACTAGGTACACTTTAATAGTCATAGAGGTCATTAACCTTCATAAAATCAATGTGCCACCATCTGCCTTTGTAATTACGTCAATGATTCCTCTTCATTTTATGCTTACCCACTTCAGTCTTAGCAGAATGCCATGATGTGTTCTATCTCCACGTTGTTTATTCACTAGACGGTGTCCTATACACTTTTTACATGTTTCTACACCCCAGAAGTCAATCTGAGTTAATATTCAACAGGGAGCTTTCCTCACTAATTTGCTGTGTGTTTTCTGATATGACTGCTCCTTTCTAATTATGTTGGCAGTGCTGCTGAGGAGCACAGAATATTATTGCCAAAGTTCAATAAATATACAGAGTAACTATAGAGTTTGGGGGAAAACAGTCGATGATGCTTTCATGACCTTTGGCAACAGTATGAGCACAGTTTGGCTAATGCCAAACAAATGTCTAACTTCAAATCTCTCAGCAATCAGAAAATGATGGATTTACTTTACCTTATTACATCTAATAATAAACAAAAAATGCTGTGTTTGTGCAGTGCAGTAGCGTGGCCAGACTGAGTGTAGTCCTGTGCAGGAGGTCAGGCCAGATGACTATCAATGGTTCTTTCTTGCCTTATTAGAATCACTCAGACAAATCCCCGGGTGGTCTGAGATGAGGGAATGCTAATGAAGTCATCGGAGTTGCACCGACTCAGGGAAGCAGAGCATTTGTGATCGGGTTGCTCTTCCACTTCGTCTGTGGTGGTGGAGTAATCAATATGGCATATGGTCTCTATGAAAGTACTCATTGGCATCTTCAGACCATGCCCACTAAATGAAAGGGCAAACATTTATAATAGTCATGACTGCTTCTTCATCACTAGCTCATTCTAATTCTTCATCGCTAGCTTGCTTTGGCTAAATCTAGCAATAGCAGACTAATGTCTGATTAGAAGTATGGAAACAGCAGAAGCCTAGGAGGTTCACATTAAAGCAACATTAAATGTGTTCTTTCTGTTTCCTCTGAGCCTTGAGCCTGAAAATGTATTCAAACCACAAAAATCTATGCAGCAGATAGCAGGAATAATTTGCAGAGGACTAGATGTTTAGGATCAGACCAGGACTCCTAAGCAGCCTGGCTGTACCTCCAGCTCCCCATCCTCAAATGTTCTCTCCACAGTTCAGTGGGTTTAATGAGAGCCAGAATTGTCACAGACAATTTACACTACATGGCTCCCTTTCCAGCTATGGCTTTTTTTCCATCAGAACAGCCCAGACCAGAATAAGGCCCGTGACTGGTACCTGTATATTTATTTCATTCCATTATACTACAGAACATCGTGTTCCACCAGCAGGAATAGTGAATTAGGTGACCTACTGACCTAGGGAATGGCTGCAAAACTGGAATGCTTTGACATAGATAAAATGGCAATGCACCAATAATGCCTGGACAATGTACACAATGTTCTCATTTTCCATTCTTCACTTCTCCTTGTTTCCAAATAACAATAAACCATTCCAGAGACTGCATTTCTATAGCATAAACCACCCAGGACTGGAACTAGCTTTCTTGTCCAGAATTGTTACCAGAGGATATGAGCAACCCACTGCTGATAGGACTCATTATTTACGCAATACAAATTCTCATAGTGTGTGATTTGGTCTCTGAGGTGATTCAGCTGTGTAATGGGGCATGACAGAAAACTGTTTCAAAGTACCTGACCATAGCCATTAATCCAGAATTTATACAAAGTACCTCATTAAGATACGTGTGTGTGTGCGTGCACGTGTGTATTAGAGATATATAGCTATATGTATATTTATACACATAAAATCCCCTGAAACAACACAGTGAGATTTTCACATTTTAATATTAAGAAAAAGACATAGAATACCAATATGACAGAATATGTTCAATTATTAAATATGAGGAGTAGATTTTGAATTTATTTAATTTATGGTATGGTCCTTCTGGCTTTAGCAGAACATTTCCGATTGACAGTTCTGAAGATCTGGCACATTGTCTTCCAGAGGGGAAGGGGAGACTCAAAAATGGCTATATAAGGGCACAGACAACTCTTCTCACTGGTGTTAGGGTAACCCAAGAACAGGTCCATCACATTCACTGTCATCACACTAATTCTATCCAAGCCACACTGTGCTCTTTCACCTGCAAGAGAAACAGCTGGGGAGCCTTTGTCCAGCATTTGGAATAAAAAGCCTTGCATCTGAGCCCAGGCTGTTTTCCATCGCAAGGGACTCTGCATTTCCAAGTTATCTCGGGGCATATCTGCATGGACAGGCGTGACGGACCCAAGCACCTCTGCTTTTGCTCTGAGCTGGCCAGATGGGAGTCTGCTGTGATCTGGAAGCAGTACAATCGAATTAATTTGGTACTGTGCCCAAGCTTACAGGCTCCCTTGAGGGACATGCTACCTGATATAACTTTATTAGTTTTCAAAACAATTTTAAGTTAACCTATGCAATTTTGCATGTAGGCCTGTTTTCTATCTTCTTGCAGTATTTGCTCCATATGAGTCGCCTCCGTGATCTACCACATCTACATAACTGGATCAAGTTGGCCAATTACTTCTGGCTTGTGGAAAGGGAGAGAGAGATGAGCTTCCCCTCCCTTTCTTCTGGTCTCTGTGGCCAGTATTTGCACATGTTTACTTTCTTCTGCTTGCACAACGGATGGAGCATTTGGCCCAAGTCAGCTTCCTGTGTAGTCAATGCAGAAAGTCCACATGACTCAAAAGGGAGCTGAATTGGTCCCATAAGGTTCTTTAGTCCAAGGCAATTGTGAAAGTAAAATTGCAGGATTTCTAGATGTTTATTCTTTGCTTGAAACCTTAAAAGCATCCTTTTGAACCCTCTGAAAGGCAGCTTAAAGTTTTATGTATATGTTTTATGTATATTACTTATGTAAAGTAATGAATGCAACTTGGTAAAAAACAAAAAACAAACAAAAAAATACCCAATCAGCTTTTTACTCAAGCAGATCTTTTTCCTTTATTTTTAATTAGATTCCAGAAATTATAATAGTGCAAACACTCAGTATAAAAGTTGCAATAAGAAATTTACATTCACATTTAACATTTCAGTCCATTCACTTTTTAACATAAAAATAGGACAAATATTCAATTGCTTTTCTCAGTTTAACAATCCTGAAAAAGACTGGAAGATACTCTACAATATTCTATTTACATAAAAATAGACCCGTATTATTAATGCAAATCTATCATTAGAAGTTACCCAGTGTTAAGTTATTGTATTATACTGTTTATATCACACATATATATACATATATATATATATATGGTGTGTCTGTGTGTATGTGTATATAGAAATATAAGCTATAGCTATATAGATATATAGCTATATATATCTATATAGCTATAGCTATATAGATATAAAAAATACTTATAGGTGTCAGTGGACTACAATATTTGGAAAAATGACATCTTGACTTACTAGTTCATTCCTTAAAGCTAGGACTATTCATTTTATTTACCTATGTAGATGTTTCTATTATGATACAGTAGACCTCTTCCCAGTCCCTTTGAAGTCAGTGGCAATACCCCATTTGACATCAGTGAGAGAAGAACAGACCTTGAAATAAGTTCTAACATTCACTGAAGTTAATGTTTTCATCAACCTTGCTGGGCTTTAAATAGAATAAAAGATATTCTGAAAGCTCTTATGCCAATTAAATAAAGAGAAGAGTACATTTGGTTTCCCTTTGAAGGAATGGAGTATCTCTACCTGGTGCAATCAAAGTCTAACTCAGAAACTCAAGATAGTTTGGAAGCAATATAGAGTTTATTGCAAATATCTGCAGGTTAAGCAGCTGACAGGATTCCTCTAGAATGATATTACTGAATAACTCAATTCAACCAACCTCATAAAACTCCAAAACTGTACAGTCAAGTATCTGTCTTTACTCTTACTTTTTGGATAAAAAGTGATATCAAGACACAGACTAAATGATGACCCTTGAAATGGGTTTGCATGTGCTTTGTGAGAACACTCACACATGCAGCTAAATAACCATCTAACATGATTTAGGCTTCTTTTCCCTTAACATGTGTTCTTTGAAAAACCTTAAAAAAAAAAAAGTTTGACAACCATGTGATGGAGGACCTACAGAGACCAACAGTAAGCATGCCTGAGCAGACAGTAACCTCCTGAGACAAACGTGTGAGGGAGTTGAAAAGCTGAGGGTGAGAGAGGGGCAGCAGTGACACAGCTACTTCTTAGCAAGCTGCGCAGGGTTTATGAGCTGCAAGTCATATTTTAATGTCCAGAGCAGAATTCGGTTGTGTTAAGAGGCATGCATGCATGCCTAGCTCTTTTTCCTCTTAGTATTATCGTGTTTATTGAGATTAAATATTTCTAGGATGCTTAAAATTATCCATATGGCTACAATGGAAATTGTACTCTCATTTGCAGGCAGACCAATTTTGACTGCAGAATACCTGCTGCATTTTTTTTTTTTTTGCTTCTTAGCTTAGTCTTTTCAATTAACAGAGCAGAGAAATGATTAACGATATCTCATTTCCAAGCAGAAGCTATGAACATATACCAATAGGGCAAAAATTAACTTCCTGATGCCAGAGAGCATGAGGAAGAATCAACAAGACAAAATCCAGACAGATAATGTGAGTGGCAACACAAGATTTAGTGGCAGGGATTTTGAGAGATGGGTCAAATTTGGTCTAGCCTGCTGAAATTTTGAAATCTGTGTGTTACTACTGTTTTGCACTGTTATTCCAATTCTGTGTAAAACCCAAAGATTTGCATGCTAATCTACAGATAAATATATTACATAAGATAAAACTCCAAGAAGAGCATAGTAATTCTATAAAATTTCGACTTCAGAATTCCACTGAAAATAGTGTCCCTGCTCTAAATTTCTCTATGTAGGGTTAAATTACTCTAGAAATGATAACTGCCATTGGACTCTGCTTTTTAGAGCAGTACCTATGAAAACATTACTTTCATTCCTACTGTACTCTATAACATTTTCCAAAGCTACCTCTGTGTAATAATTGGCTGCTTGAATGCCAAACAGAAAATTCACCATTTGCTTTGTCTACATCCAAATTTGTGCACACAAATGCATTTAAAAATGGGAGCAAGTTACACAATCACTTTACACTTTGGCTTTTAATTGAACACAAGTAGTATCACTGTAAAATAACAGCAGGAATTCTAAATGCAGAAGGATTTCTACTGTGGCTTTTAAAAAAATGTAATTATCATGATGCAATTTTGTGATTTTGTGATTAGTTCATCCTTATCTACATTTAATTGAAACTTCCTCATATATCACTCAAATGCCATTAGAAATGTAAAAACAGATACCCTTCCTGCCCATGCTCACTAAAGAGAAAAAAAAAAAGTGAGAGATCACCTAAATCACTTCCATGTGCCAGCTCAAATTTCCCACAACTGATGCCACCATTGACAAGTCTGGGATCAAAGTAGCAGGTCAGGCACTTGAACAGTAAGACACGATAGCGTGCACAACTGCAGTAATTAAAGCACACCTTGTCCTTGCCCACAATGAGAACTGTTAGCTGTTTTACCACCAGTAGTTTAACCTGCATAGGGCAAACATGACAGAGCAGTTATAAGCTATAGATAAGCATTCTGGATTTTTTTAATCATCAAGTTGTGTAAGACTGCTCTCAGGATGAGGGGAGCCAGCTCTTCCAGAGGAGCTTCAAACTATCTGGCCAGATTTTCTGCAAAACTCAGCTCACTGTGTACACTGAGCTTTTTAGAAAATTTGTTCTTATTTAGCTTGGACCCACATATAGCTGTGCGTGGCCTCCCTCTGTGAACACTTGGATCACCCCTTGCACAGGCACAGCTGCGCTGGTAGTAAACCAAAGTGGGAAAGGAAGCAGTAAAAAGGTTTCACAGTGATGCAGCACTGTTTGTTCCTTCAGTTTTATGCTTGTGTGACATGTCTAATGCCACAGAAGGCATAAAACGGGGATCCCAAGATAAAGAAGCAGATCCTCCAGCATGCAGTAAGGCACAAGCAAAGCAAAGTCCCTTCAGCACATTGGCTACATGTGTTAACTAATGCTAATTCAAATTTCAAGATGCTTCCCTGTGATTAGAAAACAGGCATCAGAGATAACAATCCCCAACCATTTCCAATGATTTTGTCTGAAATTCTCAAAGTAGCTCACTGAGAGATCTTGAACACTGTTGTGAATGTAAACAGACATGAAAACTCAGAAATGGATCCGGCCATGCACTTAAACACAAGTTTAAACTTTGCTGCATTAGGAATCTGGTCAAGTACTTTGCCAATGCAGATGCTCAAGGCCTGCCCTGTGCCACTGAGAGCTTTGCCATTGACTTCAGAAGGTGTACTGGTTTTTCACCTTTCCCTTTCAGCAACTGCTTTCTTGTAGTCTTCTTTTTGTTATTTTGTACCCCTGCTTGCTTTGTTCTTTTTTCCTTTTCCTGTTTTTGCCCTTGTTTGGATCAGATGCCCTTTAAGTCACACCATCAACCCATGCAGTGTGATCAGGAGTGAGTGATGTGAAAGCTCAGGGATAGATGGGCTTAAAAGAAATGAAGAACTAAAAAAGCCAATACAAAATTCTGGAAAAAGCCAACCATAAACAGGGGTAGGGGTAGAGAAGCAGAGTCCAGATTCTCATTAGTCACAACACTTACGCCCCACTAAAATTCAAAACCCGCTGAATTTGAGATGAATTAATTTATGACTGTTAGAAACCCTGAACTGCTCTATGAAGCCAATCATCAACGCAAGGTAATGGTTCTTGCATGCAGCCAACCGAGACATAATGTATAAATCTACATCTTAATGTACGATGACAAGGTTACTTGCAGAAACTGTACTGCTTAGTTAACCACAGAGTCATCTGATTACTTTAACTAAAGAAATTAAAGGATTTGTAAGTCCTATTGTAACAATAAAATCTGTAAAATGTAAGAAGCTCTTGTTAATCCATAGCAGACTATTCCCAGTCCACATGCTTCTCCCCCTGCAACCAACCTCTGCGTTCTGCTTCTACAATACTCCTGAATTATCATACAGCAGTTATTTAAGTAATTCATTGGGTAGTCCCTAGCTGTAGTGACATAGATACGATAACTTTAAAAATGATGCATGCAAAATATCTTCAGAATTTAAAGTTTTGTTTAGCAGCAATATGGGAAGAATCAGCTAGGAGACTGGATACTGATCTGTTATTCTCACATCACCAACTGATGTCAGGCTCCAGTTCTGGGCTCCGCTATGATATCTAAAGGACTCAAAGCCAGAGAACTCAGTGAATTTCTCCTAGAAGTTCTGTTCAATACTTTCCATTTAGCAATACAATTTATTTGGAAAATGAGTCAAGAAGTTAACAAAAATAAGGCATTAAAATGAATTTATGTGTGTGTGTGTGTATATATATATATATATCAATCATATATCATATATAGCTATATATCTAGGAAAAGAATCTATTTGCATTGTGTACTTTTCAGATACAATAACTTATTACCACATTAAAAATATACTCTGGGTAACATCAGTGGGCCAAATTCACCTCCTTTACCTTCGATAGTGTTGCACCTGCATACAGCAATGATGGATTTGACATCTGGTCCTTCTCCTTGATGACTGTACTACATCAAATGCAGTATCAGAGAGTACCCTTTGAATGTCAGATATTACACCATAATGAACTAGAATATCTGCTTGCTTTTTATATTACAGTAAATAGAGTTTATTGCTTCTAATGACCAAAAGGTACCTTATAAAGATAGCACAGATGTTGATAACACATTTCATATACTGTATTATGGACCTTGGAACACTGAGGTTGGCAGATCATGATCATTAAATTATTTTTCTTCTTATTTTGCTGTTTGCATTTTGATTTTGCTTTGCTGAACGCACATGCAACTAGTGAATTTAACTCTGTGCCAGAAGTGATATGTCAAAAACATTTAGGAAAACTTACTGTTTTGTTTTGTTTTACTGAAGTCAGGCATGAGTGGCATGCAGTAGATTGCAAGGAAAAGCAAAGGGATGTCCATTTCCAAAGGATTTATAATCTCCATGCACATGTAAAATGTCTGTTACAAAAATCATTAATATTTGTTAAAAGTGTGCCTTTTTGCATCTTTTTATACAAGTGTACATGCAATTACCTGTCAGAGCTAAAACTATTTACAAAATTTCATACAATACATCTTTTAAAGTGAATAATACATGAAAGGCCAATGTTGTTTGTTGTTTTGTAACACTGTACAAGATTAAAAATAAATAAGGCATTATAATACAGATTTATCACAAATTAAAAAATGTTGGTTTTCACTGTAATACAAAACTCTAACTTGAAAGAACAGTATGGCTAAATAGTCCTCCTGTCTGGGCAGAACACATACAGAATCTGGACTTGCTGATGTAGAGAAAATGTTTTGTTTCTGCTACAAGCCAGTAATCCACAAATGAAAATGATTCACACTACTTACTAATGTGTTCAAACTCCTCAAAGCACTGAAATGGCACAGGTCATATACTGCTTTCTTACAGTGACTCTCAAGTACTTTCTTTTGCCTTACAGCTACATTATAGGCAAAAGTGGGAAAGAGACTCAGGCTCATAATCTATTCTGGGTTACAGTGTTGTAAAATAGTGACCTTGGACCAGTACCATAGCGAGGCATCACTGTAACTCAAAGCAGAATTTTGCCTACAGAAGTTCAAATCCTGACTTTCCTCACCGTGCTAAGCTCCGGGTGATTTCTGCAGGCCTTGTGGGTCCATACGGAATGGAGGTTCAGCCCTAAAGAGCTGAAACGTTTGGCTCTCAGTCTCACCTAGAGAAAGAAGGGCGAATTTGCGTGTGTTTCGGCGAAGACCATGGAATGAGAATTGTCACAGCGGGAAGCCGCTACAAAAAAGCATTGTACAGGCTGGACAAAATAGCTTTCTAGTCAATGCAAATGCAAAATGTCTGGAAATATCTAGCCAGTAATTCCACTGAATGCCAGTTTGTAATCTCAGCAGTAGGACAGTAATTAAAAATCATTTAAAGATAAAGGTAGCATAGGAACATTTTGAAATTAGCTCCCAAGACAGTGAAGTAAGTTTGAAGATCTCTGATACTTATCTGCTTATATAAAGAACGAAAGACTTAATTTATTACTATTATCTTAAAGAGAAAACGTGCAAACTGATGTGAAATATTGTGCTTGCTACTGACAGACATTAACATGCCATAATGGCACCACTTTGTTGTAGGGCTCGTATCTGTTAATTGTTTCAAGCTAGCAGTTGCACAAAAGATTAAATAGAAATGCAGGAGGCTATTCTGCCCACAATACACCCAAGTAACCACCCTCAGTTAGAAGTGAGGGCCTTTGGGGCTCTGTGGGGCAGAAGTGACCCCTTGCTGGGGCTACAGCAAGATCACCCAGTCAGAAGTTACAAAGCTTGACCAGAAAATTAATGAACGCAATGTAGGAAACACTACTGCATGCGTTAAGGTGGGCCAGAACCAAATCCCACAAAACTCCAAGGAAATCGTTCAGATTGTTTTTATGGGTTTTGGAGTGGGCCACATATTATCTTCAGCCAATTACCAGTAGAGATGTTAGGACCAGCGTCTCAAATTTGTCAGATAATGTGCATTTGTGGGGTTAGCAGAATTATTATTATTATCATTATTATTATCTCTTTCCTTTCCTTAAATAAAACTTGCTAAAGATATCAAAGAATACAAAAGAGAAGGGAGATTAAATCTGTCATTTAAAGCCATTATATGAGAGTTGAAGTAAAACAAATGTACACAAAAATGAAATGAAGAAAAAATGGTATGAATAGGGAGGGAAATTATAAAGGCAAGAGCACAGCTTTATTATATCAAGATTTCAGTGGGTGTTTAGTCTTCTCTGCTGGAACAGTTGCTAAACACTTCCTATCAGTTTCACATGGCTTTTTATTCATTTGTGTCTAGGCTGGACTTTTTCATGGTTCTGCACTGCTCAGTCCTGGGCTACAAAGAAATAGGAAAAACATAGTTTTCCCCATGGTCAAAACAGCAACAGCAACATCAGCAACAATCCGAAAACGTTAAGGGTAGGACTCAAGCAAACAAAGTCTGCAGCCTGACTCCAAATCCACCATCTCTGGTGGTGCCAGCTAGTCTGTGCTATCTGGAGCGGCTGTGGCTCCAGAACCCGTCCTGGTCCACACGCCCTACCCCAGAGGCACTAAACTCCTGCGAAAGGACCCCATGAGGAGCTGGTGCTAGAGAGCCTCTATCTGATCCTTTCTATTCAACATGAAAAACGTCCTTACAGAAGACACGTCTTATCTGACCGTTGGAGAGAAGGATCAGGCCTAGAAAGACTTCTGAGTGATTCCACTAGCACCGGCTAATCTTTTAAAAAATTAAAATGGATGATCTACTTTTACCTTGTTTCATGACCTCCCGCACTAACCTTACTCCAGGACTAGACTGGGAATGAGTCTCCAGCTTTCATGTTCCTGCAATGGGAAGGAGTTTATCAAGACCTAGACAAAATACACAAGAATTCTTCCAGTAAAACTGCTGTTGCATTAGTGACAGCTGAAATTAGTAGGTCTGACACATCCATGCTGCAGTTTTTGAGGCATCTGCCACATGCCATTGTATTGTTAATTGGCTCTGTAGAACAATCCCAAAAATATTAGCAAAGGGAAAAGTTCACTGTCAGTTTAGTGATACATGAAACAATGGCAATATACTTCTGTTTTAGACCCATTCAAAAAGTAACTAAAAAATACTCTCATTGTAAGCTTTTTGAAGGGAGTCAATGGCTATATTTTGCCTGTGTGATCAGGTACTACTTGACCTACACCTAGGATCCAAAGATGTTTTGTGATAACAGCACATGTAAAAATAAAGTTTAATTAACATCAGTGAAGTCCACTGATTCGCAGATTGTGTAACTTGGGCTCTTTGTGAGTGGAGTTAGGTGATTAATGCTATTGCACATAATACTTTCCATTTTGGTTAAATATTTAACTTACTGTGGGATGGTTTAGTTCTTACAAACCTATTAGAAAACATAAAATATGCAGTGCACATTATGTGGATACCATTTATTCAGTTTAATTATGCAAATATTTGTTCTTTTAAATTTATGTTCTATAAATGTATTTATTTAAATGGCTCTGAATGCCTCAAAAACAGAATTTAATTATTCTAGAAGAATGCTTGTGAATTGGATAGCTGCTAGGAAGATAAAGAAATTCAGTGACTTTCTGCAGGTCAGTCAGGGTGCATACACCTAGTACAGCTAGGAATCAGTCCTTGGTTTCTTCAACTCACTCTAATCACAACACTAATTTTGCTGGTTTTGTAATGAAGCACCTAGCTGACAGTCAGTTAAAAACCCTGCTGAAAACCTGTGGAATCCCATAGCAGCCTGACGTGGCTATATGGGAACTGAAAACTGAAGTTTTTCTTTAATGCTTTGCATCTATTGACATAATGTTTTTCCATATAGTTTTAAAACAGAAACAGTGACTCCTCCCCCCCCCCAAAAAAAAGAAAAAAAAGCTGATGGCAGGACAATCGCACCCTGAACCCTCTTTCCACTGAAATCAGTTAACAAAATAGGCCCACTGAATGGGAAGGTAACATCTAGGACATGCAAGTTGTCAACTGTACATTGTGGACAACTTCAGCTTTTTTTTTTTTTTAAGCTAAATGGAAATTTTGCCTTTTTTTAGACAAAGTAAAGTTTTGCTTCTCTTTTGGAAAGCAGCAAGGCTGGTTAGCTTGCGTATCCCCACAAGGACCTTATGGCAGCAGTCTATGGACCACACCACCAGCCATCCTCAGCAGGATGACCTGGGACTGCTTTCACCTCAAATACAGAGCTGCACTCGACGTTTCACATCCAGATCAGCGTTTCAAGATGAAACCCTGCACAACAGGATATGGGCTGCATTAAAGGAAAAGCAGTCAAGATAGGTTCCCTTTTATGCAGATTAAGAGCAGCCCTCGCTCTCCTGGCAAGTTTACCAATGAGCTCATCATTTGGGCAAAGTTTGACTGTGCTTGTTTCTCAGAATTATAACTTTCTATAATTGTACAGCTTTGAAGAGTGAGCCCAGGTAGAATCAAGATATAATAAAACTGTGGCATCAATTTAAAAATCAATTAAGAAGGAAGAGTATGTTGGCAAACGTACAAATATCACAAGTCTAACAACAGCACATTTGCCACCAATATAGGACTACTCTTTGAGCTGTTTAAAGAGATACAGCTGCAACTGAGCCCCAGGACCTATGCTGTTTGTAAAAGTCTGAAATAATACCATCCTTCTGTTCTTCAAAAAAATTGGCATTGAACATAAAGCAGGAAGGAATGTTTCTATATTGTGTAAGCATATTGCTGTGCTGGCAGGCTGGCACTTTTGTCTCACACAGAATCAAATGACCTGTGAAGAAGCAGCAACTTTTAAAACTTTACCAACTTTTTTTTTTTTAACTGCACAAATAGCTATTGCTATCCTCACAAAATTTGAAGCCCTGTCATTTATCTACTTCATATCCTCATGTTATGATTTGAATTGGAAATTTTTCAAAGTTTTTGGACCATGCAAGTAGAATTTTAAAAAATACATTGGGTTTATCAGTTAGCTGAATCCAACACTCATTAATCTGTCACTGATAAGTTTTCATTGCTTGAATTCAAGCACTGGGAGCATAGTTTCTCTAATTTTTGCTACAGCCCTGGAGAGCTTCCAGCTGCCCAACACTCCCCAGTTAAATGCAGCTTTGCTAATCTCAGACCCAACAGTGCTGGCTATGACAGGAAGAGAAATCTCTTTGCTGTGTCATTGCAGGTGGCTGTGTAAATAAATACATTTTTTATATTTATATATATAAATCTCTATTAAGTCTACATAGGAGTGTTTGTATATGTGCATATATAGATTAAAACATATATATACACACACACAAAAAGAATTGCTTGCACGTTTGTCTCAATTTTTTTCATATACCCTTTAAAAATGCCAAGAAAATATTCCTTATTTCCAGAAAATCAGGTTTTGACTTTTCCTAACAGAATTGCTAGCCCTTATATGTTCCATCCCAAGAGTTCATTAGACGGTCCCCCAGTTCTCTTTGGTTGGGTTGTAGTGGTCCTTGGTTAATGCCACGGCCTATGACCTTTGACCTCTTGGTAAAAATTCAGGCAACCACTGCTCTCCAAATTCACTGCAAATGGCACAACCAAACCTCCCTTGCTCTATGCCTCCTTCACAGCTGGCACAGAAGGAAGATAATGTAGTGTTTGATTTGTGTGAGTAGCAGATGCTTGAGCTGCTCCAAGCCCAGCTTTTGCAGTAAAGCCAGCAACTGAGGACGCCGATGGACAGCTGGTGCCCAGTTTTGTTTGAATGTTTGCTCTCCCATAAGGGTACATTTTCCGCTCTAAGTTTAAAGACCGTGTTTGTGAATTATTTCCACTGGCCTTTCCTTCCAGGAAATAGGTCAACATTTCGCCTTTTCCCTTTACACTGACTTTACCTCGGCACACAAATTCATAACTGCACCTCTTTAATATCCGCTGAACTTCTTCTGTCACCTGAAGACAGAAAAAAAAGAGCTATTAGGTTTTTCTATTCATATAAGGTTAATCCTAGAACTGCCCAAACTTTCCTTGCTTTACTTCTGCTTCATGAAACACGTGGAGCAGAATGAATAAGCAGCTACTGCTGTTCTTGGGTTCACCGAGAATTTTCTTAAGGAATTAGGTATACCAAACTGGAATCTGAGAAGCAAAACTTTTGGTCTTGAGCTAAGTAATTACACAGGCAAACTAAACTCTGTCTATCAGAAATATGTAGCCATATTCTCTACTGTTGTAGGTTGGATCAGCTCCAGTGAGCATAACTTACTCCAGAAGAAATTTTGGGAGACAAAGCAGGTATTTTGGATAAAAGATGCCAAAAGTTCATTGAAATTTTCAGAAGTGCAGTATTACTTCTAGCCAAGCTCTAGTAGACCAGTAATGTCCTCTGTCTCTGTAGCCCCTCTGATCCAAAGTAACCTAAGAATTTTTAAAGCTACATAAAATGCAGCAGGATGGCAATGGACGTAGATCTCTTCCTTGTAGTCTTTATTCAGGCAAAATTCCTGCAGCTCAAGAACTGGCCCGTGCAGTGCCGGCATTCTCAGGCTTGACTCCAACTGAATAAAATGCAGCAGAGAGTTAAATGTGAAATCTGTTTCTTCAGATGGGAAATGATTTATGTGGGGATTTCATCGCCTCCAAATAGTGAAGCATATGTAATGGGAAATAACTATACGTCTGATGCCTGAATCATCTGGAGAATGTTGCTCTTTTCATAAAAACCACAAGATCAAGTGAGGCTGAATTTTCTAAGCAGTTTTGAAAATGTAACCAAATATGAACCAGGTGGTATATAAAACTTGCAAACTGCTCTCAGAATGCACTCACCTGAATTTTCCCCTGCACTCCAGTACTATCCATTCGGCTGGCAACATTTACAGTGTTCCCCCAGATATCATATTGCGGTCTTCTGGCTCCGATGACTCCAGCCACTACAGGCCCAACGTTAATACCTAAAATCAGAATAATAATGCTTTTGTTATTCTTTCAAAAACTACAGCATGTTATCTGAAGGAAACACTGATCCTGTAAATTAGATTTAACACAAGTGCCTCAGAATTTTTCCTGGTCATAGAACATAATATACGTTAAATTAATGCCATTTGGACTTCTGGATTTGTAAGGGTTTTAGAAACAGAACAAAGATGATGCAATATGATAGACAACATAAAAATTTTGCTCATCTGTGGATTTTCCTATTTGCTTGTTTTAAGAAAATAAGAAAGGTAGTGGCAGAGCAGAGTTGAGCTGTGGACGAAGTCAGGACAATTTGTTAAAAATCTCTAGTTGCTTCCTATGACTTCCACTGTGGTTGCTCATATAAAGCCTTCGAATGGGGGATTTTCCAAGTTAAACAGAAATAGTAGCCTGGGGAAAACTAGCTGTGTTAGAAAAGTTAGTGAAATGGGAACAGCACTGGACATACCATTGGAGAGCAGCTGGATGGATGGAAGCGAAGAGGAGAAACTGCCTTCTAAGCAGGCTGGGAGAAAGGACTCAGAAAGGTAAGATATAAGATAACATATAGGGGATTGCATGGGAATTCTGTGTCATGAAGGCCAGAGGATTTGATTTGTTGGAAAAAATAGCACCCATCCACCAAAACAGTTGGGAAGACTGGCAAAAAAAAAAAAAAAGCATAATAACAGCATAACAAAAAAAAAAAATCAAAGGGAGAACTTTTCAAACTATATACCTACACCTAGAATTCAACAGGAAAGTTTCCTTGTCCAGTGAAAAATTTCAAGATGTCTTTTTTTTTTTTTTAATTTAAATGAAATGAAATATGCATCCATATATGGAAAATATTCATATATCCCAATATGTCTTGAGCATCCACTGAATCTGGATCAAGTATTATAACTCGTGGGCTGCAGATTTGGTCATGTTTCTCTTTCAATCAATCAATTAATTAATATTTCATTAGTTATATGAAGCAGAGAAATGCCAATAGAAGACATTGAGAGTGCTTTTTGCCAGCACAGCACAATAACTTGGGGACTAAAACATGTCAGGGATTCAAAAACTTGGTCTGATTCTTCATGCCAAGAAACTGCCTTAGCCAGTCTCTTCTCTCTCCTCCTGCTTTCTCCAGCCAAAAATTCCATCTTGGAGCTAAAAAGTCTTTCCCATCAGAAAATTTTTCAAACTATGTCCTGACAAAGAGGACAGGTGATTTGTCATCTGTGGATGAAAAACTCTTGCCATGCTTTAATGCCAACACAGCTTCTGCACATGCAGGAATACATAATAGTTAAGTACAGCAGCCCCAGTTTGCAGCAGTTTAGCAATGCAAAGCAATGTGAGTCACAAGACTATGTACACTAACAATATTGTACAAAGTTATTAGTGCAGTTTCCTTTGAGGTGTGCTTTGATTAAATAAACACACTAGAACTGGACACAAGTATAAATCCTTAAAACTGATGCCCACCATTTAGCCTGCTTGTCTTCTATATGGATGTACATCTTCCACTAAAAGAGGCTTTTCAGCTCTACTCAAGAGTGCAGGACAGGCAATCCTTTGCAGAAAGCACAGGGAAAGCCAACAAACAACAGTGTTCCACTTGTGGGATAATTGTAGAAATGTGACTTACCAACTCGTAGGACAAAGTCGTTGTAAGACTGATAGTTGATTTCATCAAGAACGTCAAACATCTCTATTGCAAAATCTGCCAGTGTACTCAGATGGGAATAAATTGATTTTTTAGCCTAGATACAAAATAATGTTGCACATTAGATTTGCATGGTATTGAGAGGCAGGTGAAATACTGAACTGAAAAACAATGAAAGGCTCAGACTGGATGGCTTAAGAAAGGAATCTAACCTATTTTGCTGATTGTGAAAGGGAACTTTTGATGGTGACTAGAGCACATGCATTCTTTTCTCAAGTACTGAATTCTTTTTTTTCTCTTTTTGATTTCTGGGAAGAATGGAAAGCAACATTCCCGTGGTAAAGTGTTTCTGTTGCTAGAGAGCTGCAGATGTTTGTTGTGAGCATGATAGGGAATATAACCTGCTTTCTTACAAAACTGCTTTGCCTGATGATTATTAATAACTCTAGTTTGTGCCCTCTTCTCCCTTTGGGGCTTTTTCTAGCTCTTAGCTCCATGGGGTGCATGCTGTTCCCATTGACAAAATTCCTGTTAAGTTTAGTCCCATGAGAGGCAGAACATCCCTATTTGCTTTCCTTTTCCAGGCAAGCTGAAGCAATTTATTATGAAATATACCTAAATGAATGACAGCAAAAGGATCATAAGGAACCAAATGAAATGATGAAGTATCAGGCTTAAAAAAAAAATCACAAAGAAATACTTTTTATACCAATGGTCTAATTAAACTGTGGAATTCATTGCCAGAAGATACTATGGATCCCAAAAGTTTAGCTAGATTCAAAAATAATTTGACAAATTCATGGAAGAAATATTTGTTATATACTATTAAAAAGATACTATCTCTAGCTCTGGAACTTCTAAAGCTGCACATTGTTAGAAGCTGGAAAACAAAGATTTGCATGTTTGTCCTGTACCTTATGCCCTTCCCCCAGGAGCTTCGGCTGGCTAGCAAAGACAGGTTACCAGGAGGGACCTTTGACCTGATGCAGTATGGGTGCTCTTCTGTTGTGCTCTTATTCGAATAATAAATATGAATTCTTGAACCGCTTTGCAAAGTGAAAGTGGGCTAAAGGTAGGAGATGGTGAAAGCAATGCAGGGTCAGTGGCAGTATAGCTGCAGTAGGGTGTTGCACAACAGGGCTGTGGCAGCTGGCATGAGATGAGAGCTCACTGGGTTGTTGTCATGATAATGAGATTTTATAACTGGAGTAGCTGAGAGTGGCTGAGGAACCTGAGAAAGAGGTTGCTTTTTGCTTTATTTGGCTCAGCTAGAAAGAGATCCTTCAAATGGCTGGGAAATTTAAAAAAATTAGAGCAAAGCTTTAACAAAAAACGATGAAAGCCAGCCTTGGGCCATTCCCAGTTTTTAGGAAGGATATTTTTAAATACCTGCCTGGCTCTCTGGCATCCTGTATCTTATAATGTCAGCTAATTCCACTCTTTTACATCCCCAGCAAGACAAAGGAATAACAGGAGTTAAATTTAAAGGAGCTAATGGCCACACTTGCAACAGTGATGGTGAAGAGTACTGAAGGTCTGGAGGAGGAAGAGGGAGGAGTCTACAGTTTTCTTTAATCCTCTATTGTTCTTTATATTGCTTTTCCCTTAACATCTTTGCTGCCTCATGCAAACTTTGGTTTCCTGCAATGCCCTACATGCTGGCAGGAGAGAGGATTGGTGACAAATACGGGATGAACTCCAAGAGACAGACGTCTCTTGAAAGGATTACCACCAAATTCTTTTGCAGCCACGCTGAAGAACACTGTGAAGTTGGGACCCCGGTGAAAACACAGACATAATTTCAACGGGCTCCACATGCAGAAAGAAGCTATATGTCTACAAGGAGCCTGGTTTGTGTGCTGCCCTGGTGGCATAACTGGCAAGCAATTATTTATTTAATATTTCAGAGGAATAGTTATTGGAAAGACTGCCCAGAGCATCACAGCAAAATCACTCTGACAGAGGCAATATATATTTATTATAGTCACCTGGTGAAGCCAAGCTGCAGAAACAACAGTCCTGTAAAAAATGTGATTTAAACATTTAACTCCATCCAGTGTGCTAGGTTGTTATGTGCACCAGTAATCTTAGTTAAGAACACAGCTAAGCGCACCTACTGTCTTGTGCTCATGACCAAATCCTGGTACCAAATTGGTGTCACACAATTAGAGGCTGCACCAGAGTTTCTGATAAAGCTAAGACATCCCTAGCACAGGGCAGATCAGAAGCACTTGGATAAATTGCAGCTCCCCAACAACACGTCTGGCTCTGTGAGGTAACTACTGCCTAATGTAACAGCAGTCCAGGGACAGTGTGGACTCTTGGCAGTGATCCTCTGGGGATGATGAGCTACCCTGGATCACCATGTTTCTAATACACTGCTGCATGCTGAAGACCTAGCAGGAAACTGCCCACAGGAGGTGGATAATTTCTACTTATCTGTATCACACAAGCAGTAGGAAAAGATCACAGAAGAGCTGGAAATCTAAGTTACAAGCAAAAAGAAAGGCACAGTCCTGTACAAGACCTTCTGCAGTGATTTAAAATGCATTACTGTCATAAGCTTAGAGTGGTATCTTCAGTACTGGACTAACTCAGCTGACCCTTCAGTTAGCAACTATAAAATGCATGAGATAAACATGTTTAGGTTTTGGAACATATGCTGCCAAAGTTACCCAATAACACACTTGTTTTCAAGACTGTAGTTCAAAGAGCATTTATAGCAGACACACAGGCATGCCTTTGCCTGTTTGTCTGACACCACACTGAACAAAATTCAAAGGATCTTTTTTTTCCCTGACTCAGGACCCAGGAATCAAACATTTCTGCATAAATAAAATGTTTTGAAAACACATTTTTGTAATGTCTAGTTTTCTAAGCTAAGAATGATACAAAAAAGCATCAGTTGTAGAAACCCTGCAGATCAGAAAATTATGTGATATATTCCAACATGATTCTAACAGTTGATTCCGATGTGTCCTTGTTTTTTATTTACTTAACAAGGATAATTGTTGCTAGTAAGTTCACAGGCCATCTTCTGGCCCTTTTTTGCTTTTGCCCTTTAATTCAGTGTTATTTTGCAATGCTAAACCGTATGAATCAGCCGTACCTCTGCAACATATGTGCCTGCATATCAGACCAGCGGAGAAGCCTCTGGAAGTTCTGGGCAGACTGAGGACATGGACTGCTCTCATTTGCCTTATCCTACTCATATTATTAATTTGCATAATGCTCTCTGTGCAATTGATTCAGTACACTGCTCACAGGGGTTTCTGCTGTTCAAGATGCTGCATGCAAATTTAGGAAATCTCAGGACCCAACCTGAAGGTGAAAAACATGCACAGGAGCAGTAATGAGGAGACAGATGGAGAATTGTGCCCCAGAACCGGCAGCTCTGAAATTACTCTGACTTTTTTATTGCTGAGTCATTAAAGCAATAAAGAGAATGGAGCAGTGGAGACAAAGAAGAGCTAATTTGTAAGGGCTGGGATAAAATGCAGTAATGTACCTAGTGCTAAATTCCTGTCTGTGATGGGGGTGAAGAGGGATGTTTGCTTTGACTGTAGGATGCACCCAGGTTTCAATGTAAAAAAGAGAAAGAAAAAAAAAAAGAAAACTCCACACATTTTATTGTTCTTGTGTTTGTTTAGCAGCAATACATTACATCTAGATTCTTCCTTGCCCTGCATCTTTCAAGGTCATCTATGATGCCAGGTTTAAAACACCACCATTCTGACTTAGGAGCTTTTTACACCAGTTTGCTGAGAATCCAGAGCTACAGACAATCAAATCCCAAATTTAGGCTGATGAGGAGCTGCCAGAATAGCAACTTTTATTTGCAGGCTAAGGTTGCTATTTGAATTTCAGATTTAAGCTGTTGCAAAAAAATAAAGCAAATGTACATAATCATATGGAACTGGATGTTTCACATGTTCCTCTGGAAACTGGAGGAGCACAGTTTGTCCACCAAAAATTAAAGTTGTGTAAGATCTACTTACCTTGGTTCCCGAAGTAGGTACAAGTCCCACAGCTGCCATATAAGTACTTCCAATTGTCTTGATCTTTTCTATGTCCTTATAATATTCTTTGTCCATAAGCTTTGTTTAAAACATAAAACTGTTAAATATTACATAATATTTTAGACAAACAACCATAGTTATCAGATAACATGTGCACAGTTGATTAAACCATATTATTTCTGGTAAGTTAAGGCTTTCTCTCTTTGAGGTCATTGGGAAAATTACCAGTAACTTGCATTTTAAAGACTCTAAACATATCAGAGGAATTTGAGGACAGGTCTGGGTGCCTAAAAGTACAAAACAAACTCTTGGAGAGGCCCACTGGGCATCAACTCCCATTAATTAGGAAGTTCACAGATGTATTTTATTAGAAAGTGCAAAGTAATCTAAATTCCTATAAATAATTCTTGTTTACAGCAGTCTGGTAGAACTGATATGGTCAAAAGACAATGCATTTAGACCTTACCTCATCAAAATCAGCAATAATCTCATTTAACAGGCGTAAACATTCCACTCCCATATTATTGCCATCCAGTTCGATGTAGAAATCATTGAAATTTGGGATGGAAGCAAACATCACTCCCACTTGTGAATATGACTGGTAATAAAGGTCCTGCGGTTCATGAACAGATATAATTTTTATTTTAAAAGATTAATTAAAACAGAAAAGATTATTATGATATCTATTCTAGTGCTAAGCAACAAGAGAGGTTGCTTTGCTAGCTAGGACAAAAGCCATCAATTTTGCTAGAGAGAAAGTCAACAACAGGAGTTGCAGACTCCCTCCCTTGAAAAACACAGATGAAAATTAATGCCTAAGTTATCAATCAAATCCATTTAAGTCAACTTAGTGGTTTTCACTGCTTAGGCTGGGAAACACTGACTGAAAATGTAGTAGGAAATAGAAAGTCTGAAGAGTTTTAGAACTTTTATTGTACGAGAAATTTCACTAGATTTTCCCAGTTTTATTTTAAAACTAAAATAGGAGACAAAACAGTTTATTTTTTTCACTGTGGTACAAAATCAGCCTCACTCCTTTACCTCTTTCTCCTCTGAGTTGCAGAGACCTGGATTTGGCATTAACCATATAATGTTGTTCTGCATTGTAAAGCTTCTGCATAAGAATTCAGAGAGTGCACAGAAAGTAAAACCACTCTTCTATGGTCAAACACACTTGGCCAAATTCTCAAGCACAGAGATCCATTGCTTGGAAAAGCAGTGTCATGGCCATCGTGGCCACACCAGATACTGCAGCCACTCTAGAAGGACTCTGGCCAGACCTGAACCAGTTTATTTCATCACTGCAGCCTTTGAGATTAAAGCTACTGTATCTTCCTTCCCAATTTTACTTTTAAGTTGATAAGTTTTGTAATGAAAGCATACTTTCAGAACTAGAGCAGTTCCGATGGAAGTACCTGGCAGTTCACACGCTTCACCATCAGAACATAACTGACCTCTGTGAAATACTGCAATAAACTCAAGTCTTTTCACTTAATTGAAAAAGGAATTGCATCTTTTGCATGTAGGCATTCAGCTGCATTGATGTTGAATGACACAACATTCACTTAAACAAGAATTTATTAAAATCCTTCATAGAAGAAGGAGGACACTACAGAGAAGGCAATAATCCTGATCTAATTTCTAAACACAAGTTTTTACAAACCCATTCATTTCAACATGAATGATAGTAAAAAATTCCAACATTTTCTTGAAAACATATAGTTGAAAGGTGACCTAAGCTACATGGGGTCACACCCTTACAACATTCTCATGTATTTAAATTTTATCTTGTCTTTACCATATTCCTTGGATTAGACATAAGAAAGTGCTGTGCAACATGTGCTGGCAACAGGTTGAAGAGAATTCTTTTATTGTCCAGCTTGACTCTCTCCATATCGTCTCTCTCTTCTTCTGCCTGTTGGGACAAAGGAAGAAGAAAAAATCTTTTCAAAAAGCAAGAAGTTATCTGAAACCATCAAATAACTATTTGCATGTAGCATCTATTACTCCATGCTTTGAAATTAAACTGGACAAAATAATACGTATGAAATGGAGTGGGAACAGTTCTCCTACACCATGCTTTTACCTCTGGGACAAAATCCCTTAAAGGCCTTATTAATTCAAGCCGAAGTCACTGGGCAATCACTATTTTTAGGGCTTGACCAGCTAAGTGTTCTGGCATCTCCCATAGACCTCTGTTCTTTTAAATAGGCCCCACCTGATATTTTTATAGACTAAAAAACTGGAATAATCCCACTTAAGTCACATTGGCCTTGGAGAAGCCTGGAGAATCACCAGTGTTTTAAGCAAACCTATGTCATTTTGCAGCGAAATGGATCTGATGAGACAGTAGCTTCAGCAGAGAGAACTGTTTTACAATTGAACATCCTTAAGAAAGACATGCAATTTTAAAAATGATTTTGATAGAAACAGTATGCATTTCTAGAGGTGACTTTAACCATCCTGGTACTTGTCAGGAATGCATATACAATTCCCGTGCACAGAAATTCCTGTGGGCAAAAGCAACAGGGATTCTGCCATTCTTGTGAACAATGACATTCAGAAAGAATATCTGGGAGTTAATGGTTTGGGGTACTTAACCAAGGTTCTGGTGTCATATTTAGGTGACTTGACTCACAGGAGTCATTGGAAGCTACAGATTAGGAAGCAATTCTGAAAATTAGATACCCTATTAAAAAAACACTAAATCTTTAGGGATTGCATCTGGGGTACCTAGGTTTGCAAATTCCAGCCTAGTCCTTAGTAAACTCTTCCACAAAATTACTTTTTTAGAATCTATTCCTTGTTATCAGAGTGACTTTGGTCCCCAAATTCTCATTTTCAGCTAGAAAATGCTTGATCAGTACTACACAATTCATCTCATGAAAATCACAGCAAATACAGTTTTATTCTTTGCTCTTCAATCACACTCACAGAATTGTAACACAAAATCTGCAGTGATCCCAATATGCTTTTGTTTATCTAGTTACAGTCAGCAGAAGACTGGACGGCCAAATTCTCAGGTGGTATCAGTGAAACTAAGACATATAAACCACTTAAGGATCTGCTGTAATCTTTATTTGTGTCCCTTTGTATCTAGAATTTGCTATCCTGATCTATTGCAAAGTCCACATACTTTTCTCACTATCTACTCCCGTCTAAGTAGGAGAAAGCCAGTCATCTCGTGCCTGTGTATTCTTTTCATGTGAAAAAGCTTTTTTAGTTTTTCTAAGAGTTTATTACTCTGAGGACAAGAAATTAATTTTTGTTTTTCATGATAAAAATTTGGGAAAATCCTTTTTATTCACATAGCACAGTGATGCCACTTTTCTTGGCAGTTTTCTTTTATACTCTTAAAATTCTTTACAAGAAAAAAAATGCCAAAATAAAACTGTTTTTATAAATGTAACTTCTTCAGGAAATATTCTCTTCTAAAATAAATTATCAGCTTCTCCTCTAATTTGCATAATAAGGATTATAATTTATTCCAGAGATTCAGTAACCATTAAATAGCAGTTAAGCCCTGCAAGGAATATGCCTGAAATCTGTATCCTAAGCAAGTATCTGTCTCCTGCTTGTGAGGTGTTTTCTTGACACTTTTTTTGTTGCTTAAATTTGGTATGCTATTTTCTTAAAATATCATTCCTTTCTCCTATTTTGGAGCTGTAAAATCTGCCTCTGACTTATTGCTGCCTGTAAATGTGTGTAATGGCCCCCTGCATTGTATAGTATTATTGCTGGACTTTAAATATTTTAATAGTGGAATTAGAAAGCTTTTTCCACCTGAAAATCCAACCCAAACTTACAACTCAGTTTTTGCAACATACTGGAAATGGAGAGTTTGATTATGATCACAGCAATGAGATTTGTGAATTCTTGAATTCAGGCTCTGAATCAAATTCCAGTTTAGGTTTGGCATATGCCTGTGTATTCCTCTATTTTTTTAATACAATCTTTTTTTGTTACCTTCTTCCTAGGAACATTTGAGGTATAGTAATCTGCAGCTCCCGATACAATATGTGGCAGAATAGCAGTCTAAGGAACAATACACCTTTGGGTTGGGACATGGATATAAAAAGTCAGAATAATCAAGCAAGGGCTTGTAAGTGGAGTAATCAGTTTGACACAGCATGAACAGCAATATTGTTCAATTGCTGGTATTTGCTGTTCATTTCTGAGCTAGAAGTGTGCAGTCAGATTCTTCTGCCTTGCCCAGTCATGGACCAAGACTTTTGGATGAAATGACTGAGAAAGTTCTTCAGCAATGTGTGGTGTTTCCTAACATTGTGGCTGATTCACAATAAAAGGCTCAGAAAAAGCCATAGCACAAAGACAGAGCTGCTGGCACTGAAACATTATCTCCCTGTGACCTTGCTCTTGTTGCTGGACGTCTGTCCAGCCACAAGGAAATAAGAAATCTTTCTAATACACCTACAGAAAATAGTGGAGAAAGGACAGTGCAGCCTATTGGGTTTCCAGTCTTTTCCTTCTGCAGAATTTAGAAAGCAGTGATGGCTTTTCTTCTCTCCGCTTCACTTCTCTTCAATACAGTCATGAAACTACTGTGTGAGAGATGCCAATGATACTACCATGTTCACGCAGGTATGGATGTGACAATGTTCACAACAATGGGACCACAGTCATATCTAAGAGGCTGGCACCGAGCTCTTGGGTGAAGAGCTAATGGTTCAAACTGAACCGCCAAAGACATGACTGAAATGATGTTGTTTAGAAAGGGGAAATCCTCTAAGAGCAGGGAAAAGCATCATGAATGTCACCATCGCTATCATCACCTAGCCCATAGGAGTGTACTCTTCCCCTGTAGCTCAGGGAGAGATTTGCACTGGTAATGCCTATGATAGGCAATGTAGTGCCATGCAGAAAAATCTGCTAGCTCTGCATGGGCTAATGCAAGCATTACTTTCATGAATTAGCATAGTGCTCCAAGTCTCTTAGTCTTGCTGAAATGCCAGATACATTAGCCTAGACAAAACACTGGGTTAATACTGCTATATTGCTGCTAGTACCTAGACTAGAGCCTCTGCATGAGTTGTACTTAAGCCATACAGACACGCCAAATTTCTAAAGTTAGTGTGGATAATCCCAACTTTATCAAAATCACCTGCCAGGAAAGTGAACTGAAGAGTACCTTTTCTGCTATTACTGCACAGAATTTGAATATCCATCTTCTCTCCCTGTTCTGCCTAAGACAGCTCTCACATGCACTTCCTCAGGAGTTCCCTGGGAAAAGAAGAAAGATTCCCCTGTGCCCCTTGCAAGGGAAGTTAAGAAGTGAAGGTGAGGTAAAAAAGACTTGATTTCGTTCAGCAGTGAGGACTCTAAAACTCTCTATCTCTGGGCTCTATGGGGAAGAAAGTAAGCTGCTTACTTGTATTTTCTGGACTTTTTTATGGCTCTCTGCTTTCCACCCTTCAGGGGAATGCAAATGAAAACTGTCTTTCCTTCTTGTGACTCATGAACTCCTAGTGCCTTCTCTTTGAGTAGCTGAGATAAGGGAATGTGTAGGCATCACCCTTTCCCAGGCAAGACAGACACTGAGAAGGAAGAAGGAGTATGTGGGGCTGCAGAAAGAAGATTAGAATAACACAGATCACAGATATTTACATTCCTGGTAGAAATATTAGCCAGGCAGCTAAATAGCATCCAAATCTTCATCCATTTGTCCCTATTTCTATTGGTTAGCTCAGGAAAGCTGCCAGCATGTTATTTATGCAATAGCTGCTAGCTCAAAAAACAAGGCAGATTACTATGAACATGCACAAAAAGGAAACTCTATAGGAATGAGAGACATCATTTTTAATATTCTGCTTGTGCTTGTGCCTGTTTGGTATTCATGGCAGCTAGGTCATTTTGCAGAGCTTACTGTATTTGTAGAACTGCAGTATTTAAAAGCAGACTTGGCTTTTGTTTCAGGTTTGGTGATAAAATTTAACATGTTCTTTGGTACTAGAGCTTTTGACATCAATGTGATAAGCACCTACCACATTTTACACAGTCACATAACAACGCACTATTTTACAACACTGAGAACTTGTTACACATTCTATACTCAGGAAGTGACCCAAACTATTGTATCACCTGAGATATCAGGTGATTATTAAATAGGCATAAAAATGCTGTAGCAATGTCACTGACTAAAGAGTTATCTCAAAAATCCAGTGTTTCAAGATGCAGCTAAAAAGAAATTGGGCACCGGTACTTCAGAAACATCATTTTACCTGAAGGGGGCACTAAAACCACAGGAAGACACCCATGAAAACAGTTTCTATAAGGCCAGATTTTAAACACGAAGTGCAAGCCAGCCTTGAAATTACAGCCTGCAGATTGCAGAACAAATATTTTGTACAGGTGTCATGGATTAGAAAAGACAGCTGAATGATATTCTAGTATTCCCTAAAGAATGTGACAATCAGTCATGGCATATAATTATTCTTATTTTCCTCCCATGACAAATCTTGGGCAAGCAACTCCGTTTTTGGCAGTTTTAGCTTCTTCACAGACTTGTTACTTATATTTATTTGTCCATTTTTTCTAATTTTGTTGAATAATTTGTATAAGTAACATTATCAGTCACAAATAAGTAAAATGCTCCTACATTTGCTATTCACAATGAAGCATGTAAAGTTATTCAACAATTTTATTGAGAAATTTGTATTCCCCTCCCATTGCCTGTTAAAAAAGCAGATTTTTTTACAAAAAGAAAATACTGTGATATTCAGAAGAGTTAAATTTGGCACAGTATAGAAGTAACAGAAACAACAAGGACCTACATGACCCATGAGATGTGAATAGTAAGAACACATATAAATGTTTTAACAACTTGTCATCAATCACAAAATTTATTCTTCCAAATGATGTGCATAAATCACACTGTATTATCTCAGTTCCGGTTATGTGACCTAGATGCAAGTGCACTAGATTAACTTTTGCTTGAAAAGTATCATTTTTAACTGAGTTTTGCTTTTCTAAAATCTGCTTTTTCTCAAAACATGATTTTTTTTCTGATGCTGCAACTGCAGCTACGTGGGCTAAGATAAAGTTTGTGGAAATGGGTTTTCCTCAGACCTTAGCTCCTGTTCACTGAGAGTAGATAATCTGTCTATACATTCTTATCTTAATGGCAATACTTTCAGGATACTTTTGATGTTTAAAATATCATTTAGTTAGTACTAGACTCTTTGTTGTTCAGGATGCAGTAAAAAGAAATCTACAAAATCCTTTATATTGCAGCTTATGCCACAAATGGATTTATTCATCTGAGAACATTTTACAGGATTAGCCCCACAATGAACCTTAATAAAGCTAAGCAAACAAAGTGCTTCCAACTTCCAGAACAGCCCTTGGGCCTGGAAGTTCTTCCAACCAAAAGCCAACATCAGAGAAACTTCCATGTTGGCTTCTCACAAGTCTTTCATCTAGCACCAGCTGGGAGATCTGAGTCTTCAGCTCTATCAGTAGTTTGTGGAATTTAGTGTTTGCACAAAGAACCAGCAAATTCACTCCATAAAAAGGAAGAAATTCTGCATGGTCCCTGTGGACTAAGCAGTGGTGCTTCTAAAACTTTTACAATGAAAAATGTAACCAAGTAAAGACAACATAGTTCAGAGAAAAGTGATACTGAAGCCACAGAGAAACACAGCAAGGGATATTGTTAAAGCATTCATAAGGATCCTGGAAATCACATATAGGGATCCTGGAGTCCAGCAACTAGAGAAAATTGTCTCTCAATATGGTTCTTTTTTCCTTAACTCCTCTTAAAGATTGTTAAACCATTAGCAGTTTGGAACGTGCCAATTATTCACAGACAGTTTGAAAATACAGATACTTCCTACTAACAGTCTGCACAGAGCTTTTAATACTCAGGTTATTATGCTGAAGAACCTAATATGCACAAAGATAATGTTTTTTACTTATTCATTTGAACAGATAAGAACCATAAGCACTTCTATAACATCTATCACAATAGTATCTCTGCATGTTATGTTAATTAGCCCCAGCATTCAGTATCATTTCCACCTGGTACACAGAGCAGAAAACAGTTCAACATACCTTACAATATGGTATCCGCCCCTATTTATTGTACATAGAATAGTCTTCCACGGAGAATCAAGTAGAACAAGGGGGTGGTGTCTAGACCAGTAAAGAGGCTGAGTATCTACACAGGGCACTGATTTCAAAGAGTGGCAGTTATGATGATCCCTACTTCTGAATTTCCTACCTACACTGATGTTTTTCTTTCTGATTTTATCATGCAGATCTCACAGACAGGATGGCACCATTTAAGTACCTGTTTTGTAATTGAGGAAATCTGAAAATTGCATTCTATCTTCAAGGATGAAAAGCCCTTTTTGAAGTGAAGTTTTCTAGGTACCCGAAGATGCTGATAAACATTACTGAAATTTGATAGGCACCCATATCTCTTAACTCCCTTTATTGTCCTTTGGAGTAAGCGCACAATGGTTTTAAAGATTGTGGTAGATTGCTAGGCATTTCTGTAAAACCTGGCTCCAAGAAAACAGAAAAAGTTTATACATCTTCCTTCAGTATTGTCTAGTTCTGCTCTTTCAGCAGACAAGCCTCCCATTAGTTTCCTGGACTTTAATTTTTATAACTTACTAATTTCTAATTTAAAACTAAGGATCTGTAAGCAGTACCCTCCTTAGGGATGTGCAATTCACCATGCAAATCATGGTAGCTGCAATGATGAGCAGCATTTAATTCACTATTGACTTACAGACAGGCAACAGGATGGCAAAGCAGTATCTTCCTGCTTGTTACTGAACTTCATGGCTAGAAATACATATTTCACATAAGTAAGACTCATAATCGTTGATCAGATGGTGATCTCAAACCTCCATCATGTGCCAGCATATGTGAAGGCAGCTGCTATCCAGTAATTCTAGTTATGTGCTGCACTGAGTTGCAAAGTCAGGGGATATTATTTTCCTCTTGAAAACAGTATTTGGCACCACAACAAACAGAGACTACTATCAGTTGGTCCCACAAACTTCTGAGGCCAACATGCACAGCACCTATCAATACTGTGGGTCATATGACAAAAATGAAATGAAGTGGTCATGCGTTGTTGACTAAGTCAAACAGCACAGAGTCCACAGTAATTATAGAACAAGATAAACTTAAATCATAAAGGAGTTGGACATGGTTCTGGGCATCAAAGCAAAAAAAACATCCCAACAGAACATAACTGTTAGGAAAAAAAGCTTTGAGAGTAAAAGATAAGTAATATAATCTTTTATTAATATTTATTATATTTAATAATATAAATATAAATATATTTATATAAATAAATATATTTAATATATTTATTATATTTAAGACATATAAGATATATAATATAAGATTATTATATATATTATATTGAAGATATAAGTAAAAGAACTGAAATCTCCTGGTTTCTCCATCCTAAGCAAGACAGAAAAGTCAAGGATGTGTTTAACCCATGTGTTGCAGTCTTGTTCTTAAATGTAAAAGCAAGCACTATGTTGATTTTTGCAGTCCTCTTAACAACATAGTTAACGATGTAGGTGAGAACAGGATGTGACCACTAGGAAATACAGGAGTGTAAGATTTATCATCCAGGCAACTTCCAAATTCCATCAAACCAAACTTCCTTCTTTTCCAAACTTTATTTTCCACATTGCCAGTGCCAAACACTCTGGAAGTGGGAATAGGACAGCTGGGATTAGGGGAAGGTAGTCAGACATTTCCTAAAGCCCTTGCTTACGCTTAATATAGTTTTCATAATTTTTGCTGTAATTTTCTAATCAATAAATATATTTTTCCCAAAAAAGGTCCACACTCTTGGTATCTAGTTTCTGATCTTCCTTTGGGAAAGAGTTCCACAGTCTTATTCCATAATATGCATATAAGTATTTCCTTTTATCAATTTTATTCGCTAGTCTTCAGTTTAACTGAACATCAACTTCTTTCTGTCCTTTTTTGCATTAGAAGACAAAGTAAACAAAAACATATTTAATATCTCTGTCTCAAGTTTATGTTGATAATAGTCAATTTCCCACATTTGAAATTCTTTGTATTCATAATGTACCTTAGATATAAAGATATTACTTCATTGATGATGTACTGTTATGGAACAATTACAAACAAACAGAATTACTTCTCCAAAGCATATGTATTTTATAGGTCTGTGGAAGGAAAGCTGCAGTAAGTTTTCCACTGTAAACCCCAACAAATATGAAGGATCTTGAAAGTGTTTTAGTCCAAGCAAATTGTCCTGGAAACATTTGCAAGCAGTTTCAAAAAATCAGAGAGCATTTTGTGTACAGGAGAACTGGAAAGAAAAGTCCTGAGACTTGCCTGCACAGCCCAGAGGTAGTCCAGACGCAGCTTCAAGTCCACCTGTCTGGAATGCAGTGCCAAAGCACAAGAAAATAGCAAAATGGCTAGTATTGGTTCATAGCCATGCATATAAAAGGAGCCACCCCTTTAAAAACAAAAGGAAAGTAAACAGGTTATTCCATTTTTTTTAATACCAAACATTGGATATTTTTAATACCAAATCTTTCGTTTGGAACATGTGGGTACCCCCAATCACCAGCCTTTTTGGAAGAGGCTCATAGAGGCGGGGACACAGGTGACAGTAAGTCTGATCACTGCATCATACCAACATTCAACTTTGTGAGGAACTTATGATAATATGCATTATTGTAATGTGTGTGTGTACTTTTAATTAGGGACATAAAAAAATTTAAAAACCCAGAAGCTTAAATGAAATTGGAAGTAGCTGAGCGCTGTCAAAATATGGAAATGAAGGTTTTAACAGTTCTTTTCTATTTCATATTAGAATTAGACTGCAATGTGATCAGCTGAGTTATGTTAGGAGAAAACTACAGAATAACAGGGCAGCAGTTACTCATTCCCAAGAACTGATCTCCTGTTGATGAGTATCACCAGGTCCTGCAATTGCTGGGAGACAAAGGCTCAAGTATTTCTCAGGCACTACTGAGTTTATAGCCCTATCGCAGGCACAGACTGCTAGAGAACAGGTCACAGATGAGTAGCCAATGTTGTGACTGCCTATACAGAAATACTCGTTGCTTTAGCTTTGCAAGACACTTACCCCACTGCTTTTCTGTAACCACTGAGTTCCAGAATAACTATGTACAAAATTGTAACAAAAAGCAGGAGGATCATTTTTGGCAAGGAAGATACACGTAGAAATATTGCCAAGGTGAGAGTCCCCACTACGCAGGAAAGGAAAGCATAGTGGGCTGTGTCGCATGGAAGTTCATTCATCGTTTTGTTTGTTCCGCCAGGAGAAATGATAACTATGGAACTGCTGGAATTGGTGTTCCAAACCCAAGGCATGCAGCCAACCTAGCAAGGACAGCAGAGGAGAGAAAGGGAGAAAGTTAAATATGAAATAATCAGAAATGCAGTTGCCATGGAGGCTGACTGTAGTTCATTTCTGACCGGAAAAATATGTCTGTGGAGTTCTCAGATAGCCAGCTCTCTGCTTTAACAAAATCTCCCTCCTTTCCTGGAACGCTGTACCCAGTTTTAGGTGGGACACAGACTCTTTGTTCATTAGATGCCAGCAAGGCCAAGCAATTAAAGTCTGGGCTTAGTTAAATAGTTTCCCTTTCAGTGCTCAAAACCAAGAGATTCTAAAGCCAACATCTTTCTCCTAAACTAAAGAACTTCAGTAAACATTTTATGTGGCCATTTGGGTGAGAAAGGTTCTTGCACACATTACAGAAAGAATTGTGTTTGTTTTATAGACTGGGCAAGCAGTTCCAATTTCAATTAATCAAATCTAAAAACATATTTTAATCTTCGATGGACAAGCTAAGCATGAATAATGTCTTTTCTCCACCTTAGAGCTGCTTCAGCTATGACATATGATTCAAACACAAGGCTTCATCTTTAATTATCCATGCCATTTCAAATATCCAAGGAGCTCCGTCTCCTTCCTAGGCTGGAAAAAAAAATGGTGCATTTCCTCTGGGAAATTTGAGGAAATTTGATCTTATTCTTCCAAAGGCACTATCAGATACACATCCCAGATCCATTAGGCAAGGAAGGGAGGAATCTCTGGAAAACAGTGTAAGTCCCTGGAGCTCCATTTTTTAATTGCACTCCTATGTTCACCCCTTTATCAAAGGAGAGGATAAGAGTTAAAATAAAGGGGGAGAATGGGATGGTAGTGCAAAACTAATTTTAACAGGCACCTCCACATAAGCCCCACCTGTACTTAAGCATCTCTTTCAAAGTGTGTTATTAGACCTTTTTATTTCATCCTAGCCACTGACAATGAAATTTTATGGCATGCTGTAAAATAACTGATAACCTAAAAGGTGATTAAGCAGTATGTTTTACAGGGAGTTGTCATTTAAAAAGATGAGATGTAATAGATAAAATATGAGTTAAATTCATAATAGCTAACATTATGAAATGAGATCAGAAAAAGTGAAGCAAAAAATCCATTTAATGTCATTTTGTTCAGTGTTCTTAAAAATGCTGTTCATACTAAAGTCATCTGAAAACACAGGCATGCATGAGGGCTTTGTAAACGATGTGCAATCCATCCAGGAAAACACCATCTGCTGTGTAACAAGACAAGTGAAATCTCAAAACCTAGCTCCTCTCATAGCTGAGAATTCTAGAGGCATTATCTTGCAGGAACTAATAATTTCTACTGACTACACATTTTTCCTAAGCATTTCAGTGGTTACAGGATATTTTTGCTTCACTAAAGGATAAAATTATACTTATGAGGTGTTCTAAGGTAAAAACTGAACGACCACAGGTCTGCTGGAGGCCAGAACTTCTAATTTCTAGTCTGTGTTCTTCCACTGATGTGCAATGTTGCCCTAGGCCTTACAATGTCTATATTCCATTTTCACCGTCTTCAGGTGGAGACAGTGGTACTTGTTTCGCTTAGTCAAAGTAAGTATCAGATGTATTGGGGCTGATCCACAAAAAGTCTTAGCTGTCATAATATTCATCTAATAGCAAAGTAACAGAACCCTTGCTCAGATGCTAGCTAGCTTGGAGGCACTGCAAATCTCTATGCACTTAGCATGTTAGCAATCACATGCATGTCTATGTGCTTAGGGCTGTGTGTTTCTCACACAGCTGGTGTTCAGGAATTCCCAGAAATATCTGAACATCAGTAATTCCTGGTACCTCACTCAGACCATTGGAATTCACAGGCAAGAGATCCACAGGCAGATCGCTGCTGGTGATCCCAGGTCATAGGGATCAGCTTGGCAGATAGTCTAAGGAAGGTCCATGGACCAGTGAATACACAAAATATAAAATAAAGGTCTTAGCACTTCAATTGGCACCGTGAATCCCTCATGGAACGAGTGCCTTTCTATTGCTCAGAATACATTGCCTGTCTCCCACAGAAAAGCATGATGGAGACATCTGCCTCCTCAGCACATCCATTGCTGTTTAGCATGCTATTTTTGCATAGATTCTTTCCTTTGGGTGCCTTAACACGCTTAATTCATTAGCATTAGCAGCCAAAATGCTGCAATTGAGTGTTGGGAATCCTACAAGGCAACCAAATGCCAAATATTTAGGTGAAGTTTAAGCCCCATTATGACATGAAACCACCACATAGACTGAGCTGCTAATCATCAGTAAAAGCAGCTCACTTTTCAGAAGGATTGAGCAAATTCACTTCATACAAGAGAGCTTCCTAGGCATTAGATGCTAATGGATCTTCTAATTAGCACAGGGTAAACACCTCTTCTCTTTACACATTATTGTCTTGATTTTAAGATGTGATCATTTGTGATCTGCCTGGATTAAAAATATTGTGCTGTTATTATACAGAAATATGTTCTGTAAGTTGCCACATAGAAACAAGTAATGTTCCTTGACACCATGCATTCTCTGTCACAAAATATTAGCCATTAAACTAGTAAGCAAGCTGAATATTTAAAAATAGTTTTCCCATGAATAACATAACATCTGCATACTATGTAATGCTAAGGTCTGCTATAAACATTTCTATAGGTGTTGACTAGGTATTATCTGCACATTTTGCTAATGGTTTTGCCACTCAACACCCTGATTCATGGCAGTGAAATTTCAAATTACAGCAAAGAACTTTAAATTCAAATAAATGTCCTCTGCAAGCATAAATAATAAAAAGAGTAGGAATTCACAGAACAGAATGTGATATGCATTTAATAGTATCTGTAACTAGTTGTTCTTAAAAAGAATGCTAAATTATGCAATATTTGATTTAAATACTCACCACACATCCTTGAGCCACAGAGTATATTAAGATCACAATGAAAATACACAAAATGGTACGAATTTGTATAGTCAGGCACCCTGGAAAACACTAAAGAACAGAAGAATAAAGATTTAAAAATAAAGATTTAAAAAATATTTTCTAAAGTGTGGTTGTTATTGTTTAGTAGGCTACAAAAAAGAAGTGAAGAAAGGACAAGGAATTTTGCCTGCACTGTAAGTTGTGAAAAAGGCATGCAGTTATAAATGTGTACATGTGTTTTAATGGTAATTGCATTTTTGGAAATAATAAATGTGAAATTTTTATTACTGTATATTATTTTTCACTATACTTAAAATTCTTTGAAAGGTTAGTAGGATGTCTGCTCACAATAAATACATTAAATTAGGATGCCATTTGATTTTGTTCCCATGGGGAAAATACCCAAAAGATCTTTTGCCTTGCAAATTATCAGCTACAGACAGTGATCCAAGAGAACATACTGCAGTAGCATGGAATTTGGGAGTGATATTTCTGTCTTCTGCTATAACAGCCACATTAAATGCCAGGGTAGTTTTAATTATCAGGACCCATTAAAAATATTGAATTTCTTAGAGCGGAAAGAGTAGTAGAGGACAAAAAAGTCTGGTGGAGTGGAGTCTTGTGAATCTCTTGCTCATCTCCAATTTTACCCTCAATCCATCAACGGGAAGTGTGAAGTGCTGTGAGCACACATGAAGCCAGTGACAGAAGGTGAGAGAAGAAGGATGTGTCTGTCAAGCACTAGTACTTATGCTTGTTCTAGTCATACTGAGCTACTTTGATCTCAGGGAAAGCTGCTTTCCTCCTTCCCCTTCACAGAGGGAGTTTGGGACATCTAGGGGGATCTAGGGGATCCACAACATGTCTTTGAGACTACAGGAATTCTTTGGTGCCTTCAAGGGGCCAGAATCAGCTCTAGGAAACAATGAAATTTAAAGGGGGGGACAATTGTGTTTTGCTGAAAAGGAGGGGGCTCAGACTCATCAAGGCTGGATTTGACTTAAGATCAGATGGAGTGAGAGAAAGACTAATTTTTGGATGAAAGTCATGAGTCCTGAATAAAACCTGTCTATCTGCTGAGTAACAACAACAACAAAAATACAGCTTCCAGCAGGCCACAGAGTAGGGGCTTCTGTGGCCTTGAGACAACAGAAATCATGTATTGAAATGCCTCCTCTTCCTTTCACACATGCACAGAAATTTCCGCTGTGTATGTGACCAGAGTTCAAAGTCTGAGAGAGTCACCAGTGAATTGGCTTCACCTGTGTTGCAAAGCATCGAAATACAGCAAATAGAGAGGCAACAAAAAACATGTGTGTATTATGTGATTTACAAATACACTCTGGCTTCAATATGGATTAAGTCCACATAAATATAGCTGGGAAATAACCAGTGTAATATCAGCAGTAGATTTATATAAACACAGGAAAAACAGAACGGGCCTGAGTTAAATGGGTTACACCAGCAACTAGTTTAACTGTTAGTCAGCTTCATTAAAATACTCTGGGATATCTAGGGTATATCGCTTTTAATAAAACAATGATCATATTGTAGAATAAAAATCCTGAACTGTAAGAATCTCACATTGGAACAATTACTGTGTCTCAAGGAAGAGAATAGAGCAGTGTCAAAAATTACGAGAAGAAGGGATAGAATATTTCTGCACTTCATCATCATCATACCTCATCGTAGGATAATTCAGGTTGGAAGGGAGGCCCAAGAGTGGATGCAGTATACTGGATACGGCCTAATGAGTGCTGAGTAGGAGGGATAATCACTTCCACCGATCTACTTTTAATACCGCCCAGGATATTATCAGCCACCTTTGCTCCTGGGGCACACCACTGGCTCATGTGCACCTTGCGCTCTGCCACAACCCCCAGGGTCTTTTCCATGGAGTTGCTCCCCAGCTAGTTTGTCCCCAGGCTATATCATTGCAGGGGGGTCTTCCCAGGTGCTGGGCTTGGCATAGGTCTCTGCTGAATTTCTCATGTTGGCTCATTCCTCCAGCCTCTCCAGGTCCCTTTGAATGGCAGCCCTGCCTATGAGTGTGTTGGTTGTTCCCCCTAATTTGGTGCCCTCCTCCAAGTCATTCATAAAAACATTAAACAGGACAGGTCCCAGTACTGACCCCTGCAGTATTCCACTTGTTACTGGCCTCCAGGTAGAGTATGACCCATTAACCACTACCCTCTGAACTTGATCATCCAGACTGTTTTTTATCTGTTTAGTTGTCCAGCCATCTAGTTGTCCAGCATCTTGACTGAAATCCTATGCACATGTGACATGAAACATATGCATCTTTGTCCCTATAGCTAAAATGCCTTTATAATCATTTTGTACAAAGGAAATACATATATTCCATTAATTCACTTTGCAATAGAAGAAATTTAAGAATGAATTCCTTATCACTCATAGAGGTAAAAGCAGTAATAACAAAATGCTGAGAATCCCCATAGTTTGAAGATAATGTTCCATGGTTAATAACGACAAGGCAATAATGCTGATTCAAAGAGCTGTCTGACACATTGCATAGGCATTTTGTTTTGTGGTGCATATATGTTATAAAAGTCATCATGTTAGGCTACTGAGTTAAAAAGGAAAATAAAACATTAAAAGGTAAAGTATGAGAGACATGGCTGAATTAAAGCTCTGCCTGGCACTTAAAAGTTTATACTTCTGACTTTTGGTCCTTCTAAGATTGCATCTGCTCTTTTATGTTAGCATAGCATTTAGGGGGATTTTAGAGCAATTTCCTACAAACTTCATCTGTATTTCTAGCATTCATTCACAGAACAACAGATGATAAACTACTGTGCATTTCTGAGACAAAAGAGATCATCAAAATTACTCCCAAGTAGTTGTGTAAGTTTATAAATAAAGATCTGCTCTGTACCAGATACTCTGCTAATTAAACTATTTATGCGTCCATGAAAACAATTACTCTCCTCTTGCCAAAGGGCATTTTTTCTTAACTAAAACTGAGTGTGTGCTAATCAGCAGAACTGATTAACTGTGTAGGTGTTTTGTCCTGATATTTGTCTGAAAGGACTAAATTTAGATCAAGCCAGTAAAGATTTATTTCACCAGAAAATTAGTCTGCAATTCCTTTATTCTGACCTGGCAGGTTTTCTCTTTCTACAACTAAATGTCCTTCTGCTTCATTACTGTTGTGAAAATGTAATGTAGGAGAATTAATCATTACTAAAGGTTTTGTAAAGGCCAGGGGTGCACATGTAAAACATTGTCCTTTACAGTCAATGGGAGCTTTGGCAGGAAAAGTTTGGAAAACAGAAAGGAAGTTAGCAGGACTTTACACTCAGACATCAGTCAGCATGGAAGGGACAACTAGCATGTTTTGTAGTCAGAAAGGAGAAAAAGTCAGGTCAAAGCAGTTGTTTATCTGGGCACTGTAATGATTCTATAGCTAGTGGCAGATATTCAGGTAAGATGCTGCAAAAGAAAATGCATAGCATTAATGGCACAGAACTCATTCTGCGCTGCTGTAATGATGGCTCATGTAAAAAGTCTACCTTCATGGGAATCATCTTTCTTTCTGGAGTTCCTAATACATTACTTTGCAACAAATTAGGACACATAGATTTCAGAACAAGACTTCAAACTCTCTGATGCTGTGAAGCAGGCACCGATGCTCTCTGTTCCAGACAAACAAAGCATTGTCACCCAAAGGAAGAATAGTCATAAAATCTTAAATCACTTACTTGTACTCGTGTGACATGTAGGTACATAATACAAGCCACTAAGAAGCATATGCAGAACACCAGGAGAACAAGAACTATGGTACTCCTAGAATCAAAGCACAATAGAAATAAAGCAGTGCAACTCTGTAGTAGATGAGAACCAACAGAATAAGGGTCCTTCTGAAGGAGTATGTTAGATGAACACTGGAGGACTTCCCCCCTCACTCCTGCTGTAAAACTAACAGTCATAGGGGAAATTCTGCTAGTTTCTTTCCCTGTTGTTTTACTTCAAATCTGACAGCAAAATGTGCTGCTCTCAAGAAGAAGAAATCTGTAAATGTTCTTGTATGTGGTACCCACTAGGACCTTAGCAGGGAGATCAAAGCATCTCAAAAATTCAACTGTACAATGTCTCAGGAGTGAATCTTTCTAATCTTAGGTTAATGAAGAATATCCAGCACCATATCTCCTGTAAGTGGAGAGTGCAACCCAATTACTTGGCCTTCAGGCCTTGGCAGTTGTATAACAGATACCAGATTCTTTTCTTTTCTCATCTCTCCTCAAAGATTCAGAAATCAGAGGTCAGTCAACTCAGTCACTTAACAGGTCAAATACAATCAGACCAGACTGTGATCTCTTCTTTTTATGAAACAAAGCAATCCCTTCCTTTTGAGACTTTCTCAATGGTTAAAAAAATCTTAGATTTTACAAAGATGCTCTAATAAATCTTATAATTCTTAATCTTCCTTCTCCTGATCTTCCAAAATAGGTCTGCTCTATATGAGAAAAAGGGTATCGGCCTGGCATTTCCCTCCTCTAGCAAGCCTGTTATTGAAATAGTACCTTATGGATGTGAACAGCCCGGCTAAAATTAGACCACTAGTGCTGGTGCTCTGATTTATGCTAGGGAATATCCTGGTCCCATGCCAGCTATGGGACCAAGACTACATAACAGTAGCATAACATGACCCTCACACCTTTTTTCTAGTCTTGTGAGAACAACCCAGCCAGACCAAAAGATGTGAATCATGGCTGCATCTCAGAATCACAGAATGGTTGAGGTTGGAAGGACTTCTGGAGATCATCTAATCCAACCCCCCTGCCCAAGCAGGGTCACCTAGAGCACGTTTCCCAGGACTGTGTCCATACATGCATGCCTGTATGTATATGTGCCCTTGACTATCACTGAGGTGATAGTATTATAAGGTTATAACACTGGAAGAAAGAGAGGGCATCCCTCCTGCTGTAGAATTTCTCAGTATTTGGCCTTGATTCCAAACTCCTATAAGAATTCCCACTAATACACCAGCAGGGTAAAGGCTATTGTGTATTATGCATATCCAGAATAGGGAGGTGACTCTAAATGCTGTCATAGTACGAATTCTAAATACAAGTAATAATAGACAGCAGGCTCCCCAATGCTTTTAGACAACTGGCTTTTATTCAGGATGGTGGTACGCTACAAAAAAATGCAGGGGGTATGATTGCAACAGCGTCTTTTAAGGCAGCAACAGCAAACAACTGCTGCTTGTGCCGATTTGGACCCTGACAGAGATTTGGGTTGGCATTTGCAACAAAGAGTCACATTGTTTTTTAAAAATAAATGCAGCACAGGACATCAGAAAGGTTCATCACCAGTGCTTTTAGTGGCTACGCTGTATGTGTGCCTCCATAACTGGACAGCTTAGGTTGATGTGAACATAGCCTTACTTTCACCAGCTCCATCTGGGGACATAAATACCTCTTGAGCTGAGAAACTGTTTTGCTCAGATGATCACAAGAATTGTGAGAATGTCAAGTCCATTGCTTTTTGTGTATTTATGCAGCAACTGGCTTTCTTACAACATTTTCTCCTCCTTAGATTTTGAACCTCCTCCTTGGAATATTGTGATACATGTCAAACACCATTTTAATCACCTCTCCCATTATAGTAACACGTTACACTTCTTGTCTTGGCTGTTGCATTCTCTCATCATACTCATAACTACTTTTGGCAATCTAAACAGCAACTTAAAGTTCAAAGTTTTGTGGAGAGGGGAAATTTTCTGCTACATCCAAAGTTTCAGTCTATCTCATTGTTGCATCTGGTGTCACAGCTAGAGAAGGATAAGCCCAGGCTGGTACTTTGACGGTCTAAGTACATCTCCCACAGACACTGGAAGAAATAACTTTGACAATTCAGCAAGTGGCTTTTCTAACTGACCCAGCAATGAACCAATCCATCTGTGTGGCATTCAGTGGTCAGGTTCTGCTGGAGCTCCTGTGCCTGTTGGATTAGAGCTTCAGCTGTATCTCTCTCCAGCTGGTCTTTAAGAAGTGATGCTACCGTTTGGAAAGATTACAAACCTGCCATTTATATGATTCACTGAAAGTCATTCTAGTTTCAGCTAGGCTACTATTCTTTGTCTTTCCCTGTTCTAAAATGCTATGTACTGCAGCAAGTCTTTGCTTCAGAAGTAAGTGAAACAGTTCTAAACTATGCTTCAGCTAGTCAGCAGAGGTCTATGGTAATTACATGATTTCTGTAAGTGGCTTGGAATTCTTCAGCTGAAAGGTGTTATATAACAACTTCAAATGGTGACTATTACTATTTAGCAATAATGGTGTCTCTCAAACTTTCTTTTAAAAATAATAAATCCATATAAAAGTATTATTCTAACTGGGGATGTGTAAATAGAAAAGAGCTGGGCTAATAATGAGATTTTCAAAAGCATTATTCTGTGGCCAATTCTATCCCCATTGAAATCCGAATAATAAGTAAAAGTGGCGTAAATCTAATTTTGAATGTTTTTGATACTCTCAAATGAAAAAGGGTATTTTTAATCATTTTTATAACCTGAAAAATAATTACAGCTACTTATTATAACCCTTAGATGTGAAAGCGAAGTGTAATTAATTTTTTCTTTAATAGGCATTCATACAGAATGGACAAAACTGAGAATTAATTGCTAAATTATATCACTCAGAAATAAGGAATCGGTTAAAACACACCCCCAAATATGTCATGAGTATTTGGCTATGTCTATTTTAGTGCAGCCAAGGTCTGACTGTAGCTCATATATGAATGGCCAAACTAACCTTGCATTAGGCAGCTTGGGTAGTGAGAGCTTTGATACCAAAAAGCTCAATGCAGGCTATAAATTTGTGTTGAAAAGCTGGATGGATACTTCAGTGCTTAGTCCCTGATAAGCTCTGCATAGCTTTATCTATATTGCTATCAATATCCAAACTAATTGGTTCAAAGCCAGCTCACACGCATCTAGAAAAGCTACAGTAACACCTTTATTTTCAGTGTAGAAATGTTTTAAATTAAATCTAGTTTTGCAGATTTCAGCATTTTCTTCTTCCAAATGCATCTTTCCAAAAATTATAAAGACAAAAAGAAGAGAGCAGGGAAGAATTTGTTTTAAACAAGCCAGCTATGACTAATGCCACGGCTACTTTGGACAAATGGAAGAGATAACAGTCAGATTCAGGATATACCAAGAGAGACTCTCCAGTTTGAGAAGCTGCAGACCTGGCGCTAATAATCACTGTTTGAATTCTCATTCCAGAGACTTTAATGTTTTGATTTGTGTAGGATGCCTGAGGACGTTCCACTTTGAATTATAATGGCAAAAGACAGAAACTTACTGTGGTATTATTAGAAGGTAGACAAGGCCAAATAAGGCAGCTAGAATTAGTGAGAGAACTACAGCACTGGTGAAATACTCATCCTGAAGCTGGTGATACTGTTAAAGAAAGGAAACAGATTAAGACAGTGAGCATTTTACGTACACTCATCCACCCAGTCTTACTGATTCTCGGCAAGAAAGAACTATAGCCTAAAATAAAACAAGCCTCTAGCCTTTTAAAAACATAGGAATAAACATTTCTCAACTTACATAAAAAATGGATGAGGCAAGTCTACGTAAGATTTTCCTTGATAACCACCTGTTTCAGCTGTTCCTATCGGTCCAGACATTTATTTTTCAACTTGGAATTAGTCAGAGCTGGGCTAGGCCCAAGTATGAGTTTGTTTTTCAAAGCAAAAAGGATTCAGACATTTTGAAGCAGGAGGAGGAGGTGCTCCCTCCTTCCTCCACCTATTCTTCATAAAAAACCCACCAAAACCCCCTATGGCTGCCTGCAAGGGGCACTGTCACCACAGATGTTCTCAAAAGCACATTGAAAGGTAGAGTGGAAATAGCTCCTAATGGGAGACCCAGGGCTATTTTTTAGCAATTATTGTTTCTGATTTCACAAAATCATGATGCTTACAATAGAACACATTTCAGGGGCTAAAATTATGTCAGTTTTCTCAGAAATACTTGGATTTCAATCTCATTTACACCACCATAAACTAGAGTTTATTTCTATCAGTTAGACAGAGTTATTCTAAATTTACACCAAAACAACTGAGACTGGGCTGTGATTATAACCTTAGAAGGCAAGCAGTTGAGTGAGAATACATGCATGACTTTTAAAAATAAGTAGAAACTGAGGCCAGCATTTCACATACTCTAACCCTATAATACAAGTATAGCATAGCATCTTGCAACATCCTCAGAAGATTTTCTCAGGGAATAGAGTTTACAGCAAATAGTTCCAGATTATAACATGTCCGTATTATTGTTATGTACTTGCTACGCTCATGTCTTGTTTTAAACAGGAAAAAGTGTGAAATACAGACCTGTCTGGGAAAACACATTCTTTGCATTGAGAAATGACAAGCCATCTCCTGGAAGTTTGGGGGTATTTTGTGTTGCAAGATTAAAAAAAGAAAAAATCATCCATACGAAAGACAATTTTTGAAGTTCTAAATATTTCCAAAAGACACCGTATACTTGACCTGAAACATTCCATTCCCTTCAGTAAACCTCATTTACTTTAACTGTCATACACAAAGAACTTTCTTATTTTGAAAGCAAACAGTTAAAATTCAATAATAAATCACTGTGGAAACTTGAAACCAAAGTTAAAGCTCCAGACTTTAAACGAAATTCAGCCTGATGTGGCACACAACCTCCTGACTTGAAACAGTATCCTAGACTATCTACACATCTAGACTATCTATGGTATCCTAGACTATGACGTGACTTGCAGTAGAAAAATAAATTAAAGGCTTCTGCCAAATTATTCCGAAACCATATTACTTTCACTTTTTTCTCACTTAAAATAAAGCTTAAAAACCCAAACAAAACCCATACAATGTAGGAATCAACAACTCTACTTTGATAACTCTTCCACCATATATATACTTATAAAACTGAAGCAACTCCACTCCCTCCAGCACAGTCACGCTGGCATGAGATCACAACCTTTATCTGAGTTTTAGGCTTTTCTTTATATTTTATAGGATGGGTGGGATCAACCCTTATCAGGCTATACATGCAGAGGGAAGCTTCCTGCTGTCATTCTCCAGAACAGACAAGAAGGAGGCAGCCACATTGCCACAAAATATCATTACACAGGTGACACAGACCAGGCGCTTCAGGGAAGTAATAGGAAGACCAAAGCATGGGAAACATAATATAATGAGGGGAGAAGCTTTATGAGGAGAAAGATACAGATCTTTCTTTTTATCCCCTCCAAGTGCTTCCACAGAAGGTGGAGATATCGTCTTCCTCTTAGTTAAGAGAGTGCAGAACATTATTTGAAGACAGAGAGCAGAGTTTAGGTACTGTCTGAAAACAAGCAAGCAAACAATACTAGCTGGCCCATGGTCAGCAAAATCAGCAAAAATAATTTAAAGAAACTTACTTTATTCTCACGTTCAATTTGTTTATACTTCAGGGTAATGAAATTCAAGTCAGCCATCTCGGATTCTGTATGCCGGGCCTCTATCAAACGGCTGATATATCTGTTTACTCGAGTTCCTGGAGTGTTGTATACAACATTTGTAGAAAAAGAGGAACGATTCCTGAGTTTTTCAGAGGCTGTCCTTAATGCTCTCCTCTGTAGCACAGATGAAGAAAGGAGCATATATTTTATTAATATTGAAATTTATTATTGTTATTCATACTATCGCAAGTTCACAGACAGGATGAGGATTTCATTAAGCAAAGTACTACAAAAGTTGGAGATCTTGTCTCAGTATGATTACCACCTCTTTAAAATTCCTTAGCTGAAAACCTGATCTCATTAAAATCAATGACAAAATTGCCACTGCTTTCCAGGATTTTAATTCTCATCCTCAGAAGTTCCCTTTACATACTGTCCTTTCTGAAACTTCTCTTCCATTAAGGAAATAAACAGTTTGACCCCAATCAGCATGACTTTATCTAGCAAAATAGTTGGAAATGTTTACATCACGAAAGATGTGAAACTCTGGACATCATGAAGACAAGATAACCAGGCTATTCATGACAAAAGGGAAGTCCTACTGTCCAGAACTGTCCAGGTAACAATACATATCGGAAATGAAAATTTTCCTTAACCTCTTGCATGGTGATCATATATGACTTCAAAGAGCCCAAAATACCAAGTATTCCTACTTCTAACTCACCTGAGTGGCTCTCTTTTTAAGACCTCTTGGGCATGCTTTGAGGGCACTTGCAGATCCATCTGGAGCAGTCTAACAAATGATCAGAGTTATCCACAACTGCGTTTCACCAGGGTTAAGTCTTCCATGACAGCACAGCTGACAAGATGATCACTTACAGTTCTTTAGAGTGCAAAAAATTTATCTCAAAACATATCCAAAAAGGATTTTAGAAAATCTGTCTCACTTTTTATTGAGAGATACTAGGGCACTCACAGAGATGGTGAACAGCATCTCAGCCATGATGCTGTTAACCTTCAGCTGAGGGAGATGTAATTTACACCACTAGGGCTAGATCTGCACTAGTAGGTCTGTCCATGCCTCAACACACACTAAAAGGATCAGGACCTTCACAAAATGCTCTTGTAGCTGCAGCATTTCTTAAACATGGAGTAAGAATGATGTAGGCCAGTCTTTTAACAGAAAAAACAATCACCTAATGGTTATCATATTGAGCGGGAAGGAAGGGACATCATTAATTAAATATCCTTTTCACCTCAAAAGGGGTCAAGTCTTACTTTCCAGAAGGGTTTTAACATCCAGGCTATAGAGACTGTGCTGGGCTTGAATCTCCACACATTCCTACTGCAGGAATGATACCATTGTAAAGCAAATAATCGGAGATTCTTAAAGAGTGAGCAAGGAGACAGAAGTGTGACTTCACAGCACAAAATTTAGGGCATTCACCAAAAGTAATGAATGTCCTGAATTTCAGACCATCCTTCACACACTGTGCATTTTCTCTAATCACTACCTAAGGTGAAATAACAGATATGGGGGAGCCAGGACCAGGACACAGACTTCTCCTTTTGTCAGCTGAATGCTGTAAATGCAATTGAAGAGTCAAGGTGCCTCTTGTTTGCCCTTCAAAATAAGCCTATTCAGGCAAGTTAAACTACTTTTGTATAGTTAAAATAATTTTTTTTATCTAACACCTGCAGAGTTCAAGAAGACCATTCAAAACATGAAATGACAAGTCTGCTCAGGGGACAAGACACTTTTGGCTCAGGATATAATCAGTAGACTCTTTGGTGCTTCTGTCATCAAGCTGTTATAAAAGACACTTAATTTCTTGGTTCAGAGCAGTCATCATTTAACAGCCTACTTTTTAAAGGCTTTATTACAAAATATCCTTCTAAACCAGATGATAAAAAGCAGTGGTCATCACCATTCAGGTAATTCAGTAAGAATGGCAGTTTCCTGTCTTATTCCACATGAAGCAGTTCTTGTAAGATTCTCACTGAACAAGAAATGAACGACAGTAGTCCATTAACTAACATATCAGTTTGTATTACATGTATATGATATTTGAATACTTATGAACAGTGGAAAGGGGTAACTGCTGGCTGATAACTTAGCTTTGTGATCCCAAAGATAATGAATCTTAGCAAAGATAAAATACCTTTCCACGTCCTGTTTTGCTGGCTAGATATGTAGAGAGAAGGTAATATCAGTATTAAATGACTATGAGGCTACTTGAAGTACTTTTCTTCAAACTATCAGATCCCATTACTTGTAATGTTGTCTGTAGTGTAAGAACTAATTATTTCAGCATGGAAAATACTCTTGGGGATATACATGGATAAGGGCTTTCAAACCTGAACTTCTATTTTTTGTTGCCCACAACAGAAATCTTAGTCTGTCAGTGATCTACTTTTATAAACATTTCTAAGCCTAGATAAAGATATTCTCTCATAGGAGAGATTTTTTGTAATCCAAATGGAAGCCTACAGCATAGTAGTAGCAGTGAGAAAAACAATTTTTAATTAAAGAAAACACATTTATGTGAAAATCTGGAATAAATGGAAGTTATTCTCATATATGGAATAAACTCTGTTATGTATTATTCTATTCTAAATAGGGTTATAGTTACCATGCTTAATCAAATTAGCTATTGCTCACATATAATTACTTTTGCTAGGTCTCCTATTCTTTTTTTCTAATATTATTTCATACAGTAGACTTACATGATGTTCCATATGCGGTCAAGATACAGCATTTTGCCAGAAATTAAATAGATAAATAAATGCTCTACAGTATTGTGCTGGCTTCAAAGCCTTAACAGCCATAGCTAGTTTTACATGATTTGAGGACTAATGGTCTCTGAAGAGACCCTGGATTGCAACACAGTCTATTTATATTAAAGCCTTATGTCACATTCCATGATAAAAGTCCCCTATCAGGTACAAATACTTGAAAGAACAACTGGTTCAGTTAAAGATAGCATTTTAGAAATTCACTCTGAATGTTCTGACATGAGAAAATTTACATCAGATCCCTAGCAAACCCATATCTGGATTTTCTGTGTATACTACCATATTTATACATACATACACACAAGACACATCATAAAGGATTGCACATGTTTCAAAGAATGTGTGGGTTACTTTTTTTAAATACTCAAAGAACAGTACTAATTCACTATTGAAAGATCATATTCAAGCTATGTCTGCCCTGTCTATGGACAATTTTAAGAGCAAACTTGGTGTTTCTGAACATCTTCACTGAAATTCTATTTCAAAGGAACTAACAGAATATTTTACCCCCCAGAGGAAACACATGCATATACAAAATCCAAAGTAGAAAATTTATAATGGTGTTTGAAAGTAAGATTTATATTGAAACTTCAATAGATGTCTCTTACTAAAAAAAAGTAGAGTAACCAGTCAAGATGTATTCATCTGCTGACTTGGAGCATTCACGTAGCAACCTATGTAATATTGCCATCTGCTGGCAAAGAAAATGAAACCAGCAACTCTTCAAACTTTTTTTTCTTTCTATACAAATTTCTGGTTAGATCCATGCACAGAAAAGCAATTATGAGTTATAGCATTACACGTCATTCAAGACTGCTATGTTTAATATCTGTATTACGGACTAAGAGCAACCTTTTTTACAAATCACTTGTCTTTCATTTTTTAGAGAGCCATCTAGTGATACAAAATTACTCTGTTATTTTACATTTGGTGCTATGAGCTTGAACTGTGGTGGACTCAGGATACAAAAGACTAGCTCTTGGTAACTGCATAAGTAGCCTCAGAAACTCTAATCCCTGTGAAAGAAGTCCTCAACAGAAGCCACATAGGATGCCCGTGCTGACTCAGTCAAGTGGAGCTTCAAACTGGAGACCAGTTATATTTTAGCTTCATCTCCACTGCGAAACCCCTACATGCATTTCCTGTTGCTGTGAGCACCAGATGGCTCTAGGTCCAGGAAGAATCCCAGAAACTCTGCTATCAGCTGGCCAGGTCACCTCATGTTTTCTCAGAGCAAGGCTGGTTCATGTGGTCCTGAAACCCATGCCTGAAGAGCCCACAGGAATTACCTTATCGTCATCCTCGCATGTCATGACATTGGAGAAAGGGATCTCTGCTTTGAACATCTTACGACAGTGCATGAGCTGAACGAGCAGGTAGCAGACTGTCTTGAACTTCATTCTTTTGGCAGGCTTTATGTCTGAGAGAATCAGTCCAGGAAATATCTGTTGGTCAGAAAAATAATATTTATAACCATGATTACAGTCACATATGGACATACATACCTACAGACATTGACACCATCTAGTGGTCAGAATAAAGCAATATCATAACACAGTATTCTGATCAAGCAGCAATGCATCTTATATCTGCAGGTAGACTACTTCATTTTTTTTAACCTGATGTATAAAATCTATTGAATAGTATTTAAGCACATACCCTACATTTTGGAAACTGTTTTCCTATAGAAATAAAGAGTATTAAAAAAGAGCATTAATAACAAACACAAAAGAGGCAATATTTGTATTTCTTTAACCTTAAAATAATCTCTTAAAAAAAAAAAAAGGAAAAGTAAAGAGGAGATTAGCATTCTTATTAACTGCTTTTAAAAATATATAATTTCAGTCTTGTTCTTATGTACTTATTTTCTTAATTTAGCTTCTGGGAAGCCCATTAAAAGCAGAAGAAGATAGCTTTTGCTTTTAAGATACATGTGCACATGTGCCCTAAAAGGAGACTTTGAGGCAACTGTGATTACATCTTACATCCCATTTCTTCAAAGCAAGAAGCATTATACCACAGAGAAATATTCTCACAGGGTTGTGCATAACCTACTCCCTTTACCACAGAGCTCCCAGTTCAGCAAGAACATGCTGACTTTAGCACACCCCAAGTACCTGTTCAAATGCTTTCATAGATCTGATTGAGGACCATCCTTTATTCTGTCCTCGGAATTTATACCAATCTTATTCATGCTTATGGCATGTGAACAACATCCACGAGAATTGTGAAAGGACCCCATACTATCACAATGTAAGATTAATCTATTCTGGAACAAAAAGATAATAAGAAGCAACACAGGATTTGGTGCATGTGTTCCTAAATACAAAAGACACAGAGCAAATCACACTTCAAAATCATTTTTGGAATGCTCTATAAAAGACAAATGGCATTGAGGATTTGCTGTCCAGTCTTCACAACATTATGATTTACCAGAACACTTTACATCACTACTTAAATGATCAAGGAATAAAGAATGAGGTAAATTGGAAGCATTTGCTTAATGCATTTTTTCATGGATGTCTAAATTCAGAGAGACTGGGGCAAATGACCACATGCTTATATCCTGAATGGCATCTCAGATATTGGTTTGCTATGCTGTTTAACACGTACAGCTATGCGTTTGCATCTTCTAGAGAATCAACAGTGTATCCTATTGAGCTATCAGAGCTCTGTTCAGTCAGTTACACCGTAACCATGAAACACAAAATGACTTGTGTAAGAATAGTTGTACATTTTTATTAGCATATGATTATGTTATAAACATGTGACATGTTTTAAATGGGGAAAGGTTTGTAGGTGTGCACGTGTACTACACTGTGCACTGAAAGGCTGAATAAAGCCAGGTAACATAACCTGCACTGTACTGCACAATCACCAGCTGGAGTCTAAAAGGACACTAGTGTAATGCATAATTTCTTGATTAAGTATAGCTTTAAAAGATCTCCATTAAGAGATTTCCAGTATGAACTCTCTCTTTTGAGGACTTTCTGGCAGAACACTCACTGCTGGATTGCAACAACTACCTATTATATTTTATAATACTGTAATACTATATAAGGGTATTCACATATTAAATAGCTTGGGACACCAAGTAGATTATTCCTAGTAAAGATGGGTGGTAGGTTGGAATATGGCGAATATGATCTAACATTTGCACTATCTAAAACATAGGTGCTAATAACTCTATTTACAAATGTTCCTAATGTAACTCCTCTCAAAGCACTATTTTGCTCAGTCTCCCTATCAACCTTTTGATACAACAAAAACAAGCAAGACTTTCTTTCTTGAAATTCCTTCCAGTTTTGCCTTTTGCTTCATTTATTAAGACACAGAGATAAAAAAACACAGAGATAAAAAGATGCAGATGTTACCAGGTGTATTACATCTCAAGAGATCATGAGCTCTCCCTTCTATACGTTGGTGACAAACAGCTCAAACCTTTCCACTGTGGACATTGCATTAGTTAGGACATCTTCATTTTTAGGACTCCACTAGGCTGGCTCAGAAAAGATGCTCCTAAAATGAGTACAAAGAGCTACAGAGACTTCCTGAAAGCCTTCATTAAGGAAATGCCACAGAAGAGATGCAAGAGTGGCAAAGACCAGGTACAACATCTTGCTAGTAAAAGATCCAAGAAGGTATGATTGAGAAAGGCAAGCACATGGACACAAACATAGTCTCCCACATGGACTGGAAGTCCTACAAAAAGAACAGAAATTAAACTTTCCTTGATGTAAACCTCTTACGGTAGCTGCATTTCTGTGTATAGTCAGAAGCTTGAAAACTTGCAGTGAATACATTTTCTCTCAGGCAGTGTGCTCCCTGCACACATGGCTTTCCCTCAAACATATGTTTTTACGTATTCCTGAATATATCTTTGAAGAATTAGGTAGAGCAAACATTTTTGGCTGACACCATCCACTGTTCTGGTCTTCTGTAGAGTTTATCAGCATATATTATTTCAATGGTGTACAGCCTTTGGATGCTGGAAATACAGCTGATTCAAATCAAAGTCTTTCAACTCAGATCACTCAAAAAAATGAAGTACTGTGTCCATTTTGGGGCTCCTCAGTATAACACAGACACTGACAAACTGAAGTGAGTTCAACAGAAGGTCACCAAAATGATTAGGGTGCTGAAGCATATGACATATGAAAATTGCCTGAGGGAATTCAGTCTGTTTAGCCTGAACAAGAGAGGGCTAAGGAGGAATCTAATAGCTATCTTCAGCTGCCTAAACAGCGGTTATAGAGAAGACAGAGCCAGACTCATCCCAAAGATGCACAGCAAAAGAACAAGAGGCAACAGACATAAGTTGAAGAATGGGAAATTCCAATTAGACATAAAGAAAAGGTTTTTTAACCATGAGGGTGATCAAACACTGTAGCAGGTTGCCTAGAGAGGCTGCAGGATCTTCACCCTGGGAGACACTCAAAACTCAGTTGGACAAGGCTCTGAGCAATCTGATGCAATTTCAAAATTGAATCAAACTTCAAAGTTGGCCTTGCTTTGAGCAGGGGTTTTGGCCAGATGACCTCCAAAGGCCCCTTCCAAATTAAAGTACTGTCTGATTCTGTGAAAACAGGTGGAACATGTATAGATTCTGCTCTTCACAGCAGGCCTAGGCCCTAATCACCCAAGTGACATTGCAGTACACACAGCAGGGTACACTGGCAGTTCCCAGATCATGTGTAATTTATATATGGCTTTTTTTTTTTTTTGATCTGGTGATTGCAGGACATACAAATTCTGCACTGGGAGTGGGGAACTTCCATTCTACTACTATATATACAGCATAAAAGCACACATAAAGAAAGGAATTCTCTCCCACTTTAATCTCACAAATCTCATCCCTTTAATTTTTTTTAATACTATTTTTACAGCAGAACAGTACTTTTGCCACAACGAAATTCCAAGCAGAATATTTCAATGAGCTCACCTTCTGCAGTAAGCCTCTGATAATAGCAAGAAACGCGGTAGAGTCTGTTGAAACAGACTTTAAAAAAAAAAAAAAAAAGCCATCTTTCACTCTGCCTTTTCTCTGAACTTGCTCCAGGCCAGCATTACAAGAAAGCCGGACTGCAGCATTCTCATTCCAGCTCATTCTGTCAATGCATTTTACTTTCACAATTCTTGTTTTGACCCTAGGGATCATCCCTTATTCTGTTCTCTGTTCATTTGCTTCATAATTTTAGGAAAGGTTGTTTGTTTGCTGCAACACAGCCAGCAAATCAGGTTAAGAGCTGGGATTTTCTTCCAGAGCACTATGAAAGCAGCCAGACAGACTATCTAAAGGTTTGTGAGGCTCTTTAAGCATGCAGAAAACAAACAATCGCTGATTAAAATTCTGGGAAAACACCCTAGTGTTTGAATCTCTTGTAATGCACTGGTAAGGGATTCTCAGAAACAGCAGCAGGCTGTTGTTCCCCTGACTATATTCAACCCTGGTGCTTAAAACGGCATGGGAAAGAAAATGCTAATGACATTCAAAATACATTAACAAAAACCATAAATGCTACACACTATGTCTGTCCTTGCTTTCAATCTTCAGTTAGGCAGGACTCTGTCTTTTGCTAGTAGTATCTGTTCCATTACTATCTGCAAACTTTTCTGGGTATTACTTTGTCCAGATATATGTGAGCAAACCTTTCTCTTTTTTTTTTTCTTGCATCTAAATCATTAGGCATTTGCTTTTCTGTCCTTCTCTACTGCCCTTATAATAGGTTTTGCTTATTACTTGGCAGCTAACCCTCAGGAAAGTATATTGTATTTTTTGCCAGTAGATCATACTGCTTCCATAAGACAAACTCCTCGCTTCACTGTTCAGAGCAGGGTAGCTGCTTTCTCAACACAGATAAAGAAAATGTTTTAAAGCAGCTGCAAAAGTTAAAACAATTTCTGGAAGATCATGAACAGAGAAAATCTTTTACTGATTCCCTATATTTCTCCCTTCCACAGATTCCACATTTCTGGAGGAAGAAAAGGAAGTCAGGAGAAGAAAACCTTAACTCCACCACCGCTGGCAGTGATGTAAAACCAGAGCATTTCCAAGCTGTGAGCTGTCACATTGGTAATGTAGCATTAGCTGCAGGAAAGATCTTGAAGCTGTAGAGTAGCACACGCTGCAGCACAAGCCTTGTTCCTGCCTCTCGTTTGCTCCGTGGCAGCACAAGCAATCCCGCTTCCAGTGCTGCGGTGTGCACGCTCTCACAGCCTGGGCAATGCACAGCCGCAGTAACAGATCAGCCACCGGCCGGAAATAAAGCAGCGCTCCCACTGAGCGGTCGAGTCTACCTCCTGCATCAGATCAGCTATGACCGGAGCAGCAAAACTTGAAATGCCTGCGTTAGGCATTCAGATCTGCAGCTCAGTTCCTCCGTGGGAGCTGTCAAGATGTGCAGAGCACCGATCACTCCAGCCTCACCCAGGCGTGATAGCAGTGGCAGCTGCAGGCCGTCATCACCTCTTAGAAATCATCAGTGCATGCCCAGCTACGGACTCGGATGCCTAACTTTGGGCATTTCGAGTTATAACATTTTTGCCAAATATACTTCTGCTTGTTGCAAGCTAGCAAAGAAGAATGTTTGTCTGAGGAGCTGGGAGAGCCTTCAAACACCATGCATTTATTATAAAGCTCTCCGGTCTGTTAAATATTAGTCAGAGCTCTCCTGCTACAAAAGTACTGGTAAACAAATGTCACCAATGTCAAAATATTCTCAGAATGAATTAGTCCAGAAAGCTGGCAAAGTATAACGACCGTGAAGACTTTCTTGAGACAAAGTGGACTGGACAAATTTAGTATAGCCAGGTACAGAAGGTCTTAGGGAACTGCTAGCAGTGTGGATGGATTTACTGGGCCGCAAGTGCTCTGAAGAAAACACAAATTTAGCATGCTCGAAAAAGAAAAGAATTTGAGAACAGCCGAACATGTTCACGTAGACCTAACCAGAACTATTCAATCAAATTTACTTTGTAGAGAAGGAAATTTCCTACAAATATTGATGGAACTTCAATTTGAATGGATATAATAAATTAAAAAGAACAAAGTGCAGTAATTTTAGTTCTATTACTTCACTCAGTTTACTCCTTTTCCTTCCCTAGCCTTCCTTTTCTTTTTTATTGCTCACATGAGGATGCTTAGAAATTTTTCAGCCTCTAATTTCAGATTATTCTTGAGAACTAATAAAGATTTATTTCCTCACCAAGACAAAATCTTTTAAATAGGTCAGAAAAGTCCAACAAGAACCTGCTGTCAAAAATCCAATTAATACATATACATCAAATTGCAGTAACTTTAAAACACTAGATGAAAGATTTTTTGAGACATGGTAGAAAACATCTCAAGAGAGTATATAAGCAGGTGTACATGTAAAACATGCTAGTTACTAACAGCGATTCACAGATAAAAGTTAAATGGCAAGCGCATGTAGTAACTGTGTATCCACCTATACAAAGCACAAAAGCAATCGTGAAGGAAGCCACGTTTATCACCAAATATTGCATCAGATCCTAAATTTGTGAAGTGTCTGTATGTGGTTGTTTTATGCTTGAGGGACCTCTGATTTAAAGTGAACACTTCAGTGCAAGATATGCTTGGCTAAATAGTTAAAAAAAAAAAAAAACCCTCTGCATATCCCAAAAGAATAAGAGCTGTTCTGAATGCTGACAGAGTTGTGTCTGCTCCGTGTTGTTTGCTCTGTGCTATATTGCATAAAATTCATTCCATGCTGCGGGGAGGGGAAAGAAATTAAATCAGCCACAGCAAAGACATAAGAAGACAAAACCCGTTGCTTTGTGGCAGAAAGATATGGAGCCTAGTAATTTATTTTACATAGAAGGAAGATCATCTGCTTCGTGCAACAAAGCTATGCTGATTAACAGTAGATGAGGATGCTATACTCCAAGTCAAAGTATAACACTGCCTTTTCAAGCAGCAGAGTGATAGAAAATTTGTTTACTTCCCAGCTACTCCTTGGTGACAGGGCTGCAATGCAGGAAGTTTAAAATCACATCTGTTATGCTAGATGAAACAACAACGTATGACAGTGATGTGACAGCCTTTGCCACTTTTCTTGCAGCTGCTGTCATGCAAGTTGGAATGAATCTCAGGTTGCTGAATTTCTGCCTATTAGATCGTAAGTCAAAGAAATTAACTGATCAGCCTTTTAAGCTGTTAAATGCAACTCTAGCTCATGATAAATTATGCCACAGGTGTGTGCTGCAGATAATTGCTTTAGATATTTCTGACATTTACATCAGTTTTTAAGTTTTAAACAGCATTTTCCAAAGAATGTTCCTAAGTTTTGTTGTCTTATTGACAGGATTCTTGAAGTTTCAAGTTTCCAACAGATTTTTCCTAAAAATCAGAAGACAAGGAAAAGTGTTCTCCACTTCCCCAGCTATTGCTTTAACTTCTATTTTCAAATAAACTGGGTTTGGCTATAATTATTTTGGGGATAAAAATGAAATAAAAATTGTAGCTGTCTATTTTGGAACGTTTTGGGAATGCTTCACCACAGCAAACCAGACTGGATACAGAGCGCCATAAACCCAACTGCCATTTACTTCCTACTAGGTGAGAATTTAGAAAAAAAAATTAGATCCTTTCACCTGAGATTTTCAGCATGGTCACAGTTTTACTGAGAGATCTCAGATAACAGAACAGGGAGGTCAGAGCTAGAGAAAGAATTTTCTGAGCTTGCCTGGCATGGCTGTGTTACGCACGGGGTAAGATAGGAAGGACAAACGCTAGCCCTTTCAAAGAAAGCAGAAATATTTAACAGAGAAAAAGTGAATATAAATATAAGTTTATATAAAATTTATATTTATATTTTTTTTGTAATTTCAATCTTTTTTTTCCATTAAATTCATTTTACAACAGTTTCCAAAGGATGAGCAGATGTTGTAATCACTCTGAATACAACTTTTCATAGGCGTCCATCAACATGTTCTATTCAAACAGTAGATGCAGATACCATGCAGTTTACATTGCCACAAATAAAAGTTAATGAACATCTCTGAATACACAGTTGGTGAATAACTCACCAGCACATTAGTAGAAATGCTGCAGATGGTGATTGGAAGCTAATTATTTATTATAATTGAGGGACAATTTAAAAATTCATGAGACTTCTATGAACATACAGGAATCACTTTTATGAAGATATAGGAATCATTTATAAAATGTACCTCTACTGTTTACATATGATTTTTTTAATTTTTATAACCCCCTTTGCTGGGCAGAGTTCTACTGTTTCCTGTTAATGGTCGATGGAACTATTCATCTTTGCTTTAGCTCTGGAGCCAGCAAAGTTATTCAGTGAAGCAGGCTGCTTTCACCTAGCAATGACTAACAATGACGGCAGGCCCATTTCTGTAAATGCAGACATTAAAACATGCTGAAAAATCTTTCACCTCACTAAAATTTGATCATTTCTGACCACTGCTTGGCTACCTGTAAAACTGCCTTAGGACTGTTGCCTAACAAACTCTGCTGGGCTGTTTTCTCAGCTAGTGAAATTAATGAGGCTTTTCAAAACTAGACAGGTACTGGCAGAGTGAATTGCTGCAACACCTACAAAGAAGTAAGGCCAAGAACAAAACCACCTGGCTATCACTAAGGTTGTAACCAAACCTTAGGAGGTGCTATACTGCAGGAGAACAGTACTTCCCAGAGCTGACATAATTTAAGTAGACGGTCCAGCTAAGCTCATGACTTCAGCTGTGCAGCTGGGAGCTAGCGAGAATCCATGCCAGAGGTAAAACTGAGGCAAAGATACACTGACTAACTCCAGTGGTGCCAAGGAAAGACCAATGAATCAAACAAAGAATTATGGTGAAAGCCAGATCCACTGTAAAATTTAATTCTAAGCACATAATTTGAAAGTCAGAACAGGATAAGTCAGATAGATTACTAAGGAATCATTAATGGAGAAAGTTATTTAGCTGGGTCTTAGCGGAGGTAGAAAGTTCTTGTAAGGAGCTCTGAGACTGACAGGGCTTGGCCTAGATTTCATTTTTTTCCTTCTGAAATAACATCCACATACTGTAACATTCACAGTATTTTAGAAAGGTAGAACATTTTGAAAACGAAGAGAATATCCACGTGTCTAAAGCATGGAGTTTGAATCTTCTGAATATTTGATATATGAGAAAGAAATGTGTTTTTCTAACATCACCAGACCTGTTTTAAATGTCCAAGACATTCATGTGTATGTTCAGACCTGTGGCTATTTACCTTAACCAAATCTTTCAAATCTTGTATCAGTACAATATTTTGGTCACAACACAAAGAGATTTGGTATCGGTATACAGCATTGTGAAGAAATAATTACACTTACTTAGAGAAATGTGTTGGCACTTTCATAACTAGAAACTTTGGCAGAGGCTTATATCATTTTGTATTATATTTTAAAAATGCTTTTGCATGAGTTTTTAACTACAAAGGCCAGCAAAATAATTGGGTTTGATTTGAAACAGTGCTATATGCCTTTGGACATCAAATGAATTATTTCAATGGGTTTAGAAGCTGAATGCTAGCCAGTCAAACTTGCGTAATTATTGCTGAATAATACAGTAATATCATTTCCACCAAAATAAAAACTGTAACAAAATAAAAAGAAAACAAAAATTCTCTCAGTGGCCATTTATAAAAGCCTTTTCACTTGCTAGCCTATATACCAAGCTAACAACCACATTAGACCACAAAATTCTGGTTGTTAGTGGATTCAATAAAAGATTAAAAGTTGTGAATATTTTATAATTTGCTCACATTTAAAATGTAACTGGTACATGAATGAGTCTTCATATACTGTTATTCTCCTTCTTGGCTTAGATGATGCTTGCGATGAAAGATCAGTCTGTGAGACCAAATATGGAAGAACGTGGGGTATGCATCTTCTATATTAAAAAAAAAAAAAACCACCTAACCGGGGCCTATTTACCTTTCAAATTCAACAGATTCTTGGCCATCTGTTGCTGATAACATTGATTTTCATTCCTCTTGGCATCATACCTGCTAAAGTCAGTTCATATTAATGTCAGAGATGATGCATAAAGAATAAAAAATGTGGTTGTGTTTCAGCTACTGAGACTCCAGAAGAAGAAATACAATATTAAACCAGCAGATACCTGAATTCACCTAAAGATACTTGATCTTGTCTGTGCTTCAGGGGAAACCTTCTGTTTCTATGTCTCTGAAGATTTAATGGTTGAATCAAGGTAGGAGGGGACAGCAGGTGTTTATTTTGAAGGTAAATATACTATTATGAATGTATTTATTAGTAGCTTGTGGTCCACCGATCAGTATGCAAGTATACAGCGCTCAGGGAAGGCTGTGATATACTGTGACAAACTGCAAAGTGACACATTGATTGATAGGTGAGCCCAGTGGAGAAGCCAGTCAATACCAGTAAAATTCATGAAGTGTTTTTTTCCTGCCAGTTTCCCAGACAGTCCGTTGATGCAACAGCTATTGTTGTTAGCCAAGCTGTACGGCAGCATCTGCCACTTCCACAAATCAATCAGTGGCACCGTAACGAGGAAGATGCCGTTTGGTTTCTGCAGCAGATGACAAACTGATCAGTAGTTTCTCAGTAGTCACCATGTTCCTTGCAAATACGAAGAAATGTGTGCTCACCTATTATTAGCCTTCATCCTTGCAAATAAAACATGTATTGGCCTGGATTACTTGAATATGTGAATGTCACACTTCCAGCGTAAATTCCTTAATCACAATTTTATATAGTGGAGAAGACAGGTTCTCTATGTAATAGCTGTATTTACCCGCTCTTCTCTCCACTTGTCTCTGTACACCAACCTATCAACACTCTTCTGAAATTCAGTTCTGACTTCTCGTCTCAGCATGAAATGAAATCCTATATATAATACAGTAGGAGTGAAAGCAGCAGAGAAACAAGACAAACAAATCTGGCACCAATAAGCAACAAACCTCCTTTCTTACTATTTCTTTAACTCCTTCCTTACTTTTTTTTCCATATAAGTGTTGGCTAATTCAGGAACTAATTTGGGGTTCAGAAAAACACTCACTGACTAGGGAAACAGAATCCAGCCCAGCGGTCCTAAAGTAACATGGCCTATTTTCTTTCATACTATGTAAAAACTAATCTAGCCATATATGCCAACAGAAGAACAAACCATGAGATTATACGATTTTCACAGTGGATGAGAACACTCCATCTCTCCAGTAACAAAATGTTTTAGAGGAAGTGCATAAAAAGCCCTTGCAACAGCCCTTCCAGGATAAAATAACAGGAGTTTTCACTCCCTGATTCAAATACCTCTGGGACTTCACCCCAGCATTTCTGTAGAAACTCCCTGAGTCACCAAGCTGAGACCAGAAAACTGACTGTAGGCCTGGAATTCAAGATTCTCAGTTTCCAGCTCAGTTTTCTAACCATTGGACCCTCCACATCCCCTAAAAGTTTTCCATGATCCCATTTCTGTCAAACACCCATTAATGGAAATTTGGCTAACACTCTCAAACATGGAGTTTTAACATGACTTTAAAACCTCTTCTTTACTGTTTTCATATTTACTTTTACAAATGCATATTATAATTTTCCCCCTAAAGATCAAATCCCTGAATGAAACTTGTTTAGGCAGAGTCTCAGAAGATAAGAGTGCAGAAGCCTGTATCCCAAGTTGTCTGAAAGAGATAAAGAGTAATAAAGTTCCTCTTGACCTGTAAACATGTCATGGAAGATGACTTGTGAGCTAAGCCTCATTTGATGTGGAAAAGGTTGAAACAAACTGAACATGTTTAAATGATGATTATGGACTTTCAAGGCTCCTAGTGAGGTCACAAAATATTTTTGTAGCAGAATAAAAGGTTGCCCTAAACAGGATCATTGCCTAGTTGTTTGCAGTGGATAATTCCAACGGGATGAAATTTCTATCCTTTTTAGGATTTACTTTTGAGATGCACTCAGTAACTGGCTTGAGGAAGAAAGGTGTGACTGTGCATGAACCTGTTTGTTTGAACACGGCTGCCACCAAGTTCATTGCATGCTGAGACTCAAGAAATTACCATCACACTGCTGGGCCTTTGTTCTCCTTATCCTTAAAGACCTGGCTAGAGCAAGGAGTCACATCCATCTCTCCATCAGGTGTGGCTAAATCCTGAGCAACATCTAAGAAGGGAAGTTCCTGCTCAAATGAGCTAAAATCTTCTCTTACCTTTTTCTTTCCAAACTTCCATTTTCTGTTCTCCACCAAAAAGAAGAAAAGAGCAGAAAACATTATTGCCCCTTCACAACAGCACTGACTTACTCCTCTTTTCCCCATTCATCTCTAGGGGCCTGACAAAAGGAAAAGGCTGAAGGGAGAGGGGAGCTTAAGAAAATTTTGGGGGAAGGACAGTTAGGATAGGAAAGGGATCACCAGCTCTTTGTAGGAATCTGTCTGAGGTAGAAGAACAAGCAAGGAAAATCAGGTTGAGGTTTTCGTGAGCAGCTCAGTTTAGCAGGAGAAAACACAGGCATGTTGCAGACAGAGTATATATTATTTGTTGCAATAATCTTAGAAAAATTGCCCTACTTCAGCATGAATATCTGATCTGCTGTACACTGGTATATACATTTGAAAGCAGCCTGGTTAACTCCAGTCATTTCCCCTCACCTTGATAAATAAGCTGGTGCTGTAGAGCTTACATGCCAACTTTTTCAGACTTTTAGGGGATGTTAGTTCAATCACTGCTGAATTAATTTCACTAACTTTTCTGCTGTGGGCATGACATGACTGTAAATGCTATTTTTTCTGCTTCTATTCACTTGGAACTCCTTCAGGCATAGTAAATGGACCACTAGTATTAAAAATGATTGTAGAAAGGGTTAGCAGAGCATGAATGAAAATGTTAACACGTCCAAAGGAAAAAAATGGGGATGGGAATATGGGAAAGAAAGTAAGGAATAATAGTCAAATTGTCAGCATTAATGTTCTGAAACTTTCTTTTGAAGGGAGGTGGAAGGGAAGAATGAATTAAGTTTCTGGAGTAACACTTTTGCCACATATAATTTTTGAGAGAATAATTACAGAATCTGAATAAACCAACAGTTTTGCTTTTGGTGGGGCAAAGAGGACAGTAGCTTTATTTTTAAGCTTCAAAGTAAATTGATCATCTTCTCTAAGTATCATTCAAGGTTAACATTTTTAGCATACCCTCCTCAATCAAAACCAAAAGATCTAATTTCAAGAGAGTTTGAAAAGCTTTTAAAACTAAGAAATACCAGTATTGCCTCTGCTTTCAGAATATGACAGAACAGTTGTTAAACTATGAAATTATACCACAGACTAAACTATAATTTTGGAGCCTACCTTCCTCCGATGGGATGGCACAATAAAAAATGTTTCAATATTATGCTTCTTCAAGAAACTATTCCTTTCATGGCCATATCCTGGTTCTACCTCGTAGTCCCCATTTAGGCACTCTAAGGTGGTCTTTGTTATGTGAACTTTCCTGGAGAGAAGAATTGGGTGTTGTCATTTAAAGCAAAGATACATTATGAGCTAGTTACTACTGAAATACACTCCTGTGCAGAAGATTATCACAGGGTCAAACTACATGCAAAAAATATTTTTGTTGTAGAGCAGATCTGTGTTCTCAGCCAACTAGAAAACAGAAGTATTTTTATTATACACATTTCCTAAACTTAAGCAGATGCTTTAAGCAAAGATATAAAACTGCTGGCTGTCCAAAATCTTGCAGAATTGTTGATTTGTAAACAGTGCAGGCCTGCACATCATCTTCTGTATTTAGGTGCTTTCTTAAGTGTTTATCTATCTGCCTGCTTGGGATAACAACCTGCTGTTTGAAACTTGTGACTTCACACTCTCAATCTCTGCATTCTTTTTCCAGTGCATAAAGGAGAAACTTCTTGTTCTTCTCTCTCTGTTCCCCTTCACAGCTCTGACTTGTTCTATTTATTCATTTATTCAGCTCTCTAATCCACTGTGCTATGGCAGCACAGCCATCTTTGATACTATTCATGAGTTTCCTTATCCCCAAAACTGTCTTCACACTTTCTCCCGCAAGACCCCTTATACATGAAATTTCTTCCCAGAAGATATATGAAAAGCTATTACTGCTTTCCTCTATTAAACATGTGCTCAGATTTTTTCACTGGGAAGCCTTAAAGTAAGGAACATACAAAAATACACTGCCAAAATTGTCTGAGACAAATACATATATAACAAAGTCACTCATCTAAATGACAAAAATTAAGAGATTCCACTGTCCTCCTGTTCAGCAGAACATTATCTTGTAAAAATCGAACAGAGGATGGTAGGTCCCATTCTGAAAGTGAGTTGCACACAAAAGCACATCTGCGCACCTGCACAAAAGTGTACTGTGTGCATCTAAATGGAGTCCAAAGAGTACTTAAAATCCCAAGACATGCCCCACGGAATGACTACAAGTTTATGTGCTAGTGTATGATTTACATATATATCTTGAATATTTGAGTGTGTGTGTGCATGTGTATATATGAATACATACACATATACACATATATTTGTATATATAAAATGCATTAAAATGCATGTATTCTTGCTATAGCACACAACTAGTTTTGGAAGTCTCATCTGGTAAAAGGAATAAGTCACACACTCCATATGTTTAGAGTTGCAAGGGAACAACCAGAGAGTTTTACTTTTATGAGATTTTCTGATGAAGGTCTAGCACTGCCTCATTCCTACTCTTTAAATTTGGCAGCTTCAGACAAAGAGTTTGTTTGGAGAATGTTTATGTATCAAGAGAACTTTTTAAAAAAATAATTTACATCTAGTCTAATCTATTACTAACAGAAATCTCAAGATCAGTTGGAGAATCCCACAGGAGACATGACGGAACACAGTGATAGCTCTTACCTGAGACAGCCCTTCTTATCAATTGCAATTAAATTGCAAAATGCCTCAGAGAACAAAACAGCTTCTTCACCTATACAGGTCTAGAGTTTTTTCTCAGACTTACCCAGGCAATCCTCCAGCTTCCATTACATTGGCTAAAGTCACGTCATTTGACCAGACATCGTATTGCCATTTCCGTAGACCCAGGACCCCACAAAGCACCCTGCCTGTATGTAATCCAACTCGCATGTTCAGATCGACCTCTGTGGCTTCTGCAACAGATCTGCAATAGATAGCATCAGAATATTAATTTTTAGGTAATGAGATTGCTCTCGATTTTCTTTCTATTTCTTTCTCCAGAAGTTAACACATAAATACATAACTGAAAAGAAAGGATCTTTTAAAAATCTCAAATGAATGATTTATCCAGGCTCTGCTCTTTTCCTTCACTCCCTAGGGTAGTTTCAAATCCCCAGTTGTAACTCTAAAGAAATAATTTTGTTGGTCATATTTTATGTGCTGTTGAACAAAATTTCATTATTCCTTAATTTCTTGGCCCAATTGTGTTATGATTTTATCTTCCAATTTTCAAGTAAAAGTCAAAGATATTATGTTTCTCTACATTTAATTCAGAAAAAAATGACAATAAAACAAGTGTGGTAATTAGCTTTGTCATGAAACTTCATTGAGACTATAACTTTGGGGTTTTTATTTGCCCCTTTTTCAGTATTTGCTATCATGCTCCTACAGAAATGTAGATATTTTACTGTGAGGTAAACAAAGAACTTTCTAGTTGCAACTCAGATAACTCAGAGACAGCCAGGTTAACTTCTGCACTTTCCTGTTTATCTTGTGTCTCATACGTATTTACTTTTTTTTTTCTCTATCATAAATGTTTCTTTTTCTCAATGCTTATTTATCTTAGGCAGGATGAGAGGTAACCACAAGGCGATTGCTGGAATCAAAAGAAGATTTTTTTAAACTATCTTATTGGGTTTAATTTTAACCTGAAAGGTAAGCAGACAAACATGTTTCAGTTCTCTCATTACTCAAGATTTCTTTCAGCTCAGCATTAAAATGGACTACATGACTCTCTAATTTTTTTTTAAACCAAAATCTCTGTTTATATGTCTCTTTATTATGATCGTGGTTTTATTGGCTCGTGGATTTTTCTCTCTCTAAGAGAGCTAAGGGCACAGACTTACACTTCACCACTTTCAATGGTTTCTGCAAAAAATCAGGTAGGCACTAGTTGAGAAGGTAAATGAAAAAGCAATGACTCCACTTTACCATGCTCAGGTACCCAGTTATGGGAGTACAGGACAAACAAGATGAAATCACTACAACACTTATGATGTATTCAAGAACAGTAGATAAAAAGTGATTATAAATACTAATATCTTTCAAAAGCTGCTACAAGAGCGGCCCAGCAATCACCAGTAGTTACGGAGCTCCACCTGTAAATTACACCTAATCTTCAGAGATTTTCTTTGTATAGCTGGGAAAGGAGAAATCAATTTGCAAAGTCATTGTTATAGGCATTTTTAATTTTGGTGCCACACTAAGGAAGGAATCTTCACCTCCGTGAATGGAGAACAAGCTATAACTCTCACCCTACACTGATTTGTGGACTCTTAAAAGGAGCCTTGAAGCTAATAATCTTGCACAATACATGTAAAGATAACACTGTGCATAAGTCTTTGCAGCTTTTTCTCCTACAGAGTCACCTGGCAGCAATTCCACAGCTAAGTTGCATTCCAGAAAGAAATAAAATGAGGGATGAAATAAACTAGCTAATCAGTGTAAAATTTAATTTTCTGTAGGGCTTTTAGATTTACTTTCTCTAACACATTTAAGAGGAGAAGACCTTAAACTGAGGCTCTGGCTATAATTTTCCTGTGGCCTTCATTGACTAATATATTTTTAAAAATATCATCCAGATACCCTGGACTTGGCAGAGAGGTCTTGGAAAAAACTCTGCAATGATTCCAGGCATATTTATTGTGTTTTTCTGTTGTATAGTTGTACTTGTTTAAATACAATTAATTAAAAGGGCACATGTGGCAAAGGTCAAGATGTGGGGTGAGCTGAATGAGATTCCTGGTCTTGATTTAAGTAGGGAGCTCTGCAGCCATGAAGTGAAGAAGTACATACCAAGTCAGCCATCGCTAACATGAGGAACATGGAAATCTCTTCTGTTCCCATAGGGAATCTTAGCCTACCAGATTTTTTCTGGTCATAATTTATGCAACAGCAGAGAGAGGCTTATGCACAGCTTTCTAAAAGTTTAAATATTTCCTTGTCCTATTTCTACCCACTGCAGGTCTGCCTTCCTTTCTCTTTTCAGGATCTGCTTCCAGTCAAGCCTTAGAAAGGTCTCAAAGAGTCCTAAAAAGTCTCTACCTGTGAGCTGTTGCAAGGGTTGCTGTGTACACAGGATGCTTGACAAAGCTTCCAGGAAAAGAAAGGAACTAATAATATATGCCACCTAACACTAACTTAATCTTTGTATCTTCACATGGGCACAAGTGTTTTACCTTTAGCAGACTTACCTTACACCAAGACCATACCCTGTAGTCTGCAAGCCAAAGCACCTGAGGATTAGGGCCTTGTTGCCTGTCTGTATTTTATCACATAACTAAGTAGCTGTGTAATTATCTTCACTGATGTACCTGCAGATGTCTGAGTATAGGCCTTTCTCTATTCACAAATTAATGTTAAAAAACTTTTCATTTTAAAAAGTATGTAAAAACTCAGGCTAAAGGTATCTGGAAACAGATATCAAACACTGGTAAAGAACTACCAACACTCAAGACTGTTCTTTGCTCCAACTGGTTCCAGAGGTTGTGGGGGGGAGGTTGATGTGGTTTAGACATTTAAATATCACAATAGAAATTAAATGAAAAGAAACAAGAAAAATACAACATGACTGATCATATTCCTTGTTAAAAAAGCTGGACTGTCTAATGTACCAATAGACAATGAAGTAGAATGTGAAAACATTTTGTCTTGAACAAAGCATTTCTAAAAGTTGTCAGTTAGTTAAAAAAAAAAAAACAAAAACAAACAAAAAACCAAAAACCTAAATTGATAATACATCTCTACATTTTTCCCAGAAACTACAATATGTTTCAGTGATGCTTTCATTGTTATTAAATTTGGGTATGAAAAAGCTCACGAGGAGTTCATTAAACTTTTTGAATGTACTTTGAATATCTGTGTGCCCTTTATGCAATTTTTTTCCATGAACATACTCCACTGAACAATGAAAAATGAGCCATATAAAAAGAATACGCTCCCAAATATAAAATTAGAACATTTCTATCTAGCATTGCAATTATATTTCCAATGAAAATCAAAATATCTGTATGAAAATGTCACAAAAGTATATAGCAAGACATTTTAAATTATAAATACATTTGTGAAAAAAACAGCAGCAATTCACAGACAAACCATAAATAGTAAAAGAAGTTTCTCAAATAAATTATTCATAGTAAATTAGTCACACCTAAGCTCAGATATTATGTGCTCAAAAGTTTTCCAAATGTTAACATAAAACTAGGCCCAGAAATAAATGGATATTGCAAAACAGTTTCTTTTTAAACTAGAAGTATGTAGAGTCTATGCAAATAACTTATAAGAAGATAACCATCTACCCTTACAACTCAAGTCTCCTAACAAGCCTTTAAATTTTAGTTCTCTATTTAGCTACAAATATTTTATGTGCTGCTACAAACTATCAAAGTGATTTAGATAAGCTGCAGAACAGCTATGTGATGTAAACACATTTCAGCAGACCTGTGCTGAATCTGAAGCAATGGAAGGAAAACATAAAAGCTCTGTATCCCATTTCTCCTAAGTTATTTAGGGCTCTTTTTAGGTCCAAAAATATCTGCATAGAAGTAGATGTTTCCTGGTAAAAGCATAGACAAGCTTTTCAGTTCACTTACTTAAATACATTTGCTTTTTATGTACACAAAATTCTGAGATAATAGAGCCCCTTAATCATAAGGAATTTTGCCCGTCTCTCTAAATACTGCTGTGACAGTTCCACTTTAATATCATCAAGAATTGGTTAGATCTTGGATATTAATGGCAAAGACCATCTTTCTGTGAATTGCTTCCAGATTATTTGGAAGCATTTGAATTAACTTGCTAACTACTGCAGCAGCAGCCATGACTAGGAAGACCTGCTGTTAATGTTCTCTTAGAGGGTACAAACAAAACAACCACCATGCAATTAACAGACGCGTGATACCCTGTATACCCATTTTTGGGAGGCAGATACCTTAAAATACAGTAATAAGATTTTTAACAGTAAAAGCAGAGTATTTGGAGCCTATATGGGAGTTTATTACCGGGGGGGGGAGGGGAGGGGCCGGGCAGCGCTGTAGCCCACAGCACTCTGTGACATGAACAGGCACCAGCCCGGCATTGAGCAGACTCACAGCAAACGCCAAGAGGATGCTCAGTGCTGCCCTGGGGGGAGGGAGCAGGAATTTCTACCCACTTTCCATTCAGTGGAAAATTCAAACAAGGGAGCAATGCTCTCACAGAAATCCTTTCTCAGCCTTTCTGCTCTCACTGCTTAAAACCAACCTCAGGTGGGAGGCTGCTCCAAGACAGGAGGTGAAGCAAGGGGAAGCAAACACTGGAGGTGGTTGTGGACAGGATCACCCCGGACACAGCGCGGGGCTAGTGGCATTTCTCAGGCCAGTGGGACACCAGGCTTTCAGGGAAGTGGGAAGAGGAGGCTTCCGGGAGGTGGCAGGGGTCTCCCCCCACAGCTCCTACCCCATGTCCCTTGGCACTAACTGGGAGTCAGCCATGAGAGCAGGAAGAAGGTGGCTGACCTAACCCCAGAAGGGGCCACCACCTTAACTGATAGCTGCTTTATCTTATCCCCAGTCCCCAAAGGACCTAATTTGGCCTTGGAGGATACGGCAAAGCAGCAGAAGAGGCCACTGGGGACTGTGGTGGCTGTTCCCATCTTCCCCACGGCCACCCTCCAGGTGCTGCTGCTTCTGCTAGGCCACAACCATGCTCCAGGGTTGTCGGCGCTGCCGAACACGCGGACCTCCCCCCTCTCCTGCCTCAGCAATGCTAGGCTCCATTGTCCTCTCCTCTATTTGTCTTCCCACAAATCATGGGTCACATTGGCCCTCTCAAGCAATTACGTTTTGTTGTCTGAAAACCTTTGCTGCCCCATTTCTGCTTAGCTGTGGCTGTTTCTCCCATTCAGATTTTTGGGGAAAAATATTGCCTAGAATTGCATGTTTTCCCAGGACATGGCTCCTCTGGAGTATAGCAGCAGATAGCTAGGACAGAGAGCCTGCACCATGAAGGCTTGATAGCTTCAGAGGTACAGAGGCTCACTTTGACAGAGGTACAGGCTAACTCAGCTTTCCCCAATTCTGGTGAAGTCAGCTCATGGAAGACAGCCTCCTCCACATCTAAAAATTTATGTGCCAATTGCTGATTCTCCCAGAGCTCAAGGTCAATGCAATCCTGCCAGTCCAAACTTTCTTGGCCCAGGACCTCTGGAGAACTGCGGGAAAAGCCATCACAGCACTGATGACATTGAGAAAGTTACTGCCTGTGTCTGCTTCCTCAGACAAAAGAACAGGCAGGAAAGCTCAGGATGTTTCACCTGGGATTCACTGAAGTGGCTGCTGTAGGTCCTCTCCCTTTCCCGGTGCCTGTGGTCAGCTGATGACTGCACCCAGGTAGCAGATGGTTCAAGAGTTAGCCTCCACCATGTCACATGCAAACAAGCAGGAACAGAATGTGCAGGTGCAGAAATAAGCTCAATTTCTATTTGTGAGGCCTTAGATGGATAACTGGTGTCAGCAGCAATGTGATATTGTCCCCTACGTGACTTAGAGAAAAGGTGATCTGTCTGCTGGCAGACCCCACTGAGGTGCCCAGCATCCAGAAAGCAAAAGTTCATGGAAGCTTCCCTCCAAACGTCTTCAAACCCATATGTGGTAGGAACATCCAGTCCAGGGGACTAGATTAGATCTAGTCCTAAGTAAGCTCTCCCCTGCAAACACACACAGGTTAAATCAAAGTATTCAGCACCAACTGCTGTAACCTACTGATGTGCTCCTGTTGTGCCATGCTACTTGGCATTGCCAGTGACCCAGCTAGAGTTGCAGTTCCCTCTGAGTCACTGCTAAAGAGGCATCCCAGTAAGATGTCAAAGGAAGGAGTTTCATGAAATGTACCATTTATATGATGATATGAATGATTGCAGCATCCCAATACACTTTCCACAAGCTTATGGATGTTAAACCCAGTATTCTGGCCCAGTCCCAGATCTAGTATTTATGTCATGCTCACCCAGAGTCCCTCCTTATTTTCTATTGGAAACATTACAGTTCATTTCTTGCCCTGTGGCTTTCAGTGCATTTGAATAACTCCCATATTTCATCTCCTAAGAGGTTATATTTCTGGACTGAGCAAAAGGATTCTTTAGATATAATTTATACCAGCTGATGAAGTGCTCTGGAAGGAAAGACAAATTATTATTAAAAATGTAAAAAATTCCCCCCTCTAAAACAAGCCAAAACTAGAATTCCATTCCATTATATGGGGGAATGGGAAGAGCTTGGTAGCTTGACAAAATTTTAATGCATGGCAATTAACTAATAAATATACCCATTTAGAAAGCAAAATATTGTAGCAAATTGACTGGAACCTTCAAATGTGGCAAGTAGTTTAAATAAGGTGAAGAGTACACTTGGCCTAACAGTCTGTTCAAAAATGAGGCAAGGACAAAATCTGCTACATTAGAGATGCTAATGAACATGAGCATTTTAATTATATTACTAACACAATCTGACAGTAAAAACTCACCTGACAAAAGCAACATAGGTCATATGCAACACTTAACTCCACCTTAAGAGCTGCCATGATCATTTAAGTGACTCTGAAGTGGAACAAACACCTGGCCTGTATGGATGCACTGACACAAAACTCACTGGCAGCACAAATTCCTTTGGAGAGTAAACAGAATATAACACTCTCCACTTTATTAAAGAAAAAAAAAGGCTCCTGTAATGATTCTGGTCTGACTTTAATTGTGCCCTTGCAAAAACTCCTTTGTGGAAGAGACTTTATGTTTTTTGTAATGTATCTCAGATCATATTTACATACAGCACCATATTCAAGGATACTGAAACTACAGCTAATCAGAGCATGAAGAGAATATTTTCACAGAAAGTATTGATTTATATGAACTCATCACAACATTCTTCTCAGCCAAATCATAGAACTATTGTACACTAACAGCTAGAATTGTACCACTAGAAATTTCTAATCCTTGAGTTCCTGGAAACTGGAAAGGTCAATGATACTTATCTCTGGGATAGGTACATTTGTCAGATCCATCAGATGAATCATAACTCAAAAAATATTCTTTATTTATCCCAGAAAACATAACAAAGTTGTCACTTGGAATGATGGCTTCTAAACATACATTTACAATTTCAGGGCATGATTTCTGCATTAGAGTGAGCAGACTTTTAGAAGACTACTGGATGACACCCAGCTCTGACACTGGATGAAAGGGAGAAGTTTAAAAAACAAAAATGATTCTACATATCATGGGACTGATAAACAGCAACATCTAATATTCATACTAATGGAAAATATGATGCTGCATTTCAACTTTACCATCATAAGCTCTTCTCCTTTTAATTTGCTTATTATATTTTCAAACAAATTAATTTGGGAAATCCATCTTCTAACCTTAGCCTCTGTGAAGGAGGGAAGATGTTTTTCCTAACCTTCAACAGAATCTGCTTACCAGTTTCTGCAGTTCTCTGTACAACTGGCTTAGCCATATGCTTCCACCACCAAAAGATCTGCACCTTGAATCCAATAATATCTGAACAGATGACACTCTACTTTGAGTAAAAGAAAAAAAATATTATTGCCATCAAGGGCAACAGTACTTGGAATTTACCCTCTTTCCATTTTTTAACTTAGGCAGAACAGACACACTGATTTAACTATGAGAAGAAATATGCACTGAGCCAGCATCTTACAATACTTACACTACTAATTCCTCATTTACGGGCATAAATCATTGTGCTTATGTACAAAGGATGCAGAAGAGATCTTAAGCCATTCAACGACCCTAAATAAATCTGGTGCTCTCTAATAATCTTGACTCTTCTCCATCTTGCCCTCTCCCACCATGTTCCAATCTCTAGATTAGAGTGACTCACACACTCTTCAATCCTTTCCAATTTATAAATGCTGTTAAAAATGCCAAAATTGCCAATTTAATATCTTCTACCTCAACTTCTGACTAAATGTGTCTAGATAATACACTACAGCGCATCTGCTTAGAATCACAGAATAGTTGAGGTTGGAAGGGACCTCTGGAAATCGTCTGGTCCAAAAACCCCACTCAGAGCAGGGTCACCTAGAGCAGGCTGCCCAGGACCATGTGCAGTTGGGTTTTGAATATCTCCAAGGATGGACACTCCACAAGCTCTCCAGTCAACCTGTTCCAGTGTTCAACAACCCTCACAGTAAAGCAGCTTTTACTCATGTTTCAATGGAATTTCTTGTATTTCAGTTTGTGCCCACTGCACCTTTTCCTGTCACTGGATACCACTTAGAAGCGCCTGGCTTCATCTTTTTTATTCCTTCCCATCAAGTATGTATACATATCGGTAAGATTTCCCCAGAGCCTTCTCTTCTCTAGGATAAACAATCCCAGCTCATTCCTTCTTTTTTAATTCAACTTCTTTATTGAAGCTCACATTATCATGACAGCAGACAATAAATTATAACACAGAAAGGGAGCATGTTTCATTTTCAATATTAGCAAAACTGCAAAATTGAAACATTCAAAAAGGGAAAGTTTAAGTAGTTATATCAATACCTTATTTGTATACACGAAAGACCGCACAGCTACTGAAATAATGATTAATGTTACGCTTAAAAGAGGATGAGAGCAGCAGCTACAGCTTTCCAGGGATGAAAAAATATATATACACACACACACACACATATACATACATATATATATACACACACACATATACATATACATATATATATGTATATGCTTGTATACGCCTATGTTCCTAAAGTGCAAGGCTTCCTTAAAAATGGAGAGTCTCTCTGCCATAGGAAGAACACATGCATATGTGACTTGCGTGCTTGGGATCTCCTTTATATTTCAGGATTTCTTTCTGCATGCATCAAGTTGTTAAATACTCCATTTTGTTGTGTTTACAGGGAGTAAAAGTGGCTAACAAGGGTTCTTTTAGGATTTTATAATATCATAGATTCCAGTGTCTTTTATCAGTTTTACAATGCTTACAAAGATGACAGGAATTTATATTCAATGAGAGGGAGAATACGGACCCATTTACCCAACTCTTAACACTGTAAAATATTTTATAAATGGGCATTATAATAAAAATACCTGGATTGGGCTGAAAATGGGAATCAGCCTTCAGTTCTATTAGGTTCTTCTGTCCTTTTTTTCTATGCTTTAAAGTCCTCTTCAAAGAAAGTTCAACAGATCCAGGTAAACATAAAAGTTTAAGGTTGATACGGAAGTACAGAAATGTGTGTTGACGTTCATGTTCCCCTCAGGCATCAGCAGGATTTGAACAACCAGCCATTACTTCCACAGAGACAAACCCAATTCTCAAGAGCAAAACTTATAGTAAACTCTTGTTACATTTTTCTATAATACCAAACCTCTCCACAAAGGAGGATGATCTTGATTCTGAAAATCAACTATTTTGTGGATGCATCTGTATATATGTGCACGCACATTCTCAAATACATATGGAAGACATGGAATCTATGGTGTGGCAAAAGCTTTATCAGAATAAGAAACAAGGTGGAATTCTCCAAATCTGCCTGTAAGTTTTTCAGTGACCAAGACCTGAAACTTGATTTTCTGTTACCTGAAGAATAATAAATATTCATTTATTTTATTAAAATAATAAATACTTATTGAATATATGGGGGTGTGTGAAAATTCCATCTCTGAGATGAAGAGGAAATATTTCTGTTGAAGGCTGATTTACATGCAACAAGACATGGCAGTTGCTTAAGATCTGCTTAGAAATTAAGAATTTTAGTGCAAGTCCCTTGACCGGGGGGGGGGGGGGGGGGAGGGGGAATGACAGACGGCATGAACATGAAATGCTCAAGTTACATGACTGATCCTTTTATCAAATTGAGTACTACTATGTAATATCACGTGAACATACATAAAATAAAGACTAGAAGACAGACTGAGACAAAGAAAGCAACATGCAGCATTATTGTATAGATTTATCAGATTGTTTCTTTAATATAACACTCAAGTGTTACTGAGGACTAGCTGGAATTGTAAAATGCATAATTTGAATTCATAAGCTCACAGTCTTATGTTTGTTTGTTCTATTGAAATATTCTTTTCTGTATTTAATAGTTTATTATCTATTTTTAAATTGAGATTACGCTGTGGCCTCTTCACCTTGCAGAGAAGGCAGAGCATTCTTTGTGTGCAATGCAGAAACATGGGGGTTAACAGAGGGGAAGCAGAACCTTGAACCAGCTCCTGATTCCCAACAGTCCAGCTAACATCAGAGCGAAAGGGAAAAATTGGCTACTGGAAAGAGTGGCCAAACACTTCCCACTACAGAGCAACCTAAGGCCCCTGATGTGACACACTTGCACACTGCCACTCATACAGGATACACCGGAAAAGCAAGTTCATCCCAAATGTAACAGCACTATGCTAACCAGTATTTATTTATATACAGAATTAATGTGTGTGTGCACTCCCTCCTATAGCCTCTCTATAAAACACACAAGCACAAAGCACGACAGTAGTGAAGGAATCTCCCATCCTTATCCCTTCCCTCCTATGTAATGAAATAGATTTCCGACTCTTGCTGAAAGCTGGAGCCTCATTCACAGTTCTCTCACATTCACACTTTCCCTTTGCTAAAGTGATGATCAGTGCAGAGCTCTCAAGCATTAAAAAATTCTTCTGATCAGCAAAGTGAATTTCACATTACATTTCTGAAAAGCAAAATAAAGGTTTAAAATGACATACGGAAAGGAGGAATCAGCGAGTTATCCTTTGGGGAATACAAACAACAAGCATACATCAGGGTTGGCTTTGAATTTACATGCTGATGCAAGATGAACAGTGCTTATCCTTGTAAGACAAGAAATTAGACTCCTTTCTTAGTGGTAAATGATAATAGGAATATTTCATGATTTCTCAGTTTCTATCTCCTAGTCTGTACATTTATGTGTCTCTACATACTCATGCTTCTACATTTTTTCCTCACAGTGATTAAAAGGAGTGGACAATCAGTGCCTAGAATGACCCTGCACAAAAACAACATACTGTAACCCGAATTTAACAGTGTGAATTGTTAGCTGGGCAGCGCTAGCAGACATTGCTATTCCTCCAAAAATACACTTGCTGAATGCCACAGAGAAGTTGCTGTGGCACTCGTGTCCGGGTTCACCGCAGGAAATACTTACGTGATGGTGTCAATCATATCCAGTCCCATTTCAACACAGCAATGGGCATGATCTGTTTTGGGTTGGGTCAATCCTGATACACAGTAATAACAGTCCCCTAGGATTTTTATCCTTCTGCAGTGGTTTTCCTTTAATAAAAACAGAATGGGAAAAGTTTTACTTTTCATATAAATATTCTAATATTTACAGGAGAAGATCTTCTCCAATAATAGGAAATCATTCAGGTAATCCTTTTGTTGTCAAATTAAATAATCTATAATTCATGAAATTTGGATTCCCTTTACAGAACAACTGACATATATAAATAGATATGTATATATATTTGTGTATGCACATGCATGCATATATAGATAGATAGATATAGATATATACATATATACTGGAGATCAGCCCAGCACTGTTCAGCACACATGGTGTACCATTCATTGACATGGTTGTGAACAAAAATGACCAAAATGAAACACTATCTATTCTCTTCCTCTCATATTAGGTCAGTATGAATTCAAGATTTGCAATGAGACTTTATGTCAAACCAAAAGACTGAAGCCAAACACCTACTGAATTTTGGGAAAAGTTCATATTGTTAAACTCTAGTGGGAAAAGTTTGTATTGTAAAGTTGTAGGTTTTTCATTCAAATCCTGTTCCAGCTTACAAGGAAAGATGATGTATTTATCTCTAAAGGTACACAGAGCTGTGCATTACAAATCCATAAATCACAATTTACAACATAGCATGCTCATTCCCAGTTGAAATATGACACACTTGGAGATCAGAAGATAGAGTCACCTTTCATTACCATTGAATTTATCTCCTATTTACAAACAGTGTAAATTCTACAGCCAGAGAAATCTGGCTAAATCTCTCAGGTTGGGATGTGATGATTGCTGTATTAGCCTGAGCAGAAAGTTCATTTCTCAACACAGAGCACATAAAGTGCCTTTAACAAAGCGTTGGAGTGGGGGTACTTCTACAGTCTCTGCACTGTTCTCAAATACATATCCAAGAGATCCAATGGTCCCTTCCCAATCACACCTGTACACAAATTTACTACTTATTTAGTCAGAATACTGAAGAAACCTATATATCTGGAAATTCAATGCAATTTTACTGTATTGTAGCACAGAAAGCTATAGGAACAAGTAAAATATGAGGAGACAAGAATAAGTGATGGTATCCCTTGAAGCTAGACTATGACAGCTTCTTCCCCATTTAGAGTCTGGCACAAAAAAGTAAATGACCTGGTTAAAGGAATACACCTTACACAGCTGGGGCTATGCAGATAAGTTCCCTGCAAAATTACCTGGTGTGAATATGATAAGAAAGGATTAATAAAAAAATAGTTTATTTTCCCCTGAAGCGGTTTGCTCGATAGACTTGACTTCAGTGGCACAGAAAAGGGAAAAAAGTCCCCCCCCCCCAAAAAAAAAGGGGAAAAAAAGTTTCAAAATGTCTAAAAAAATGGCCTAATCATACCAGTTCAGGTTCTCATATGACCGCATATTCTCATTCTGTCTCCTGCCTGCAAGAATCAAAGGCTTCCTGATTTGACCACGCTCTCCACATCACTACCCTTAATCCAGCTCAGAAGCAATGGTTGTGTCTACAGCGATCCCCTTCTCTCTGACATGTCATATACAAGTGGTCAGGGCTTGTTATTGCACACACTTTCAGCTGCAGGCGTTCCCATGCCTGCCTTCTTTGTAAATGTTTCTCAATATTGAACAAATATTATAAAATAATAATTACCTCTGTTCAGGCTTGGAAGAGGGCATGCAAACACTGTTTGGGGAAAATGGTCTGTCCCTTTTTTTTATGTGCATGCTAATTAAGCAGGAAATCCACATCTTGAATCAAAGAAGAGTCATCTTTTGGGTATGCTTAACTAGTATGGAAGGCTTTTCTGACAGTGTCTGCTTAATGTTTCTTTTGCTGTACAGCAGGGCTTTAAATATACCACTATTTATCATTCCTAATATATATTTTAATGAATGTGAGCATAATTATTCTGGAAGCATTATCACTGGGGTCTTGGAGTATTCCTGCAGCCTATAGTCAGGAAAGGCCTCACAGATTTTACCTGGAGTTTTATTTCATTATTCTGAGATACTTGGCTAAATGGTATTATATAAGTAGAAGAATTATTGATACAAACAAGTAATATTCAGACCTCAAAATTCAATCGGACACAAAACAGGCCTTCCAACTCAAGGTTTTTGAATAGAAACCACTAGGTTTTTTAATAGAAACCACTAGGTTTTTTAGTTGAAACCACTAAATTACACTGCCAAAATAAGCCATTTTTTTAAAATTGTGGGCAAATTCTGAAGCAGTAGAGGGTACTTAGTAGTTAAGGCTGGAACCTGCTTTCCAAAATAAATCCAGTTTTGGCCCACACCTTACAGTCCTCTATAAAGCCCTTTTCATCTTCAAATTTGGTATGCACGGTCTGTGGCTGGGCAATGACTATTTGACCCAACTGAAAAATATTCAGAAAAGCCATTTCAGTAATATAGGATGTAGACTATGCATGTGTTAATGGACCAGTGATCTATCCTCTTTAGTGCCTACCTGCAAAAAGGCTTATTTCAAAAGACTTGGTTTTCTTAGACAGCTTACTGCGCTAGATAGCAGTACAGTGGATTTGATAAAGGATTACCCCAAATTACCCTGGCACAGTACAGCCTAGCAGACTGGGAGATGTTTCAAGAAAGGGAAACCAGGACAGAGCTCGATCCATAACTACTTTTCCAAGTCACTTCACTCCTTATGCAAGAGAAAAAGAAAAGGAAAAGGAGGACTAAAGCATTTTCTGGAGATGTACTAATTTTGATGGAGGACATGTGGCTAAATCACCTGCTGTTTTTGAAACCACCACTCTGTTCCTTGTCAGATGTTATCCTCAGTGTCTTTATTTTTAACAACCAATTAATATACAGTAATCTCTAGCAAAATTGTTTGTTTTCTTATTCTCACCATGTGAGGCTGATTTCCAGGAAGGATAAGCAGTGCAGCTTTGCAAGAACAATCTTTTTAAGGATTGATATGCAAATTAACAAAGCAAACCCTTTTCCTCTCTTTGTTTTGTTTCCTCAGCAACTGCCAAAAAAGCCCATGACTCAACAATATTTCTCAGATTTGGTGATATGAGATGAATTCAAGTGTGATAGTTATAAATTCCAGTCACATTTGATATAAGCAATGCCTGTTTAGAAACAGCTGATAATTTGGTTTTAGGCACATGATAAAAAGCACCCAAGATTGCTAGCATTTTCAGTACGCTGCATTAGCCAGGCAGCTTGCCCACCTGCGGTGTCTCACTGAATTATTACCAAACTGATCTGCAGAATTCCACCCGGCTAAGACAGAATATGCAGAGGATCCTTTAAAGTTGTTAAGAGCTTTCTTTACACTTCCAACCAAACACTTTATAAACCAGTTCATCTCTATCCATTAGGTAGACTGGGGGAACTTTGTGTATCAAAGAACTCTGCTGTTTGTTGTTGTTGTAGGAGTTATTTTTTTAATGTATTTTGCAAAAAAAAAAAAAAAAGTCTGCCAACTTCAGATGTAAAGCTGGAAATCCAGACCATTAATTCCATATCCTTGTACTACACAAGTCAAATTTTGTTTCATACTCTAAGGATAAGGATTATTAAAAGCAAAATAAAGGGAAGAGAATTTACAGGCTGTGAAAAAAGACTGTCTCAAAGCTATAGCAAAGTTTAAGGAGTTTTCAGACCTCTCCCAGCAGAATACATAAGTGCACAACTAGGTGTTCTCTTGAACAGCAATGCTGTGTTGAATAAGTGCTTAGTTTTTTAAATAAGGATCTTCCTCAAATGCCAAATTCTAATAATCCAGAGACATTTTTAGACCTTTTACTGTTGTTGCTGTTGCCCTTTTTTTTTTTGGTGGGGGGGGAGTGGGGAGGTTATCCAGGTAAGTAATTGCTTCTTACATGAATAAATCCAAAGGCATTTATGCTCAGAACATTTTTTTTTTCTTGTAACACTGTGTGGTAGAAGAACAGCCTCTTCGAAGCTTTTGTTTATTTTACAAATGGCAGATACCAATGCAGGAAAGAGTCCCTGCTCTGCCCTCTGCCACTGCAACAATCTCTTTATGTTCTTTACATATTTGTGTGCCATCGTGGTATACGAGCACCTATCAAAGTGAGCCAAAAAGGAAGATCAGGTATACAACAACTAAAATGAGCAAGATTTTAAAAGCTAAACAGAATTTCTCTTTCTCTTAACTCCATTAGCTGCAGTGGAACTACACCAGGGATGAACCTGACTGTGTGACTTAATTACAATATATTTTATGTTTGCTGTACACATCCATCTCCTTTTCTGCAAGCTTCCAGCAACCTGATTTGTGTGTATGCTCTTCAAACTTTTATTGTCATGCCCTTCTGGAATCACAGTCTATGAGTAGGAGGAATTTTATTTATCTATAAATTAGAAACACATTTCTTTGCTGTTTCTCCCAATAACAACTAAGCTAAGGCACATCAGCTAAGGTACATGAAGAGCAGCTTCATCATATTCAGCCAGTTTGGACTTAGCTATGCTGTACAGAGCAAGAGAAAAGATTAAGAGGGCCTATGAAAAGATGTAGATGCAGTAATTCACAGTTTGTCTAACTCAGACCCTACCAGTCCTACACCCTTTCCTTGAATGCTCTGGGACATGATCAGCAGTAACATTCAGTTCTGCTTAGGCTAGAGAAATGTGAACAACAGTTTGGTCACTACCTTGGATGCCTAATGATTACAAAGCCAAAACCAACATGCATGCAGGTTCAGAGCATTGGAGTAAAAGGCAGGGAATCTTTTAGGCATGGACTTGCACTGAAGGCCTCTCTCTCTCAGAGGCTCAGGTATCCTTGCCAAACCTCAGACTTTTGGCCACAGGCGTCTGCTTCAGTGAGACCTCTGGGTACAGCCCTTGCATAGATGCAAAGTATCACAAGAGCAGGTCCGCATACAGGGGAGAGAGGTGCTCTGCCAGTGCAGGGAGCAGCTCCCGTGTTCAAAAACCTGCCTCCCTCCCCCATCCATTTGTTGTCTGAAATTGTTTCAATGAGGGAAAGAAAAACATTTCCTACTCCCTTGAAAGGGACACTATTAACTCAATGTTTCCTTCACCTAGCAAAGAGACATCTTGGGGAGAGGGAAACCACCAAAATGAAAATCTCAGATGGCTCAATTTCTCACGGGGAGTAGAAATACCTCCAGGAGTGATAGTGGTGGGCTATGAAGGATGAAAAGGACATTCACATCACTCTCCTGACCCTCAGAATGCTGCAAGGAGCTTCAACACTGTGGCAAGCCAGTACCGCAGAGGGGGAAAGAGCCCATGGTCACCTCTCTCACAGCACATTCAATGAGCCAAAGGAAAGATCAGTGACCCTGAGAAAGGAGTTAGGGCACAAGTACCTTCATGTTCTTTCTTTCCTTCCATATTTTTCTTATGTTTCTCCCTTCTTGGTTTATCAGTCAGTTTCTTTTTTGAAAGCCCTGTTCCAGAACTTCCTTTGGGCAGTCTGCTGTGCTCAGAGCCAGACTGTTTCTATCAGGTAGGCAAAGCAGATCAAATTTGCAGCTCAAATAATAAGCATGGCACCATGGATTTCAGTGGAACTACACTAATTTATACCAGCTCTCCCTCTACTCCTCAGGGACCCAAGACCTAACTCAATGGCCCAGACCAAACACATCACAGTTACAGTTCTTGCTTAGTGATTACAGAATAAAATGACTATTAGGAAAAAAAAAATTGCTCTAAAACTCCCCCCAAATGTAAATAGCAATAAAATACACTCGATATTTATCTGTCTTCACAAGTCTAGACTTAATGTTGCTTCCACAGAGGTCAGTGAAACATTACAATTAGAGTGAGAACAAGATAAAAGTTACCACTCAGACATCAGTCTATCTTATTTTCAGTGTACTCAGCATATTCAGCATATTTAAAATCTACAGCACATTATGCCAGAGTGCTATTAATCTCAATAGAAAATTGGCTTAGAAAGCTTTGAATCACTCTAGAAGTTAGCAGTTTATCTATATTACAGAACTGTATAAAGACACTAAAGAGACTTGCAGAATGAACAGTATTTTCTACTATATTTTCTAAAGCTGGAATGTTATCTCTATTTGATTTTATTGAATTTTTCCATAAAATTAGAAAAGAAGTGAGAAAAACAATATTTTGGCTGTTATGCTGCACAAATATATGCATCCATACATATAGATGTGTGTGTATACACACATGCCGTTCTGCAAATTTACCCACATCCTCTCACATACATATACAATAATGCAAATTTAAATATTCAGCTTCTGGATTACTATTAACCAAGGTGGTTCAACTTGACAGTTGCATGGGCCAGAAGCCAGTTTTAGGTCCCTCGTTCAAGACATATGAACACAGCCTGTTAGAAGGTATATGGGTGTTGATATCTGTTTCCAGGCATTGCTAGTCCACCTCTTCCTTTATGCAGAGGTATAGTGACTTACAGTTTCAAATGTGAACTTACTGTTCAACTTTGAAATTATTCAGAGGTCTGTATTTTGTCCGTTGAGTGCAATTGAACAACACTGTACCAAGTTATTAAGTACTGTGAATTGCGAGAATGAGAAATCCTTTGTAAGAGACCAGTTTATGTTCTTGATATTTATACTTTCCTGCCATATTAAATTTTCTTATAAAATTAAACAAAACAAAAAATCTACATAAAGGAGAACCCAGTGAAAATCTCTTAGAGTGTGGAAGTATTCACAAAGGATGCAGAAAAAATACCAGATCAGTGAATTCAGAAAAAGAGTAAAAAGAAATGGTTTTAGATTCATATGAAGACACTCCTTAGAAAGGGCCCTCCTTCTCTATCAAGGAAAAAAAAGAGCCTAGTTAAGCTCATCAGCTAACTTAGTCTGTTGAAAATCCTCCAGAGTTGCCTCACAATACATGCAGCTTCCATTAATGACAAACAATAGTTTCACTTTTCTTAGTTTACTTTCCCCCCCTCCTCCAGTAAAGCAAAAAAATTGCCATTACTACTCTTTGTAGTATCTAAGTCTATTTTAATAACTGTGCTGAATATGAGCCACAAAATGCAATAGATTATTGAATCAGGCTCATCAGATAAAGTAAGTTCGTATTCAAATTCTGACTGTAGTGAAGCGATGTGGAAATTAGCAGTAGTTTCACTACACCGCAATCTTCCAATAGCAATAACAACTTTGAAAAACTCTCTGGACCATAAGAAGATTTAATTTTATCCTGTCAATTACTGTATACACATTTTAATATTTCTTCTGACCCAGTTTTTGAGATGTGGATTTAAAATCTGAAACAACTATTCTGCTAACCTCTTAACAAAAAAATGCCTGCAATAGTAACTTTACTAAGTTACACTAGTTCTCTCATGTTCACTAGTCCCAGCGTAAAATATTCCAGACTGAACTAACTGCAATGCTCCATCGAGTTCAATTTAACAGGGTAATGGAGACATTTTATAGCACTAACAGTGAGTATAGACTTAACAAGAAGAGCTTTAGCTTTTACAGGATTATAGAAATAATAGAAAACAAATCTGATTACAATATAGGAAGGACCACAGCAAATGCCTCAGATGGTTCTGACTGAGGAAAATTGGCCATGTCCAGTTGAGCATATAAGGCCTGTAATTTAGTAATACATTTGTGAAGTCATGAAACATTATCTGCCATCGTGGGAGCCATACAGTGCATGAAAAAATGTAGAATTATTTAGGATAGCAATAAAATGGAAGACATTTTGCTTCACGTCCTTTCCCTCAATGTTATTGGCAATTTTACATGTTAATCTGCAATAACCTACTGGCTCTTGGCCTTTCTCTTCTGTACATTTCCATTCCCACCATAATGTTCCTCTCTTCTCCACATGGAGACTAATTTAACAAGACTAGAAGGTTAAATGCTTTCAGTCCTTGAGGATGAGAACCTGTTTAACAGTCATGTATGTTAATTTACCTGCTTGAAAATGATAAAGCGTCTTAGCAAGGAATACAATCATCATGACTGATATGCATGCTTGTCCCCCAACCAGCTGCTCTTAAGTATCATTTAAGATACTCTCTTTTTATGAAAAAAAGCATATCCCAGGAGAAATAGTCCTAAACCAAACACGTTACAAAAGGTTGAAAAATTAAGCTCTAAAAGCTCAGGAAATGGAAAGGATATTTTTCCAAAATGCTTCTAACACAGTAGAGAGTATTTAAAAAGCTGTCACTTTTGTGTAGAGACCAAAATACGAAAAGCAGTCATGCTCCAAAGGGAAAAGCAGGGAAAATCTTCAAGGTGTGATCACTAGAAATGGCCATTCCCTTCAACTTGGCAGAATTACTGAAATATGCTGCCGTGAGAAGAACTAGCGAGATGCTGCAACAGCTGGCTATAAAGGAAGCAGTTTCTAGAGACATTTCCAGAGACTTCAAGGAGATAAAAAGTCTGGCTTGAGAAGAACAAAGGTGACTCTCTGAGGACAGTGCTGCAGGCGCCCAGAGTGAGAGGCATGGTCCTCCCCGGCCAAGCAGACACCCTGATGGCTGCTGCCAAGGGCCTGCCCTGCATAACAGGGCTGTGCAGAGCACTCCTCCGCAGGCAGGGTAATAGTCACCTCTTCTAATGTTACACAGCTAAAATGAGGCACCTGGGTTAATCAACCAAATTGCCTCGATAATTAATGAAATGAAGCAGGCACTTCTAGAGTGCAGTTAGACATCTCCCTTGGATGACACAGATTGAACCTTAGAAATACCTTTCTCTATGCCGACTACAGTTGTCTAAACAATTGGTTTCAGTACAAATGCCCATGCTGCAGGTATGTACAGTTAATCAGAATAATCCAACATGGCCCTATATAAAGATGCAAGTCTCAAATTTCCAGAATATGAGCTCAAGAAGAACTCGGTAAAATTTTACCAGGAGCATCCAAACCAAGATGAGAATTATGACACACAACTGACATACCAAGCAAAGTATCTTCCAACACAAAAGGTACCATAAAGAAAGTCAGGGTGGTACCTGCCCACGGGTATATTCTTTACATATTTACATAAAGTGTGTGATGTAGCTTCCCCCAGGGAAATTGTCCCACAGATGCTGCAGTATAACGGCATACACATTATCCGTCACTGATCGTATCAGTTATATAGGCACTTGCACAAAAGACCACTTTGATTTAGGGTAGCTAGCTTCCCTAGGTTTCGCTAGAAGATCTCTCCAGCGGGCAGTTCAGAAGGGGACTCAAGCTCAGCAGCCTGACCTGCCTCGGAGGGATCCTGTCACTGCCCTGCCTATTAAAGGGGACCTGGGGAGACAGGTCTCCTTAAAACTAGCCTTTGTAAATATCGCTCCCCTAGTGCACACTTACCACCGCCACAAAGAAGGGTTAAGTGTGGTCAGTTATATCCACCTTTTCTAATATGAACTTCCCCATTCAAACCAGCCTGCAAAAGTTTATATATTTTATGTTTTAAAAATATATCATAATTATCAGCATATAAACTAGAAGTGTTGTATAGACTCTGTAGATACAACTTCTTAAAATGACTGCTTCTAGGAATAGCTACTTCTATAGCACAGCAAAGGACTGACTGCTCTTGACACAGTCCAAAAAAACCCACAGGAGCTGATTAAAAATGTAAGTTATTGATGCTTTGCCTAAGACCCAGTGGCAATGTTATTAAGTTCGATATCTTTGAGGGAGAACAGGTACAAAAGCCACTGCAGCAACACAGAAATTTCAAATGGAAATATACTTAAAAGCAAAGAAGGTAATCAGGAAAAGATCCTAAATTATGGAAATAAATAAAAATAGATTTAGCCTACAAATATTGACAGAGCCTGAAGGCATATTTCACTGCAAATGGAAAGGACAACAGGAAGTTAAGTGTGTCAGTTTGGCTAAGTGATGAGATCCCCAAAGTGACATGAACAAAATCTTTCATTCAGAATACTGAAATCCTACTCTAGCAGTGTCCTTGTAAAACAGAATAAAAGCATTTATTCTTGACCTCTTGTAAAAGGAAATTCTTAGAAATCCAAGTTGCAATAAGACAGAAGTTGAAAGGGAAATAGCTAAATCTGTAAACACAAATGGATTCTCCACATAGATCAGACACAGGAAGTATGTGAGGAAATCTACCAGGGAGAAGAAGAATTAAAACAAACCAAAACTTCTGTGAAATGCATGCTTGTTTCTTTGCATTCATCTTTACCATGCAGGATGCTCTGGAAATGCCTCTTCTTTTCTATTAACATGACTTATCATAGTGAAAATATTTTGGGTATTTCTGAAATGTATCCAAAGGTGATGGAGTTGTGACCATGACAGTACCTGACCAGAGGCATGTGCAATTCTGAATGATGCTATTTGGGTAACTGTAGCCTTGAAAATCTCCCTCATTCACGGTAAATCCATGCCACAGCTCAAGCATCAAGAGAAGATACACTGAAATATGTAGTGCATTAAAGCAAGAAGTCACCCAGCCTAGATGCCGTATGTCCAAGAGTTTCTCATGAATGTAAGAAGAATACAATGCAAATGATTATATTTCTCTCAACAAGAATTTTTATATGTTCCTCTGAAGCATCCAAGTTCTGGCCAAATTCAGACACACTGCCAAAAAGCGGAGACTAACTATTTTGGTCCTGAATGGCAAAGCAAGATCAGGAGAATGAAAAAAAGTTTTGCAGTTTTCCATAGGTTCTTCAGCGAGGCAGTGGTACAAACCATCCAGAGTCAAGACTCTGTGTGAGCATTGATCACTATAGGATTTTAATTCTTTTGCATCAACAGAGAGGAAAAGTGCTACTAAAACAGCATCTTCCAATGTGTCAATGCCAAAAAATGCCAAGACTGTCTTCATGAGATTCCCAACAAATATATGCTGCATTACACTTCCTCGCTCCTGTTACTATACTTCCCACAGTGGTGACAGGGATTTTTTTAGGCATTACAGTTGTAAGACGGCACAATTATTTTAAGCAAGGGCTGTCACAACTTGCCATTTGCAGTTGCCATTCCTTCCTAAGAACCAGCTCATAGATCACAGGGACCATGCCCATCACCGCTACCTTATTCTTGAGATTTCTTAGAGGTTCCTTCCTCCCTCATCATTCTGAATACTAATGCAGAACACTATTTTTAAACCAGCACAGTCCGTACTTTGAACTAATAATGAACATCTAGAAGTTGTTTAATCAGATCAGAATCCTTCCAAAAAATTACAGATCTCTGCACATTTCTTCTGACTGCAGGAGACACAACAACTCGTCTCCCGTTACTACGGCAGAAGGCGACAAAGAGAAGCTCATACTTTCTGCCCTTAATCACACTCTGATGCAGCACAGTATGAACTAGAATGACATGTAAATAGCAGTTCTTTCCCACATTGCTGAAAGAAGGCAGGAGATTTATTTTCAGATTTGGAAAGAAAATGCATGCAGATTGAACAGAAAGCTAAGGCTTTTTTTTTTTTTTTTTTTTAGCTCCTTCACTGTCTCTGATCTATTTCTTCCCTACAAAGAACTAACCCAGCGGCAAGAGCTGGCATCTGCCTGGTACCCTCGCGTCATGTGTCATTAACACTTCCAGTTAGCTGCACCTGCCCAGGGCTACAGGAGCAAGTGTGGTGCAGCAGCAACCTCCCTGGCTTCAGTGCCATGTCATATCGGAGGCGCGTGCTTTTGTGCGTGAGTGTGAATGACCCTGTGTTGTGCCACAGCACTGCCATGTACAGCACTGCCTTGTGTTTCATGGCTACAATTACTCCACAAATGATGGGTATTGTAAGTTTATAAAGGGTTTACTAGATGGCTTGTTGCCATTTGGAGGATGAAATTCAGCAATGAAACGAAAGTGAGAGTGGCTATTTGAACTTTTCAAGACATTTCTTGCCAATGCTCAGCTACAGGGTAGTCCCATTCATTTCAAAACTACACATCTCTGACCTATTCTGTGCTGGGGCCCTGTGATGAGCATGGCCAGGCATTCCAGTCATGGATTTGTTACACAAGCGTTTATGAGTAAATCTGTTACAAATTCACATCAAAAAATGCCTCCATTGTCTCTCTACTCAGCATCTAAGTTAGCCTTCTGTTTTTCCTAGAAAAGGGAGCCATAGATGCAAAGCATCCACAGTATTCAGAGGTCTCATGTGGAAGGCTATAATGAGGAGAAGTGAGCTCGGATGGAGGAAATGTGGATGCTGTTTACGTTCGAGACCTGAGGAAATACATGCTCTAGGCTGCTGTGCAGAGTCAGAAGAGGAGATAGGTGCATAGTGGAGGGGTATAGGTTATGCAGAGGTGATATTTTCGCACAGCAAAGGCTATGAGGACAAGGCTGGCAAACAAGATAGATTTGATTAAGTTTCTCTTTGTCCTAACAAGGCTGTTTAAGGGGAAAACACATTTTCAGCATATTGTTAAATGTAATTTGAAATAAGATGTGTGAATTTATTCAGGCACATCCATTCCTCTCATTTCTTGTCAAATGCTTGTCATGCTCATGTACTATATTTCTGCAGTACCATTAGACTGGAAGAAGTCATAGACAGGGAACATTTCTCTCATTTTCTTTTTCCTTGGGGAATCTGGTACAATGCGAGTGCAATGACCAAAACATAAGCATCAGTAATAATATGGATCCCATTTTGCCTGCAATAGTCTCTCTGAAAAGCTACAATCATTTATTTGACACATAGTGCTCTCTGTGAAGAGCCAAGTTGAGTCTCTAAATTTTTGTCATCATGGAAAGTAGTTTTCTGTTGTTGTACCTCCAATATTCATACTTTCCATTATCCTATTTTTTTCCATGCAGGATAGAAATGTAAATATTGAAATATTCTTTCCATTTTGTGTAAACAAGACCAATGAAGAACACTGATGGCCTCCAAGGAGGAGGAAGAAAAGCATATTTAAAAATAGGAACTTCAGATTCTTTCCTAAACATTTAAAATGTGTTGTTTTCTCTCCAGAATATTAATCAAGAATAGAAGTTTTAGAAATTCATGACACACAGGGCTAAATCAGTCTATTACAGATTTCTAACATATGTAACTCATGTATCATTATGCAAAAGGAAATTTGAATTAAATTGAAAAAAGAATGCTGTACTTACTGTGGCTAATTCATCAAACTTGCCAAAGAGTTCATTCAGCAGCTTCACCAGTTCTTGGGCAGTGCACTGTGATGCCAGACTAGTGAACCCCACAATGTCTGCAAACAAAATGCTGTAAAGAGAAGGTAGAAAGCACAGAGATATCAGTACAGAAGACACCTTCACATTTTCATTATCCTCTTTTACAGCCCAAATGTGACCCAAAGCACAAACCCAAACAAGTTCTGAAATGCTACCAGTAAAGTGCTACCTGAAATAAAAAAGCAAAGACTAATAGCAGAGAACTGGGCATGAGTTTAGTGCTGATAATTGTTGGGCTGCCGTGGAGAGAGTCCTGGGACACTGCTCTATGTCTCTGTGACCCATCTAAGTTATACGTAAGGCAAAACACCTTATTCAAGTGTTTACCCTCCGAGTACTTCAGGAACATAGAGCACAATTACTTTTCTTTACAGAATGTGAATCAAGACACAAGGGAGGCTAAACAGCTTGGCCAAGTCTTGTTAAATCTGTGGTAGAGTAAGGAAAGAAATGTAGTCCTCCAAGTCCATGGCTAATGGCTTCAACTTCGGATATGCCTTAATACTTAATGGGAGGTCTAACTTTTCGGCATTTCAGTTAATCTTTGCAGATATTGTGAGGCTTAATGACAAACACTTGCAAAATAGTTGGAAGAGCTAAGGTATTGGATTCAAAACAGGAAAGCAGTGTTCAGCTATTTCCTTGCCAGCCACAGCGAGAGCCTGCAGCACCCTGTGGAAGTGCCCAGGTGGATCCCAAAGACGGGTCTTGTGCTGATATGGTTCCACGGCCAAACTGACAAACCTGGCTCAAGGTTTATTAAGCACTGCAAGACATGAGTAAATAACTTGCGTATGGTAGCTCTGTGATGTGGTTACACTGCTCCAAGTCAGGAGCTAGCACGCACACTGCTGGGTCAGACTTCTTTCACTGTGCTGCATCGCTCAGGTAAGTGTCCAGCTTCCATCAACATTCAGCAAGTTTTAATGTACAACAGTTTATTCTGCTTTAATAATACATCCCTATCCATCTGTGATAAGGGAAGAGACTTGAAAAAAATACTACAGTTACAGAGAGAATAAAAATTCCGCTGTTGACCCTGGAACTGATCCTTTTAACTATTTCAATTCCTTCATCCAGTGGCACAGGCCCAGCGCCAGCTGCAGAAACCTAATACATTTATCTCCAACACCCAGATTATAAACATCAAATAAGTGTTTATTTATCCAAATGCTAACAAACAGTCCCATGCCACATGGCCTAGGTATACTTGACATAATGTAAAACATGGCTTGGGAACTATAATTTAAGTTACACATTACAGACTCCTCTTCCCCTCAACAAACCTTCACTCTGTGGATAAAATAACTGGTGCTAGAAAAGCAGGACTAACAAATCTACTATTTCCAGGCCACCATCACCCAGCCTGAACTCTCACACAAAGCCACAAAAAAGAACAAATACAGCCCCATTCCGTTTAACCCATTAACCCCAAAATCCTTTCTCCACCAGAACAGGTTAGCTAACACATCCCAACACAAAACTAACTCCTCCAAAGTTTAATGGCTTTAATCTACAAACATGGCATACATGCTGTCATATTAAACCTTGGGGTGCACTCTTCACTCTTTTCTTCCTTGAGCACGCTTTATGAAAACGCTGATTAAAACTGCCCTGGTTCAAGAGAAGAATAGCTATTTCATTCTTACACTATTTAAACATCAAAAAAAAAGACTTCTTAAAATAAGATATTCAGCATTTCAGCATTTAGTCAATTGTACTATTTTGTGCCTCTGCTGTCGTGAACGTGAACCACCCTGGTAATGGATGAGGTAAAAGGTATTAACAGAGTACAATAAAAGCAATAATGCCAATGAAGTGCTCTGCGTATTTGCCCATGAAGATCTAGTCATTCACTTAATTATGGATTGACATCCTTGTTGTCTGACAGCCCTAGGCTGATCTTTCTGGAAATTCATCAGTCAATGTCATATCATCCTTCTAAATTCCTTAAAGGTTTTCAGATGTACTTAAATGTACACCAAGGTCTTCCATACAGTCATCTAACCCATTTGCTTTATGATCTATGTTCACATCTCAATTCATATAGCCACAAAGAAAAAGGCACAGGGGAAAAAACAATTGTTGCAAACCAACATATCATGTAGTATCCAGATTTTAATTAGATATTATTAGATGTGGGAAAGAGTAGCTGCCCAATATTTCCCACAGAACCAACAATTTCCACTCGAAAAAATTAGCATTGTGTTTTTTTTTAGACCTTGAATGTAGTAAAACTGTATCTGTTTACCAAGGTGTCTACAAATAAATCACTCCAGTGCTGTCACAAACACACAAAACAGAAATGTCAAGCATTTAAAGAGACTATATACTCATGTGTTAACAACTAACAGAGCAACCAATACACTGCTGATACATACAGTTACATCAAAAAGTCTCAATTACTTAAGCATGGAGCACAGGAAATGTATTCACATATCATCATTCATTTAAAAGGAAAGTTATTTTACATACAACTACCTTAGTAAGTCAGTATGGTATCCTTACTCATCCTTTAAACATTTTAAGAGAGTATTTATTGGTGTCTTTATTAATTCTTAGTGATCAGTGTTTGATTCAAAACACTGGTAATTATGTGCCAAACTGAAGTCCAACCCAAGGACACACAATACATAACTGAACATGTAATACAAAAATTTTGGTAAAACATGTAATTATAGTGTGCTGAGACAAGACCAGGGTTATGCTTGTGAACAATTTTGTACCATACTATATATTTTAAAGCTAATGGAATAGGTTAGGCAGCCTGACCACTGTTACACTTCTTTGGCATAAGGTGTTTTTTTAATATTTGTAGCTCATTTTTTAATTTTTAATATAATATTCTTAAAACTTGCAAAATATAAAACTTCTGTGCCTGAAAACTGTGGAAATATCTCAAGTGCTGGACAAGGCACAGTGCAAGGGGGGGCAATGCTTTGAGTATACGCCCTGCTTTTTTTTAAGAGCAAATTCTGCTCGCTTCTACCACCACAAAATGTTAAAATCATAGCAGTTGCTGAATTTCTTTTGAATGCCAACTGAAGTACACAAGAGCAAAAGCAAGGTCTCAGCATGGAAGGTAGAAAGCCTCCAGTGGATGAGCAGGGGCTTTACAGACCCAAAGCGTGTCCCTGTCTGAGAGCCTGCTGTTTCCACAGTCTGTTGCCATGCAGGGGGTGGGCAGTGCTGAGGGCTGTGAGTTTGTTTGATGCACACTGAGCTCTAATATCCTAAAAATAGAATTGAAACTCATTAGCCAGTTTGTTTTATTTTAGCTAGCATGCTGACCAATATTATCTTCCGCACTCCTTCACCTGTCTGTGTCCATCTGCTATCTCTTCCTTTAGTACTTGGATTACAAGTGTTTTGGGCCAGCAACTACACTTGTTCTTTATTTTTACAATGCCTTAAAAAGAGAAAAAAAAAGTGAACCTTGGTCTGCAACAACTGTTTTTGACTATGGAGGTAAAACACCCACCTGATGCAATACACTTTTTTTTTCTGTTATGCCTTGCTCAGGTTTTTGGAACATAAAAGATACAGAAGGCAGGAGGTCAGGAGGTGGTAAAATCAACTACATGGGGTGAGAACAGATTATAATGCTTGGTAGGGCCATGGAATTCATAAGGTTACTAAAGAGAGAAATTATAAGATATACAATACCAGAATTACATTGATAAACCATGCCTGAACTGTTTCCAAGGCCAAGCAATATTTGAAAAGTCCAAGACCCTACCTATTTGTTAACAGAACACAATTCAATATTCAAATTCCCTTTCCTCTGATTTGGATATATTAACCACACGAAAATAACGAGTCTTAAACTTAGGCCAGGTCTACATTGGTATACTTAGGAAAGTTAAGACAAATTAACCACAATAGTGACATCAATGTTAAGGCATATTGATCTCTCATGTAGATACGGTCATTCAATAGCAAAGTAGCCTTGGTTCACTGTAACTTAATTGCTAATCCCCATGGAGGTCTGCATCCTCAAGAAGCATTAGTCTAGAGTGAACTAGGGCTACCCTGCTTAGGCATGAAAGCATCCATGCAACGGTACAGTATACAAAGGGACGCTTCACACTGATTGCCAAGGGCTTTTTCTTTTTTAAAGGAAAATAGTATTAAAGTATGTAGCAAAAAGCAATGACAAGCTACACATTAACAATTGGTTCTCTTAATGCCTTCTCAGGGATATGACTCGCCCTTCTTTAATTCCACAGAATTCTTAACCATGCCTTAGAGGGGACACTGATTAAAAACCAGCAAAACAATCTCAATTAAACTGTGTCTGTTAAAGAAAGAAGAGAAAAGAAAATGAGAAGAAAGTGAAAACAATGAACAAAGGCTACTTTTGTTTGTTCAGCAATGAGACTTGCACACGATTCAAGAGCAGCTCTCCGTGACAAGTGATGTATGATGTGATGGTTAGCCAGGCTAAGTAGTTCTTAGGGGACTAAGACTGGCATTGCCTCGTTACCCAGGGACTCAGAAATGCTCTCATTCCTCAGTCCCACAACTGAACCGAGGGGACCCTGAGGAGCTATTATTCTCTCTTGCTTGTGGACTATACCAAAAACGCTACGTTCCTTATGCTCTCTGGGATATTCAGTATTTGTCCTGTAGTTTTCAGTCATGTGAAGATTTTACTAAGTTGATAGGGTTGGGAAGTTTGGCTAACCCAGTAAAATCTTAAATCACTTTGGCTTTTAGACAGATAAGTTATTAGTGTAATACATTACAATAGCATATCAATATTCCAATTAAATCCTAGGGGAAAAAATAATCAGTTATTGAGCAGTGCTTTGTAAAACTTTTGCTCAGTTCTTGATTTTAATCCCTGAGCGATATCTTTGTGTTGCAGGAGCAGCGCTGTGCTGGGCTGGAGGTTTGCTTGCTCCTGATGCTGCTTGCTTCCTTGAAGGAGAGCAGAGGAACAGACCGAGTATTACTAAAGGCAGCAGCAGAGCGATTTCAAATCTTTTTGCCTGATGGTTCTATCAGAGAAGTAAGACATACTGTTGTTACTGGTTGTCTATTTTCAAGTAACAACTGTGGTTACCCTTGCAGTGACTTAAAACTCTCCTGAATGGTTCCAGTAACACCTTCTGCCCATGAATAACAGCAGCTTGTGAGCACAGATGCAGTTGGGTTATTATTGCCCTTGTTCTTGTGGCACTCAGAGCAGGGCTAAAACCCAGTTTTTACTCTAAATTTGTGAGGCTCTTTTCTGAAACATCCTACCAGTTTTACTCACACTTAGCAAAGCAAGCCTAAAATTACTTGCTATTTTGTATGACAATATTTTAGTTTTAGCATTTTTTTTAATGTATAGATTCCTAGAGCTTAGCTTAAATACTCCCCAGTGTAAACACTGCCTTTTTTTTTTTTAAACAATTTTTCAATAGTCACCTTTCTACATTTGATAAGAAAATGAGCTTATTCCTAATCAAAATACTGGATAGCTTTCTGTCAGAAATATTTTATACTTAAATGGCTTTAGTTACCAATATTACTAAATGATCTTACAATAAATTATTCTAAAACATCTTGAAATATACATAATGACGTCAAGAAGTTACTTCTTGAGAAGTAACTTCTTGCAAATAAATCTCAAGCTTGGGTCATTTCAAAACACTTACAGGTTTGCTACAAAACATTTCCTGCAAATGCTAGCACCTGCTTCTTTCTCTCTGATCCTAGAATGTTTCCTCCTTCTTAATGAAACTCATCTAGCTTTCTGATAAGATAACTTTTTCAAAAAAGCTTGAAAAAATAGTTCCTACAGTTAAAATGTATAGTAACTTCCTCTACAATGACTGATGAGTAGTTTCTACTACACACTCTTTATGCAGACAGAATGCATAACCTCTAATATCCACATAAATTTAGCACAACCCAGTAAGCCACGCAGAATACCGCAACAAAGCAGAGAAGACTATTTCTCTTAGTATGTAAAAGCAGATTTGTAAGTACTGAAGAGGAATGTTCTTCTTTTGACTATTAGTTTACCTCCTAAATTTAATGAAAGTTTCCCAAGGATTTTTTAAAGTTACCTAGAGATTTGACATGCAGCCCCCAACTCCAACAGCTATTATTTTCCAACTGTTTCTGACACAAAATTTCTGAATACAAACAAGACAGCATTCCAATAAGCAACTCAAGGGAAAAAAAAAGCAGTGTTATCAATAGCTATTCCTTGCATCTATATCACAAACAAAGATTTGAGTTGGTTCAGCAAAAGCACACAAGTTTCACAGCATTAGCTAAAACTCCTTGACTCTCTGGAGAATTTCTGCACCAGCAAGCCCTGAGTCATCCCTCCAGGACCTATTACATTCCTGGTTTTCTCCCACTTTCCTGCAATCCCTGTAGTCACAAATAAGCAGCACCTGCCCTGGTGACTCAGCAGCCCTTCTGCAGCCCTGGAGGAAACCACTCCACTGGCTAAAACTGAACGTGGAAACCCTGTTGCTTAGTTTCAGAGACTCAGGCTGCTTCCCCGCTGTGCGCATCAGTCGAGTAGCTCTTTTCTGTGGCACTCGCCGGGGCGTTCTGGACGAGAAATCCCGCCATGTTCCATAGGAGATTTCAGAGCGCGTAGGTGGTAAATGTTCGCTTTCAGCAGCATTCATTCATGGGCTTTATTCACAAGAATAGTCCTGCTGGCTCCAAGGGAACCAGTTGTATAAATAGATGCTCAGCAAAATAAGGAAGCATTGTGTGCCCTGCTCTTTATTTCTGCTTAGGTCATTTTAATTAGAGTACAACTTATAATAAGAATGATATTTTAATGGAACATGCTGTTTCAGAAAGGAATCTGGTAGGAGTAGTATAAAGCTACTTCCTCAAAGATCTACCATAGGGAAAATCATTGATAATTTTATCTGTAATTTACTACACTGAGCAAGTAAAAAGTGCTCTCAAAAATTAAAGAGGGCTGTTAAAGCTTAAATTAAAAAAAAAAAGAAATTTTGTTTTAGGAGAACAAATGTTGAAGAAAACTAGTTCACTGTGAAACCTATGCCTTATGAGCTTAAAAAACATGGGGGGAGGGGGGAAGCCTGTTCCTAGGCTTTATGATCAAAGGCTTTTAAAACATTGGAATGGGTAAGCTAAATTCAAAGTTGTTTTTGACAGTTCTCATGCTTTCTAGGATATAGGACAAAACAGAAATACTCGCATGTAAATAACTGTAGACTCTATTCTAGCCTCAGACTGGATCACAACAACCTGTAAATGGCCACAAGGAATCTTTTTTATTCATTACTTCGAATCACGGATTACTTTGTCTGAAATTAGTATCTCTTGTTACATGGCAGTCAGCTCTACTTCTCACTTGTAAAAATTAGGTTAAATCAAATTCCTGTACTGGAAGCTCAAGAAACTGGTAGCAGTTCAATACTTACTTTCCATTTATGTCTTGAATGCAATTTGATTTTTAGAGTAGTGTGAACAGTTGTCTGTTTAAATACCAAATCAGCCATATCCTTGTCCGTGCATACATTCAAACAGTTCCATTAGTATCTGATGGAGTGGGAGAAGTCTACTTCAAAACAGACAAACAATGAAATATGTTGACAGCTCCATAAAGAGCATACATTTGAGCTGGAACACAACCTTAAATTATTTAGTTCAGTTACAGCTTCATGGAGAGATTCCAGTCAGGACCTGCATATTTTTATGGTAGCCATTGTACATATATATGTATATTTATACATGTATGTATGCATGCCTGTATAGGTATATAACCTGAAAAGTTCTCAGCCCTACAAAGTCAGATGAGGGGTAAGAAAATGAAATATGAATCCTACTTTACTTACCCTAATCTTAGGAAAGAACTTTCCCTCCTATATTACAACCCACGGAAAATAAGTGAGCACATTCCTGAGCATCACAGAAGAGGTGGCATGTTAGGGATTCTCCACACACAAGTTGACATATGGTCCTCACGTGCTTCATCGTGAGCTTGGCTGGAATTGCACCAGTAAAAATAGAATCTATGCTGTTCTGAAATGGCTCCTGAACTGCACATGGACTATTTCCTTCTTGTGCGGCACAGAAATGATTTCAGTCCATGGTTATTTTTCTTTCCTGGTGCTTGAATCTTGCCTCCTCGCTTGGTCCATACTGTAGTAATCTTGGATGCGTAACTGCTTGTTTTGTTTTGCATACTGCATTTGCCTTATATTGTTTGTTTCCATTTAACACATGCAAACTTATTTTCCTGCTGTTTGGCAATCCTTTCAAAAACTTTACAAGGCAATACACAAAAAAGCCTCTCTTCTTCCTCTTTGAATGACACAAAAATCACATCTATGAGGTCAAGATTTACCCACTTGGCAATATTCAACTATTCTACACAAAATGTAGAAAGAGAAGAAGCAAAGCCGTAGAGAAGAGTGGAGAATTTTTGGCAAAGGACTGATTTTCATCAGATTATGAAAATTCCATTAGACCTTTTTTTTGGAAAAGTTCCATATTTTCTATTTTTAGTCATTATCCTTTATGCATTTCAGTCTACACTGGAGATAATTAAACTTACCTGAGAAAGATTTCTTGTTCCCTCTTGCACATGCACAAATACACTCACAGGGTTGGCATGAATAACAGCCTTTTCTTGTATCATTATTTTGCTTCCAAATGTAAGGTCAATTTGGGCCTATTTATCTTTCACATTTGATATGAAACTGATGCTGAACACAGATCTTCCATGCTCTCAAATTTTACAGTAATGGATTAGGACAGAATGGGGTGGGGTGGGAAGGCAGTTCTTTATATATATTTCATTTCCTCTGTAAATACAGCAAAAATCATGATCAAATCATCACTAAGCTGTATTAGGAGAAACCTAGTGATGGAAAGGCAAGGAACATAAAAAAATACAAATAATAAATGTGATTAGAGTTGATTTAAATACAATTCTAATATTTAGAGCAATGAATTTAAAAATAAAAAGTTAAAAGGGAAAAAAAGAGAGAGTAAGAAAAGGAATATCTGAAGTGACCAAACAATACTTCAGATTAGTGTGGATTGTTAGTATGTTATGAACTTGTAGATTGATCTTCCCTAACAAGCAAGTCTCATAAACCTAAGAAACAGAAAGTTAGTTGAAAAGAAAAAGTGAGGCAAGCTTCTTAGATGTTAAAGCTTGCCTTACCTTTGGTTTGAGGTAGACTCTGAGTTGCCAATGCTTTAAATATTTATCTCCCAAGAGAATTATGATACTTAAGCAAGTAATGTTCATAGATCACCATTTGTAAAATTCTTCAACAGTGGCAGCTGGCAAATGGCTATTATTTATTCAATGACTTAGGCCAGATTTTCATGCTAACTCCAAGTTTGTAAAACTTCTCATTCAAAATGCAATTTATTTTATTTTTTATTTGCTAGATGTGATCATTCTGGAGAAGGGGTTTTACCCCACAGTCTAGTGCACTTAATAGGGGCCCCTCCAAGCTTCTGTGATGACACTGCAGTTCTGTGAACTATAGAGCCGTATATTCACATACCGAACCCGAACCATTCAGAAGTACTCAGTGCTCATTGATGGGCCATATTCATTGATGCCCACAGATCAGCCTCAAATGGAATATAAAGCAAGTTTTAACTGGCCCTCCCAGAATTCTTCAACTGATGTTCAAGGAGTTTAATGTTTTGTACTGCAGAAAGAAAAATAAAACCCTGGGGACTATGGAGGTCTGAAGTGATTTATGCCTAAAGACTTATCCGTGAGCAATAGAAATGCCTTTCTTTACTGGAGATCTGGAAGAGCTCGCCACAGTGTGACACAAGCCTGAGGACAGCTCTGCCCTCAGCGTGAAGAAGCTGGTTCCTGGTTCCCTGCTGGAGGCTCGCTCTCCTGGACTGCAGGCAGTCGTTTACCAACTGTTTGATAGCTGGTAAAATATTTACCAAGTAATTGATAAACCAGAGCTGTTGCCAAGGTAGATCTGAAATATAATGAGAGGAAACACTGTGTCCTGTCAAAGCCTGCCATACAGTGAAGTTATTAATAACTGCACCTGCACGGCCTACCATGACACTGCAAATGTCCTCCTTAGAGATCCAGCATGACTCCTACTTTCTTAGCTCTTTTCAAAAGCTAGCCTTTAAGAATATGCTTGAGCAAGGGGAAAAGGAGCGCTTTAATTTTTTCCCTAAGTACTTGAAAAAGATCAAATACTCAATACAGCGAGGCCAACAGAGAAACTGCAGCTGCAGGAGAGAAGAAAGACTTTCTCACAATTATGGGTGATCAAGAAAGTACTCTGTTGCTATATGGTCCAATTTGTCAAGCAACAGGGAAGGCAAGGGAAGGACTGTTGTGCATAACAAACACTCTAGTAGATTTCCAGAGAATTCCTTATAAACTGTATTTATTGATTTAATAAAAGCAAATAGTTAATGTTTCCCAAAGCAAGCTAAAAAATTTAAATAAAAAGTACATCAGAAAAAGGTTAAAAGAAATAAAGAACTCGGTGAAAATTGATGACTAAAAGCTGCAAAGCATGGCAAGGTATGCCAGCATCCAAAGGGCTTTATTCTCTATCATGCCTCTAATTCTCTATTCTCTAACATGCATCCCTCATAACCTCAGTTGAAGGTAGTGGGCAGGAGATCTCATTAAGCTGATTTGAAGGAGACTTGCAGTATAATGTGTAATGTCTCATACTCTGTATGTTGGGGCACACTGTATCATCACAGCTATTTGTTTTGCATCATTGTAATACTTTCCAAGGCTTTGCATTCACTTCCAGGAATCATGTGTTCATTTTATTCTTCTGAGAATGCTTCTGGAAATCTTTCACAGCTCCATGGAACATATGTAGTTTAACCCTCTTTTCTTCCACAGAAACTTGGAAAGTCTCTCTTTTGATAATATATCCCAGAGGCATGACTGTATATTTTATTATTCCTTGCTGTCTACAGGGTCTCTTCTCACAATCCTGGAGCAACAATATCTTTTCCTAGTCCATGATTCCCTTCCTATAGGTATATCTATTTTCACTTTAATGTATCTTCCTGCATTTTTCCGGGAGAAGGTAAAGAAGATAGCTGTGTGAATAATTTATTTTCCACATGCAAAAGTTAGTGATTGAAGATTTTCTGGGTTTTGAGGTGGATATTTAGAAGCCTGAAACAGATGGCTTTTTGCTGGTATTTTTTTCTTGGTCTTTTTATTTTTCTTCTTATTATTATTAATAGGCAAAGAGCGGGAAAATCATGTACCTTCCTAATTGCTTGCCTACCTCCTCCAGCCTATCCTTTCTGGAAGATGATGGTCTGACATTCCTACATGTTTGTTGGGAGAAGAAGAAAGGGTTGCTATAAAAAAAGGTAAGAGTGCAGCGTATTCTTCATTTTCCACTGTATAGTGTTGGGATTAGAAGCTCCAGAAATTTAGAGATGAAGAGGGTTTTTGTTTGTTTGTTTTAATAATGCTGTTTTATGGAATGCTTGGTATAACCAGGTCAAGTCTTGAGAATATGGGGATGGTCTCTTAGCTCTGCCCAGCATGGCACTGAACTGCCATTACTCAGGACATAAAAGTTGTTTCCATCTCCCTAAACAGGTAGGGAACATATCTTACTTACTGGTCTTGACCTCCGCAATTAAGAGCTACCAAAGACTGTAGCCATCAATGCTAACTATGCAGCATCAGCTCCAGGGTGTTTGTACGCTTACAGATAATTTAGAATATGAGTGTTAAAGACTAAGAGTTCTGTGTATGTAGTGATGATGATTAATATTATGTGAGATTTAACCTTTAGCAAGAAATGTGTTGCAAATGAATTATTTCAGTAATGTTTAGTTTTACAGTGTAAAACCAGCCCAATTTGTCATTCTTCTAAACACTCCCATCACAGCAATCTCTAATGCCCTAGCTGACACAGATATATTCAGTTTCAACTGCTCAGTCAACAGGAAGTGGTCCTTGCAAATATGAGAGTGAACAACTCAATGGGAGGTAGCCTGAACCCCAAAAGAAGGAGCTTCCTGGTGGGTGAGGGAGAGGAGGAGGTAGGTGCTCTGGGAGTTTACTCCCTCTTCACTGCATAAGCACACAGCACAAGTCACATGAGACAGCAGCTTTGTGGCATTACCTAAACCTCTTTGAAACTGTTTCATATATGGAGGCAAGGCACTTACAGAAAATGTAACCACAGGCAATGTGATAAAACAGCTCTGAGTAGACAAGGCCTGAGAGGAATTCGTTTGGAGGAACAAAGGAGAATAGCAAACAAGGAGAATACACTCCACTTTAACAATTACCAGCATACATGAGGCCACTTGCTGAATGTCCTGTCACTGAACAAGAGCAAGAAGCAGAATGGGGCCCCAGTCAATATCCTCTGAGGAGGAATGCTCATATGATGGTGACTGATGTATATTTTCTTAAGTTTACAACACACTTTCTTTCTACATTTCCATGCTATTACCCAGCAAAGCTATTGCACTAAAAGTAATCTGTTTTATTTTCAGGAAGTAAGAATGTGGTGTTGTTAGCATGCAACACAAATATTCCTGTTCACCAAGCATATAATACAGTACACAAAGAATTACCACCCATTTGAAAAAGATTTCCTACCTCCCAGCATTACTATTCTAAGCCATTTATTGGTTCATCATTATCTTCTGAGAAGACTATTCAGTTTCCTTAGTGGGCCCATTCTCCCCCTGCACATAAACAACAAATCTTTACCGTACTGCTTGTTTTTTACGCTCTAAGATCTGATTGCAACTGCATGTCACTATATCTGTACTAAACATTCTGTTTTAAATTATTTCATGGGCTACATCAATCCTACCTAACATTGTCATGTCTTTGAATGTAAATCTTGTGGAAAATCCTTTCAGGAGGCTTCAGGAAATCTTCCTTCATTTCCATTGCAACATTCCTGGGCAAAAGACTCATCAAGAGACGTTCCTAAAAGAAAATGTAAACAACATTAGTTTTGTGGTATAGTATGTTCCCCACTATTCAACAGTTTTGAACTAGTAAACTAGACAAACTTTTCCTAATCTAGCCTGCTTCCTGAGAACTTCAGCTCCATAAACAACACAAACCGCTTCCCTCAAATTTCTGCAGCCTTTGTGGGTGTCTTTCTGATTTCCTCCGCACCAAAAAAAAATAAAAATAAAAAAACCTATGCAGAAAGGGAAGAGCCAGCTTCAAGAACAGATAATTGTCCATAATTATCATTAACATCACAATGCTAATAATAATAACTTACTTTATCATTAGTACCATTTATCTATCTGTGAAAGAATTTCCAGGATCATTTGCTATCCTTGTGTGTACTACTTGGGAATCTAATGAAAGTGTTACATTACAGGGACTATGACAGCTGGTTATTAAGCAGCGAGAATGGATGATAGATTTATCCACGCAGTCTGAATCAGCAGAACAGTAATAAAGGTACAGTTTTAATGGTGTCTTATCCAGCATGGAAATGCCTGTTCAAGGAAGCTCAGTAATAGAATGCAACAGCATAAAACCCTGGTTAAAAACATTTCTGCTTGCTATACCCACAGAGAGATTTTAGCAGGTGTCACTGACCCTCTTAGAATAAAAGACCTCTAACATTTTGGATCTGGTTGGTATTAACTACAAAGGTTTATGTAGTTATTCCACATATTCTGGCCCATTCAGAGGTACCTAGAGAGCTTGTAGCAGGTACTGTACTTACATTCCTACCAATGCTCTGTTCTCATACAGAAAACATTTGCCATTTAAAATGCACTATGCCCACTTTTGTTGCTGTGTGCAGTTCCCAGTTTATCAGTCAGGTTTCCTAGCTTCAGTCACTGTAGGAGACAGAAGGAATTCACATTACCACGTCTGATCTGGTGCCAAAGTAATGGCAGTGATGAGACACTACACGAGCGCAGATCTTGGCCAGACTGCAACCTCCTTTTATTTGAATGGCATTAAATAAATAAGGAGCAACAATTAACACCAAGAAGAGGGTATTTGCACAGACAAGTTCTCTGTATTGCTCACATGCACATGTTCACCAGCCACAAACTCCCAACAATGCCAGACTACTCAAACGGTTTCTCATTTTACAGTTCTGGTTTACACAGTTGCTTCTGAAAGATGACACATTGAATATTTACCTCACAGATGAGTAAGTTAAACTTTGCAGAACTGTCCCTGTCCTTATTTTACACTAAAGTGCCTTAATATGCCTGAGGCAGTACATTTGGACTTGAGGTTAAAGGTCATTCACATTGATTAAATCTATTTCCTACTGTTCTCACATATGTACTAAGAATGTTGCAAAGAACATGATGGAATTAAGTATTTACGAACAGTTTATGTATAAATCCATTTCAAATTAACCAAATAGTCTCAGATCTTGATGGGAAATGGTAAATTACTACAATTTTTATGTTAATTAAGCATAAGCATACATATCTCTGCAACAGAATTATATAATGTTGGTTAAAATCCAAAAGAAATAATTTTGTCAACAGTGGAATTTTTGAAGCTCTCTTTCCCATTACTTGTTATCTTGCAGTTGATTAACTGTTTTAACTCAAATATACTGAGTCTGTAACATGAGCTGACCCCTTATTAGGCAACAGAGAATCCACACAAGAGAGAAGTCTTGCCTGAGGATTAAATTCTCTGGTGCTTAAGACGGTATAAACTCCAGATGATACTGGAATTTCAGAAGTATTATTCTGGATGTCAATTTTCTGTTGTCTGATAAGGACTAAAATGCTTACTGTAGCTTCTCTCAGTGAGGGTATTAAAGAAGATCTTTGCCTTTCTGCTGGAACAGACAAGCAAATTCCAAAGCTGTTACGGGGAGAGAGTGTGGTTTCAGTTTCTTTTTCCTAGAAAGCCAAACTAAAACAGACAGACAAACAATCAAACAAAAATTATATGAACAGGCTCTGACAGGATCTTACAGAGACCAGTGCTAACTGATGAGCACTTCTTTGGCCTGTGCATACAATTACAGTAAAGGAGGTGAATAAAAACCTCACAACTAACATCTGCAGTGCACAGCCAACAGCACAGAGGCCAGGGAAACAATAACAACCATTGCTCTGAAAGTAGCATCGGGAGAGCTGCATCATCTTACAGCTTTGAAACTTGCAGCGTTATGCTGCCAGATGTGTTAAGGCAGGCTACAAAATTGGTAATTCCTATGCATGTTAGTATGACTATTAGAAGATGTGAAGGGAGCTGATGAAAATCCTATTTCAAATGGTGGTGGTTTGCCTTTTCATATTACAAAGTGGTTTAAAAAAATTAGAGATGAAAAAGAAAGTGATGGATTAGTGAGGAAGAGCTGGACAGGCTTTACAAAGAGGGCTGGCGGTCTGAACTCATTGAGTGAGTAAAGACTCAATTAGGGCTTTATCAAAGGGCCGTCATGACTGACCTCTCAGGCCAAGCAGGGAAACAGCAGTGTGGTTATAAAGTGTTATCACTGGAAGAGAGACTGGCAAATACAAGAAACAATCCCACAGTGGAAATTATGGAAGTAGTGAAAAAGAATGAAAGACATCATCTAGCTCTCCAAAAAAAAAAAAAAAAAAAAAAAAAAAGGTAAAACGAACCTTTTTTATTTTGGCAAAATCTCATCTGTCAAGCAAAGTGGTGTTGCCTTCCAGGTCACCCTAAGGAATGATTAAGGACTTAGATTTGGAGTGGTAAGAATTAAATCATATACGCCAAATACAGTTGGGGGAAGGTTTGGGAAAGGGCTCCATTTGGATCTCTATTCAGCAGGTCCTACCATCATTGTCTGATTTTTTTCATTTGCTTCTGCGAGGCTGATCCACTTCAAAAAATAATCTGAAAATCAGACCAAAAGGAAAACTAGATGTGCACAGCTGCAGAGAGCATTGAATAGAACAAGAGACAGCACAGCAGCCAGGCTGGTCACATTCGTGATGACATTCATGCTTGAGTGGCTGCTGCCTCTGACAGCGATGGGTGATGACAGAAAAAATTGAAAAAGTGAGACAGATAGGGAGCACTAATTAATTAACAACAACTTTGACTAGAATAAAACAACACTCATGCTTCAGGCCTTCTTCTCAGTGATAAATGAACTTGTCTTGGGGTAGCCTCAACATGTGGTATATTCCTGTTTTGAATCCAAAACACAGAAGCTAGTAGAAAGATACAAATGGCTTCATGTTTTCACCTTTCTCTCTGATCTACAATGTTGTTTAAATTTATTACAGCTAGTTTCTACCTGGAGAATGAAATTTTGGCCCCATGATCAACTTCTGCTATTCCAGGAATTTGTACTCCCTTGTTCTGCATTAAATTTTCACTCAGCATTAACATGATCTGAAGTGAAATCACATACTGAAAAAATGATTCTTTTCAGAGATTATTGCCTGCTGAGGATTTTGCATTCCCTGCACAAATCTCATTTAGAAAAGGAAATGACAGATGAGAACCTATATCACCTTCATTCAAAGTGGTTTTTTTGCCAAACTTGTATTTTAAATTGCCAGTGCAGCCTGGGATCTGGAACACCAGACTGGGCTGTCTCTGCCAACTGTCTTATCCCCACTAATGAAGATTTCTGCACCACTAATGAAGACTTAGTTAATTCTTATGAGAACACTCAATTTAGAAAAACATCCATATTTCATTCTCCCACAGCAATGAAGCATTGTTAGAGATAAGAAAAGGAACAAACACATACATTTGACTCTGCATCAAGTCCAAATGTGTATATTAAGCCAATAAGAAATTACCCAGTGCTGCATTGGCAGTATTCAACAGCTAGTACCATTATGCACGTGACACAGGGAAAATATGTAAATGGTAAGTAATTCAAATAAACTTTTCTTTTTCTTCACATAGTTAATGATCAAAAAGACTCTAAATTACAAATTGTTTTTTTGGAACATTCTCAACCGTAATTGCAAATACAAACTTCTGTACTGCAATTCTCACTTCGGGCTGGACTTAAGGAAAAGTGTCTTCAATAATTAGTCCTGCAGTTATTCATTCAAGACTTAGCTAGACAAAGCCACAGTTGACCTGATCTAGTGTTGCTGGCAGTCCTGTTCTGAGAGGGAGGCTGGAGTAGATCACCTCCAGGGGTCCCTTCCAAACCACGTTTCCATCAGTCTGCGATATATGGTAAAGGGGGGCACAGCACAAGCATCAGGCGTAGAGGGTATCCATGGCTTCTGGGAAGCTACTGAATCCATCCCACCACCTTACAATACTCAAGTGAGGCTCTTAACATAGAAGGGGAGCTTAGGGCTCAGCAGGCTAGAAGCTTCTCAGTACATCTCCCTCTTCCATCTCCATCAGCTTTTCCCAACCGCAGCCCTGCTCTGCTCTTACATGTTCCTAATACATTTATTGCTCCTCTCTTCAAATGAGGAACAACCCCATTTTGAACACCGCTGCTGTGAAAGTTCTCATTTTACTGCTTTCTCCAATCACTCATGACTTTCTCAAAGTCCCTTTGAAGTTTCCACCTTGATTTATAATCATTTTATGCAGCTCCCCAAACAATGCTATTCAGCCTAGTACCACATTGTATTACTATTGTATGAAGTGATTTATTTCAACATCTGTATGGAATATGACTGTGGCACATTTTGAAATCCCTTTAACAAACTGTAACTCATACCCCCTCATCAGAAGAGAAGCCTTAAATGCAGTAAAATGTATTAATGTTGCTAGACAGCATTCTTTCCTCTCTTCTCCATTGCCTGCTGTGCAGTTGGATGGCCCCTTACAACCTTCTACCCATGAACTGGCTGCACTTGCTATGCTTCTGCATGCTGCTTTATATTTCCTGTAGATTACCACATGAGATAAATAGCAAACAAAACGGAAGTCTTATGTATGGACAGTGTAGATTATTTTATCAAGGAAACAACAGTTTCCATTGTTTCTGAGATACAGGAGAGAAATAACCAGATAAACAGCAGCATTACTTCAAAACTGAGAAATTTCATGTTTCCCTGGATCTTCTGAATGTCAATGCTTACAAGATCCCTGTCCTCTCGTGCTGGTGTTGTATGCATACCTAGCAGAATTTGTACAGTACAGGCTGGAATTGCCAAAGAGCAGTATGGAAACTCTTCACTCCCTTATGTACCTCTCCATCCCATAAGAACAGGCCAGCGACAGAGGCAACTCAGTCTCTTTTAGTCAACTTCAACTGGGTCCTCCTGAACTGCCCCTTACGACCAGCCTGCAGAGTAGAGCTCTGCCTACTGACACTGCTGCCCTCACCCACCTGGGAGCCAGGGTAGCTATGCCTGGCTCAGCAGACACTTCTTCCTCATGAAACTTGCTCAGATGGGACCTAGAGACACCTAAGCTTGTGATAGTGAAGGGAGTAACTCTGGATGGTGCACCAGATCCCAGTCCCTCCTCACCCTCCCTGGCCTCTGACTCTAAGCCACCTGATTCAGGAATGCATGTCTGTGGTCTGCTGCCTTCTGCATTTTCATAGGGGCTTAAAAACAAACAAACAAACACCTAACAAAAAGCAGGCTCGGCATCTTTGTTTTCTGGGTGATAAAATATGGATATTTGTTTACTGTAGTTACACTCCATCTATGGTGACAATTAGGAAAAGGAGCCTACAGACAAGAAAGAACCATTTTGACCATCTACTCTGTCAGGACTTTTACAATACAAAACATGAAATCCTACCCATGAATTGTGCAGTCAACCATAGAACTTCTTTCATTATTGCTATACTTCGGTGAAAAGGGCCACCATACTTAGATATACTTTTTTCTGGAGAAAACAAGCATCAGACATGCATATAAAATTAATAAGACTGTTTCAAAGTCAACTCTTCTATAAATATGAGATTCTGCTTCTTAGTCAGCAGAGACTCCAAAGTACATCCTAAGTATTATCACTTGCTACCTAATTCTACCTTGATAAGTTCACTCTTGCGTATTTTTGAAAGCTACTGCTTAGTGGTTTAATGGTATCTATCATTCCTGTATTACACTGCACAGATATTTTAATTCCATGGAAGGAAAATAAAAAATGAGAGAGAAAGAGAGTACAGAAGCCTACTGCAATGCCCTGAAGGACCACTTTGTGTAAAACTACTGGGATCCATTTATACTTCCCGTAAGCTGGCAAACAAAGACAGCAGACTTTATTCATGCATTATTTTAAATTAAACTGTGCTACAAAAAATGAAATACTGCCCTGTCTTCCAAATAAGTATAAGAAGTATAAAAAAAAATACACGATTAAAGATGGTGATGCTTTTCTTAGACAGCCACAAGATGGCAGTATTTCAGAACATTCTTGAGATTTCTTGAAAAGTTGTATTTATCATAAGTCCTTATTACAATCATAATCATAAAAGACCATCCATAAAGTTGCATTCTAACAGCACAGGCTTTGAATACTGAGAGGATGGCTAACAGCATACTATTATGGTAGGTGATCAATATCTTATGGATAAAATGCAAGATGGATTCACCATGAGTAAGTAGACCTGTGCCAGACCAATCTGGTATCGTTCTATGGTTAACCACCTTTTTTTAAAGGAAGGAAATGCAGGATAGGTCATCAGCATACTGTTTGATAATGCACTGACATGGTTCCACATGGAAAATTACTATAACTGAGAAGGTAGGGATTAGGAATTAGGGGAGACCTAAGTCTTGGCTAAAACAGAACAACGGGTAGCATCGAGGGCAGAAATACTGGGCTGGAGAGTGGGCATAAAAAGACCATAAAATTGCTTGAAGGTACAAAGTACACAGGAGAGCATCCAAGATGTGGAATAAGAATGAGAGAAATTCCACAGCACAATGTGAATTTTAGATGTCATCTACAAAAACAGCTGTGATAAAGAGGGGTAGAAACCTCTGAAGGTGAAAAAGTCCCACAAACCAGCTGAGCACTGAATGGCTATGGCATATTTATGTGATGTTACCCTAAGAAGGCAAATGTGATTCTAGGATGTAGAGAGAAAGATCACTAGCAGGATAATACTTATGCTTTTGAGATCAGCTCCACAAATCACATTCAAAGAGGAACAGGAGCAGAGAAAGACTAAGAGGGCAAACATGGAAACAAGAAGGCTAAAAAACATAGCTTGCATGTCTGATTGCCCTCATACGTAGTAAATCAGAACTCTCTAGAAATATATCAGTATGGATTAAACCCCAGAAAGGCCAGCCAACAGTGTTAACACAAGGTATAAACTCACAATGAATAAATGACTGCAGCATCAGCCTACTACTAATCTTTTTACTTTCACCCTATACCCTTAGCATTCTCCCTCTCTGAAACCTAACTGGCAAGGTTCGATGTACCCATACAAGGATCACAGAGAACCTAACAGGAAAGGGACGATTCTCATTTCAATTAATGGAAATCCTCCTGCTGGAAGCAAAGGGGAGGGAGGAGAAGCTAAATTCACATAACAAAATGGAGACTTTATCCTTAAAGCATCTTTATTTGCTTCACTATAGGGCAGGCAAGAGCTGTGCATATTCTCGAGAGCAGATAACTTTCAGTGAAACCCTGCTCATGCTTGGCTGGAAAGAAAAGCATCTCTCCATTGCATGGCTAGAGACAGCAAAAATATCTATTTCTTGAGTCCAAGTTCCCCTCCTATAGTGATATTTTTTTCCAAAGCGACACCTTGAAGCTAGGTGTGGAATGCTGCATTTCACATTGTTTTTTGCTCTATGAAGGCAGAAGCAGATGGAGGACAAGAAGATAAGGCGGGGGGTCGGGGGCTGGGAAGCATTGGCAAAATTCTTTGCATTTCTGCAGGGAACATGGGGAAGGAAAGGAGAGGAAATAGAGGAGGATCTGGCAGCATTTTGGTAGGCTGAGAGAAAGGTTCTTTCCTGGCTCAGCTACTAGCACCAGCTTTGCATTTCAGAGGAAGAAAGGCCCACTGTGACCACGGAGTGTTTCCCCTCTCCCTCGCAGAAGGGAACTCTGCTTAAACAGGTGAAGTTTTCAGAGAATAAGAAAATCAAAACACTCCACTGCGAAAAGTTTCCCACAGATCTGATTCTTGTCAACTTCTGCCTTGCCTGTAACCTGGCCAAAGCTCAGAGTCTGTTTGGGAAGTGCACTAGAGGAGATCTCTAGATGGTGCGTGTCAGAGGTCTGACAGCTTCCCTCGGTGCAAACACCAGTGCCGGAATAATCAGGAATTATGAAATCATATTGCTTGAAACAAATTCTGGACATAGTCCAGCTCAGTGCTCTTCTTTTGAGAATAAAGTGACATAAGTTATGAGTTAAAACATGAAGTCTCAACAAAAACTGTTTCTATAAGTCTTGGTCACTCTTCTGTGCAAATGATGTACAGGTCTGTAAAGACATGGTACCAATCATGGAATCAATCATTCAGAGAAATTTAGTGGGTATGTGAAGGATATGAATGTGGTATATCTCTAAAAGTTTACTAGTAAAGCCACAACATTTCAAAAAGGGGTCTTGAAATTGACTTTATTTATTAAATGCTAGTTTAATAAACTTGTTTCTATCTATCAAGCTTCAGTGGGTGCTTCAAGAGCAGGTTCTTGAGCGTACATCAGTGAAGATGAAACATTTTGGGCACAGAACAGCTGCAAGTATGCGGTTCTAAATCTCCCTCTGTGGAAAGGTAAATATTTTGCCTATTCTTTTGCAGAGTCTGGCCGAGCAGGTTTCAGTTAAATGATCCCCTTATATTAGCTCTGACACGATGTATGTGTGTTGAGTAGAAACATTAAAAACAAAAAAACCCCACCACACTTAAAACACAACTTAAAAAAGAATTAATTCCTTTACAAAAAGGATTTTCTGTTTCAAATGAATAGACACTTAAAAATGATCAGAAAGAATACCACTGATGTGCCAATGTCATGATCAGAGAGAACACGGAAGCGCTACTGCAATTTCTAGGCAGGCATTCAATAGTGATACACATGAGCTCAAGTGTGCTATGGATTGAACCATTGCACAGAACAAAGCATGGCATTATGAATAGAATGTGGACAATAATTCTGTCACTGTACCTGCTTCTGCCTCTCTCTTGAAGATGCTAAGAAGACAGCATTACTAGCAGCAATTTCATTGACGCTACTCACTTTCAGGATAAATGGAAGAGCAGACAACATTTACCTAGCTAACCCATGCTATGCTAAGTTTCCTCTCCAGTTAATGGATCTCTCTGTTTCTATGTCTTGATCTGTTCCACTAACACTGAACACCTGGGGCTGGCACTTGTGTATTCCTCAGCGAGCAAAAGTCACTGAGTTCAACCCCCAGCAACGCAGACACCTCCTCCTCTTCTGCCCTCACTAACCCTCCAGTCTTCAGCTAGTGTGAATTTTTCCTGGAAGAACATTGTAGATGTTACAGCTCAAGATGCCGTTGGGACTGCAGCACCCTCTGCTTTTGCTCTGTCCAATGAGATATGTCACCCCACATCCACACATTTCTGTACGAGATTCCACAGATGTCCAACAATTCCACATAAATATACATGGCGAATCTGCTGTGCTCTGGCACCTTGCTGAGAAATGAGGCCAGCATGGGGGAAGGGGGGAAAGGACACAGTCATCTCCAGCCCTTCTCTTCTCACTGCTGGAGCATAAAGGTTGTACCGTCGAGGGAGCAGGACGGGAGGAGACAGAGGAACACTAAGAACACACCACTGTGGTAGCAGTGGAGCTTAATAACATTGCTACAGCACACATTCAGAACTGCAGTAGCCACCTAACATCAGTACATATCCTTTCCTATAACAGATTTTTACCAACAGTGGAACAAGCAAGAACTCTTCAGTAAAGTAAAACTTTGATTACTAGTGATAGAAACCCATCTCAGCAGCACGTGTAAGCATACTAAAGGTTTTAAAAAACCAGGAACCTAGATTCTAAAATTATTGCTTTAGACCTTAAGTAAGACATATTAGGGGGTAAACACTTAGCATTTCCTTTTTCAAAAACCACAGATTACTTTCACATGGATATACTAAAGCTAACTACAGCAATCTGACAATCTTTGTCCTTTGCTATTTGCCCACGTTTTGTCTTCAGCAGAGCAGGGAATTGACTTTAACCCATCAGCAGAAAACTTGATTGCTTTTCAAAGAGAAAAGCCACTAATATGTTAAGGAACCCATGAGTGTATTCACCCTCTTAAAATACCAAGTTTCATGAAGACTTTATTCATGCTTACCTTGTCAGACTGGGAAATTCCTAATCAGATGTGTCTGCTGAAAGGGAAGCTAAACCCAAAATGAAAATCAGCACGTATCAAAGAGGTAAGAGGGATCAGAAACCTTGAAAGAATTTAAATTACATGATAGAAATTCTCCACTCTAGAACAGTAAACCTAAACCAAAAGAAGACCTTAAAATGCATTCTTTCTGTAAGTAAAGGGGATGTTGCTTAATACTTTTTTTTCTTTTTCTTTTTTTTTTCCGCTCCACAGCAGGTTGACCAAAAGGAACAGGCAAAATGTCTGGAAAAGCGTATGTGCTAGATCAAGGGAGAGGTACTACCAAGCAGTGTATACTGTCACACATTAGGATGAAAGCAAAGTGCCTTTCTCAATATCCCCTTCATGGACAAAATCTGTTATTAAGCAGTGATACAGCAATTAATGAACCATTTGGGAAACTGCACATTGGGCTAGACCCATTGATATAATTTGAAACAGCTTTATGGCAGAACTGCCTTGAGGTTGAGGAGTGGCATGGGAAAAGATGTGCTAAGCTTGTGTTAAAGCATCAGTTTGCTTTTTAATATGGTTTTAGGAGTGAACACAGTTCTATGGACAATAAGAAAAATACATGTAAGAGAACTTTCCTAATAACATTTTAAAACTCCCCATGGTTTCCTACTGCCGAGGGAAGAACCACAACAGACCTCACTCCTGAGGCTGTATTACTTTATGCCTTTTAGTAGGATGCCACAATATAAAACACTTCATTGATTTGAAAATATCTACTTGTGTTTCCATTGTGCTAGCCACTTGTAGCATATGCATGTATGTGAGGCTTGCTCTAGGCACAGAGAAAATGTAGGCTGTGGCCTGGGGGAACAGACTCCTGAGGCCAGGAAAGCAGCCTCAGCTCTCGCTGCCTTCCTTGTCTGTACCAGAGCTAGGCTGCTAATACAGAAGAAGTCGGAGGGCAGCTAGTGCTGGTGATGGGTGGCACCTCTCCCAGGGGAAACAGCTGCTGTCCCTATCCCTGTCCCCATCCCTCTCCCTCCACCAGGACCAGATAGTTCACCTCTGCAGGGATCTTCATTTCAGCTTGGCACCTTAATCCTGTCCTTCCCCTCCCCAGGACAGAAGCAGAAGAAAAATTAAATCTTGCCCATATTTTGAAAAGGCACAAGCTGGCTCTGTGTGCATCTTTGCATGAGAGTCCACACAGCATTGCTGTCATGAATATTGATCTAAATTTAGAAATTAACCATAAGAAAGTATATTTCAAGCATCTGTCTTACTATTTAACTTCAGGATCTAACATACTATCTGGTGTTCTAACATATGATTATTTCCTTTAGCAACTGTTATTCAAGATGTTATCTATTGAAAACTATATGGTAGTATATTTTTAATCATCTAATGACAGGTTTGTGTGTTCTTTTTTATCCCTCCTCCTCCACTCTCTCCAAAGGAAAATAAAGGAGCAAGTAGGAAAAACAAACTGAAAAATTCACAAAAAGCCAAAACAGTTCCAGCATATTTAATTGACAGTTGTTTGGAGCAGAACATATTTGAAATTTCCCAATATTTCTTTCCAAACTTCTAATAGCCAAAGTATCAACAGGTTTTAGAATGATATAACTAGTATTTTTAATTTATCTATTTATGTTTGTCTATTCAACTTAAGGCAGCTAAGAATTCATTACAACAAATAAGAGCTTAATGTAGTAGCATAAAGATATGTCTATATATCTATGAGGAAAAACAAAGTATGAGGGAAAACAAACTGCAACAAACACCAGTCTAAGACATATCCCTGTTATACTGAGTATCAATGATTACATAGACTTATCACAGAAAGCAGACTTAATATGCCAAATTTTCAGGCTTTAAAAAAAAAAAAAATTTCGTTGGCACAGCTCAGATCTTGTGTCAAAAAATGAAATGGCTGGTAACTGATTTAATTTACTTATTTACTAACATCAGGAAGCTTACAGGGGATGAATTAAAGTCAAGCCCAAATGTTCTAGTAGTGATTTGACCTGCTGTTATAAGTGTCTTTTTTTTTTTTTAAGGCTTTCTTTTATACTTTTCATATAATACCATACATTACATTTTGCAAATTAAAGGAATGTGCATAGAGAAACACAATTACAATGCAATTAAAATATACATACTTTGCATGATTTACAACTGTAGATTATTTCTCGTGCGTTATTGAGTCCCTTTGCACTTTGAAATTTCAACTCCAGTTGCAAGGAATTTCTCTCTCTTACTATACAGCTGTTTAGCCTAAGTTTTAATCTCCTTCTATAACTACACCCAGGAGAAAGAAAAAAAAACTTGAGCAAAAAAAAAAACATCTTGAGCAAGGTGTTCAGGATAGGAGGGCTGAATTGCTCTTGGATGTTTCTGTTATTGCCAAGAAGCCTAGAAATTACAAGGTTAGTTTATATGCCTCACTTTCAGATGGCCAAAGTTAGGTGAGAAGAAACCCATTCATAAGGCAAATAATGCTGCTTCTGGCCTGACGTGCTTTCAGTTGAGATGTTTATCTGCCTAAAACCAGGTGCAGTGGAGCTGAGAAATTAGAATACATTTATCTGGTAGCCATACCCTGCACTGCAAAGGGTATCAAGCGGTTCCTATGGATAGAAATGTGCCCCTTTGCAAAAGGGATAGAATTTGTCCCTTTATCTGAGAAAGGAAATGGGCCAGGCGTACCACATAACAGGAGAAATAGCCTGCCTCAGCTCCGTGTAAGGATCTGAGCAGTCAAAAGTAGCAAATGATGCAGAGACCAGGACAAGTTCCCATCTCTGCTGCTGCTGCTACTACTACTATTTGGCTAAGGGACATTGCTGGCCACTGCCTGAGTGGGCCTGAAGCCCAGTAGTTTACACTGAGTGCCTGAAATGGTAACACTCATTATTTTCTCTTCTCCCTGATCCTAGAGAAGGATGAATGGATTTCTGAAGGTGGATTTTACTGTGCAAGGCTGTAGTTTAATGGTACAGTAAATTCAGTTTAGGTGTCCTTGTACCATGGCACAGAGTGCTAATGTAGTACAGACTCACCCTGCCAGCTAAAATTAGTTCATCCACCTACATTTTTCAAAGATTGTACTGGCTGGTTTTTACAGAGCATCAGATATCATCTCTTGCCCTGCAATTTGTGTAAAACCAGGATCACGTCCCTGTTGCACACTCTGGATAATTTGACAAGAACATGTTCTTGTGCCCACACATGATCCAGATGAAATTTTTGCTGCAGGGTGATTTGCCGATGCACAGAGCCAGGATGAATGATTATGGAAACAGGACCTGTGTTTTAGTGATAAATTTCATATTTTGTTTTGCACAGCTATGAAAAAAAGATGCAAGACTGAGAATAAAGAAGTATGGGAAACATGAGGAGAACCTGATTAGCCATTGATAAGCAAGCCGTCAGGCATCCTAGAAATTACTTCTGCCTGAAGCTCTGAAAATAACTAATTTTTCAGTTAGGTTGCTGAATCAGGAAAAAAAAACAAAAAATCACGAATGGCCTGTTATCCATTACCATAATGAAAATCCAACATATTTTTTTTAATCAAACCAAATGTTCTATTCTTTTTCCTTTTTTCACAAATGAAAGGTGAAAGGTGGATGCCACCACCAAATACATTTCTCCAGTCCCAATGGTTTGACAGGTTAAATGCAAATTCACAAACAGTTTTTAAGATGATCAGAATGCCATTTTTGTCAATTTATTATTCTCCAAGTGTCTTCCCACCACCATGCTCTAATTCTGCATAACTACAAATGTGAGATTTAGAGGGAAGGAAAGATCTAAACAACTTGCTAGAATGATGGTTCTCTTTTGAAAACATATTTACTTGTACTTATGCAATAAAAAAAAAAAAACACTGAAGATATCAAAGCTGCTTTCTGGGTTTTGGAGGTTTGCACAAAGTCAAATATTTTTCCAGCCTTTCTCATATGAAAACAACAGGCACTTTTTGCATCAGTCCATGCTGCAGGCAAGTGCATTTCACTGATGGAAATTATTTGCTTTATCCCCAAATTCAATGCATGAATATGCATAAAATACCCAGGAAAAAATCCCAGTGAGCAATATTTGTCACAAAGTCAGCAGGTGTCATGAAGGCAAACGGGATATAGCACAAACAAGTCAGCAGGGTTAGGGGGAAGAAATAGCTTCCATCCCTGCAGAGACTAAATACACTACAATTCTTCAGTTTGGAAAGAAAGATGGGCAGGGATATGAGTGAAGTCTAGAGTGTCATGACTGGCATGGAAAAGGTTACTGTGGATGATTACTCATAATTTAATCACAAAACAAGAGCTGGAGTCATCAGACAATAAACCCATAACAAATAAAAAGGAAGTTCTTTTTCACAAAGTGCATAATTAGAATGACATTCACCATCACAGAATCATGTGGAGGACAAACCTATATATATATTTGCAGAGAAAGAGACTAGAAAAATGGAACATTTTAAACACTATGGTCCAGTTGCACTTCTAACTTAAGAAGACCTTAGAATTATAACTCTACCATTTGCTCTCAGGAGCAGCCAGAATAGGAATTATTATATCATGAGTCACAACTGCCTGGTTTCCCCTCTGAATCAGGTGGGAAGTTGTCTAGATCAGTAGCAGATCACTTCTCTTTCTATGCTGAGAAAGATGTCACCCATTCCCTGTCCCACCTCGTTCCCTTTCCTACTCACTTGGAAAGGGCTGAAGCACTACCTGGAGACTACTGTCATGATTGGTAGGGACCTTTAATGCAAGAAGTCCTCCTAGCGAGCAGGGTGACAACGCCATGCTTGCCATATGGGCAAAGGACAATCTTAATTTAATAAAGTGAGCATAGAGAGAAGATATGATGAGAATAAAGGGGAAGAGCTCATGAGCTTTGACTGAAAGCACAATGAAACATGGTCCCAATTACAGGAGAAAAGGGACCCACCTCACAATATTTATTTTTAACTTCTTGCTCTGCAAAGGTTGGTGTTGCTGCTGAGATTTATAGACAATGACAGCAACAAGATTTTCCCAAGAGAATGATCACAATTATTCTCTCATGTTTTAAGACTCATTTGGTCTGTGGCCTTGGCTACTGTTGTTGCTCTTGAATCATAGTCTAACATTTAGCAAGATAACAAATGCATTATGCCACAGTGGAGGTTACTTACTTGTCTTGACCACAGAGAACAAGAAAAATGGTGAACATTAAAGTGAATTAAAAACAAAAAAAACCCAACACACACACACAGCCAGTCTGCTCTCCTTCTTCTCGCCAATACTCCTCCTTCCAAAGCCTACTTGCAAACTCTTGCATGAGGACTCTGAAAAGGCTACAAAATGAGGTCTTTGCTCTTGCTCCTAAAAATAGACTTATCAAAATTATCATGTGTGACTATTACTACAAATGTATCCTACAAAAAGAGAATCACTGTAAGTAGGACACAGAGGAAGCAATCTCACTTACAGATACAGCTGTGGTATCTGTCACACAGAGTCAACACTTGAACTCCAGAAGGCTGTGTATATGTTCAAAAGTCAACAGCATCTTTTTTCCTGTTCCATAAGAGATTTGCACAGAAATATCAGCAAAAGGCTTTAGCATTTTCGTTTACACTTCTTAATGTAAAAGGGTTGCAGTATTTAGGTCAGAGCATTTGAATAAGACAAAAAGATTCTGATGAAAAATTTCAGTCCTTTTAACGTGCAACATTTGTACTTCAGAAAATGAAAATACAGGAATGTCTGTAGCTATTGGACCAGGTCAGCACAGTCTCTTCATCCTCTGAAATACTCCAAGTGTTACCAGCTGCAAACTTGGGCTACATTATGCCACAATATATGCAGAAGAATTTTGTAGCTTGTAATAAGGTCTTAATTCTTATTCGGGTTTTAGAAGTATTCTAATGTAGTTTAAAAGCAATGACTGAAGGTTTTTTGACAGTACTAGTGACGTGTCACTACTGCATTGAGTTTTGCACTGTAATGCATAAAGTTAATCTCACATTTCACAATTGTAGGGGAAAAGCATATTCTCTTCATTGACCTGTGTACTGCCTTGGAAAAATATTTACAGCATTCTTTAGGCATACTATAAACAATAATGGTTTATGTGTAATATTTTTGCTTTCTTGTGGTTCTGTAAACATGAATATAAAATAAGACAAATTGCTAATGATATAATTAGAGAAATACAAAAATCAAGCATAATTTCATGTTGGAACCCATAGGCAGGTTTTCAAAGGCATAAACTGCAAATAGTTGCCTAAATCCCATGGAAATTCACTCATCTCACATTTTTGCCTTTGAAAAGTCCACAGTTTTGGGTTACAAAAGCTCAGAATCAAACCTAAAGGTTTTGATCCTAGTACTATGCTACCCTGCCACCCAATGCAATTGTTCAAAGAGGAGTTTTCTCTATTTATTATAGGGTAGGTTCATGTTAAAAATGCGTTCACTCAATCCATATCAGAACAATACTTAAGTATATGCATGATTTCAAACACAGAAATATACCTGTTACAGAAATTGGAAGTGAAGGAGTGAAGTACATAAGCCTTGAGGACCCCAACACCTTGTACAGCAAGGTTTGAATACCACTTAACTTCTCTATTGGCAGAAATTACCATAATTCCACTGAAGTCAGAACTATATCTATTTACTCCAGCTGAGAGAATAGCCCTCTATCATCACCTAGAGAGAAAGAAAGGTCTGATCCAAAGCTCCAAAAAATCAACAGATATGAGTGGGTTTAAGATTTAGACCTATAAGCAATAGACCTATATGAACAGCAAGCTCTGCTATGTAGTGACTTTTCTCATTGTTTCTGAATTTGCTTGGAAGGTTGATTGATAAAACTGAGTGAAATAAAACATCATATTAGTAATGTTGCTTCTGAGAAAAGGAAAGATTATCATGTTTATTCAGGTATATTAGTTCAGTCCATTCTCCCCAAAACGTAGGTTTTGATCATAGGTGTCATGAAGGCAAATGGGATATAGCACAAACAAACAGGAGACATTTTTACAGTGTATCTAACACTAAGCCAATAACATATATGCAGGAAAAAAACAGGATATTAGATTGCAATGGTAACTTTCCCTCAGCCCTCAAATACTTCCACTGTGGTGTTGGGACTGACAGTAACGGTGGGCTGGGATCTGCATGTGCTGTGCGCACTGCAGATCAAGCGACAAGCATGCACATACATTGGGGAGGAAGAGCTGAACCAGGCAGGGGAGGAGGGAACATTCCCCTTTTGCAGGGGAAACACACACACTTCCGATCAAGTACTCAGAAGCAATGTCCTGACCTTCAGTTCATGTAATTGTAATGATCTCAAAGGAAACAGAGAAAAGAAAGAAAGCTTTGACACTGACCTGTTTTTCATTTTCATCCTCCAGCCTCAGCCTGTCCTCTATGCAGTTCCTGGCCTGAAGGAATGCCTTCCTCTGAGCCCTTTCTGTCAAAATCCTCACAAAGACCCCATACAAATTTACACTGACAAAAAGGATTGCATTGGCCACAAGCTGTAAGGAAAAAAGAAAAATAAATTAATATTTTAAAATACAGATTTTTATTTTACATTTCTACTCAGCAAAATAGAAAATTCACAGTCCAAAATTCCTGCCTTGTTAGCCATATTACCAAGAACTGTTCCCACAGCACAACTACACAGAAACAGTAATGATACCAGCTACCACAAGTCCAGAGAGACAATATTCAGTATTATAGAATTTCTCATCTTCTGAAGTTAATTTCTCTTATGATAACTTATCATTTTCATTCATCATCGGGTCTTCATCAGCCCATTGTAAGACCTGTCCATCTACTAGAAGGAGTAGTATCTTCAGCATTCATTTAATTATGAGACACTCAGAAGACAGAAAATATTTTGTAAGGCAGGGAAATTATTGTCCCTTTCGTATAGTTGAGAAGTAAGACACTGACAAAATCTGTGACTATATCAAAATGTAAGCCTGGGTACTCTAAGCTTTCATATTGTGCAGGTGGCACTTGGAAAATCTGCTTCTCTTCCCACATCCCTACTGATAGTGACCATACTGAATTTTTGAACAGTTTCCCCAAAATATCACTGACTCAATACTGCATTGTGCCTCTGAGAAGATCCCGAGCGCTTTCAAACGACACCCTGTGGCACAAGCCAGCTCTGCAGGAATGTTACAAGCAGGAGCAGTGAATTTGTAATTACCTGTATGAACAGTGCCCTGATGAAGAACACACACGTGACCCAATTGCCCTTTTGGTTTATAATGTTTTTAAAATATGTGAGTTTAAGTTAATTAGCTAAGCTAAATAACTTAACACTGACTTGCACCCAACCTGAGACAATCCTGACCAAGTTTCTCATCATAACTGAAATGATGCAGTTATAGCATAATGGTGTTAATGAAAATTTGTATTATCTAGATGTCTTTAGATGGTAAATTCTGCAATGCAGTGATTGTTTAGAAAGGAGGTAAGGAGGCCTGTTTACCTAATATCCTTTTGGCCTGATGCTCCATATTTACCATAGTTACTACCACAGCATCATGAGGTGAAAGGAGAGGGGAAGGAGATGGTATGAACTTCATAAGTTCCAAAATTTTAGATTTCAGGTAGAACATAAACTGGTCAAGATAGGGCATAATAAGAGCAAAGACAGACATTGTAACAAAAAACATAATTTATGTAAAATTCCTGTCACAAAATCCATATAACTGACACTTATTTCTCAATTTCAGGTAAACATAACATACTACAGCTGAGCTAGTACCTCTCTACTGTCACATGCTCCGTTAATGTAAATTGAAGCATAGTCCACTGCCCAGTGCTTGCATTGCATAGCAAGCCCAGCTGTACCAACAATGAAATCAAATTAAAAAAAAAAAAAATCGCACTAATATTGCTGTAGAGAATGAAGAAAAAAAACCACTATGGGGTGAAGACTGAATGTTAATTCAGCCAATATGGTAAGTAAAGATCCAAAACAATGACATCCAGGAACTTCCTACTGATTTTGGATAACCTTTCGAAAGAGTTTCATTCCATAAAAATAAGAAGGAAGTTTCTCATGTGTGTAACTAATGGCAGTACACATCTCCATCTCCCAGTGGTCTTAGTATAGTGGGGAGAATTGAAAGAGTCCTTCTGGGCTTCTCCAGACCTCCACGGATTCACAAGTCCTCTAATTTTTACTTTCTTGGTAAAAGAAGGTAAATGCTACTTACATAATCACTTCTCAGAGATAGTAATACAGAGGAATTACTATTTATAAAAAACTTTGAGGAAGAAAAGCAGTACACGAGCATATTATTTCATGATACAGACTGAACATAAGCAGTCCGCAATTCCTATCCTGCTTTATCTTGTTACATCACAGAGAGTTATTTGAGGTATATCAAGTTTCAGCACAAGTTAAAACCCACTAAAATGAAATTACTACAGAAATTCTGACAGAATCTTATTTTCAGAGACATGAATGCTGCCACAATCACCTTATGCCTGCATTTCATCATGCTGAAGTGTAGCAACAACAGTGTATTGCAACGCTAATTCTTAGAAGTGCAATAGAATAAAAACAGAAAGGATTTGTAGAGGCCATATGCAAAGGCAGTGAACAGTGACCACAGAATAAACCAATCAAGACATCTACAGACAATACAAATGCTCGACCCTACCCATATACAAAGCAGCTATTAATAGTACAGAGTGAAAAACTAATCTTTACATACTGATATCAGAATGGCCCAAGAAATAGATTATTACTCTTAGAGAGAATAAAAAAGAGTCAACTCATTTCCTTCTCTTCAACTAGAAGCAGTAAAAGACCATATATTTTAACAATATGCCAGCTGTTCTGGGACTATCATTATGATTTCCCTCAAACAATGGTGATCACCTGGACCCTGAGTAACCAGTAGGTGGGTTCCTGCAATCAGGCAACCACTTTCAAACACAGCAGGGTAAGTCATTTTCCAACAAACTTTGAACAGTTTAAGATAAAACAGAGGCTTAGATATCAGCTCTGGCCTGCAGGGAATCAGGAAAAGTGATAAAGCAAGTAAAAGATTCATAGATTTTAAAATGTGAGAAAAGAAAGTAGGGCAGATTTTCTCCTGAGGTAAGAATTCCTCCCCTCCACAACCCATCTTCTGCTTAATTACTATTTTTTCCCCATATATATATTCTCTCTCTGTAGGTTTCTCAAAAGCATACCATTTTCTGGTCTATTTCACTTTAATATGTAAATAGTATATCTCGCTCTCTCTCTATATGCACATACATATATAACCCACACATATTATCTGACATAACTCCAGGAAAGACTGAGACATGCATTTAAAACTAAGGATCTTTTTAGAGGTATTGAGGCATCCAAAACTGCAGAAAGATCAAGGAGTTTCATTTGAAATCCTTCCTACATTATTCACTACACTACTACCTAATATCAAAAAGAATGCTCTTCTTTAGGTTTCACCATTATCTTCTACCTATGGAACTATTGAAGAAGAAATAATTTCTATTAATGCAACACAAAATGGCTCAAAGACATTTCTTATCTGCAACTCCTTTCAAACCTTGCTACCTGTAATGAGAATACCCATCAGCTGGAATAACAAAAGGGCATCAGGGTCATGAAAGCTATTTTTGGTATTTGATTGTTGTTACTGAATCTTGTTCTGTGCATGAAGTCTGCTGCACTTAGGTACGAACATCCTGACCTTTAAGTTTCCCTAATTCTTAGTAGGATACAATCTCCATCTCTGGATGGACTCTGTGGAGCAGTACATTGTGGCGCAGACTCTGGAGGACGTTAAGAAAGGCAGGCTTTGAACACAGACAGCTGGTCTGCTATCTAGTCACTGAAGAGGTACTGACAGCTCCAGCAGGTATTTCAGCTATATTTCTGTCTTCTTATTTTCCCAGCATTGACTTTCATAGGTTTCAAGTTAGGTTTGTGACATTTCCACATCTTTGTCTGCTACAACTCAATGGAAAAGGGATCAGAAAAGCATTCAGATGCCCTACCGCTTTTACTAAGACTCCCCAAGAAGTTGACACACCTTACAATTCAACCATTGTACTCAAGGAACCTGCCTTCCTGGTTTGTCCAATTCCTCTGAAAATTTAAATTCTCAAGCTTGACAGTGATGCTTTGGTCTGTGGTGCTCCTAACCTTATACATGCCCGGGGAAGCAAAGTGAATATCACTGCTCCTGAGCCTGCCCTATGTTTCTCTAGTGCTAATGGGGCAATTGGCCCCACTTCTCAGCCTGGTTTAGGAGTGTGCTGAGGAATGGAGGCTACACAGTGCAGCAATGCCCAAAGAGCAGGCAAACAATTCTGTAGGTAAGAAGCATGTAACACACACACATACACAGCAGTCTAAGAGCACTAGAGAGATCTAACTCTTTTCTGAATCATTCTCCTACTTCCACTCTTGAGTGTCCCCTGGGTCTGGGTCTTGCTGAGAGACTCTTCGAAAACTGGGAACTTTTCTCTCTCCCTACTATTCTAGATATGGTTTATTCTCCACATTTTTTTCTTCACAGCAAGATTCTTCATGCGTGCATGCATGCACTCATGCACTTGCTCTCACTCGAACAAGTAGTGATTACTCCTTCTACACATAACATCTTATCTGCCTTTTCAGAGGACTCTCTGCTTCACCAGCAGCCCAGTTCTGCTATCTGATAAATGGTTGCTCAGTAGCCAGTTCACACTTGAGGCTGGTTTCCACCGTGGAGCAGCCTCCTCTTTGTTTCACAGAAGCCTCGTAGAAAAATGTCACTATTTCATGAAGGCCTAAATAGCTTATGGATTCCTGAAAGACTTCGTTACAGAGTGGCATTCATATGGATGGATATTAAAATACCCAGCTAAAGTAGACTAAATGAGAACTATAAATTCCCAGAGAATAAAACTTAAGGAATTGCTCCCCCAAAGCCTCACTCCACTTTCTAAAAGTTGGATTTATGGTGTGAATGGAACTGAGGATTTGTTTCAATAATTAACCCTCTCGGGATTAGAATTCAGTGGATGATATCAAATATTTGATTTATTTTCAGTGGCATGAACTGTCATGCCATCCCACGAGAAAAGGAGAACAGGTAGGAAACACAGCCAGTAGTTCCAGATGAAGGCTGAAATTTGCAGAAAAAGCAAGATCAAGACAGTTCTTGTACCTTAATCTTCAGCTGGCTGATAAAGCAGGAGGTGCAGAGGGTCTGAATTCTATTTCCAGTTTTGTCTAATAATTGAATTTTACTACAAGTAATTCCTGTGCTGCTGTTGTTGTTCCCATTATGCAGACAAAGTAACATTTACTCATTCTGTCAAAATACTTTGAGATATGGCAATGAAATGCATTATCGTGAAATATGAGTTTCTATTGTGAGGCATGACTCTAAGGAAAGAGTCGTGAACTTCTTACCAAAATGAGTCAGTGCTTCCACCATTAAAACTGCTGAAGAGCAAGGCAAGACTGCACTGTGTATGAAAATGAATGCTATCATGAACAAGGCCTATTGTAAGTTTAAACAAAAATCATTTCTCTTTTTCCTGTTATGGGAAATGCTACCATTAGAGCAGTGCTTTGTTTATAGCTCAAGACTGCATAAAAGAGAACTTCAAGATGAAATCAATTCTAATATTTTCAGATGTGCAATTGCCTCTTGATCCTGACAGGGCTTTGTTAACTCTAGTAATTCACTTAATCAACACACTTTGCAACCTTTTGAGAACACTTAATTACTACATCTGCTCCCTCCTTGTACTGAAGTGGCATAACACAGGAGCAGAGAGCTGTTCCTTTAGTTCCTGACTGCTTCCCAAAAAGCACTCCCCAGTACCAAAAAAAGTCAGCCAAACAAATTATCTCCAGATTATACAAACTCTTTCCTATTTTCAATAGACAATCCTCTCTTATTTCTAATAATTTTTCTCCTAATTGGCTTATGCCACTTATTAAAGAAATGTTCTGCTGTGCTATTCTCCCTGGTTTCTCTCTTCCTGCACTTCCCTCCTTAGCATATGCTAAGAGGGAATCAGTGACTAGTTATTTCAGTGATCCCACAGGTGAGCCTGGGCAAGCCTCAGCCTCCTTGACCATCAGTTTTCTCATTTCTGTGGTCATAATCCTGTTTTATCATGCATAGATGAGCATGCAGGGAAAAAAAAAGGGGGGGGACTGCAAATTTCTTGCAAAGGAATTAAAAAAGGAAGGCAAACTTCTTGCAAACTGGCTTACATGGCATTTCTCACAAACTATTCTCCAGCAATGAGAAAGAAACTGCTCTACATCATGACTATCCAACTTACACAGGTGGGGTGAGTGCTTAAGGACAAACGGAGCCAGTGTTGAATGACAGCTAATGTCATCGCTGAGGAAAAGCCAGTATCATCAGGGTCACCCCTGCAGACAAGTGAAGAGAGGCCTTTAAGAAATCCAGGATGCTCTGTTAATTAGTCACAGCCAGATTTTTTTAAGTGTACACACAAAATGTATAATAGCAGAAATGCACCATGTATTTCTCCCTCTGTTTACCTGTTTGACTAAGGCACAAGATGCAACTTATGACCACATTTGAAAATACATGCTGTAAAACATTCTAAAAAAAAATACTACAAAAATAGTGTCATCAAAAGCCATCAAGCTCCATAGTGTTAAAAAATAACAGGGTGTTCTGTTTTATTTTTTGATTTCTTGTACCTTTCTCAGAAGTGCTTTCAACTGTAAAACATGCACTGGAAGAATAGTTGGCACACATTTCTCGCTGAAGTTACACTGCTGGCTGATTATCTGGTGTCAGAAGCAATTACCTCTAAGATGAGGTAGCAGAGAATTATGATGGAATATCAGAACTGGGATCGATTGAATCATAAATTTGGGTTCATAACCTTGGGTAGTTCTGCAGCTCAAAAGCTTTTCAAAAAAGATATTTTTGACTACCTAAGCTACCAAATATTTGTTTTTTCTTGCTGAAACCCCTGACTGCTATTTGCCTGCTCGTGCAGACTTTCACTCAAATGTGTGAAATATGGATTTATGAAATTAATTTTAAACTCCTACTTTTGAGGTTCTGAGCTGTTGTGCCTTTCTTACTGAATTTCTGAAAGGAATTCATAATTCCATCACATTCCATTTTACATACCACATTAACAACAACAACAAAAATTAATTGGTGTACAAAGACTTCTGGAAATTATTATTTTTTTTTTTAAGGAAGAGAGAAAGATGCACTTATTCACAATAACACCTTTTGTTCCTGCCTGCATATTTTTATTTTATTTTAAAGAGAAAGTGGCAGCTGATTATTAATTTTTAGCTATCACGTTGGGGAATAGGAAAAATATACGACAAAGGATCTATGCTTAATATACAACAGATCACTGAAATATGGAATTTTATACGTAAGAAATAAAGGACTAGATGGAAAAAAATGCAAGCAGCATACAGGCTGAAACATCTTCAGACATAATTTCCCTATTACTTCAAGCCTTTCCAGATAATGAACAAATTCATAAAAGCTGTATTTTCAGGAAAGAGGCTAAACATATAGCAGTACTCCATTAGGAATGGTTGGCCCAGTCACAACCGTAATGTTTGAAACTTGCTAAGTATAGCACTAGGCTGTCACATTACAGAAATTCGGAAAAGCAACAAGAAAATGCCCAGATTTGCCTCCATCTGAAGCCTACTTTTATACACGTGTGTACTAATACACATTTTTTAGTGGTCATTTGATAGCATTCAAAAAATTTTAATTTCTCTTGTCTTCCAGTAAGCCCAGCTGAGGTTAATATTAGTCATATCTCCATTTATCAAACTAGATCTTACCTATGGCTAATTGCACATTAGCTCTACACAAATCAACAAACTCTCTCCAAAGCCCAGAGAAGTACAGGGGCTATTGGGGACAGAAGAAAATATTTGAAAAATATCACATAAGAAGCCAAAGTAGCTTCGCAATATACTTGAAAGGTTTTCTTTAAAAGGTATAGGATTTTAAATACACAAAAATAATGACTTCTGAGGATATACAATCCAACCTAGTTTTGAAACCTTTGGTGGCAAGGTAGTTGCTAGGTGACTGGACCTTAAGATCTTAAATGCAATTTCTCTTCATTTGAGTCCTATGCATGACTGAGAAATGACACATAGCAGCCTCACTCCAGCCCCTTGCAGGAAAGCATTTCTTTACTTTGTGTGCACTTCTGAGACTACAGAGACACAAAACGAGGCCACGACTTCAGTGCAGCGAGGGGCAGCACAGCGTTAGATTGCCTCTGTAATAACTCGGGAAGGAGACTATCTAGTTCCAGTGTGACAGCTTCATAGGGGAGGAGTAGTCATTCTGTAGGCCAGTGATGGAGCTGATTACAAAGCACGGGCTTCCAAGTCTCATTTCTCTTTTCCAACGGCTCTTTTCAAATCTAGGAACTGTACCTCGGAGGACAAAATACTGTCACGGTGTCATATTATGAATGATACATAGACACTGAAATATCTATTTGCTACTGCAATGGTGTTATTCTGCTCTGTATATAGCCTAGTCCCAAAGAGGGTTTTGAATTTTATTCTTGGAAGGTCAGGCACCTGAAATCTAGGAATTGCAACCCCCAGCATTAAAGCCTCTAAGAGTCTTTTTTGAATTTAGCTTCAGGGGACTTTCTCAAGCTCTAACAGGGTATCTTGGATAGGGCCAAGGCTACAGCCAGATTTCCAAGTCAATGTATACCAGATTTGTAGGATCATAGTTATATCACAGATGAGAAAATCAACACAGGGTAAGTTCAAGCAGCTGTCCAAATGTTACGCTCTAATGAATTCATCATTAGGAAATCATGTAGAAATGCGTTGTTTAAGGTTAAGGAACCTATATAGTAAATGCAAGTAATTTCTGGTGACCCACTGTCAGGCACACATTTTTTATATCAAGCCTAGAAATTCATACTTATTTTATGCCACTTAAAAAAAAAAAAGATTGCTAAATAAATGTTAAGAAATACACAGAAGTCTTCTGACAACTCACCTGAAAATTAAACTGATTGATCAAATTGTAAGGCCTTGGTTCTTACTCACTGCAAAAACACCTGCTCCTTTTCCAGATGAATGAGGGCAGTCAGAGATAAAGAGAGGAAAAAGTGCATACACAGCTCTGGCTGCCTGCATATTGCTAAGTGAAAACACGACTGCATTAGGATTAAACTGATCTCAATCAGTTTCCTTTTCCACCAAAAAGATTGCCTCCTGGACCTGACAAATGTCCTCTTGTGTCTCTTTTCTCTTTTTTCCTCTCTGTGCAGATATCTGAAGCTGTCGGTGAATGATGTCACTTTTGGTCAAATGTCCTGAAAAGATGAAAGCGTTTGCCTGAAGGAAACTATGTTCTATTACACTGAACCCGTTTACTTTTCTCCTATTGTGCTTTACAATTTGCAAGAGCTGTCCCTGCAGATAATAAGGTTTTCACTCTGCAGGGTCATTTAAGCTATGGCATCTTCTGTCAGTGTTGGCACTTGAGAGCTTTAATTCTGAGAAAGTTGCGAAGTAGTAATTTAAGCAGAAAAAAAATAGAGAAGGTTAGTCATTTTTATGTTCAACTTTGAAAATTATTTTTGTAAAGAGAACCCATCTATATAGTATGTCAGTAACCAACTGATCCAACAATAAGTTGATGGAAAACTTTTAAAAGATATATTTTCTATCCCATTTTTATTTGACAGACTTATCAAGAAAACAAAAGGATATACTTCTGTTTAATCATTCTATTTAACAATTCAAGTCATCAGTCAATGATTTCAAGAGAAGTCAAATAAATTCTAAAGATAAAACATTAAGAACCAAATTCTGCTGATTTTAAAGAAGTGATTCTACAAATCAAGTTGGTTGTTAGAAACTCTATAAGTTGTATGATTAAAAATAGTTGAACTGTGCTAAAAAATGGAGGCATGATTCCATGGTTGGAAATCTGGGTAGCACTCCAAACAGATGCATACAAATCCCACTGATGGATCAGGAGTCTAGAAAGAAATGATATTCTGATTTTGTGAGCAACAGGATGCTTTTAAAGAAATATCATGAAAGCGCATAATTAATAACTTATTGAGTTGGGTATGATCATCTTGTCCTGTGTAGATTTTCTGGTTCTGTTTTAATGCGTTGTCATTTGCATGCAAAAAAAATATTTGGGGAAAAAGGTACAATATTGTGGATGCTAAGCATTCAAAATCACAGAGATAACTGCATGAATAAATAAAAACATATAATCACAAAACTGGAGGAAAATAACAGATAACAGGAAAGAAAGCAAGTATGTTTTTAGAAAAGGAGGAATGAATGGGGGTAAAGGGAAAAAAGGGAGAAGGATTGAAGAGAATGATTAAAAGTAGAAGTGAAATATGTCTACTCAGAGCAGGAAGGAAGAGCTGAAGAATAATAAGGGGATTGGAATTACAGATATGATGCTGTATTTAGAAAAATCTATAGTACCATCTTGAAGAAAGTGGGTTTTTTTGGCTTTGTTTGTTTGTTTCATTTTTTGCCAATGCAAAAAATTATTACGGAGTTTATTTCAAATAAAAGAGAATGACAGGTAAATTGTTTTCCTGGTTTTTTTTGTTTGTTTGTTTGCCTGTTTTTTGCTCTTATAGCTACCATATATCCAAAAACTCTTCCCAGCTCTCATTTAAACAATGAAAGTCCTCCTTCCTGCAGACTGTCTGGTGGGTCTATTTTCTACTTTGAATGTCTTGTCCATTCTGATGAGCCTAATACTGTCCATCAAATTAAGAATGCACACTCTTAAGAGAAATGGTCGTATTTCCATATACACATTACAAGAGATTGCAAACAACAGAATTTCATGCCCTGGAAAAGAGTAGGATTTAACTGAATTATTGAGAATTCTGAAAAGTTCAGGGGAAAACAAAATGCATCTGTAATTTCTTATTCTGCCTCATAAGATATTGTATCCCCTGTTTCATTTGTTAAGCCCCAAAGCAAGCTGTTCACTGCTAAAAAAAAGTATATTGCAACTGCTCTAATATGTCCTATTATGTCATATTACTTCTTTCTTAACTATACACAAAACTCCTCTTAAGGGTTTTCTGACTGCGCTCTTGTGCACAAAGAAACTAAAAAATAAAAAGTATGGAACAGAGCATGAACTCCTCAGCGCTGCTTTATTTTTTTTTCTTCTGGTGTAGACTCCACGTGTTCTTGGTCTGATCCTGAAGATGCAAGGGGAATCCAGGATTGTGCTCGACTATGTGTAAATCAGCAAGTAAAGTCCCCAACAGGTGTGGACTTGTAGAGGGAAAGAGGTGGTGATGAGGACCTGATGCCCACACTACATGTGTTTTGGGAGAGGTTACTCTGGACTAACTCAAGTTTGGTCCTATGGACTGAACACCATTTAGCCCACTTCCCACTGAATTCCATGTTCTTAAAGGTACAAGATGTGTTATCAGAATAAAAAAGAAAAACAAAGACAAGAGATTCATGCTTTTTTCTTCAATATGGCACAAATAATGATTACTTTTTTTGAAAGGTCCACTAGCTTGCAAGTCTCAAAGGATTTGTATCATAAAGAATGCACAGGTACAGGAAAAGATGGAACTTACAGCATAGAGATATGTGCTGAAATATATTAACTGTAAATCTATTTGAAAAGATAATAAAAAGGGCTCATAATAAAAGTAGACATAACTATTCATTATGCTGCATGTATATGAGCAAGCTAAAATATGCACAGAACTCTGGCAGATCCTTATTACTCTATGGGAAACCTTTACCTACAGAAAGATTAAAGTATTAATCGCCAATGCATTCAATAACTTGCCAGTCTCCTGAATGGTCTAGAAAAGTAAGTAAAGAAGTAGTCCCTCAATCATTTTAGGTTGATGTCAGAAACAATCCTGGAAATTACAAGTCTATATCCCCATAAGAGGGGATTTAGCAATAAGATATGTGGCATTGAATTCAGGCTTCACAATAATTGTGAGGATATTTAGGACTTAACACATCTAGACCACAAATATAAGTAGCAAAATACAATGTCACAGTAGACTACAACTGCTCCATTTTTATCCTTTCTTTTCCCCTATCTATTACTGAGAATAAAAATAGATGTGAAACATATATTCTTGCAACAAAAGTGTAAGTAAAGAATTGTACATATCAGGTTATGTTAGGAAGATTTTGCTTTAATGTTATCATTATTAATACTCTTTATTGGATTTGTTTCTGATATGAAGATAGCAATAAATATATTTTTAAATCTTTTACATCAAATATGTGAAAAATTTTTTTGGCCAGATTCTGAGGCATTGAGCATCTCTTGGGTGACTGCCCCAAATCCATTGATAAGGTATCCACATGAGCTGTTCATGAACTCTTATGTAAGAAATCCTGACTTACACAGACAGCCTCATTAGGAACAGATCTGCTACCTGCAGAACTAAATACTATTGATCTGATCCTAAATCCCTCAATGAAGTTATTTGAAGTACTGACTTCAAAGAACACAGCATTGAACACTGTGTTATGGTTACTTGTAGATTCAGCCAATAGTAGAAGTTCAATAGGGACCTACTAAAAATGGGGGTGTTGAATCAGTAGCAACTGCAGAGACTTTTGGAGCAGGATGCGCCCTTTCAAGCAGGATGAACTTCGTACAAATAAAAAATGGGTCAAAGCAAAACTACAAACTGGGGAGATTTTGGCAATGTGGAAGATCACACATTTCTACAGAATTCATTCTTTATAGGTGAAGTAATGAAAACCCTCTAAACAATGAAGAGCAGTTTGAACCAATAAAGTCCTGTCTACACAGAACATAGAAAGTAGGTAGCCAGACCAAATGTGTATGTGCTCTCATACAAATATAAAATGGGAGAATTGGAATGAGTTAGAACTGAATATAGAATTAGAAATACCATATCAGAATCACACTGGAAAGAAAATAATCATGGGGACACTGTATTTCCAAACTACAAACTACATGGGGAAGAAAACAAGAGGCAAGGCTAGAGGAGTGCTGCTATAAATTAAAGAAATCTTTCTCTCCAAACAGATAAATAAATTAACTGTATTAACAAGTAACAGAAACACTATGGATTAAAATTTGATGCTTAAATAGGAAAAGCATATTAATAGGGCAAAACTATCACAACCTGAAGAGGATAAAGAGAGGGAGTGTGGTTCACATAGGAGCTCCCAAAAAGGCTGTCACTATGGAATACCCAGTAATGGGAGCCTTCAGTAGGTCCCATGGAGACTCAGTAATGATTACATTGGGGCACGAAACTAAGGCAAACTTTTAGATTCCCTAAACAACTGCCTCATGAAGCAGCTAACTGGGCAACCAACAGGAGGGGAAGCCCTCCTGAAAAGTCATTCTGAGCACTTCTCTAGCACTTGGTTCAAAATGTAACCATCAAAATAACCTCAATGTACCCATGGACACCCTTTCAGGGAAAAAAATAGAAATAAAAACAAACACTCCCAGCCCTCCCTCCCCCCCAAAAAAACCACAGAAAATCTACAATAGTGTTTAACTTCAGAAAAAGGAACTACACAAAAATGAAGATGCTTGCAAAAACGATATCAATTAAAAGAAACAGTCAGAAAGGTATTATCCTGGCCAGGGACACGGAGATGATTTATAGGCACACTACTTGTCAACTTCCCCTGTAAATTCATCAGTGCGATTTAATAGCAGAGTGAACAACTTTATAAGAAACAAAGCTGTTCCTCAAGAAGCTGACAAACACAAAAAACAGACAAACACACAAAAAAAGTACACAAGCTTTGATATGTCAAATGTAGAAACCAATAAGATTCCTCTGTTCCCCCCATGCCCACCCAATAGCTTGCTAATGGCATAAAAATAAATAATAAATCTTCTTGTCAAAAGCTTCCAGAGCAGAGAGCCTGTATGCAAAAACTAAATGGATTTTTCATGACTGCATTCAGTATGGAGGTGGTCTTGGAGGTTCCCACTGCTCAAATTCTTCTTTATAAGGAATGCACCAGGGAAATCTGTTGTAGATCGAACCACCAGTAAAAGAGGTTCTGACAAATCCCAAATCACGATGCCAGGACCAGGCCGTATTCTGCTAAGCATTCCTGCAAAGCCCAAGTATGACATTCCTGAACTATTGACATTATGCCAGGCAAACTTGTAAAAACTATGAACAACAACAGAATCTCTAGAAAACAGACAAATAGCATAGTCAGGGAAAAGTGAACACAGTGCTTTTAGTAGTAAGGCATGCCTCCGAATTCTGTGAACATTAGGTCTGACTCAGCAGGGCATTCTTATTTAAAAATTAATCTGAACTAACACAAACACCTACAACAGGAACGCTACTTCCATTCCTTTTAGGGGTCTCCAGCAACTTTGGCAGTATTTTTTGCTAAGTCCAAATGCCAGCTTAAAATACTAGTAAGGGATCAAATTCACCACCTTCATTCAGTGTTCTGACAACTTTAAAGAGATACAACCCTATTCTTTACATTAAGACTAATGCTCGCCCCAGTGCAATTATTTTGATCACCTCTAAAAGCCGAAATGCAATGTAAACTCTATAATCAGTGGACTAAATTCTTCTGCTAGTCATGTCACACAATCTCACTGACTTATGTGTCTACATGCAAGTCAAAGTGATAGCATGGTTTCTGCCTTAATGGCTTAGGGCTTCCACACTGTAATCTAAAATCTGAGTTACTGCAGCTATGTTACTATTGCCAGCCTGTCTACATCATTTTAATATCTTGAAATTTATTTCACCCTCTCTGTTGTTTCCTGTTGCATTTGCTATATTGTCTTGTTTTGTCGTCTTGAAAAGACAGTTCTTTAAAATAGGCAGATTTTCATATTGAATAACTACTAAGGGGTCTATTTTTATAGTCAGAATTAGCTAAGTGCAAGAGCTGAGGCAAAGATTGAGACTAAAGTTTTAGAAAGAAGTCTAAATAACTTTATACATGTTAATAAATGTTTTTAATTGTGTCCAGATTACAGAAATTATATACAGTTCTATCCTTGCAGGCCTATGCTGATAGCAATGGTAAATGAGGCATTGCATAGTTAGCTCAGTACATGAAGTATACTAAGTAATTACATTTTTGCCTACCTAAATTTCCCCTGTAGGTTCAGCTGATTATAGGATTCTTCCAATTGCCAAGCAGCTGCTGTATTTCACCTCAAAAGCAGTGGCTTTTCAGCACTGCAGCGGGCAAAATGATTCCTCTAAGTCTGTAAAGTCTCACCATGCTTTCAAAAGGACCAACATACGTAAATTGTAACCTATCTGTATAATTGCACAATTAGCTAAACCTATCTGTTGCTGTCTCCAGAAACATCACATGATGTGGTAACAACTCAGTACCTTAGAGCTCACCACTGCACTCTTGTGTGTTGCTTGTAGGGAACATTGTCAGTTCTCTGGGTTTCTAATAACTCATATACACACAATATGGAATGGTATTTTGACTAATCAACACATGACTGATGACAGGAGGGGGATATAAGAATAAGTGGATCAGTAATCTGATCTAGCAATGCAACATTTTGGCAAAAAGCATTACATAATTTAATGCGTCAGTTTATTTAGGAGTTAGATTTCTTCACACAGTCCAGAATAGAAAGCGAGTCACCTAACACAGTTCAAAGGTACAGGTCCTAAGGCTGACCAGTGCTTTTGCAGCCCCTGCGCACAGCAGTGCTGCAAAGAAAACTCCAGCTGAGGTCTGAGAACAGTTTAGCCACATTAGCACAGCTCTGCACAAGAGCTTGAAAATGTCTCTTAAGAGCGTTTATCCTTCCGGACGCAATGCTGTGGTGCTGTGAGTGCTGCCTTCCCCTCTGCAGGCTCCTGCTCCTCTCCTGTGCCAGCTGATGAGCTGGTGCAGCCACGTCTTGAACTGGTTCTGGGAACTCACCTGGCCAAAACTGACCTAGCAAAAAAGAGGGGCTGTTTCAGGGATCAGTTCTCTGAATCACTGAGTGTACAAGGGAGCAAGAAAGGAGTGGTAGGTACACAAGATCAGACCAGAAAGCAGCCGCCGACTTCGATAGGCTTTAACTGTGGTGGAACTGCATCATTAGGGTCTTAAATAGTTTAGGTGGTTTTGAAAATTTTACCCACTCTTTACAAATAATCTTATTTTTCAAAACTGTGTGCCTTGAGAGATCATATGCTTTTCAACAGTAAGCAATATGAGATGTGCTGCTGCATGGAAACCTGTTCCAGCTGGCTAAATTAATAAAGCCAGATGCCACAAATGCTGCTATTAAGTCATAAAATGTTGGCCCTGCTTATTTCCATGGGGAGATTAGTGACAACTATAAAGGTGCTGACTTGGAAGCTGTATAGAGCATTTAAGTTACAACAGCAGAAGAACCTAGAAAAGGACTTCAAACATCAAGGTTATTTAACACTACAGGTACAAAATAGCAAGATGAAAACTGTATTCGATGTTAAGCCTCAACTCTGACAAGAACACCCACTTAAGGAGTATAGTTCAGCTTCTATCTTGAATTGATAATAAACCTGGCGTTCTGAACCCTACAGTCACTTATTAGAGATCTGGACCCCCAGCCACAGCTCTCATGCACGGTGCCCATGACCACTGCAGGAAGGGGCAGGGGGGAATTACCTCCAAACCCTAAAGTGAGGCCAACTATGAACCAAGTGCAGCATTTGCCCACTACCACACTTGTTGCCTATGGACCAAGAAAGTTTGGGATCCACTGCACTGGAACCACACTCTTTTAGAAGACACTTCTGAAAAGTCCTACATATGCAACAAAATAGTTCACTATAAAGAGGAAGAATAGTTTGGATCATGGTTGAGGGCTACTTTGGCAAGCAGAGGTGAAGCCTGAAGACACCAAGGGCCAAAGCAGAATGCTTTAGGAAGTTTCACAGATTCAGAGCACAAGGGAGAAAAACTGAAGAGTATTTCCTCAAAAAAAAGTAGATGCTTCAGGGAAGAAAGTTTAAAGAAAAGGTGTTAGGTTTTTTGTTGGTTTTTTTTGTTTGGTTGTTTTTTTTACCCAACTGAGAGCAGTAGAAGTTTCACTACTGGATTACACGGGAGATAGGATTGGGCCCATAGCAGAAATAAATCTACCAGGTAATATTTTAGTTATTCAGAAAGTCTCTAAATATTTCACACCATTATTATAAAATATATAAATTTAAAGTGCTGTTCTGATAAAGGTGGGCCAAACTGATTTTTCCAGGTTCAACAAAACAAAACAGTAAAGGTACACAGATTTTAGACACAAGTGCTTGAGAGCTACGGAGACTTCAAATCTGCAGTCATGAAGCTGCAAGTAAAAAAGTAAAAGAAGCAGTTACAAACAAACAAATGTTCATTTCAATTTTCTAAGCTTACTGATACCGACAAGCAATAGAGAGCCAGCCTGCTTCTAAGTCCTAAAGACAGAAAGACAGACACAAAAGAGGAATAGTGCCTGATAGCTAGTTTTCATCTGAAAAATCCAGTCAGGAAACCAAAATCCAAGAACCTCAAATCAACCATTCAATATACACAGTAAAAACAGTGTTGGTAGCAGTCAGCTAGAAAGCAAGCCAAGCCCTCTGTCACACTTTCTAGGACCACCAGAACTAATCAGAAGATGAGGGAATGAACCAGCTAGCAGCACTACCTCCTCAAGAGCCTGGACAGATGACCACCTGCCACAGAGTTCTCTGGAAGTGTTACAAGGTGAAACAATCAAACCTACAGTTCCTAGCCTAAATAATTCCTCACAAAAGAATCAAGCTCAAAATGAATGTTTTCAGCAGTTGCTGAACATTATTAGTATTGTGTAGTATTTTGATAAAATTTTTCATTTAAATAAGCACTCCAGGAGAGGAGTACAAATATCTAACTTCTCTGGCAAAGGTATGTACTACAGTTCCTATTCAGCAATATTTAGTTCAGCTGTTTTTCCCTTGCACAACTCCCTTTTTTAAAAGAAAGCTTTCTCCACCCCTCTGGCTGCCTCCACTGAAAAGCACTTCGCTCTGGAAATTTTCACCCTGCAGTGGCACGCTGGCAAACATGGTGAGGAATTCAGTTCTTCTCCTGTGTGATATATAGGATGGCTTAGAATCACGAAAGAGAGATAATGTAGAGCTCACTAGCTGTGGCACTATAGCAAACAACTGCACAATGCATTCTACTTTGTCCTATGCAGCCCGAAGTAACTGCATTTTATACTACATTATGATGGTACCTGTGATGAAATATAACCATGAATACATGCAAGAATTTCATATTTTCAGCTTGATCCAAAAAATGAGTTATGCATTTGGCTTCTCAGATGGGATGAAACAGTTTCTGCAACCTGACCTCCAAGAGAGATGACAGCTCTGACACTGATGACAACACAGATCAAATGGATCTAGCAGCTCAAACATTTCTTTGGACATTTTGGTTTGTTCTGTTGTACCACCCCTGATCAGCAATTCTGACAAATGAGAAAAACAAATCAAACCAACCCCAAAGTTGGACAGACTGGGCCAGACAGAACCAGGCAGAGAACTCCCCAGATGCTCACAAGTAACTGCTGAGAACAGCAGCACAGCTTGCTCTGCACAATGGCTTGCATTAAGCTGGAAGAATAATTTGTACAAAAAATACATGGGGTATATTCTGTTTTCACAACCTAAAAAAGATTTTGGTGGAGAGGAACACAAGCTAAAAGTTCAATGCCCCTGGGTTCAGCTGTGCTCCTGAACAGCTGTACTGTTTCAAGGGACAGACTCAGTACCTCAGTGCTGCCTTCGCAGCTCCACGTGGAGGTACCAACCCAGGCAGCCAGGACTAGCTCCAGCTGAGGGAAACACGCTTTGCTCTCAGATTGCTCGCTGCAGACTCGTTCTCACCTAACATTAGATGAGACAAAAGGTGGCATGCCGACTGTGAATTAGAATCCCTTTTTCCTGCCAATTACCGGTTTCAACCTCCAAATTACAATACTTGTGGCTGAGGAAGTGGTTTGTCAGTGCTGGGGTTACGGGTGCCTGTCAGGAAGAAAAGCGCCTGGCCCGTGGCTCATCTTGTCGCAGGAGAGGCGGCTGGTGCGCAGCAGGCAGTCACACACATCCCTGCCTGTGTGTCACTGCAGGCAGCAGCACAACAAAGAGCTACGAGACACTAGCTCTGAATAAAACAAAAACAAAAAACAAATAGGTTTGGTTCCATACTATTTTGTATAGCCAAGCAAGGTCCACTATGTTGATGATTCCATCGTGGATATAGATACATGTTTCTGAAAGAATCCTGAAACTCCACTTCGAGACAAGACATGGCAAAGGACCCAGGCCAAAATTAGGTCAGGGAGAAAGAAGTGGGGCTAGCCCTGTAACCCTGTCAGGAGATCCAAAATAGCACAGAAGGAAATTCCTAGGAGATCAAATCCCTTTTATCCCATATAGCTATCCCCTGTTACACAGTTGGTTTTGGTTATCTCCTTTCAAGCTGTAAAGGCCTAGATACTTTTTGGTGGAAATCAGAAGTCTGCCTGGGCAAAATACGATAATTAATAATTCTGAGTTATCTAAAATGCAAAATAGGCTGCCAGATATGTTCCATTAATGGACAGTATTTTCCTTAAATTTTTTCTTCATGAATGTAGGTCAGAGAACAGTGACTGTATTTCATTGATCAGATAACTGGAATATCTTAGCCTAGTTAAAAGACTTTAAATTTAAACTTATTTCTAAAATAGTCCATTGTAAAAAGATAGATATAGATAGAGAGATAGACAGATAGATAGGGGTATGTGTGGGAGTGTGTGGGAGTGTTCCTAATTCCAATTTAGAATGACCGAAGAAATCATTCCAAATATTATTATAAATTCACAGAATCACAGAATGGTTGAGGTTGGAAGGGATCTCTGGAGATCATCTAGTCCAACCCCCCTGCTCAAGCAGGGTCACCTAGAGCACGTTGCACAGGATTGCATCCAGGCGGGTTTTGAAAATCTCCAGAGAAGGAGACTCCACAACCTCTCTGAGCAACCTGTGCCAGTGCTCTGTCTCCCTCACAGTGAAGAAGTTTTTTCTCATGTTCAGATGGAAGTGTCTGTGTTTCAGTTTGTGCCCATTGCCTCGCGTCCTGTCGCTCGGCACCACTGAAAAGAGTCTGGCTCCATCCTCTCGACACCCTCCCTTCAGATACTTGTACACGTTGATAAGATCTCCTCTCAGCCTTCTCTTCTCTAGGCTAAACAGGCCCAGCTCTCTCAGCCTTTCCTCATAAGAGAGAGACTCCAGTCCCCTAATCATCTTTGTAGTCCTACCCTGGACTTGCTCCAGTAGTGCCACATCCCTCTTGTACTGGGGAGCCCAGAACTGGACACAGCACTCCAGATGTGGCCTCACCAGGGCTGAGTAGAGGGGGAGAATCACCTCCCTCGACCTGCTGGCAACACTCTTCCTGATGCACCCCAGGATACCATTGGCCTTCTTGGCCACAAGGGCACATTGCTGCCTCATGCTTAACTTAGTGTCCACCAGCACTCCCAGGTCCTTCTCCGCAGAGCTGCTTTCCAGCAGCTCAACCCCCAACCTGTACTGGTGCCTGGGGTTATTCCTCCCTAGGTGCAGGACCCTGCTCTTGCCTTTGTTGAACTTCATGAGGTTCCTCTCTGTCCGCCTCTCCAGCCTGTCCAGGTCTCTCTGAATGGCAGCACAATTCCAAACACATTAATTTAAACCATGGATGCAAGAGCCCTTGACCACTTCTAATTACAGCCCAAACCAAATTGCCATGCTCCCATACCATACTGCCCACTCTCACTTCATGTAGCCAATCTTCCACAGAACTGCCTTGGAAGCAAGAAAGAGATGCTAATACTTTGATGTCATTCTACACACTGACAAGCTTTATTTGTTTTTTTAATCACATGCTTGGCAATCCCACACAGCAATATGGACACATGTAATTCTGTGAGCGTACCTCACCTTCTACACTCCTGCAAATGACTCCCACCTTCCTGGAAGCATACATGCAAACCTCCTACCTCCCAAATGCAGATGGTATTCATAAAGGACCTAAATGTTTACAATAGAGATTTAGCATTTGGATCAAAATGTTTCTTCCCTGAGTATTAGTAAAAAAAATAAGTGGAATAATGAGTGCTTGCCAAACTAGAATCAGAAGTAACACATGTGAATTTATAATTCTCATGCAAAACAGCTACTCAAAGGTGTAATTATTGCCAAGTGATCTACCATATACTTATCATAAAATAAGGTCCAATTTTGATACAGCACTCAAATGTACCGTGACCCCAAGGACTACCTTTGCTTCTAAAATTGGAACCCAGAGGATTTCTACTGAGAGTAAGAAGAGCAGAACTGCAGTACAGCCTATGGATTTTCAGATTTGTGTTTGTTGTGCTTAGCTGTTGACCCTGTCAATGATTTATTGAGAATTTACACAGAATGTAATCCACAAATGCAAAAAAAGTCAAGTTCACAATATGTCAGAAGTATAAACTGGCTTAGTGGTCCTTAAAACTTAGTCATCACAGGCCATATATGATATTTGCCCTGACACAGACCTCATTCTGACCAGCAGGGACAACTAAAGCGAAAGACCTGGCGCTGCCTGTGTTTACCATCATGGGCTGTCCCTAGTCTTCCTACTGATATTAGCACCAGTGTGGCCTGTTTGCAAGAGGGACACCAAATCATTTTAGTTACCAGACTAAACAGCCAGCAAGTGGTAATTATGTGATGATTACGTGTCAGAGTTGACACTAAATCGTCTTTTCTTATTACATATATAGAATTATAATTGTATCTAAGAACCAATCTAGATTTGGGGTCCACTGGACCAACCAAGTAGAAAGACAGAGCAATAGTCATTGCCTTTTGTGGTAATAATCTACTCAGACAAGACAAATGCAGGATGGGGAAATATGTATAATATATTAACAAAGCAAATCATGTGAAGATAATAAATGGCTTGATTTTTCCAGGCTCTTTTTTTTTCTTTTTCAAGGGAAGTGAGGGAAGAGCATGGGAAATGGGATGCTATGTCTTAAGAACATGGACAAAAGAAAAGAAAGTAATGGAGGGGGAAAGGACAGAAGAAATAAGAGGAAGGAGACCAGGTGTGAATGGTACTTGGAGGCTATAAGAAGGCAAAGAGCACGTGAGGGGAAAAATTGTTAGTTAATGTAGGTCAGAGAAAGTTCAGTGAAAACCAGAGGAACTTCTATGAATGTCCTCATTTTCTAAGCTAATGTCTTTGGTTGCTTGCACTTTGCAATTTTTCTTTCTTCTTTCATCCTCATCCTCATGTAAGCCTCAGAATCAAGAGCAAGGGGAGACATCACATCAGCTCTAGTCTCCCCTGTACGTGTTGTCCACATGCATGTGTGAGCAAGAGAGACAGAGAAGAAGGTTATAGGGTGTAGGTCTTGCAGAATTCCTACACCACTTCTCAGCTCTTTGAGATCTGCATTGTATAGGCTCTATATTTAATGGGGTGGAGAAGGAAAGAAGATAATACATTGAAATACATTAAATATGGACTATTTAATGTTCCATAGTACACTTTAGAGTTCACAATTAATCAGCCTGATGCAAGCTGTCTGTGAAGCCAGGAATTTTAGGAAACAAAAAGAGAACATGCTTGCCTCCATGTATACTTTTGACTTTTATCTGTTAGTATCACACTTTTGGTTTGTTTGGGATTTTTTGTAACTAATATTGATTAAGTGTATGGGGTGGTTCCATCAAAAACCTTTTTCATATTAGAACTGATTATGCACAGCCACTATTTGAGTTGGCTGTTACCTTACTCAGGATTTTGTGCAAGTAGCTGATATAACTTTTATATTGATTTGGAATTTGTGTTACCCTTGCAGATCACAGTGCATTGCTTCCCACAGTGTACTGTAGTCTGACACAATTCAAGGGCCTGAATTAACTTTACCGAAAGATCATCACATTCTGATGTAAAGGAAAGGAAGACACAGATTTAAAAAAAGGGAGGGGGGCAGTTCAAAGTCTGCTACCAACACCATGGGCATCAATAAAATCTCTTCTAAAGAACTCTACTGAGAGCATTACTGAACGTGCCCCAGGCATTGGGCACAGTGAGGTAAGCATAAAACTGTAAGTGGGTAACAGTCCATAAAATAAGAATTTCTTTGACAATTAAACATATGTTCTTGATCATAATCTCCATGAAGGTAATGTGATATGAAAGGCTAGATATTCAGACACAAATCTACCAACCACATAGACACGCACAAAAAGCACAGACTCCACTTCTGTAAGAGACAAAGGTCTCATTCAGCCATAGTACACATAGCAAATACCTAAGATGAGGTTCACTTCAGCCAAGTTCGAGTTGAAAAATAGCAACATGCTGCAATCCTCACCTAATATTCAGCTGGCTTCTTGAAGGCTTCCCTTATGCAACTCTCAGTTTGAGTTTAGCTTCCCCTCTCTCTGGCTACAATCCTTTTACAGTGTATTTGACCTCACTTTCTGCTGTAAATATTCCTGTATTCATAACAGGCAACTGTGACCATTCCTCTAGCTACAAGGGAATACGCTTTTCTTGGAACAAATAAATGCCTGAAATCTATACACACAGCAAACCATCAACAGTATTAAGAGTGCTCTATCAAAGAGCCTGTACCCAGCTGACCAAAAGCATACTTGCAGAGAAAAGTAAGGGACAAAATATCACAGTGACTGGCAATAAAGACAGAAAAAATTACTTCTAGAAGACATGGGAAGCTTATGAGCAGAGGTGGCAGAGTTCCTTACCCTTCCTGCAGTCAGGTTCTTTCTAATATATAGACATTAACAACCTACCTTAAGGCAATGCAGATGAATTAATGATATGATTGCTACGATCATTTGTTATCAAGCTTCAGTGCCTTAATATTTACTATTTACTATCAAGCATACAAATAAATCATTTATTTGGGAGGAGACAGGAACCATTTTTCTAGTCTATGTTAACACAGTGCATAGTTCATCACAGTCCTGATCTACGCCTTTGCTTGGGGAATTTGGAAGGTTTTTTGTTTGTTTGTTTTGTTTTCCGGGCAAAAGGACTAAGGAGGTATTGCAGAAAGGAGGGTGTAAGGTTTGGGGAGTTGATCTGCTTGTCTGATTAGGCCCTGCCAGCCCCTCAATTCCCCTTTTAGTTCTCTGCATGACATTAATTTCATAGGGATTACTAATACAATGGGTAGTACTATATACCGTGATAATTGAATAGGAAGTGACTAAGAAAGATTCTCTACTATAGGATAACCTACAGGCCATGCTGTCTTTCCCATATCATAGCTTAAGAACCTAAAGCTTCCCCTTTCAGGAGTATAAAGCTTATAATGCCATTTTAATTCTTTTTCTAGAGGAGTAACATCTCTGTACCAGCTTAACTCATCTAGACCTCCAGTTTCCACAGATTCAGTAGACTCCCTAGCATGAAAACTTAGCATGTGCTTCTCATATGCTCTGCCTTCAAACATTGCTAAGGCTCTGGAAATCCCCAGCCTTGATGCTGTATTGCTTGTGCTCATCAGTGTGATTAAGAACAGAAACGTAAGCTGTGCAGTTACAACCACATGATAGCCCAGACATGAACCCTCCTGGTAACACAGATAGCACTTATCTGTGCCATTTTCTCTGATCATATCTTTCTTTCTCCTCTGTGTATGATCTCAACCTGGCAAGCTATATTCTTCCCTGTTATTGAGCATATGGCCATAAGAAAGGTCTTAATACTTCTTTTCTAATATATTCAGAGTACTAATTCAGTGATGGGAAATGTATCCTGGGCTTATTCAATAAAGAGATATAATCAGATACAGAATTAACAAAACAAAAAAACAGCACAGGGTAGGTTTTCAGTTTATATAAACTAAAGTGCTATCGTGGTAAGTATATTCTGGATCAGGGAATAAAGTTCAGTTCTTAATAGTGGAATGTATAAACAAACCCAGATACCTCTCCTGTTTGGACAGGCTTCTGTAATTAATGAAGCACCTACAATTTAGTTTACTGCCTGTGCCTGAGCAAACAGTTGCACTATCACACCAGTACCATTTTAGTATACACTTTTGATTGACTGGTACCAGTGCTTCTTACACCGACCTTTGAAACACTGTGTCTTACTACAGTCTAATAATTAACAAAAGCCAATCACAAACCAACTAGATCTGCAGTGCACAGTCAGTGCTCATGTGTACATCTAGGAAATCATCAATCTGTGGTCCTCATGGAAATTCCCATGGGAAAGATGCGACTCAAATGGCCCAGCAGTAGGAACTCGGTCCTATAAAGCTGCCATGACCTTTCGATATGATATAATAGCTCAAACTTTAAAAGTTTTTTCTGCACTGCTCTGTTCAGCATTGCAAGAACTAACACTTAGATTTAGAGGATCGGCTCCTCTGAAAATCATGAATCAGTCATGCAATTTTCTATGACTTTTCATGATAGCTTTCAAGCGTTTCAGCCTAAATTGACTTCACAGCCAACACCTAATTTCAGAAGAGGTTTATACGCAACCCTTAGAGGTGTTCAAAGAAATGCTCCTGGCATGGTTGGAATGCTGTTGTAACATAACCCCTGCAGAGGAAGTCATTGGAGGTATCCATCTCAGGCCCACGTTGGAAACCCAAGGTCTTCAGTCAAGGAACAGGGATAGTCAGGCTTCCCTGGGAACCAAAGGCAGAGGGAAAGGCACTTAAAACAGCCTCCCAGAGTTTAACCATCTTTGCCTTCCTGTGCCAAATAAATACCTGAAGTAACAGGGACTCCACGAACCATTTCTATCTGCATTACTTTTTACTTCACAGCTTCAGTATGGCCCTCTTGATGTGGGCTCTGACAAATGCTAAGTAATTCCTGAGACATCATTCATCAAACTAAGCCCTACTAGCAAAAAAGTGATTTTCTGCCTTTTCTTAGAATTGCTTCAGTGTGAACCGGAACTTTCACCAGCATTTAAGTTTTTCAAGATGTCTGCTTGTGAAAACTTGGTTGTGGAGAATACTACGAAGCAGCTCAAAGTCGTCAGCCCAGCATGATTGACTTGGATACAAATCCGTATAGGTATTTAGATACCTAATTGTCTCTGAAAACAACCTGTGGGCTCTGAGACATAAATACCCTTGAGGATCTGTGCCTCACAGTCCAAGTCTCATTGAACATATGCATAATGTAGCATCTCAGTGTATAATGTAGCCATCAAAATGTCTTAAATTATTTGTAAAGAGTTATTTAGCCTTCATAACAGTGAGTGGAGGACACCTATAAATATTTATGCTTAAATGCCTTTACATTTACTGACTAGCATTGGTTATGAGCCCTGACTAGGTCACTGCTTTTTGTGGGGAAAAAAAAACCACCACCCCCCCCACACAACCCTAAGCCAAGTATTTGTTTCAAGCCTTAGATGCTAAAAAGCTTTAATCCGCGGAAGACTACAAGGAGCCAGAAGATCAAATCTTGAAATCTGTACTTCATTTTTACTTAGGCTTTTCTAGTTAAAATTCCCACTGAAGTCAGCCTCAGACCACATTCCTACAGAAGGTCGCTGGCTTCATCCCTGTACCATTCTTTACAGATTCTCCAGTGTGCTAGTCTTGTGCTAACCATTATCTGAGCAGAACATGAACAGAGTGAAACATGAACATGAACAGAGTGAAATCAATATTTGTACCCAAGGGAAGAAAATAAATAGCGTTTAGTTTCTTTACCCTATCACATCAGAAAGAAAGGAGAAAGAGAGAGAGAGAAAGAGCAAGAGAGAGAAAGAACGAGAGAGAGGAACATATGGATAGACGGACAGACAAATGTGTAGAAAAACAGTAGGTAACAGAGTCCCTAATCCTGCATGAACTAACTTCAGTGGAGACAAAGTATAAAATAAAGTCTAATTCTCATCTCTCCTGAAATTAGTAAAAGTCTGGGCTAACTCTTTAAAAAGTACCAAATTATTTTGAGTATACATAATGAAAACAAGCTTTTAATCTAGGTCATTCTTTTGTATAGTACTCAGATATGCGTGAACAAATTTGGTACAGAAATCAGGAAGAGTTATACAAATATAACTGAGGACAAAATCTGGTTCATTTTCCAAAATTACTGTGCCTTAAAAAACTCTTTAGTTGCAGCAGAAAACTAAATAATGTTATTACAGTATTTACCATGTTCTCTAAATCTTACCAAGACTAGTTACAGTGCAAATACGGAAAATACATTATCCATGGCAAAATTAGAAAGCCATTCAATTCATTTACAGCATCTTTGATTTGGACTTGATTTTCAATCTACTCACAAGTTATTTAAGTCCAGCCAACTCAATTAATTATCTGCTCAGACACTACATTGATTATCCCATAGAAAAAAGGTAGGGTTAACATACTGTCTCTTGGTCCTGCATAAAGACTTAAATAGGATATCCAAAGACAGGCTTGTAATGCTGTTGATCGTACGGAGTGGTATATCTATTCCCCCCTTCCTCCCCCCCCCCCAAGAAAAAAACAGTAAAGAATATGGTTCAAAGCCTAAAGGTCAACAGTGGTGCTATTCATTGAAAAAGATTAAATCGTTCAAGAAGGAGGTTATTTAAGTGATATAAGGGTGTATATGAAGTGTCTGAAACAAGCTTGTTAAAACAATCACTTTTTTCACATGAAAGGTATACAAGTTCCTATCAATAGCAAATTATACTATTATTTGCCATTATGCTAGCAAATTTATATAAATAAATAAATATATAAAAATAAAATAGCATAGCTACAACCTGTATTCTGTCAACCAAAAAAAATCTTCCTTTTCACAAACTAACAACAATAAAAATTTCACCTGGGCTTTAATGATGATCTTCCGATAGATACAAGTGGCAAACAGCACCGCGTTCAGAGGGGGCTGTTTGTCAGCCTCCTCATTGGGTTCTACAGAATGATACTGTGCCAGCACATGGGAAAATCTGCCAAATATCTTGTATCATACTAGTCATATTTACAGTCTAAACCTCACTTAGAAGAGCAGTTATACAATACATTTTAGTCCCTTACTTTCAAATAATCCAGATCTGAGTGAGTATGATAGAGGCATTTTTTCACTGAGGGATACGATTTTAAAATGAATGCGCTTAAATGTAAAATAATCTTCCTGAAGACAGACAAATGCTTCTACTTGAGAGCACAGTGTTTATAAAACAGCAGGCCCTTTAGTTGCCCTGGAAACTATATTTGTAAAGGGCCACAATTTATATTGTCCTGGAGGCTTTTAACATCTGCATCAAAGCTTCAGAAGATGAGAATTGTCCGGGAGTATTTATTCATAAAAGAAGCAAACTTCACTTTAAGGAGGTGGAGTGGTATATTTTTTTTTTTCCTGGCTGACGATAAATGATTTTTCAAGAAGCAAAATAAAAAACTATCAAGTTGTACATTTGTAATGTGTTTATGGAAAGTCAAGAGCAGCGCACTTAGGATGTTACACTTGCTGCCCAGGGTTACACAAAGAACTTTCTAACCAGATAGAAGAAGATGAAGACGACGAAGAAGACGAAGACGAAGACGACGAAGACGAAGACGACGAAGACAAAAAAAGTAACATCAACATTTTTAGTATCGTCAGCGTTTCTGTTTACCACCGTGCAGCAATGACACTGAGCTCGCACCCAGATGTCTCAATCAGATTACTAGCTAGTGTATAATCACAGAGTAAAGGAGAGCCCCTTACAAAAAACTTAAAATTCAGAAAGCTAAAATTAAGCAGGCAGCAAAACTTGATTAAGTTCAAATACTTAACTGACAAAATGGTGATAATGACAGGAACAGGAAGGGCTTTATTTTTTAGAATAATTATTTTGAAATTAAAAAAAAAAAAGCAGATACTATCAGAGGTTCACAAATTTAAGTTGTAGAAAACACAGTACAGAAAGAGCCCACCCACCTCCTACTCTTTCCTGAACTCAGATACTGAAAACGGTTGAGGGAGGAACCTTGATGCTCATACTCAAGCATAACTGAAGTCAGTGCATGAATTGCTTATTCAAGAAGGAAGTAAAACATTTGGAGAGTTATCCTGATTTTTCTCATTTCTGCATCAATTTCCACTCTTGAAAAGAGTAAGGAATCGAAGTGGCACCAAGATGAAGTCCTCTTCTGAGGATCTTGCACAAGAAGGAGCTGTGGACAATTTGCAGAAATCCCTATTTATGGCCTGTGGAATAAGGGAGTCCACAAAAAGATATCAAAAAAGAGACGTTCCTTTATTCATGGAGATGCTCCGAGATGAATGGAGGGGAAATCTGTGCGTGTTCTGTGCAAGAACACTAATGAGAAAAAGAGACAAACAGAATACAGAAATTAAGAGGCCTCTGACTCATTTCCTTTGGGAGGGAAAAACTGAATGAGGAAAGAGAAAAAATAGAATACCGGCAGGATACTTCTTTCAATATCTTTCAGAATAAATCTGCTCTATCTTTGTGTAGGCAATTGTAGACTTTAGACTAGCATTTACCATATTCAAATGTAATATTCAAATAGACAGTAAAACAGGCATAGTGGAAGTACCATAAATGAAAGCAGACAAAAGAAGGGAAATGGTAATTTTGCATGATATTTTATAAAATAAACCACTTATATTCCTCATATCATAAACTTTTCATCTACTCTTTGGTCAATTTAATTTGCTTTTCTGAGGCATGCTTCAACCATGTGCTGTCAAACACAAAGCTACAGGTAAAAGGCCATAACACGTACAACAATGTATTCTCCTAATACAGAATACCTTAAAACATCTCCTAGCAATCAACATCAACATAATATGGGGTTAAACAGCAGCTTCCCCTCTTCTTTTTGGTTTGACTAACCACTGACTCCTTTAAGCTTCCCCTCCACCTGGCCAGGTACACACAACCTACATCTATCTATTTTGTGTACTGGAGCAAAAAGAAACCAAAATTCCTTGCAGGTAAACTAATGAACTGTCTCCAAAAAAAGTATGTTAATATTTCTTTAGAAATATCAAACAGAAATTAAAATTACTTTTCTAGAAAACACAGAATTTAAGGATTATGGGTTTTTTCAGGTTTCACATCACTTAGTCTTACAATCTCAGCTTCTCAGCACTGTAGTAATTAAAATACAATATGTTCTGGGAAAAGTCCATTCATCTATATCTCTGCCTTATATCTGGGATGTAAAATTATAATGAATAGCCATTATAAAGTATAAACTATAGCTGGTTGCTTCTCAAATGTGATGGAAAAATATTCAAAAACATACTTGTAGCTTCAGTTTGCCCAAGACAGAAAAAATGATGAAGTGAAACAATTCCAACTATTATTGGAAAATATATGTATGAATAGCTATTCTTGGTTGTGTGCTTTGATGCCATTGCTTTGGGTAAACAAGATCAACCTTTCAGCTACAGCTTGTGCCGTTAATAACAAAGCTACTGAGGCAAAAACATTGGAAAAAGTTTAAGTGGCTCATAAATGTGCTCCATTTAACTGTAACATGAAACTCCTCACTCTTTTATAACATCCTGCCCCAAGTCATCATGCAGACCAGAGGAAAAGGTTCAACTCAAAGTAATTGAAAAGAAGAAGACCTGACAGTATGACTTAGCCCAGAGTAAATGGAAATATCTTAAACTATTCCTTGCAGCTTTGTGATGCGCAAGATGAACCCTTTACTTTATGAAAACTTTGTCCCAGACAACTGCAGCTGGAGTCAGGAGACGTGCTCTATTCTCATTGCCCTCTGAGTTTTGCCAAATCAACTCATTTCTCTATGTCTCCAATTTTTTTTTTCCTATTCTTTGCCGTGTCTAGCAGAGGACAAAGGATTGCCTGTTGTTTTTGCACTTGTACAACAACCAGCAAATCGAGAAACTAATCAAAGTTGACACCTGTAGGCAACCATAACATGAATGTTAAATAAAAATAAGAAAAACTGAATTTCAGACCAGAATTTGATGAGTAAGGTTCTTGAGCATCCCTTGTTTGTTTTGTGTTAATATTGTCTCAGCTGTAAGGAGAAAACAGTGATTTAGAGACAAACATATTAACCAAACAGAGCTTCCCTGAAACACTACTACAAAGTGAGACTGGTTTCAAGATATATACCTAGTGTATTTTAAGGCACTGCATCACTAATTTTCAGTAAACTCTCTTTTGCCTTTTCCCTGAATTAGCTGTAAGACATTTATATTTAAATACATGCAACTAAACTACTATGCAAGGCCTCTTCCTGAAAAATACTGCAAGCCAAACTAATTATACTACGAGCCTACTTCTGCTCTTGACTGTATGAGAACGCTTCCACACTGAAGAGCACAGGCAATTACAGGGTGCCATCTTTGCTACCATAATTAAGATTTTTTGGGGTGTCTTTCTTGTAACTCAGGTGTTCAGATCCAAATACAGTCGAAGTAATAGTAAAAGGTAGAAACTATTACATATGCAGAGTAGCTAGTTTCTCTCTGTTCTGAAAGAAATAACTTAGTCACATAACATTTCCATAATAACATGAAAAGCCCATTGGTTTCCCATACCAAAATACAGCATCTTGTGTAATTGGTACCAGTGACACCATTATCTTCAACTTCTCCAGAGCAAACAGATTCTTGTGATTCACTCATTGACTCCACCATAATGGATAGCCATACAAAACTTCTTTATGGACACTGAGATGATTTTTAAAGTTTGGGGGCATTTAAAGATGCTTAAAATGTATGAATTCACAATCTTTAACTCAATTTCATTTGCTAAAGCCATTTTGAAAAGTTACTGCCTTCTTTTGGCACCATCTAAAAACTGGTCCCTCTGTACAAATAGCTAAAGTGGGCAGTCCTTGGATTACTTTTACGAGGTCTTTGAAACATAAGAAAATATGATTGTTGGTCCTTAGCAGTAATTTATGTAAGTGAATTGTTTAAAGCTTGGGCACCTCTGCTAAAACAACAGTTTTCACAGACAGATCCGTGAACATTTTTCAGAGGATATACAAAATCAACTCAACCTTTAAGTATGTCACCAGATTTACCTATTTTCCAAACACCTGGATCTAAGCACTTGTGCTTAGCTATAAAGTGAAAAGCTAGGCTGCCTTTACAAAAGATGTCACCAGGGCTAACTCTACCCCCACTGAAGTTCACACACCAGTGAAGTTAGCATGGCTGTTGTTGCAGCACTTCATGAGGGCATGAGCTGACTGAACAGTCAAACCCAGCAGTTCCACCCTCTCTGCTTCCCCAGTTCCTCAGCCCTGTTCCCACCTGATCCTGCCAACACCGAAGTTCCTGCAGCCATGATCAAGACCAGCAAACTCATCCATCTGAGAGCTGTTGCTGCTAGGCTGGTTCGAACCTGGATCAGCTCCCTGTGAGATGCTGTGAGATGTCTGTGAGATGGTTCCATCAAATCTGGTAATTTTGCTGTCAAAACACCTCCCAAACACTGCCCAAGAAATCCGTCCTTCTCAGCTGCATTGCAGAGCTGTGGCAGCGCTCTTTTGCTGCTTTATAATACACATAGATGCACATTATAATGCACATAGATGAGATTACAACAGAGAAGGGAAAGGCTGAATTGCCAAAAGGAAACTGGTTACTTGACGGAGTTCATAAACTCACATACCTAGTCTTGACTGACAGATTCCCAGCTTATAGCATACCTGTAACCTCAGACGGGACTGTATAGAGCACTGTACACACTTCCCAATGTCACAGGCACAACTAACCTAAAATGAAAGCTGCAGGGAGTGACTTCAGAGCACAGAAAGTGAATGCACCAGCACTGCCTCAGCATAGCTCACCAAGGTATGCTACCCAAACCTTTCATCTTCTATATACAAAGCCCTATGGTTTAGTTTCCCTAGCCAGAGAGGAAAATCTATTAATTGGAGTTACTGTGATATTTGCACATATTGTACAGCTGGTACAAACATGGGATAGCATTCGTACATAGAACACCCAGAAGTGGGACAACATGCTTTAGACCCCAAGTGCATTAACAGGCTAGTGCAAAGAGAAGTTTGCCCCTTGCCTTTGGCATTCGGTTTGTCACTGGCAGTCTTCTATGTCCATCAGTTTAGTAAGGACTAAATTAATCCATAAAATGGAAGGTGGGTCCAAGCCTCTGGTGTTTATTAATTGTTAAAAGGAAGTCTCTGTATCTGATTATTTATTTAAATCTCAGAACTTTTCAAAAAATAATTTCAATAATGTTACACTTTAAGGAAAGTATGAGTTAGAAGAATACATGAATTTGTGTACTATGAAAATAATCTTGTTTTAATGCAGTCTCTATAATGAAATGGGTTAGGCTTCAATTTGGTTACAGCTGTAGAAGACCCTTCAAGGGTAACGTCTGTTTGTCATGCAAAAAACATTTGCTTATTGTTAAAAATGTTAACTAACAAAAGATCAAGTTAATTTTGCCCATGTATACTTCTCAAACACATTCACACTTAATGCACTAATGCACACATTTGCACTACTTATATTAACTGGGGTTTTCAACTTCTCCATGAGATGTGCCCTAGAGAGTACATTATTTTAGCAAGTGTTTTCTGAAATTTTCCCATCAAAGTATTTAAAGAACTTGAAATTTCTGAAATTTCAGAAAAAGACAAAAGCCATATTTGAGACCTCAGTCTTCTACTTTTGTTTTAAGTCTACACTTCACAGGAATACAGGCATCATTTAAAACATGCATTGTTTAAATCTAGAGTTCTGCTTGGAATCAGTTCATAACCCAACAGTAAAAAGAAGTCATTCAGTCTCAAGAAAAACATTCCCACATTCTTCCTAATGCTTAGCAGATCCTGTGCGAGGCTGGAAATCCACCCCCAAAGAGAGTTCGTGAGAGGTGTAGGGCATAGTATGCACACATGATGCATTGCGCTCACTGGACAAAGATGGAGAAAGCTAACTAAAGCCAATTTTTCCTGTGGTACTCTCCTATCACAGCAAAATCCCTAAAAGAACCAAACTCAGAAACTGCTCAGTCTACAGATAGGCAAATATCTGTCAACACCCACAGTGATGCACCTAAGCCACAGCTAGACCTCTGAGATCTACCTTGATCCCAAGAAGCTTTCCAACAGGAGATAATTTAAACAACTCTGTGAAAACAGCTGTGAGATCTCCAGATGCTACAGAGAGAAGTATTTTTGCTGAGGATGAATAACCTGACCCTCAGGGCTTTCACTGTTCAGCTACTCCAAGACAGCCTGCTGCGTGCCTGCTTTTAAGTTATGGTACCTGATAATTTCCAGACGACTTACCCCCTTTCCTTAAAGAAATAACAACCTAAAAATACTTTGCATTTACTGCAGCATGCCACAGGATGAGATCATAGTGTAGCCAATGTCTACTAATGTGTTACACTGCTGTAACTTGTTGACATGTCAAAGCCCTCAGTGCTCCCTTGGGATTGATTAGGCTCAGTGTGACTTTTGCCAGAGTAAAAATCTTGGCCTTTACCCAATATATTAAAAACAAAACAAGACAGCAGACTCTATAACAACTTGAATGGATGCTTTCCTCCCATTCTGCTGTCATGCATGTTAATACTATCAACCAGAGGTCTTGTGAACTTTCTTTATAATTACATATAAGATATATGTATTACCTCATAAGAAATTTTAGTAAAGCAGCAGTTAATGTCTACCCACAGACTAAGAAAACAACATAAAAAATAATCTAACCTAATCTGGCACCAAATAAGCAGTCTTACACTTAGGGCTGCAATTTGTTATGGAAATAGCTGTAGAGAAGATCCTAGGTGCAATATTGTTTTGCTCAGGCAGCTTCTACATTGATAGGTATGTGGGAAGTCAAATTTCACAGTCTTAGTGAGGCAAGTACCATAGAAATGTAAATGACTAATTCAGTATGGCACCTAAATAGGCACGAGCTCATGGATCAGCTCAGTCTGGGAGGTTTTTATGAAGGCGATTAGCATCCCTTCAGGCCCGAAAGGAATTCCCCACAACAGCCATCAATATATATTTAATGGCAATGAATCTGATGCTCAGTTTTCCTGGAACTCTTGCTAAAGCCTAGTAAGAGCCTTCATTCTATGTCCTTTCAGTATTAAGCATTTTAATACTTTGCTAGCAAGCTTCTGGGTCTCCAACAGTGATGCTAGGCACAAAACTCACATTTGTATCTCAGAAACTGGACTATTGTCATCAGTCTGTCTTACACATGTTGGTAGGCTACCAAAATCCCTGAAGATGGTAATAAAATTTCAAACATTATCAATCTAAATTTCAACTATGACTCTAAAGAAGAAGAAGCCTTTCCATCATACAGCTCTACTCTCGAACCATTTAGTTGCAATAATGAAAAATACATTTACCAACATTTGTACTGTAGAATAAAAACATCTACATCAAGGACTGTGTACAGTGAGATTACTGTAACTCAGAAGTGCATGATGTATCAGCTTTAGAATAATTTTTCAAAAATTATACCCTCAGAAAAAAGTTTTCAATTGTCTTGTACAAGGTAGTTATAAATCTTGGATTTTTTAGCCTTTTTTTAACATATGGAATTGCAGCAATTATCAGACACAAAGCAAAAGAAACCACCATAACACTTCATATTTCTCCATGAAAGATTTTCTTTGAGAACATTAGATAGCAGATTATGTACATGTCTAATCCTTGCCTTTTCAGAGGGCCAACATAAGCTCTACATAAACTGCAAAAGGCAACTCTAGGTGCATCTAAGACTTTTTGTGAGAAAGACAATTTCTTCCTAGTTTAAGTTTCTTACATTTTTCCAAAAGAAGGAAAAATCCTCATGATCAGTAACCAAGTTCAGTTCTTCAGGACATGACTGCGCCAGAGAAATGGGGGCTTTTGCAAATGACATCACAGAGATTTGGGGCTAAGGTTCATGAATGCAGATTCACAAACTGACAAGACGGATGAAGTCCTGCAACTGAATGTCGGCCCCTCCTTTAGGGAACTTAGGAAAGATCAGCATCCTCTCTGCAGTCATCCCAGTCCCAGGAGAATGCTCTGTCTTCTTGTATCTGGTTGATGTTCTCATTTGGGGCAAGTGCAGTGGAGGTCACTGGACCAAGAAATGCAATAGTTAGCACACAACTAACAGGGACTGGTCCAATAAAAGCAGCAGCAGAGAAAGGAAAAAAAAAACAGCCAGCAAGCAACACTTTTTTTTTTTTTTTAAATGATTAGGTCCTCAGATGACAATCCAGTAATGTTATGAAAATATCAATTAGGAATGCAGAATAATACATAGCTTTGCAAGTGGTCATTGTCCATTTCAGTACTTTTATTCACTCTAACTGAATAACAACTGTAAAATTTCTCAGCATATACTTTCCTAAGTCCCAAGAGTCAGAGAAGTGTTTTTTTCACACCCCTTGCCTGTTAGCAAGCTAGGAAAATCCTATGGCTTACTCCAGATACTGTCCACCAAATAAATATCTTAACTACACAAAAGGTTTGCACTAAACAGTCAGCAGGTATTCAGAGACTCATGCACATGAGTTGCTTAATGTTTCTGTCAGATATCAAGTAGGATTTAGAAACAATGCTGTTGAGATAAAAAAGCTATGTCAAACAATTTTATCAGTCACCCTCTTCTAGATTTCAAATTTAGCAGCAGCAATGGAACTGATTAAAATCCTAGCAAATGAAGCTTGCTTTCCTCTTAAGCACAATTGTCCTTTTCAGTGTCACAACAAAGCATGCACTTTCAGTTAGAAAAGCACATTATCTTCCTGTCAAAGCTATTTCAGCCTTTGTGTTAATATTAACACATATTGTGGAGTGCAATTTAGAATAGGAATCCCCTCTTCAGGATGTGGTCTCTTAAAAGAGTAAATCAGACTTTTTTTTTTTAAAACAGTGAAAGCAAGAAGAAATTGACTACTGATAAAGCAGCTTATTTTGGACACCAGATGAGGCAAATTAACTTGGCTCTGATTTTCTCAAACTACTGCTGCCTAAAATAGAGAGGGTTGCACAGAGAAAGTCAAAAAAGCTAATGTAAACTTTCAAATTGGGGAGCATGAGCAGTTACTGTTCACCACTTTCACTGACATAACTGTGTGGGAGGAGAGAACTCTCCTACTGAACATGAAGATAAGGCTTATTTTGTTTGCTTGTTTTGTAAAGCATCACTGTTTCTTATATTACAAAGCACAGCTGAATGACAGACAGAGAAGTCGCATCACCTCTAATCCAGCCATGGAGTAGAAACCAGGTTTCTTCCAGCTCCCACAGCCCACTACAACTGATCTGCATTAAAACTGCATGGATCAGCAGAGACATAAACACAGTTATTGCAGAGTCCGGTGCCAGGTATCATATAGGACACCCATGAGGGGTGATCATCCATCCTCAGAGCACAGCACCAAAGCCCTGGATCCAGGAGTCCATGGCAGGAGCAGCATCCAAATCCCTGACAGCCGTGACACCGATGACTCCACAGAGTCAACAGCAGCAACAGTGGGAATTTGATACCAAAGTAGCTTCCCTGTCTTGCTGGCCAGTTTGTTCATAAGGAGAGGTTCCTTTCAATGTAGTTACTATTGTAATTAAACAGATCTTGATTTCCTACATAATTCACATTAAATGGTGTGCCACTTTAAGTGCATTCTGGGATGAAATTCTTACAGGACAGAATAATTTCTGGCACATCACATAAATCCTCCCAAAGCCCTGTGCGATAGCTTTCCAGGTTTAGAAATGGTATGAGGCTGAGGCCCATACTCTTTGGTTTGGATGAGCATTAATCAATCTATCTCAAAGCTTCATTTTGTCACACTATATTTTATACAGATTAACTCCAACCTGTATAGAAAGATGCTATTTTCTTAGAAGACATAGGCCTATTCTCAACTTTATATGAGCAAATTACATAAGTTCTGATCAAGCACAGTATTTTTTTCAGGTGGTTAATACTTCAAATTAAGGGTATATTTTAAGTAAATCTCTTTTATATCTGTGTTTATTAATGTTATTTCATTTTCTAATTTTGTGGGGGTGGATAATTACTTTTGTCTTCTTAGAGAGAATCACGAGCAAATTTATGGAAATTGAAAAACATTTCTCTGCTATTGTAGTGTATGAATGAACAACCTATGCAGAAAAAAAGAGAAACTGGTAGATTGGCTATAAGTACCCTTTATTTTTATGTGCTAACCACTGTAAAGAATAATTAATTATGTTTACTTCTATAGCCTTATTAGTTTTATAGGAGGATGCATAACTATCTGTTATTGAATCCAATAATGAACAGAGCTAATGTCTGAAAGGTAGTGTTATACTGGAATATTGCTCTATGACATTTTTTATATTAGCCATACTTAGATGAGTTCTTGCAGTAGGCACCCCTGGATCTCAAAGGATTTCTGTAGCTCCTGAACCATAACTAAAGAAATAACTGTATTTCTTACAGCTTTGCCTCACATTATTGCCTGCCTTAGAGCCACACGGGATCCAAATTTCTGGGATTTTCTGCTCTTTCAAATCCTGCTGAAGAAAACAGCTTTTCCCTCTATATGCTGTATTTGGTGGATTTATTTTTTTTCAGGAACAGCTCATCTGGAAATTTCATGTAACATAAATATTCCTGTATTATATTTAATGCGTACTTATATGAATAAAATTTCAAATAAATGCTTTAAATATTATATATTAATTAAAATGTATATTGTATTAATCTGCCTTAAAGGGAAGTACGTGGCCCAGATTACACTGGAGTAAAACAAAGGTAATGCTACTGTCATCGGTTATTCCCATTTCCAGATGGAAAGAGTAGTGGCTATGTTGTTTCCTCATATTTCTCCAGGTACGTATCTTAAAAATTTGGAGCAAAGACAACCTCTCCCGTGAAAAGTGGTCCAGAGGAAGAAAGTAAGAAAGAAGGAAACTGCATAGTTCAGAAATTTTAAAACAAAAGATTTGAGTTACTTTCTTTGAAAGTTTCACAGACTTATCCATCATATCAAGCCAAAGACAGCTCTCAACCCTAAAACTTGAACCAATCTCTTCCACTTGTGTTTTCCGCTCTTCTTTGCAACAGCAAGGGTCTTCCAGGAATTACCCTACGTGACTTCTTCCTGCCAGCAATGTTCAAGACTTGTAAACCATGAACTTCTTAAGTCCTTGATGAAATTTTCTTATAAAATATTATGAATTAATCACGATATGAAACTTGCATAGATGAGAATCATGCTACTCCTTTGCTGATCTTCTCTACCCTCATAGTTTCTCAACAATTGTTCTGTTCTGGCACAACAATAAGGAATAATGCTGTTCAGGCTCACCTCTATCCTTCAACACATGACATTTGCACTTGCTTATGATTTATACTACTTTATTCCTGTAGAGGAGGCAGGAGCACATGGCCTTTTTAATCTAAGAAAGCACAAGACAATAACTAACGGCAGTAGGCAGAAGACATTATTTTACTAATGTTTTCTGAAATGGCAGCAGCAACATTTAACATTGGGAATGCAATGCATCTAAACTGAAAGAATGAGCTAAGAAAAAGTCCAGAAAGAAAATTTTTGCTCTAGTTAATGAGGACCATCTAACATAGACATGCAGACATTCAGGGCTGTGTTTAAAGCAGATGAAAACAAACTGAAACCCACCCTAGCAAGGTGCTGTATCACACTTGTTCTGTGCAGCAGGGCACTGTACTACAATAATACCTGGGGAAAACGAGCTAGAAAAAAAAAAAAGTTTGACTTCAGAAGACATGGCAGATCACAAAGATGATTATTCCTTAAGTTCAATATCTTCTTGTATGAAGTTAGCACTGAATACATGCAAAATCACATCTTCAGAAGCCAGTTACTAAGTAGGAGGGTTAATGAAAGCAGTGAATCTTCTACTGTGCAAAAGTCTTGGCACAATTCTAAGACTGTGTCCTCACTGCTGCTGAACTGAGCAGAATCTGCTAGAACAGGGTGCATAGGTAAAGAAAGGAACAAATATAATAAATTCAGTAAACTCTTCAAAACAAAAATAAAAACCCTCAATAATTTTTACAACACAAGCCTCAAAGCCTCTTTAAACTCCAACTGGGTGCCCTTGAGTTAGGAGCTGCACAAACACATATGAAAACTGAGTTTTCACATAATAAGTATGAAAACTAACTACAGGCCCTAATTCCTAAGGTTATGTGCAAGTTTTCCCTATTAACTAGGTACTAGACAATGAAATTGTACCATTTTGAAATGAGGTCGCCATTTGGCCCACTTTGTTAGCAGCAAAATAAAAGAAAGAATGAGACAGATGGAGACAATTTGAAACACACATATATTAACCAAAACTACAACCGTGTAGCCCCGTAATACAGTACTGCCATTGCGAGCACTAGGTCATAAGCTTTGTACTGAGTTTGCAGAGCCTCTGCTCTGAGGCTTGTCAGGCTTGCTCTGTTCTGAACTTTTCTTGACCCACCTGCAACTTTGTTTTACTTTGTTTAGATCTAACAGCAATTTTTCCAAATCACCAGGTGTCTATGGCTAATTTGTGCTCCTTTTGTTTATCTCCGCGTGGTACCACCATGGTTTTATGATTCTAGCACAAAGTTGTAGCATACGGAAATACAGGCTTGGTATGATAAGAGAGGCCTTGAGAAGTGGAGACATGGTGCAGTGTAGAGGAGTACAAGCAGGGGATGATAAGAGGTGGGGCACAGGTTCCAAAAAATTCACCAATGATCAGTTAAAGAAATGCAAACCTGAAGATGGACAAAACTGGTTTTAGGGGTAACAAAGAGAATATTTAACATACGTAAAAGGCACCATATAAAGTAAATTTGGATGTAACAGAGCCACAGAGCAACAAAGAAACAGCAAGGTATAAAAGCATGTTAGCAAACATGTAAAAATGACCCCAAGTGAAGAAGAAACTGTCAACATGAACATCACATTCCTTTTGGCGAGGGACTCCAGGTACTGACCACTTGCTGTAACACCACCTCCAACACCAGAAACTACCAACCTTGATACCCACAGAAGCAGGGGAACGGTGAGCATAACATCAGGAAAAGGGGAAGAAACTAAGGAGTGTGGGTATACCAGTTTTAACTGTATTGTTACTATTGAAGCTTTTTCTGCACAGAAGTATTCTTTTTCTTTCTCTTTCTGTAATAGTTCAATCTAGACTAATAATAATTCTTGCATTTGACTGTTAAAATTTAAATTAAACTAAAAATAATTCCTGGCTTTATATGTAAGATGCGTTTCCTTTTTTGCCCGTACAAGATTTTGAGCATAAGAAGACTGAGATATGTTAGAGATGTTTGACAAGTCATTCAGATCTCACCATTAATAAAATTAATGCAAGCTTCCTTAGGATTTTTTTTCCAAAGAAAAAGTACAAAATGGTAGAGGAAGAGGTGGAGCCAAGGAGAAAGGAAGAGTGAGCAAGCAAGAGAGGGAGAGAGTGAAGAGAATCACAGATTTACAAAAGTAAAGGATAACTCTTTCGAAACCACTTACAGTTTTATTCTGTGAATGCTTATATTTGTGGACTGTTTGAATAAGAAATAAAACAGGAACATACTGAGATGTTAAGAAATTATGTGATTTGCTGAGCGCTATGCATTTACAAGACCATAACACATACTGCTTGTACCTTGGAAGTGCAGGAAAGTCATATCCCAGTGAAATATATTTACAAAATCCAGAATCTGTTTGCTAGAAGACCACCTTTTTCTACAACTGATTCAACTATTAAGTCTTAACACCACTGGGCAGATCAGCACACTGGATAATAAAGATAACCTAAATGACCAGGCATACCGAATGACTTACAGTATCAGTAACCGTACAAAGAAATAAACGGTAATATAAACCATCATTTCAATTCACCTCAGAAGTACCTTGACAATGCAGGAAATTTTAATGAAAAATGAATATAAAGAAATAAAAAAAAAGAAAAGATGCAGATGTTAATAGGAGAGAAATAAATACGAAAGAAATAGCTTGATATCTTAGGGAAGGATCCAGAAGATCCAGGAATAAAACAAACTCAAACTCATGCAAAGTGTTTGTGAAGCCAAACACCGCAGATAAGATGCTTTACATTTTTCATATATTGAACAATGCTGTTGGGATCAGCTCTTCCTTAATACATTATGAAACAAAATTACACACAAATGCATTATGTGTGTTTTCTGAATTCATTTGCTAAACAACGGCATTGGATAATAAGTTGCACTTAGTATTAACTTTTGACCACTCTACCTGTCTATATTCTGTTCATAAACCTCTCTCCGGAAGCAGCAACAGAGCTACAAATTGGTGCTTAATACTATTAGATAGCTGGAAAACTCCAATCCAACAAAGCAAGACGTGTCATCTTGGTATAGCAAAAGACATGATGAATTTATTTACAGGGAAAAAAAAAAACTATATGGGTGAATTTTTGGAGTTTCTCACCTACATTAGTTTAGTATTTCTTGTCCTCTGAGTTGTGTGGATTTGGACACATGGTATTAAAGGAGCTGTTTTTTCTTAAAGTCATTGTGCTCAATGAGTGTTTTGCAACAAAATTATAAGCACTTGGGAGAGGGTCTGTCCTTTCAGTATGTATTTGTTCACTGGACCAGTTAACAGGCATCTGGTCCATGATGGGGACCCACAGATTTTACTGCAATACAAACAAGAATATACTAGCCACAGGTGTCCATGTAAAGGCTATGCAGCAAATCATTGCAAAGAATTGCTAAAAAAAAAAAAAATAATAATAATAATAAATCCAATTCTTTGAAAATTGAGTTTGTGAATAAAGTAAAATACACTGGAGGGAAGCAGCATTCTCCCCAGCCCATTAAGGAGGAAAAAAACAACTAAACTTATCTGATAAATTATTTGTTATTTACTACTTCTCCAAGACTGCATGATTCTTGTCATTTTCCCAAAGGCTCCTTGTTTCTCAAGCATGCAGGACCATTAGCATGCTGATATTGTTTAGAAACCCATGAACAACAGCAGCGTCAGCAGTCTGCAGACTCAGGAAGCCAAAAGCACATTAACCTCTACATGGAAAAAGATAGAGAGCTCGACACTACATAGAAACTCCTGTCCTTCAGCATCTAAAGAAAAGGACCATGGTTAATCCCTGGCACCCTCATGCCACAAATGAAAATTAAAATCCCTTTTTAGCTAGGTGCCTTTCACACATTAAAAATGGAAGTTTAACCAATGTTTTAATGTGGGCCAAATGTCAATGAGAAGCTACAGTTACACATGGATATTGATAATCTTTAACAACAGTGGCCCCAATGCCTCTAAGACATGCAAACAGTAAATTTAACTGGATTATCAGTGTATAGATGGATTTGCAAGACTTACAGATATTCTTAATATTGAGGTTTGAGAAGCACCATACAGAACCAACTAATACAGTTCCTCAGCTGTATTTCATACGTGTGCAGCAGAAAAGCTAAGCTTTGCACCAAGCTATAATAGACACTGGAACAGAGAGCTGAGCTGTCTTTGCTTTGCAACCCTTTCATTAGGCTGCTAGACTCTACCTTCTGTGTGAGAAACAGAGGTGTGGAGATTAACAGTTCTTTCAGTGATGTGTTCATTAATTACATTTTAAACACTAGCAGAAGAAAAATAACTATACAACATTATAACAATAACTTCTTGTGTTACACCAGCTTACTATCACACTGACCTGGAAAGAGTTAAGATAACAAACAAAATGGTAAGTATTGAATACATTATTTTAACCAACTGTTAAGCCATCAGAAAGCTGATGGCTTTCTCCATTTTACACTTTTTGTAGTCTACCAGTTCCCTACCATGATTTTGTTACTTGCTGAAATCAATAAAAGCACTAATCTCATAAATAAATAATAGATGCAGAAAACTTGTTTTAAATACAGCCAAAATACAACAACTCTGCTGAAAACAAAATATCTTTTCACTAATTTATGATAGCACCTTTCCTTCTGCTCTTTGTTACTCAAGTTTGGTTTTCCAAAAGAACTGGGTCAACAGGGTGCTAATAAATCTCTGCTCTTTCACAAAGATTTACATGATGTGTACCAATACTTCATAGGTTTAAGATTTGCTTATGAATTTTCTGTCAAAAACATACTTTTTTTAAAAAAGGACAAAAATATTCAAAGGGTAAAAAAAGAATTATTTAACAGTAAGTCATCAAAATGTGTGCATGCCACAACTGAGTAATTTCTGTGAGCAGCCTTCACTTTCCTCACCCCATCTGCCCTTAATGTCTCTAACGCCCGCACACTGTATCACAACAAAAATTAGATTAAGTTCCTTGGGGTAAGGCTTTGTGTTTCTGTAACTGCTCTAAAGCACCTAGCATATAGTCGGACACTACAGGGAAAGAAAGACTAGAGTAGCTTCCTTTGTAACTTCTGCCTTCTATGGGAACTTCCTCACACTTTTGCCCAAGGCAACATTTGGCAAGAACATTTTATTCCATGACTCCAAAAGGAAGTGAAGGGGAGTATGTCTAACGTGACTAATATGCTGTTGTTTACAAACACTATTTACACCTTTATCACAGTGTCAAACAAGACATGCAAAAACAGATGTGGAGTCAACACACCTTCTGCCATGAACTTACTCCAAACGGGGGCAAAGTTGCCAGCCAGTATCTTCTATATTATTAATACTCTATGTTTTACATACATGTGTTATATTTTATTATGTTTCAGTTAAGAAGTCAGCAGGAAAGATGGGCAGACTGGAATCTTCCACTTGTCCAAAAAACAACTACTACCTGGAAAGATAAAGCTCAAGTTCTGCCATGTTATTCCCTGCTCTCCCTTCTTCTCCACGCAGTTGCGTTCCTCTCCTTTTTCCGCATTTGTGTGTTTTACCTCTGACAAGACAAATACTCTCTAACAGTGGAGAGAACTAGAAGCAATGAGCCTGCGATCTCCACAGACCACCCACAGACAACACTGCACTGTCAGAAAACTATCATTATGCTCGAATTAAATGTGCTTTACAATGTAAACCTCATAACAAACTTTTCTCACAATGAGCTGATCTACTGATTTTAATACACTGAAATGTTTGTACATTTATATGAATGCAAATTTTAAGCACACCATGGGGCCCCCTAAGGGTCTGATTCAGCACTATTGAAGTCAGAGACTTTTGGCATTCAAGGAGCTGGATACAGAGATTCTTCATATGGCATGGAAAGGAAGACGTACACCAAAAATCCATTTCAGAATAAACCCCTTAATTTGTCTATGTCTGTTTTTAATGAGTTGAACTTGAAACATCATGAAATACTCAGTCTTGCTGACTACCTGTAGAGCTGGTTCAATTTCAGTGGAATTTATTAGATCTGTACTTTCTTACAGTTCAGGCCAAATAAAATTCAAATTGGGTCCCAGCCTGCATCGCCCAAAAATCAGAGGCTTCTTTAATAGAACATTGGTCTCGGTGGTGCTGGTGTTTCTGCATTTCTGGATACAGCAGACTTTAAATAAAGATTGAAATGTACCCCTCTGTTAGGGGCAAGGGACTGGGGAGAAGAGCACAGCCACTCATGCTGTGGCAGCTCTGCATAGGGCAGTCCTACCTCCTTGACAGGCTGACTGCATGCTGTGCCTATGCGCACTGGGACGGTCATGGTAAAAACCAGTGGCTGGAAAGCAGATCCAGGCTGAGAGCGAGCATTTATTCTAGCCTTTACAAAAAGAGTTGTGATACTCTCAGGATGGGCAAATAAAATTCAGATGATGTGGCCTTTACACAGCTTTAAATTTCCAGACATTGTGAAATCGCTGTTTGGAAAAAGAAAAAATTCTGTGTAAAGAACAGGTCCCTTCTATAATCAGGGTTAGTCTTCAAATCAGAAGACATTTTGCTTGCAAATGTGCGACAAATCGATGTGCATTTCTGTGCAATGTAAGGTCACAGACCAGTTATTTTGCTTGACTCAGAACTGGTTTCTGCCTCCTGTTATCAGCAAAGCATACTGCTCAGGGGACTGCATACAAATTACTGAAATTACTTTGGTTGGGGGGAGAGGGTGGTGAAGAAGAAAACTACACGTGCTATATCAGCTGCTAGTCACATATTTTTATGCATTTTTAAGACAGCTTCTTGCCTGTTGAATAGCTAAGTTAAACTAGTGTGAAGAAAAAAGTTAGCAGCTTTCTCCTCTTCAAAATATCTCTCATTCAAGCCCTTGGCTAGATAATTTAGTGAGCAGACAAAATTGTCAGCTTCTTTATGTTGTTTGTCTAGAACAGCAGGTGCCACGCCGAGCTGCAATTTACCATCACAGAAAATTTGCCTCCATGTCAGGGGAGCCAGGACAGCCTGGACTTCCCTAAGGACTAACTGATACCTCAGTAAAAAGGGCTCTCTGCAGCCCCACTCAAAGGGAAATGTGTTAGTGTTTTTAGTATCCTTTTGGATGCTTTCAAAGAAGACTCCTGTCAGTGCTCCTGCATTTCATCAGCTCTCCCTCTCATGGAAACTCTAAATCATGCATTTAAAAATAGAACATCAGATTATCTGGGTAAATCATAAAGCTCAGCTTATCTCTCTCTTCCCCTTCAAAATATACAATTTATTTTGTCCACCAGCTCAGCAGCATCAAGCCAAGAATAATCCTGTATGTCTCACCAACCCCACTGTCTTGTGTGGCCCCCCGTTATGGGCGTATATGTCATGTTTGTGTGCGTCCACATGTGCATGTAAGGAGGGAGAAGGAATTTACAATTCTGGGCATGAAGGTGTACAAATGCACGTCTGCTTATGGCAATGCTTATGCCCATGCCGATTGTGTATGTCCTAGCATCACTACACAGCCCCACACGGCCAAGGAGAATAATACGAGGATTCAGCAGAAGTAATGTATTAAGTACTTCAATTATGCACTAAATTATTATTTAACACTAATCTAGACCCTAGACCCCGTGTGCTTCCCCTGAGGGCAAACACAGTCGATGCAATATGAGAGAGAACACATATATTTTCGATTTCTCTTTCCCAGTGGTTCAGAGGCACCACATAATGGAGCCGTGAGCAGCAAACCCCGACTCCCAGCCCTTCACAAACACACACACACACACACACCGACTCCCAGCCCTTCTCTCTCTCACCCCCCCCACCCCCCCACACACCTCCTCATCCTTCTCCCCTGCCAGTACGGCCCATGAGGCCACGGGAGCCGGAGAAAGCCCTGCAGGGCTATAAATAGCTGCTCGGGGGGGGGGGGGGGTGGAGCAGCACGTTTCCAAAGATGTTTGCTGCAGAGGGAGGTTTTGCCAGATTAATTCAGCGGGGGGGAAGAACTGCTAGGAAGTTCACCGACACGCAAAGTACCGTGTGCGGAGGGAGAGGGGGCAGCAGCTGCTTTGGGGACCCTGACGGGGGAATGCCTCGCACGTTGGGAGAGCAGTGGAAGGGGGCTCCCCCTTGGGGTTTCCTGCCTCTTTCACATCTTTTCTCCAGCGCTCCCCTGAGCTGGGCTATGGGCGCGAAGGGCCCAAGGTGGGCTGTGAATCAGCTCGAAGCGGTAGCAGCACACGCAGCTTACTGTCCACGCCAAGTTTGCACCGAGTCCAGGGGTGCTTCTCGCACGCACCGGCTCTGCACCGGCCGCGCGCGCCGTGTCGCCGCGCTAGCCCCCGCCGGAGCCGGGTCCCCTCCCTTGCCCGCAGCTTCTCCAAGCTTTCCGCGGCGGAGTTGGGAGTCCCCGTGCTCCGGGGGCCGCCGCGGCCCCCCACCCGCCTTGCAACTTTCTGTAACTGGAGGTGCCGCGGGAGACGCAGCTCCGGGCAGCCCCGCTGCCGCCGCCGCCGCTGCAGTGCCCCGGCCCGGCCCGCTTGCTCTCACCGTCCTCCAGAGCCGCTGCCGCTTGGCACTGACGGAGGTGGCGGTGACGATGAGGTGGGAGACGGACACCACCAGCCCGAAGACGATGGCCAGCAGGGTCCGGACGGGCAGCAGCGAGTAGGAGACGAAGGTGACCAGCATTAGCTGCCACATGCCCTGCTCGGGGGCGCTGGGGGGCTCCATGCCGTAGGCACCGAGCGAGAAGGGGCAGCAGAGGAAGGAGAAGGTGAAGCTGAAGAGCAAGGTGAGCTTGACGATCTGCTGCAGCTGCGTGACCTGCAGGTACTTGACATTGGTGACGATGAAGAGGGAGAGGAAGATGATGCAGTGCACCGGGTGCGAGCCTTTGGGGATGGTCAGGCTGGGGCTGGAGAGCAGCTCCACCAGGGCCAGGCTGGCGGTGAGCACGATGAGGACAGCCAGCGCCTTGAGGGTGGACGTCTGCTCCAGCTTCAGGTTGTAGCTCTGGAAGAGAGCCTCTAGCTCCTTGCAGTCAAACTCGTCCTCGCAGGCGATGGCATCCAGCAGCAGCAAGGGAGGGGGGTCCCCTAGCCCGGCGTCCGCTCCCGCCGCCGCGGCAGCCGGCGGGGAGCAGCAGCAGTGGCAGCACTTCTTCCTCTTGGTCTTGACTTTCTGAAACGGTATTTCCTCCATGTCAGGGCCATTCATAAACCCCGGGGAAGAGATGCTCCTCCTGGCGTCCCCCGCTGCTGCCGCCGCTCCTCCGCCGCGCTGCTCATAGAAGACACGGGGGCTGCGAGCCGGAGCGGCGGCCGCGCGCCGGCCGCCCCCGCCGCAGCGGCTCCGCGGGCGCCGGGCGCAACGCGGGGCGCCGGCAAACGCCCCCCGCGGAGGCCGCCTGGGAGCCGGGGTGGCTGGGACGGCGGCAGGAGGAAGAGCCGCGCTGGTGTCAGCGTGCCAACCTTGCCGTCTTCTGCCTCGCCTGCTCGCTCGCCCCTCCACCCTCACCCTCACCCTCACCCTCCTCCTCCTCCTCCTCCTCCTCCTTCACCTCCTCCTCCCCCTCCCCCCCGGTGCTCCGGGGATGTTAATCTCCTAATGACACCAAAACACCATCCCCAGGTTTGAGAGCAGGCAGCGGGAGGGGGTGGGGGCAGAGGGCGGGTGGAAGCGGAGAGAAGGGGAGTGGGGGATAAGCAACAGGCGGGTCTCCCTCAGATACCGCTGTCTGCAGGAGCTACGCGGAGCTGGCGGCAAACGGGTTCCCGGCATGCGGGCAACACTTGCAAAAAATAACATAAAACCCAAACGACGACACCGGAAAGAAAAAAATAAACAAATAAATACGGGAAACCCAGCCGGGGGACGGGGCTAAGCGCAGGAAGAGCGAGGCAGAGGGGCCGGAGAAAGGGCAGGAGGCAGGGAGAGGCAGGGAGAGGCAGGGCGATCCCCTTCCCACGTCCGAGAACATCGCACCGGGGCCGGGGAGTGATAGGCGCCTGCGCACCGCTCGCTTGGGAAGCCGGACACGTCCCCCGCCGGGGCACCGCGACACCGACACCGGACCGGGACCCCGCGGCGGCGGCGCGCCCCGGGCAGCGCGCCCCGTGCGGCGCCGTGCACCCCCGCCCCGTGCTGCGCCAGGGGCCGCAACCCGCCGGCGCTGCCGCCGGGCCAGCCTCCGCGCTTCGGCGGCTGCCCGGCAGCCTTGCGTGCCCTGTCCGCCTTCAAATCTATAAATAAATATATATATATATTTAGAGGGAGAGAGGTGAATCCTGATTCCTTTGAGAAATAAAGTCTATCTGCCTGAATAAACGCGCTGATTTACCAGTTTTGCCTCCTAGACTGTGAAGCAGTTGGAAAAAGTGCAGTGAAAGAGTTTGTTTTTTTTTTAAAAACCCACGTTTCTGTCAGCACTTCTGCCTGTCTGAGAGTACAAATCAGTCAGGGGTTGTGGACAGCCACTCTTGTGACAGGAGTTAATTATCATCCCACACAGAATTGCACTCGGTGCCTCATCAAGAACACGAGTTGTGAGTTTGCTTGTTCTGAAAAAAAACTTTCAGTGCTGCCTATAGTGCTACTACTCCACACCACTACTGCCACATTGCCACCCAAGAATACAGCACAATATGATTTTCTGTAAGCACTGCATCTAATTTTGACACTATGAGCCTGATCCCAAACTCACCAATACTAGAGGAAGGACTCCTTTACTTCTGTGGGCTTTGGATCAAGCATTTGTAAGGAACACAGTTAGGAAAGCATAGAGGTAGAACACTTTCACAAATTATGGAGGTAGATAACAAGGGGTTTTTCGAAAGTACTGTAGGAATACTTTCCAAAATCCAAGCAGAATCCTACTGCCATGGGTATGTTGAAGACCTAATTGCTGATTTTTGTGTTACCAAAATCAGAAGTAAGATTCTGGTTCCTGATCTGAGCTGAAGAGCCTTAAGACCAGCAGCAGGCAGGGCTTCTTTAAAATTTGTTACAGCTATGGAAGACAATCATATTTCAGTTCTGGATAGTAAAGTAGTGTTAAATAAAAACTCTGATACATGATCTAAAGCAATATAGTTTTTCACGTTAATATTTTAGCATTTTATGTTAATTTTAGCCCTCCAGACTTGGTATGTAATTGTTCTTTTAAACTTGTACGGACCTCATTAGGAAAAGGGAATGAATTAACATTGCTGGAGTTCGTGTGTTACAGACTCAAAATATTTCATGTTTGAGGCAATGATTGTCACTTACTCTGTGTTCATGCGACACCACTCACAGTGGGTTCCTAGTCTATGAATTAGTCCCTCAGGCAGTGCAGAACTGTAAAAATAAAGAGTTAAAATTTAGTTTTCTGTAAACAAACTCCCTGAGGAAGAAAGTAAAGGATTTGGATTTGCTGACCGAAGTGCTAGAGACAGGAAGAGATATTTAATTGAAATGAAATGAAATGTAACAAAAAAGGCTTCCTCTACTTTGCAGTATTTCCATTGTGTTTGGAAAGCTCTGAAAATACATCTCATTGTTCATTTTGGTGCATAAATTCCCCTCAGTCACACAAGTTTTAGGCAGATACACACTGTTGTATTTTCACCTGTCCTTAGCTTTCTTCTGAGCTTATGTATCCTGAGGGACAAATTAGTATTTTACCTCTCACACCGTATAAGAGGTGGCACCTAGTTGCCCAGCCCCAGGAACAATCTTCTGAAAGAGCTGTCATGCTAATAGTTATCATTTCTTTCTTCTGGCTCTCCACTTGCTGCTGGGAAAATTGAAGGGGCGTAATTCTCTACAAGACACCATGTGATTTAGAATATTTTCCTGCTTCTTACACGCTCAGGTTCGATGCAGCAGAGAAGGTCCATATGTAGGAGATGTATACATCTCCATTCTCATCAGGTCAAGAGAAAGCAGCGAACTGTTGAAGCTTCATCTTCCTTAGACACTGTAGGAATATGGAAATGCCACACAGTGATTAATGGAACTCTTCCATCCTTTATACACTGTTTCACATCACAGGGCAAATATCTTGCCTTAGCCTGCACAGTGAAGAGCCCAATTTGTACTACCTGATAGCACAAATATAGAAGAGGAACCTGAAAACCTGTCTCTGAAACAGAAATGTTCTTAAAACAAATAACCAGCTGCAAAACTGCTGGACTGCACTTGACACAGGGCTACATTTTCTGACCAAACTCATCTGATACAGATAGCAGCAGTCTGGTTGGGGTTTTGTGAACTATGAACAACTCTTTGTGGTCTGTACTGCACTTCCAGTTCATTTCTAAGAAAAATACGTGGTTGGTTTTGATATATAACGCCCTTAAAGTTTTGGATGTTGGCCAGATCCAAGCCAGTTCTTCCTGTTGAGTGCCCTTGCATTTGTAACCAGAGACCACTCTGGGAATAAGTGTAGTACTGACAGGAAGGCACAATTAGAGCCCAACTTTATCACCTTTTGCACTGCAAAATCTGTTTTTTCAGCCTTTTCCTAAGAGGCAAGCTGACATGGTTCTTTGAGTCACCAGAAGTGGAAAACATTTCTTTATGGAGAGTTGGGCAGTATATGGATCTAAGTTACACTGAGCATGATACACAGCTTTCTACATTTTACTGGACCTCAGAAGCAGTCCTGAATTAGTGTCACAACTCAGAGTTTCAGAATCTCTACTTTTAGTTACCTTTTCTGTATAGATTATCCATTTGATAATGATTTAGTCTTCACTCTCTAATCTATTCTATTTACCTAACTTCATTATCTGCTTTTTGTATCTCTTCCTCACCTCCAACAGTTTCAAACACTCACTGCCTGATGCATTTGCTGGAGATCATCTTTATTCACAGTTAGTATTGCCTACTTGAAACAAAATGCCATGCTCTGTCATCCAAGACAGGGATACAAATCTTTCTCCTCCTCATCCTCTCTGACAGCAAGAGTAAGAACACCGCATAAAGCTACTGAGAAATTTCTGCAGACTCATTCTAGCAGGTGCAGCTTGTTAATGCCACCACAGAAACAGAGAGGTCTGTGTGACCCTCTGGTAAGAGGAAAGCAGCAACATGGGCAGGACAAAGAGGTCCTTCTGAAAATGGTAGGAATTGTCTGGCTTAAATCTAAAGATTCAGCTGTTTTCCCCCTCTCCTGGCTCTTTGAAATATATTAATTACTGTTTTAGATTTTAAGGAAAGCCAAAGCTTGGAAAAGGGGAGAGTTTGTCCTTTTATATCACACACATTTTGTTTGGATCAGTACAGGAACTCCCTTCATTCACATTTATATTTCAGGAAATATAGACTGGATTCCAGTAAGGCTACTGAAATACTGTTTGAATAGATCTCAAAATCATCATACTAACCATTCTTTAAAATTAATTTTAAAGTTTGATTTATGTTGCACATATTCTGATGAAGAACAAATGACAAAGATATCTCTGTTACATACCACTTCCACAGATAGACAACTTTTACCTGCAAGTTTGAATTTACCTAACTAGAGAGTTTGTACCACAAAGCTGAAACAAACTTTCACCAGCAACAAGTGAAAAATCTTACAGCACCTACAAGTTCAGCTGTTAGGAAACATTACTGTTTAACCTCAACAGGGTACTCCAAAATATCTTCTTGGTTTCAATTTTGCCTTTAGTGCTTCTTCCCACAAGAACAAGTTTTAAGGGATAAGCAGTTACCTAAGGCACCCAGAATAGACTTCAGTCTTTCAAAGGTAAATTAGGTTATAATACCAATCACTCAATGAGGAACCTGTTCCTTAGCTTCTGCCCAGGTCTAACAACAGCACTTTTGCTCACTCATTCTCCTTTGGACCACATAGCGTTTCTGCACTCAGACTATTTTAATCATTATTTTATCTGTATAGGAGTCTATTTAATTGTGTAATCTATCAGAGACAAAAAAAAATATTTTCAGATTAGAAGAGAATTACTTTAAGGGCTTGACCTCAAGTCACTAGTCAGACAAGACTGCTGCTGAAGCAAATGGCAGATTTGACTGAAAAATAATATGGTTAAAGGGGCTAATTTGCCAGCAGAAAATGGGGATGGGTTTTCTCCAGTTCTCTGCTGAACAGAGAGTACAGACAGTAAGAGCATTTGAATCCTTTACCTCTCTCTTCTATTCTAAGCCTTCCAGGAGAGCGTGAGACTTCTGTGACCTACTGAACTTCTATATTAATACTAATGAATCTCTCCAGTGAGCAAGCAACATGCTTTTCAGCCAGCACGAATTTATGGCAGGTCAGCTGGATCCTTCCAGCCTTTGACAACTCATTCATCTCCTCCATCAGTACTGCATCAACTCTGATTTATCTATTCTTCATCTAAAATTAGAGCTGTCCAAAGACTATCAAATGGGCAAAATTTCAGGGGGTGAGGAGGTTGGTGCATTTTTATAAGGAATTCACTGACCATTTCTTTTATAGTCTCTCGTAAACAATGGCTCTGTGCTGCTTCCCCAAATACCACTTGCTCACCTGGCTATGCTTCTGTTTCATCACCCCTCGCTGCCTCCTCCCTGTTGCCTCAGAGAAATCTGAGGATTTTTCCTTCATAAGTCTGTGGAAACAACAAAGAAATGACACAAAGAGGTTTCAAAGCTTCTTCAAAACAGTTTGCTTCTTACTTTGCCAAGAGCTATAGAACAGTGCTATATATTGATTAAGAAAACTAACAAAATAACAGGAAAGATACAAAACAGAAATCACCAACCACCTGCAAAAGCTACACAGCACTTAGACCATCTACTTTCAGCATTTCATTTTAGATGCATAAGTTAGAGCCTACTCTTTTTTCAGTGGAGAATAGTAATAGCAAGAGTAATAGCAAGAGGGTGTGATGCAGCAATTCTCAGGTCACAGAATCGCAGAATCACCGTTTGCTATGACTATTCTTGTACATCCTCATGGTGCAGTGCAGGCCCAGGCAGACATACCAGCTTGATTACTAAGAATCATAAAGCTGCATGTTACACGGCCTTGTACCTGCGTAACAGTTTACTAGCTAAGGCTTCATACTATGCTAGCATGGCTGTGCAGTTACCAGGTCTGGAGACAGCTTTTTCAGTGCTGCCTTGGGGATCTTTGCATGCAGTCTGGAGACTAGAAATAACACATGCTAGCCTGCAGCACCTGACAACCTTTTCCCTCCTTTCCTTTCAGTAAGGCAAATCTTTCAACACATTGGTATCTTTGGAATCACATTTTCATCCAAGGCTAGGATGCAGCCCAAGCATTTGTGTTTGAATGTTCGTTTTTAATACAGCTATTACTTTACCTTTCCTCCTCCGTTTGCTTAACAAACTCTTTCTCAGCCAATTCCACAGTGGAAACAATAAGCACAATTATACAAAGCTGGACCAGTTCTCAAACAAAATACAAATATTTTTGAGTTCCCAGCAGTTTTCTTCTGCAAGTACTTTTGGAAAACCAAGGGAAGGAAAACCATCCCAATCCTTCTCCCCAACACCTCAGTACTCATCCATGCAATAGTACAATGATGATTTCCCAAACTAGTTAGCAAATTTGGTACCAGTTTCCATTATGCAGGTGATCTGATTGACCACGGCAGCCTTAAAAATCCCTTAGCCATAAAATTATACTCATTAAAAGTAAGACCACAGAGAAGAAAATATTTTTCATCTCCTTGCTTCCAAGTCAAGCATTCAATTCTCATTTTAGGAGTTCAGCAAAATGCCCAGTATCAGGGTACTAGCAATGTTTGACAGCCTTATAAGGCTCTGATCCTGTTCCATGAAATCAAGAAAAGTTTTGATACTGAGCATAGCTAAATTAGCCTTGGTACTAGAACCATACTTACTTTCCCACAGAAGCTCTCTGCTCTTTTTCATATTCATATTGACATTTGCTAAGGTAAGAGTATACTTCTGTACTGATCCTATAGCATTTTTTTTTGCCTAACAATATGCTATTTGGATGTACTTGAGAGTGTGTGCAAGGACAAGTATCTTGCTTAGTGTAATTCTTTGAACATTTAAAAGGAAAAGTCAAGAGGTAAGCAAAAATAAAGGTAGGAACTATAGCTGAATTTCAGTGTTCACAGCCATATTTCATCCATTTTCATAAAATAGACATTAAATAGTAATTCATATACTGGCCAGATCTGGTCTACTCTTATTTTGCCATCTCAAATTTGTTCTGCACACATATTCTTAAAACAGTTATGCTGAAGTTTGGTATTATTATTTATGAACTGAAAGTTTTTGTAAGCAGCTTTTTTTTTTTTAATTAAGGCTATCAGTTCCTTAAGTTTTTCTTCTCCTGTGTATGTTTTCCTTTTCTCAAGTTTTCACTCGTGGTATTATTCAGGACGTGATCTGCTATTACTTTCCATCAGAGTGCATTCACTAGCAGTTCTGTCAAATAGCTTCTTCAAGTGCCAGACCTGGGACTTCCTTCTGGACTTCTGATTTGTGTAGAACTCAACACTGATTTTATTTGGGAGTTTTTCTTGAGTAAGGATTATGAAAGCATGCATATTTTCATTTGCTGAGCCTCCTGTCAAAGAGTGAAAAGTACATTGGTAATGTGAGTTTAACAATAACAACAAAAAGTAAAATAATTACAGATAGTTCTCACTGGAAGAAAAGTTTGCTCTTTTTATACTAATTCTAGTGTTTCCTGATAACTATAAAACTAATAATAGCTTCAACACACAGCATCCTACAGACAATCAGTGTGTTCTCTACCAGTTGCTACTATCAGTCTATCAGTAGGGTGTAAACAGATATTTTGCTTTTTTGTGCTTTGCTTTTTTTTTTAAATAAACCTAAGCAAACAACTGCGCAAAATGTTGAGAATTTTAAATAAAAATCTTAATGATGCCTTTCAATTAAAAAGCTAAGCTTGTCACAGAAGGTTAAGCTTTGGAAGACACTTACTAGTGATTTATCTCTTCCAGTGCCCCCTTGCAAGTACCACACAGACAGTACCCAGAAACTGGGTATATCAGCTTTCAGTTGCTATTCCACTTGATCTTTACCAAGGGCCAAGATTCCATCTATTTTATATCTAATCTATGTAATGAGATTCTTCACATAAGTCCTGCAACAGGTAACAACTAATTAGGTCAAATTAACAGCACATATGTTACTGGTTCTATTTTGAGTTTAAACCCTCAAGACGAAGCTTTAAGGTAACAACTGCTGGACTGCTCATATTAAAAGACAACTTTATGTTGTCTGTGTTTACTATCTCTTTAGTCAGACCATTACTCAATATTAAAACAGATTTCCACTAGCTTTCAATGCTATATTTATTCTTTTGTCATTTGTGCTCCCCTTTCATCCTAAACAATTTGCATAAATCCACATAATGCTATTTAGCTTATGTCCCCATTGTTACTATAAATAGATGAACTGGAAATTCAGCTTAGTAAAGCAACTTAATTCTTTTCTTGTCTCATTCCTTCTTCCTGCTTACACTCTGTGTGTGGGTGTGTGTGTGGGTGTGTGGGGGGGTGTGTGAAGGTGTGTGTGTGTGTGAAGGTGTGTGAAGGTGTGAAAGAGAGACCGTACGCTCAAAACAAATATTAAGCAGTAAGTAAGTGTTATTGATCTTATTAATGATTAGCGGAAGCACAGAATCTTTTAAGCTAACACAGAAGTAGTAGCCCTAAGAATAACCCTTAATATTATCTCTGTGTGTGTGTGTTAAGGGGGTAAAATTTAGAGAAATAGGCTTTTTTTTTTTTAAAGACAGAAAAGGGAAACGGTTTTCCTTACATAAGACAAGCTGAGAGTAGTTGGGTAGTGATCTTACTAAAATTACATCTAATATCCTTCACACACAACCTTCCTTTTGTTTTGGTGTTTTCATTTGTTTGCTCAACAACCTGTTTGCTTATCAGGCAAGTTTCCATTTGAAAATTAGGTTGCTTCTTTAAAACTCTACAGGAGAAACTGAAAATCTAAATGGCTTGAAACAAAATAAAAATGACATTGAGATTTTATTTTAAATGTAAACTTTTTTTCCCTCACTGATTTTTGTTTGCAAAAAATCACAAAAATGCATTAGTTTAGATATAGCTCTGCATGCCTAAAAAATTAATTGTATATTTGGAAGGGCTATTTTTATGGCACCTTAACAGTTAATCCCTGCAAACACTTCCCCTCCTCGGTGCTGGTAGTGTTTTATATTATAGAGATGATCTAAACAGATTTTACCATTGTTTTTTCACTCCAGACTGCATATGTGCATCTATTAAAGACTGGGTTTTATCCCCTTGGCCTGAAATACATCTTCCTTCCCCAAACAAGGTGAAAGGCTGTTTTTCCTCGCCTAATCCTGATTAGCAGGACAGCCGCTGCCATAGTCTGGGTGGTTTAAATATTCCCAGGAAGTGGGAGAAAGGTTGGCACCAGATTAGCTCAGGGGTGTCAGGTGGCGCCACGGGGCCAGGGCTTTTTCCTGAAGCATTTCCAAAGGATTTTAGGGAAAGAAAGGCAATGCTAATATTAAAATAATAAAAGAAAAGGTAGGAATGTTCAACTACCCTCACAGCGATCCAAGCCATGTTTATTTGTGCGAGGACATTTTGGAGTTTCAGACAGCCCTTGAGGTCATCTTCTGGCCCAGCGCTGACCTCCCACTGAAACGTGGGGCAACCTCCCACCCGCCAAGCCCAGGCGCTGCCCCGTGGCTCCCTGCCATGAACCCTACATCGCCACCGTCAGCTCTGCCGACCCCACTGCCCAAACAACACCAGCTGGTTTTGGTGGAAACTATTCCTACGGTGTTGAATCCAGAAGGGGCTGGAGTCAACGGGATACTTTCCATTGACTCTGCTGGGGTTTTATGTCTGCCCTGTAACTTTTAGCCCTTCACATCCTCTCTGTGTGACCGAAGAGCCTCTGAGCAGGATTCGCAGCAGCTGCTATATTCAGCAAGGTGCTGCCTAAGGTCAGCGTGTCCATAAGATAGTGCTTAGACTCACAGGCGAATGCTGAGGACAGCTGCGCTGTTGGCTAAGCACCCAAAATTCTCACTTGTAGGTAATTCGCCTTTTTTCCCCCAAGAACGACAGGGGACTCTGTCTTAGTGGGAAGAGGGAGTCGTGATAATCCCAAAAGTGGCAGGAGTAGGATGTAGGACACTCAAGCTCCGTGCCCCGATACACGTGAGGGGACTGCAAACCCCTCTGGGGCTACCCCACTCCGCAGGGCAGGTTACTTTATGTGCAGCAACCACCTCCCCCGCTCTCTCCGCTGCGTAAAAAAAAAAATCCAGCATGCACTGAATTGAAGGAAAAACAGGTTGGGCAGTAAGAGATCTGCCCCAATACACATTTATCTGTGGTATCTAATGCCTGCAAAATACAAAACTGTCACTGCATTTTCTAATAAACCTGACCCTGTAGGGGTTAGCTGTATTACAACTTCTCATGGGATTAAAGCAACAGTTAGAAAAACAACTAGTTTTGAGATGCTGGCTGAGCATACCCATGATCCGGGTGACAAAAAACAAACAAACAAACCAACCAACCGACCCCCTCAATTCTGTCAAAATAGGGTAGTTCTGAGAAAACAGGTGAAAACCTGTAGGAAATAATATACCAAAAAGAAAAAAAGCTCTGCAAATGTTGGCACTCCAGGATTATGCTGCTGAATAGGAGGTTTGAGGATTGCAATTTGTATTTAGGTTCTTAAATTGGTCAACTGCACCATTTGTGGGATCTGACGCAGAGCGTGAAAATTTGTGTGCATGAACACAGAAAAAAGAAAAATGACTATGTGCACTATCAAAGCTGACCTTCTACAGAGACTTTGAAAAATTCTGTCAGGAAATGATTTCATACCATAGTTTTCAAAAGTTTTCATGTGTAATGATCTCATTTTATAGCCTTTGTACCTTGCACAGAAGCAAGCATTATTTCCTCTTTTAAATATATTATGATTTATGCAACTTGCTGATTGACAATATTATTTTTCCCCATTTTTAATCATTCATATGACTAAACTAACAACCCAATTGAAAGAAAGGAAATGTTAACATCATGAGACACTAGTCAGCCAACAGATCTGCGCAACATTTGTTTTGGTTCAGCACCATCCTTGTGTGTGCTCCATAGCTCCATGTACTTGACTTCAGCGAAACTCTTCACAGACCCTTTTACACAAAAGATTTTTTTTTTACCTCATATGATATCTCAATTACACACAGGAGATGAAACACCTTTCTAAAATTTCAGTATTTGAAATGGATCAGCCTGGGCTTTTAAATAGATTCTCAAAACGAATTTATCATCAAGGGAATTTTTTTTTAACATAAGGATTTTTATGCATACATTTATGGTAATGAGTACAAGCTATTATGCCTGTCACAATACAAAGCAATTCAGCTGGTATTATTTTCATAAATATTTAAAAGTTGGCACACCTACAGTGTAGGCTAGGGGTATTCTAGTACAGTCATAAAAAAAAAAAAAAGTGTGTGTTCTTCATCTAGACCCACTTGGTTAAAATAGTAATGAAGATGAGGCACTTGGGCTTTATTTTCAGTTAACAGGTTAAACTTGTTTAGAGATAATTAGAATGAAAACCTAAGACACCTTTTCTTCATTGCATTTTTCATATAATTTGACTAGATCAGCTTAGTCACTTCTGGTCTGGAACAAGTTTCCCTCCCACAGTGTAAACACAGTCTATTTGAGAATACATACCACATCTCCCAGGAGACTGCAACCAAGACCCAACTGATGACTCCAATTAGTGAAGACAAAAGAATATCGCATTTAGTATCCTGTATATTCAAGGGTGAGAACAACAACGGGCATACCTGGGATACGTAACGTCTCATCATTGCACAATCCTGCGGACGGAAATGTAAAATATATGTGGAAGGACCAGTTCAAGGAGATGGCTCCAAAAGAACTCTCTTTCCTAGGGTTTAAATTTGTCCAAAAGTAGTGTTCAGTATTAGACCTTGCTTTTCCTTATCACTTGACTTGTAAACTTCATCTGGCCAGATTTGTTGTAAAACATACTTTTTTTCTGAGACAAGAGTAAAGAATATAGGTTTTGGAGTCTTTCAGTTACTTTTCTGGGTGTCGTCCCTTATAGGCCACATAACTTGCAATGGCCTTGGACAGGACCTGAAAAACTATTTTTAATCACAAAGGCATACCATGTCAATAAATGGAGTAAGTACTTTGTTCTGTTCTTCCAATTGTTCTGGTATCATTGCTGTCTCCTGTAGGGAATTAGAATAGTATGTTGGGAGCTTTTGCCAGTGGAACAACCTTATGTATATTTGATGCAGTTGCTAACTGGTATTATGCTTATTATTTGTGAATCATTGAAGCTTGCATCTGTTTCCTGTAGCTGGGTTTTGGGCCTAAAGGTTTATTTTAATGGCCCATTAAATTCCCACCTGGCTATTTTGTTGCTGACACTAATTTCTATTCGTGTGTTTCATCTGTAGGTTTTTTAAGGCAGGTAAGAGTTCATAGTCCTTTCCATAATGCACTCTAAGACATTGTGGCTGTTATTAATTTAAAATAAACAAAGAGTCCATGGCAATAAGCAGCTATTTTAAGGTAGTAAAAGGGTGGTATTCCTCTATGTCCTTTGCTTCTGCATCTAGAACTCATGAGATAAAAGGGTGACAAAAAAATGCAGCTTCTTAAGAATGATGTGAAGTACCAAAGACAGCAATAATGAACTTTGTATTTATAATCTTGGAGAAATGACTGAGAATGTTGCTTACTTCTTGTACAAAAATCTTAGCATTAAACTATGGCATTATGGCAGTTATTATTATTAGGAGGAATTGTATTCTCATAATACCAAAAATAATACCATAAGGAGGTTTAAAATTTAGTTGTGCAAAGTTCTGTACAAGTATGTTGCATAATAATCTCCTTCCTGAAGCATTTATAGTTGAAATAAACAAGACAGATGGAGTCTATAGAAGATAAAGGAAATGCCAAATACAAGAAAATGTTTAAGGAAGAATGCTTTATAAATTGCAAGGAAATTTTCAGAATATGTTTCATCTGCAAGCAAACTCAATTTCCTGATTTTGTTTTTCTAACAAAAATCATTTCTTCAGTTCAGAGCAATTGCTTATCGGGTACACCTTACCAAATGAACTATGGCTGATTCTCAGCTGTGGCTTTGCAATGGCTTTTCTTCATGTACAAGTTCACTTTCTCTTGTGTTACTTGCTAGGAAAATGCTCCCCCTGTCTCACTAAGCATGTTATGCAAACTACTCAATCACATGTCAAACAGCAAATGTGTGTATTTTCATTTTTCAAAATTTAGTCGTATTTCCAAGCTATTCAACCACATATTTCCTGGCATACTTTTATCTGGTCACACAAGTAGTGCCCTGGAAGACCATTGGTAAGCCATCTAATCTGTGACTTATCAGAAGCACAACATGGTGAAATAACCACAACAGTGGAAAATGTAATGGCTGAGTCAGGAGCTACATCCAGCTTCCCTGTTCACAGCACTGGTTAGGCTACACCTCATCTGAAAATATTACTTTTCACAACTGTGAACGGACACTAAACATAAATAAAGAAGTATAGTAATGTTCATAGCATCAGCAGTGCACTGGGTGCTTAAGCAGCAAGATGGATCCCTAAAGACTTCAAAGTCTATATAAGCAATATTCAAGCATGGGATTTATGAAAGCAATCTCATTTAACCTCTGTCTATTCCTGTTCAGTCCTCACCATGCCTAACCTCTCCAGTCACTTGGGTAAAATAATTATTCAGAATATATACCATTATCGTTCATCTCCTCCACCCTTAACCCTGATCCATTTACCTTTTTCTATATGCAGCTAATCTTTAACATTTTGCAAGAGGTATTTCTCTGTTAACATAATTTATCCCCCCCTTTTTTTTTTAAATCTTAGATGTTCGCTATTCCACTTGAGATCAACATTTCAATAGTGTTTGGACCAAAAAGACTGTCAGCACCAGCTCAATAACCATGCACATGGCAATAGTTGTGCTCACATCCTTATCTGAGAAGAATGCACTGAACTTGCTATTTCCGGCTGCACATAATTCCCCACCTCCAAGGTTTATACCCATTGGTCTGCCAAATTAGTGCAGAAAGATATACCTGCAAAAATCTAGTTATCTTTGAAGAGAAGATCAAGGTTCTCACTCTTTGAATAATGAGTAACTCTCTCAACAAACTATCAAAAAACTTCTCAATGTCAAGTTCTATAATACTAACCAAACTAGAAATCAACACCGCCTAAAATACAGATGGGAACAGTCCTGAACATTCAAGCACCATTCATGCAAAATTTATGCAAAACTTGAATTTGCATGAAGCTGGAAAATGTAAAAAAAATCCCAACTCAGGAAGAACATGATCTTTAAAAATAACATTTAGGAAAAATCTTTTCAGTGATTTGGAAAGGTTTTGAATCAGACCTAGAGAAACCACCATGCTGATACCTTCTCAAGGGCATCTGGAAGCATCAGAAGGGAGCTTCTCAGGAAGACCAGGAAGAAATCCAAAAGGTTTCAACATTAAAGGAGAGTATATATTCAGTCTGAGAAGTTTCCAAAAATATGAAAAGCATCGTTAACAACTGGAAATCACAGGAAAAATACCTCTCAGTTGGGAGAACAATTGATATGAAAGGAGGAAAAAATAATACTCATGAAAACAAAGGGTTTTTAAAGAAAAAATGTGTGTTGGCATTGTCAAAATTGTATGAAGCTACTGAAGAAGAAGTAAAGACACTGCACTGTTGACTTGCAGTCTATGAACTTAATTAACTGGATCTCTCATCAGATTTTAATTTGGAAATCAAAGGAGTTCATCCTGTCTACACACAGGAGATGCTTACCGTGCATTGAAGGACACAAACTCATGAGAGGTAATTGTGAGAGAGATGACTCTGAAGACAAGAAAGTGCCCTATTATAGTATAAAAAAAAAAATCAAGATATATTATATACAGTGACTGCAGGACATTATTTTTACGGTGTGCAAATGTTCTACACGTGACAGACTGCCTGTACTTCTTTATCACAGACAAAACAACCCACCATGCTCTTTTCTCCATGCCATTAGATGAAATACCAAGGGCAAACTCTTCAGCTTTTGGAAACACTTGTATTCATACTTGGAACCAAATTTGGTCTAGTAGCTCCATCACTGAAAATCTTCTAGAGGTATCTTTTGTTTTTAACCAAAGTAGGCTTCAGTTAGTTTAAGAGTAGCATTACTGGGTGACTGCTTGACCCTAGTTGCCTGGAAAGTGGTATTTGAGGAAATAGGGAGAAAAAGATCTGCATTGTGCCAAATTCCAAAACACATTGTTTAGATTTCCTGCAAGGATGTAAATGAAGATACATATATATATATATATATATATATATATATATATACACATACATACAAATCCACGCACAATCATCACCCACCAAAAATAAAATTCTCTTTGTTGTCATAGCAAATATATCTTGGTCTTTCTCTTCACAACCTCAGGAAAAGGAACCTAGCTTTTAAATTCTGTATTACCTTCATATGCAGAACTGATTTCATTTCTGATGCTTGGGTAGGAAGCAACTTGGCCAAAGTCAAGGAACTGCTTTGTCTCTGCTGACTGAATTTCCTTTCCTGTTGATACAGCATCTGTATTTCATAACAAGGTTTTCTTCACCTCTAAAGCTTCTTTTAAATGGAATCTTCCAATATACTTTTCTCACTGGCTCAAGAGAAAAACAGACATATTCCTAAGAACGTTTTGGGCTCAGAGTTCACCTGCAGACCAAAATGGAGACATTTTCATTTCTAAAACCAAATAATCTAATCACCATCATAACTAAATATCTGGTGTATACTGCTGCTTTCTCTTCTGTTCCTGCTATGTCAAGCCATATGACTGCACTGTCATAGGAATAGGTGTTACCATCTGATATTACACAGGTGTGAATGCATTATTCCTTTAAAAATCACTTTTTTGAACTTTGAGGTAATAGGAAACACCGTAACTGCAAAGGTAGTAAATATAGCAAAAACAACAAGATATCATGAATATCCAGAGAGGTTTGGCCACATTTGCTTAAAGAAGTAAACAAACTAAATGTGATAAAGTAATTTAAGTCCTCAAAATAGTACAGCAAAACCAACAACTTTACTGCATATTATCTAAGGCAGATATATTTTAAAAAGGCATTTATTTTCAGGGACAAATATAATAGATGGAAGTTAGCAGATCTAAATTGCAATTAAGTGCATAGAGTTTTTACTGAATTTGAGGTAGCAGAGGCTGGTTGGGACCTCAATCATATCAATTTACTTTCCTTTGCAGAATGTTGCGCTACAAAATAATAGACTGTAAAGGAAAAAGAATAGATAAAAATCAGAAACATGCTGTTTGTGTTATAGTTGGTAAAACAATGCTCCAGAGCCTAATGGCAGCAGACAGGGCCTGTAAATCTTGTCAAATATAATAAAAAGCAAGAATATAAAGAGAGATGTGAGCAATCAGTTAGAGTAGGCTTAGGTCATACATACTTTAAACTACTTTAAATAATGTTATCTAAATGTCTAAACAATATTTCCAGCTTAAGTTGCCTTCCGAATATTAGCTTGCAGCAGCTAATATTCCATTAGAACCAATAGGAGGATTCAATTAGAATACTAGTTTAGTAGAAGGAAAAAAAAAAGAAAGTGATTTCAGATAAACTACCTTCCTTTTTCCATGTCTACACTGTTTAGAGTCAAGTACCATTTTCTTGGCAATTATTAAAGGCAAAATGGATGCAAAACATGGGCTAGAATGATTGAGTAAGCAAGAGTGAGGTTTCCCATACAAACTCACACTGAATAATATCTTCCAGTGAAGCCTGCAGGTTTCATTGCAGTCAGTTGCAACGTGACTGAGGGAAGAAAGAATTAGAGAATCTGGTCTTTTTCAGGCACTGAAGGAACAGAAGGACAGACAGCAGAATAAAAAGCACAACAGTTTTTAGAAACAGTGTCAATACCGCTATTTTGCTCTTATTATTATAGTTCTTATAAACACACAGTGTTTTGAAAAATCAACCAATCTTCTTCCTATATGGATAAGCTAAGACACTGGTAGGGGGAGTGACATTACCCTAAGCACTTGCTAAATGCTAGAAATCTAGGAACAGAAGAAATCTTACTATCCTGTCCCCTGAGTCACTTGACATAGGGAAAGCCTATACTTAATGTATATAGAGGAAGTAACTGACTTGATTTAAAGTTCTGGATATAGGGACAAATATTTTTAATTTCATATTCTGTGATTTTTTTGAGTGGCCAGCTGCTGCCTTATCTTTCTCTGCATTCCTTCAACATTAAAAAAAACCCCTCAAACTGCTGCACTACCCGCCCCCCCCGCATCTCAGCTTCCATATCTAGTTCAACGTCACTTACCTGCTTCACATAAATGCTCCCTATTTCTATTAATTCATATGCACACATACCTTTGCCAGAAGCAGCAATCTGGAAACTGTGCTTATAAGCAAGCACAACACAAGCAAAGGGCATGTAGATCTATGATGGGATCTATCACAGACAAGCAGAGTAATGTGAAAGATGATTCATGCCACTTTTACTGTGTGCTTTCACAAGTCTACTATGAGCTATTCAGGGAAAGGCAGAAAAATTTAAGTATATTAATCTTTGGACACTGTTATTTGACTCTGATATAATGGCAACTCTTAAAATGCACTCATCGATATTTATTACTAGCAATAAAGAGATAGTTTAGCTTCCTTTTCTGTACATGCATACAATTACATGAAAACTATCAACAGGGATCTATCCATGTCTTTTATTCTAGCTCATCTCTGGAACTTCAGACAATAAAGCAGCCTCTCTTCAGAACAGCAACTTTTTTCCTTTGGCACAAAGTTCATTATGGTACTATTTGATCAAAATTGGATGCATCATATAATTAAGAGACAACATATTGGCTGGATTATTCTGTACGAATTTCTCAAGATATCAAAGACTGACAGCTTTCATATTCATGATCTGTTGATGAATACAGCAAAGGGATCAGCATATATTCCTCCCAAAAAGATTTCTCCTCCTTTTTTATAATAATTTTTGTAATCAATATCCTTCCACAATCCACAAACTCTTTTTTCTTCCATTTTCTTTTCCTTCCCCCTCCTACACACACAGTTTGGTGAACTGGAGAACGAAGTGGTCTTTCCCCTCCCAGTTGTTTACTTTTGATGGTGCCTTGAAGGCCTGTCTGCTCAGGACTCGGCAACTGGAGTGTTGTGTTGGTCTTGCCAAAGTCAGGGGAGTTCTGCCACTGGCTTCCAAGCTGTCAAGATCTTACACCTTGACTTTCTTCCTTAGAAAATTCCCTACTGCTGCTCTGACTGTACTTAGAAGGTAAGGCCAAACCAGAAAAAAGGTTTTATTTGGCCAATATATTGGCATATAAAAAACTGACCAAATCAGATGTCCTCTTGATATTTAAAGCTTGGATTGGCTTCTCTCGATTCCTGTTGAATCTGTTTGAGGAAGAAGTAACATCACAGCCAGAAGTAAACATTGCAGTCAGAAGAAAATCAACAGACTAACTTGCCCATGCTATTGAAAATAAATTCCCAAGCTGTAGCTCCTGGGGCTACAGCACATACAATAAAATTATATGGCAAAGGCCATTTTGACTCACTAACATGAATACATCATTTATGTATTTGCACTGGCAAATATCCATGTTAAAAATCTGGCACAGCTTCTCCATTGAAGTTTCTAAATCTTAACTGAGTCAATAAAAGTGAAATATATTCCTAATGTTATGATCTCTATAATTTTAATAGTTTATCTAGTAGCAAAACAGGCAAACTGACCTTTAAGAATAGAGTCAGTGACATCAGGGAAGAGCCAAATTATTGCAGAACTAATTTGGATTTCAAACTCCTGTCTTCTTTTCTCTCTTTGTTTTCATTAATGAAAACTGTAACTTCTGAATCTTAAAAGATGCTCATTTTGTCCAGCCAGCCTCGCTGTAGACTAGAAAGGAGCAGGGGTACACGTCTGGATTTTGCTGGGACTTTTAAACACAGTCTGAAGCAACAAAAGACAACTCTGCACATGGGTTCAATTAACTGTCTGCTGACATAGCTACAGGTGTTGATGGTGGCTCAAATGAGATGGTGTTATATCACTTTATCTGATGATGCACAGTTGACTAGCAGGTTGGAAGAAACTAGTAAAATGTCATACAGCTCATCTTTAGAAAGGATGATGCGAAAATCACAAGGCCACATCAAAAGCTACAAGTTCTCTTCTGATGCAAGCTGATGGCCTCCTTCCACAACGGATTCACAGTGGCCCCCTTTTCTTTCAGTCTTACATGAGCTGAAGAGCATTTCATTTTGTGTCCCTAGAGGCAGTGAGTTGCAAGAAGTGCCTTTGGGAACTTCCATGACTTGGAGAGGCAGTGCAGCTGGCACTTCAGAAAAAACAGATTAGGAGTTGCAGTTGCCTCACTGATTTTCTCTGTATCCTTATGCTTTTTTAGTTAAAATCCTTTGTATGTTCAGAGTATGGACACTACCTCAGAGAGGCTGAATCTATACCCCTCCATAGGCAGGCTGTGCCTGTGCTGTTCTCTTCACTCAGCTTGCCTCCTGTGCACAAAGCTGTAAACACAGGAAGCCTGCAGACAGCCTGTCCAGGAGAGCCTGGAGACATCTAATGGCAAAGCTTGCTCAGGCTGCAGGGTTGCTGCTTCAGATGTTGGAAAAATAGGCACTCCAGATCAACTTGAGCTTATGCATCTACAATTTCAGGATGAACTGGAATCACGCTAAGTATTCAAAGGTGGATGATGTGTCTGGTCATGGAAACAAAGCTTCCAATCAGCCTCTAATTTACCTCTACTCTTCTAGAGCTTTTCTACTTGCTCTATCATCCTGTCAAAAAGTGGTTCTTTAATTATTCTCAATCATGTGCAGAAGTTAAAAAAAAACCTCCCTTTTTTTTTGTTTTGGTTTTTTTTTTGACCCTAATATCTCCAGCTCCAGTGCTGTTCCCCATTACAATTAAGGGCCAGCATTTTGTTAGAATTCTTATCATCATTATTAGTAGTAATTATTTTGTAAATGTCTCCATTTGTCTGAAGTTTTATTTTGCCCTGGACATACGGCTGCATGTGTGCTTTATTTCTAAGGACAGAAACAACTTGCATCTTGTCGGCTAACAAAACAGATGTCATTTGCCTACACATTGATTACCAGTAGTCATCACATTCTGCAAAATCAGTGGCACTGTAAAGATCTCTGTCCTTGGGTTTTATTTTACACAGCATAGGTACAGATTATGGGGTTGGGGGCGGGCGGTTGTTGTTTTCTTGGGTCAGTGTGCGTGTGTGTGTGTGCATGTGTGTGTCTGATTTTGTTTTGTCCTGGAGACACTACAACTTTGCATTTCTGCTGAGCACCACCTGATGACTTGCAGCATCAAGGCCATTAAGCTCATCTTACTTCACTGGCACAAGTGAAGAGATGAACCTAGACTAAAATGGTATCTGTAACAAATGGCATACTGCTATCAACAGTATATACCCAAGTTTGCACTTCAATTTTAGACACTAGCAATCAGTGTAGTTACATAGGGAGGAATTTGGTCCAGTGCCTACTGTGCTCAGAGGCACCAGAGTGGAAGTTACACCAACTCAGTTTTTCCCAAATACAAACACAGTCAAAAGGAGTATAGCATATGCATTTGACAACTCTGGAAGCAGCTAAGAGCTAGATTTGTCACTAGTCATAGATTCCTTTCTGCAAACACTTAGCTCAGCCACAGTATTCAAGCTTCAGAAACACTCTGTTCACACTGAACAAGCTCAAAGTTTAGTGGGCCAATTCTTATGGCCAGGGTTGTGTTTGCCACTTATCAACCAAAAAATGAAAATATCGGCTTTGACAATAACGAAAAGTACAAGGAAAGGTTTTAATCTAATTTCGCTGTCAAGATACCCTATCACCCTCATTTCTTCAGATACATGCTACTTAAGATAACAGTCTATCGCATACAAAATGAGAAGTATGCTTGAACTCTAAGTTTTACAGTATGAAGGGAATGTTTTCTCTTCTGACAAGAACTCAGAAGTCAGTAACATTTCCTGATCAAAATCAGTGAAAAGAGGTTACTGTGAAAGCCTATGAAATTTGTTACAAAAGTCAAGTCTTTCCTTTAAGACTTTAAAGAGAAGAAGCTGCCACCAAAAAAAAACAAAAAACAAAACAAAACAAAACAAAAAAGGAATTCTGAGAGGCCTGTGCTGCACTTATATGAGATGGGAAAGGAAATCCCGGTCTCACTCATGGTATCTTTGGATAGTTAGAAAAAAAGACAAAAGAAAAAAGGAAACACTTCACTTAAAGGGTAACAATGCTAGAAGAAATGGTTACCAAAAAAAAAAAAAAAAAGGAAAAAAGGATCATTTGAAATGGAAGTTTGGCTAGGACAGAAAATCAAAATGCTGAGAGAAAGCCCAGTTCATAGTTTGGAAAAAGGAGGAAAAGAAGTTGAAGGCAAGAGCTGAGGAAGTTTAGCCCTGAAGTTTCTGTTTAAACATAGGCCGTTAAAAAGTATGAGATATTTTGCTAGTAAACATATCATGTCATGCATAAACCACCCAGAAGTTGCAGACATTTGTAGACAAAATCTCAGCCAACTTCTGCAGCAACTGTCTAGCTGAAAAATTTCCCTGGAAGGTTCACTTATTGGCAAAGTCTACTTCTGTGCAAATGTCCCTGTCCTTAAGGGCAGGGACTGCAGTGGAGGTGAGACTCTCCACTGCACCACAGCTGACTCCTGCTTCTTCAGCTTCTTTCCCAAACTCCTAAAATTTGGAGGAACTACATGGCATTTGTCACTCATTCTGGAGTTACACCTGGCATAGGCCAACATGTAGAATCATCATGCAAAATTCAGTTCCTCAGTGTTCCACTCATTCCCCTGGGATATCTGTCTTGCATCCTCATATTCAGCATATGCTTCAGTAGGGGGGAAAAAACAACCAGTCTAGTTCATTGACATTACTAATCCACTATGACAGCACAAGCCAAGCAGACACTGACAATACCAATATGCATACCTATTCACTCAGAAAACACTCAGCAAAGAGGTTAAGGAAAGGAGAGAGGAAGAGAATTTAAGAAGGCATATTCTATATAATACAGCATTAAGTATTTATCTTTGTTTTTGCGCAGTGCAGTCAACAGAATTGACATATCATTAAAATGTGTTTTCTTTTGAATACTAAATATCATTCTGTCCTCCTGCAGCCAAAGAGGATTCGTTATATGTAAAGCACTTTTCCAGTGAGTGGTACCTGCATACTGCATTCCAGCAGGTCTGCTTGGTGCAGGGAGGACTGGCATTAATGACTCACATGCAGGAATCCCTTGGGACTCTGCCAACACTATTACGTTAACCCATGATATTCCTGTTAAAGACAGCTACATTTTACTGGCTGGCGATGCATGGGTTCTACAGAGCACTGATGCCTGCTAATAAAATATATCTAGGAGCCATCTGCTTAAAAAGAACAGGCTATTGAAAGATCCAGAAGACAGTGGACCAAATTCTGTCAGCTTCTCCCCTAGTTCGCCAGCTTTACAGCTGAAATAACACAAAAGAGACAGAAAGTTGGCTTTGCTGACTCTACTGGATTAATAGAAGAAAATTCCCTAACCAACAGGAGCAAACCCAGCTCTGTGCCATACACTATGCCATACAGCCTGGACAGTTTAGCAGGGGAAGAGAGCACAAACTTTAAATTATAGCTATTTCTGGCTGTCAGAATGAGTTTGAACTGATAATCCCATATAAGGTAGAGCCCTGTGTTTCCTCCAGTTTGTACTGAGGACTAAGATAACTCAAAGCAGAGTGACACCCTCTTTGCTGTACACACAGACCTACACTGAGCTTTTGCCACATGAACAAAATTTCTGCCAAAGACGCTCTTATTTGTCAGCATGACGAGAAATGGTAGCACAGACCTGGCCAAAAGATTAATAAAGGGTAAATACATGCATATATACTTATGTCTATCAAAACTTGTGTTTGTGTTACAGCAGCTTGAAGTACAGTTTCGGTGGCAGAATTAGTTTTTAAACATCAAGTAATATGACTATGGTTATCATGTGATTTCCTGTAAAGCATGAGGGCCCAAAAGAAGTGCATCCCTTTCCTGAATTCCTTTCATTTGCCCTTTTTTTTAAACTCCTCAAAATGTTCTACCTTCGTATTATATAATATTTTTCCTTAGCCTGTCATAGGGAAACAAGGCTTGTGTAATCACTGTGTTTGTCCACCTGCCTGTGTTCCCGCAACATGTAGTAAATTAGGAACAATTAAACAATTTTAACTGTACTTATTATGTATTTATCTGGGAACATCTTATGTCATCTTCACATGAAAAAAATATATCGTGCTGCTCATTGCTACTAGGTATCTGCATTTCCTTCATCACTACAAATACTGCCGTCTTTATTAGCAATGGACCAATACCATTATGGAAATTTCTATTGTTCCTAATACATCAAGTGAAGATTCCCCCTAGATAAACAATTTTTATAAGCCGTCAGTGCTGCCAACTATGAATTTTTGCCCTCCCTAAAAATTGGAGAGTTCCCGTCTTTAGGGTCCCTTATCAAGTCTTCTTCCAAGACATTCCTGCTCCCGGGAAAGGCCTCAGACCTTTCGAAATGCTTTGAGGAAGCCACTCGCCACTTGCTTAGCTTGGCAGGTTACTCACAGTCTGCCTCTAATCCAAATTAAAATGTTACATTTCCTGGTAGAAAAAGCCATAATCTGGAAGGGCCTGGTGTTTCAGGCAAACACTGCCAAACTTAGCGCAAACTCTCCAACCATCTCAGCCAAACCTTTACAGGAGGGGGAAGAAAAACACATTGTTAGCACAGACTAAAGTGCAAGGGGTTGCAGCTCAGCACAAAACCTTTGCACAGCGCTAACACGACTGTCTCTGTACCAGTCTGAAAACATGTTCTTTGTGTTTTCTTTTGCTGTAAGTGCATGCTGCCACCATATGTGTGAGAGCACAGTCTGTTCCTGGAAGCAGCTGTTCCTTATTTTTAAATTTGTGTCCAAATTTACTCAACTTACTGCTGGTACAGGATTAAAAGAAAATATCCATACATAGCAACTCGCACAGTAACTATATTCTCTGCTTGCCTCCTCTGACCCCCAGCTCTTGCTTTTTTGGTTCAGATAGAAAAGTCTGTGATATCATCTGTATATTTTCAAGGGAAATATATCAGGAGCTTGGTCACAACTATCTGTTGCTTGCAGCAACCTTTCTGCTTAAGAATTCTCCTATAAAAGTAAGCTTCTGTGTCACTGGTTGCCTAATGAAGTTTAAAGAACAAAAGATGAAGAGGAGCTATCTCTTTGCACAGCCCAGCTCGTTTACTGCATAGTCATGAATAAGACCTCAGAGAAAAAGCATCATTTTCTTCCCCTGTAGGTTCTTTCTTCAGTTCCCAGGTGCAGTAAATTTAAGATTCGGGCCAAACGTACAGTGCAAATCGATTTCTGATTTTATTTGTAGCATAGCAAATACATTTGTCTTACTATGTTACAGCTCAACCCACAAGTGGGCACAGAAATTAAAAGCAGAAGAAAAAGATTTTCTTAAAGAGTACATTACTGTTATAACACTATTTAAACTACTTTCTGTAGAGATCTGAAAAGCACAGATCTGTGAAAAGCAAAGTTTATTCCTCTGCATCATTCCCTGTTTTCCATCTGATAGTAAAAATGCTGCAGAGAAAATTTCTAACAGTAGTTGTTGGTTGATCCAGGCAGTGGGGCAAAAGTTAAAACTGTTTTCAGAGTGGTGAACTGTTATCTGTGTACAGCTATTTTCAAAGCCATATTGTGTTCAGGATTTGCCTTTCATTTTGGGCTATGTACCACAAAAATAGAAAGGCAACAATTTCCCTGTTTCCCCTTTCAAAATTTTATAGCTATTGCACAATATTTGACATTTTTCTTAAAGCTGTAGTTCCTGGAGTCCGGTGATTTAATAAAACCTAAGACTTTTAGGTAAAGCAAGAAGTATTTAGTCTTTGTAGTTTCAAAGGAAGTTTGTAAACCTGACCTAAGAGTTCTGCAAATGAAGGTAAAGAAAAGGGGAAGAAAAAGAAAAAAAAATCATGAAAAATTCAGTTTCATGATTTGAGGTGCAATTCTTAATATTTAAATTCTCCAGACTGGCAATACTATGTAGCAAGTAGGGAAAAAATAAAAGTTTCTTTCTCTTACAGCTTTCTTTTATGCAAACATGCGACAAGTAATCTGTTTTCTTCTTCCCTCAGTTCTATGTACACTATGTCTATGCAAGCTCCAGTCCAATTCTGCTGCTGATGGTCATGATGGTGAGATGGAGCTACAGTCTGAGGTGTTGGCTGAACAGCTCTTAACCCTCTCACTTGACATGAAACATATAACATAATGGCCATGAGATGAGAGGCTACAATGAGAGGCTACAATGCGCTGGCCAATGAGTGATCCCAAGTATCCCAGCTTATCCTTCCATTTTGTGGTTCTCTTCTTCCTCTCGTTCAACACTGGGATCAATTACCACATTCTTCATCCATAATGCCATTTATACAAGCATAAAATGGGTGTACCAAATTAGACACCAATTCAAACTGACAACCCTGGGCTGTCAGGAAACCATGCCCCAGCATGACCAGCAGATCTTCTGCTGACTGGAAGCCCCTCAAGCAATAGAAATGGCTCAGTTCAACCTAAACAACAGAGACAAACAGCCTCAGTGAATGCATTTAGTGTTGGTTGATCCCATACCATTCTAAGATAAGGGCATCGGAAAACACGCATTTCCGAGTGGTCTCCTGTGCAGAGAGAAAGGAGGAGGAGTTAACCCTCTCTGGATGACAACAGATTTTTCTTGAAAGTCTGTTTATACGCTGCCATGACAGAAGTACAATCTAGATGTTTTGTTCTTCTCTATGGGCATCCAAGAGTCATTGTTGGTTTGCATATAGTGAAACAGGGTTTTACAAGCACTTTTGTCCTGGATTTTATCCTTTTCTGGGGGAGTAGAGAAGGGAAGCTAGGGAGAAGATAGAATTCAAGGAGGGAAAGAAAAAAAAGTATCCAGAGTCTGACCTTTTAAGTTTATAAATCTTTGCACTAATGATATATTATGTATGAACATAATTACATATATTAATATAATTATGCAATTATATTCATAGGAACAAAAGTCTTTTACTGTATTCACATTAAGTAGTATAAACCGTCCTTTTAAATTAGCCTTACAGTTTGGAGCTTGGTCTCTGAAGCCATTACTCTTATTAGAAACAAATAATAGTCAGTAAGGTTATGGGGACACAGTACTTAGTTAAGTATTACAGTCTATTTCAGTCTGCTGCATATTTTAATCACTTACTGTCTAAATAAGTTTTGTGGAATATAAAGGTTCTGGTACCAGAGACATCATATCAAAATAAATAAAAATGAAAATGTCCTCAAATAGCAGCTTGATTAAAAACAAACAAACAAAACCCCACTTCTCTGGCTCTGTTGCAAATATCTTTCTGGTTATTAGTCTAGACTGGGTTCCTAATTCTTCCCAATATGCTTAACCTTTTCTAATTTTCATTCAGGCCTTGGACTCTGTATGCATGGTTTCTGGAAAAAAGAGCATATTAATCATGTTTATGACCAGTCTGACAAGGCATTTCTAAAATATGGGCATTAGAAATAGTTGTAAAGTCCCGATTTGAACATTTTTATGCCCTCGCTCAAGAACAGCTGCAATAGGAAACTTCCAGGTTGAGCAATGATCTGGGCCTGTTCTATTTTTCATTCGCTTTCTTTCCTTGAGGCTGTTTGGCAAGTTGGGGGGAGGGGGGGTCAGTAACAATTTATTTATTTCAAGACTGATACAATGTAGATAGGTTTTGCCAGATTTCTAAAGAGGGGCATTAGCCATAACGAATTGCCAGTGCTCTCTTCGGTGTTTGTCACCAAGGGTCAAAGTGATCCATTCACAGGACAAGTTCTGCGCTCGATCTGCATCTCTTATGGAAGCTTAGCCTTTTAGCAGCCTTGTTTCTAGAGACAATTTACCAGCAAGCTATAAAAGTACTGAGGCAGGCTGCAGTCAACACCTTGAACCAAAAACCTCCCTGTGTTTGGCTAAAGCAGAACTGGCTCCATTGCACCATAAGACATCAGTAATTAACTCAGAAAACAACAATTATGTCCCAGTTGGCTGTTTTCTCAGAGCAGGACAAATAGAGAAGGAAAAATAAACGAAACAAACAGAAAATACAAACCCAGTGAGCTGCACAGTAATGGATCCCAGAACTGCAAGGAAGCAGGTCCCCTTACTTCCCCTTCATTGCAGTTCATAGGGTTTATAGCTGAACTGGCAGAGAACTGACCAACTCAACCGCAGAGCCCCCCTTGGGTTTTCCTTCCTCCTACAAATGTAGCACCATAACAGTCATAAAGGCAGACAGGTCAGACTGAGATTCCCTCTCTCAACTCCACTGGTAACACCGTTCAGGGGAGGAGGTTTTGTGTAGCTTTTGTTTTGTGTGAAGTTGCAAACACAGCGCTGGGGACCTTTGTGCCTCTGTTTCAGCAAATACCACACAGACATAATTGCTACAGTTCCAGTTCAGTATGTTTCTGGAACAACGTTTCTTGTTTCCCTCCTTTACAGATGCTGCCAAAGAGCAAATAACATATTGTGTGAGCACAGAGCAAAAGATCTAGGTTGAATATTATTATGCTAGGCACACTCTCTAAATGTTGGCAGGCAACCCACGGCATTTGGGAGCCCAGCAGTAAGTACTGTTTTGTCCTGAGATATCTAGCGAGTGAGCATTCCAAGATGCTTTCCAGAGGTATTCAAGTCCTTCCTATTTCTTTTGTGTCAGATGCGTTTGTATCTATTTCTTATGTAATGGTTGTGGTTCAGCTTTTAGGTCATATTAACCAGTGCTTGACCTAAATGCTGCTAGTTATGTGCATCTGGGTGGGTTATTAACTACTCTGCATTCGTCACCTTTGCTAAGCACAGCCAGTGTGCCATTTTCTATTTTCTACTTTTACATGTGACCTGACACAAACAGAGAATTCTCTGGTTTTAAAGTTATATATGGTTTAAGAGCACAATGCATATCTTGGTCTTCTCTCTTCCCCTTTTCTTCTGACCACTACCTTTTTAAAGAATTATTTTAATTGTTTCTCTGTTTTAGTTAGAAGCATCTCACCAGCACTGCATCTTAATCATTACTTAGCATATCAGAACTGGGATACCAATTCTAGGTCAGTCCGGAAGACAAGCAAAAACACCTTGAATCTTTGCTTATTATAAGCTAAAAGACAGAAAAAAATTCCTGAAACACCTAGTGAACAATCTTTCCCCTTCTCTCCCCACATACACTGCACTTCTTGCTGCTCACAGAAGATTTCTGAAATTTCATCTCCTACTGAACTCTGTTCAGCCACTGCGATATGACACGTTTACAATGCAAGATACCTCTATGCCATGGATATCAGTGTTTAGATCAAAGTTTGTAATAGATCACAACTGTCTTTAATTGCAGTTATGTAATATTTGATCTTTTTACTCTCTCTGTATTATTATAAAACCAGCCAGGGTTTATAGTGGAACAGAAGCACGACATGAATTAACATTATTATAGTTTCCCCAAGTCTCCTACCAGAGACTGGGATATAAACAAGAGTTTCACATGTGAGATATCTCTAGCTCATTTCAGCCAGAACATAATCTACTTTGGGAAAACACACTTTTAAGAAATATGCGGAAGAAGTGAAAAGAATCCAGAGGATGAAACTCAGAGGCCTAAGGAAGTGACAAAAAACATAAAGACCAAAAAACCCCGCATACTGAGTTTGAAGAGGAACTGAGAAAAAATAAGAGGAACTGAGAAAAACTATCATTTCCCTATGAATGCTTCAGAAGGGAAGGGAATAAGTTGTACCCCAAATCCATGACGATTTGCCAAGAAATAACAGACTCAAATCAAAGCTTTAATAGGAACGGGAATCTAAACATAGTCAGGCACTATACAAAGCAACAATCCACGTTCTAAAGAGTTTACTCCTATCTACATCCTCATAAGAGAACTACAGGTTAGGGGAATTAAATGCTCAGTGTATTTACAACAAATCTAATCAATATGTTTGCACTGTGCAGAAGTATACATAACACCATCTCTGCTACTAAAGAAGCAACACAATTTTTCTTCTCTTTTCTTTTCTTTTCAATCTTCAGAGTGCTCTGCGAGCGCATGGTTGTTCTCTCCTCAATGTTGTTCTGGCATATGAAGTCAGGTTAGATCCAGATTCCCTAATTACAAAAGGCTGGGGGCGAGGGGGAAAGGCAAAAGGCCAAAGTGTCATACTCAGCTTCCAGTAGAAGGGGCAATAAGGGGGGTGTGGCAAGTCAGTAAAATAACTTTGAATTGGAAAGCTGGGAGACTCATTTCAGGGTTATGGTAAAAGACATGTATTTTATACACAGGCACTGGGGAGGCTGAAATTAGAACCATAGCCTGCAGGCAGCTCATCTCCCAGACAGAAAAGAAGATTATTTCTCCTAATGTTTCAACAATACTACAGTCTGTATTTGTCCCACCTCTCACACATGGCACTGTAAGAAAATATCATCTGCTATACCATTACTGCATTCCGTAATCTATCTCCTTTTGCCTTGTGAGAGAACACCCAGGGAATGATACTGGCAGCCTCTGTCCCTCCCTTTGCTTTTCCACAAACCTATCAACCCAAGATAAGCATGCCGTAGCGGGTCTGGACCTTACCTTGGAAGGGCTCTTCATGGGTCATCTGGCATTTCAACAAAACTTTGCCTGCAAATTTGAGCTTGCCAGACTGGGGTGTCACAGCGCAAAGATAATCTGACACCAAAACCCAAATAGTAGTGGTGAGGTTCATTAACAAGGAAGCAGACAAATGATCCTTCTTCAGTAACAATTTAAGATGGCTTGTTCTGCAAGCTGTTTTATCCAGCAAGATTTATGTGCACACATCAATTTCTCATGCGTGCTCAAGTTGGAGGTAAGTTTTTAAAGAAACACTGACAACTGGTAGATTTGTTACCCTGTGGTGATATTTGTTATTTGACAGCTAGATTGGTAATCCCTATTTAACTTGATTCAACATAAATATTTTATTTATGAATATTAATAATAATAACAGTAATAAATCTCTTCAGTTACAGAAACCTTTTATCTGTGGAGATCTCAAAGACAAGATATGCCTGTGAAAATTATCAACTGAGCTTTGCTGCTATGTGCTTGATTAGCCCATTTCTGTACCTAGTCCAACAGTGGCCTATACTGGTCTAGTACTGCTGTAATAGACACTGGGTTAAAAGGTCTGAACAAAACTATTTATGGGCACTGAAAATTTTGTGTACCCAATCTGAAACAACAACTACCTTACCAGGTGTACCTGATGATGCGGTCTTAGCTGGAAGTGTCCATTTCAAGATTAATTTTCGTGTATTCCTTTGAAAATCTGGGTTGAAGAGATTCAAAACCCATTAAAAACCACAGAATGACTCAAGTGCATATATCTTACTAGAACTAAAGTATGATGCTCCTAGTCCCCTTTCTGGAAGGTGCTGGCACATTCATCCATGAGCCACATTTGGGAACGTAAAAACTTTTTAAAAGAATTTTATATAACTGGGTTCCTATGCAGAGGATAAAATCTCATGCTCAGTAGTTATGCTGTATCAAACTCAGAAAACATTTCAAATTGAAAGAATTTATTTTTAATCCCTTAAGTTTTACTAATTTTCATGGAAGATTTCACTTTGCTTTTTCCAGAATATCAGTATTTGTGCCTAGATTCAAGGAGCAGAAGGCTGAAAGTCTTCTGTGAATGGGAGGATCACCCCTGACAGATTTCTAAAGGAAGTACAGCTTTCTGAAGAAAATAAACTGTTAGATTTAGATTAGACCATCTTCCTTATTTGAGCTTTAACAAAATCTTTTTTGATTTCCACCAGCCACTTATGAAGAACAAAATCAATCTCCAACCTGTATAGTTACAGTGAAGTGGGCAGATTCCTATCTACCCTTAGGCCAAAGTGCACCATTTGATTAACTTCAGAAAACATGTCTGTTTTGTTTCCAGTACCTTTTCTGTATTTGGCAACTTGAACAAAGCAGACAGAATTAAGTTGCATCTTTGTATTCTGAATTATCTTCTGGTGGGTACTTACTGCCTACTTGAAAAGTTCACTAACTTCAAGTGAAAATCCAACTAACAAAAGTAAGGCAAGATATTCAAGAGGTTGGATTTGAATTAATTTCAGGTTTATTTTGCCCATAAACCACCCTTATGCAAGTCAAAATATAATTATTTTGTTAGTGCTAGGCTCTCCTTATACAGCTCAGAGCAAAGAATACTGAGCAATGAGTATTGAGGCCCAAGAAATACTGACCCTCATAAACCCTGTGAATCATTGCTGGTTCTGGAAGGGCAATTTAATCCATCTCCCTTTTCTAGAGTCATATGTGCTGACTAATATGGAAGAGATTCAGAGCTGTAGCTGTCACCTAACGCACACCTCTCCAACCACGGTATCAGAGCTGCTTGTTCTTCCTTACCTCCCTGGAATTAGAGTTGTAATATTTAGCTTCCAGCATAACAGCAAGGACTGTCATGCACCGTAAGAAAAGTATCAGGCCTCCGGAAGGTTTTTTTCACCCTCATCAGTCTATATCACTATTCACGACAATATTTTGCTAGATTTACACATGGTATCATTACATTGCTTTAAGAGTTGCCTACTGGTATATATATTTGCAAAAGGAAATTACTGAATGCAAGCAAGGTCCACTTCATTTACACCAATGTTAAACAGAACCATAATGCAAGATAGATGGGCTGATCCCAGACTGGACTATACTGGATGCTAGCAGGTCTTCAGGTATTTGCACAATATAGATGTTGAATTTTGAGGGTGTATTAATACAGAATGGTCACGAACACAATGACAACACCATGCGGTGTCAAATAAGATCCCAGGCTTTTTTAGCTATCAGAGCACAATATTGACTATGATGGCTTGAGACTAAAAATTAATTCAAGTTTACCATGACAAAACAGAAAGTCAGTAACATGACTGTAAGCTGGCGACAATGCCCTTCTCTTCCTTCCTCCTTCAGATCATTTGCTATAAAATACCAACAGGTGTTTGGAAGTCTTCCCCTGGATATCATACAGCCTTGTTGACAGAAATCTTTGGCAGATGGTACACAAGTGGTATGGAAGATGTTCTAAAGTCTTCTGGGATAACACTAGTTAAAAGCAAACACAGCATGGGACTGTTCAAGTGTCCATCCCCTTTCCCCTGCTCTGCAACACAGCTTAATGTTTGGAGAAGCATGAGGAAAGGAGGGCAATAAAATAGACCTGTGCAACAATGGGGATGAAGGAAAGCAGGGAGTGTGGTAAGAGACAGAAGCAGAAGGCTTCTGCCAACAAGCTTTAAAGAAGAAAAATGCTACTGATGGGCCTTCATGCCTTATCTGTTAGTCAAACTGAGAAAACCTGCCAGGCATAACTGCATATAACCTTCTTGATAAAAGTGATCTGAAAAAATCAGTCTATTTGCCTTTTTTTCTCCTCCCTCTACCCTCAAAGAGGACTTATTATGCTCTTCAAAGATGTCTTGTGATTCACTAATAGTTTAAGAAAAATCAAAATGCTGTCCTGATTTCTTTCAGGCATTTGCCTCAGGGAGGGACGTCAAACTCCCAGCCTGTGAACTGAATGTAGCTGTGGAATGATACCATTTAGCTCCCTGACTTCTTGCTACACTTGTGGTGTAGCTATGCCATACTAGAAAAAGTCATGGTAAGACCCCCCAGTAAGCAAAAATCCAAAGCATCAGGTTTATATAATGATGAAAAGTGCTCTGAACCACACTACAGATATATCAAGAAACAGGACAGACACACTGACATGGTTCTGTGCCAATGATTTTTCCTTTTGAAAACTGTAAGGCAAGCAGAGAGAAAGCAAAGAGGGGGGAGAAACCACCACAGCAAAGGTTTTAGAGCAATCCAAACGATTTTGTGTGTGAGACCATATCACCAGCTGCAAAGATCACTGACTACTCTAATGCAGATCATGTGAGCTGCATATCCAGGCACCAAAGCAAGAGCAATGTTTCTGGTGCAGACAAGTGCAGTTTTAGTCTCTCTCTCACCACCCTTACTCAGTGGAGTAGTTTCCCCCAGTGAGCCCAGCAATTCTACCTGCAGATTAAGCCCACTCTGTGGCACAACGTGCCTCACAGGATCTCAACAGATGTTTTAGAGTGACACACATTGATCACAACTCCAAAACAGGGGTGAGGGGGAGAGTCCAGCAAAAAGGAAATCCTAGATTTAGTTACCAAAAGATCTTAAATCACAACAAAAAAAATATGCCTGCATCATGGCTCAGTATTTTTTTCAGAGCAGAGACGTGTGGAGTTACATTCTCATCAGACTGCAGGTCACATACTTGCTTCTGTGCTAACTGATCATACCCTCATTTCCGTCAATTAAGTGCCCATAACCAGTTGCTTTAGTATTGTGCCAACAATATGGCTGCTTTAGAATGGTTTCATTTATTTTCATAATTCTTTACTTCCACTAATCACAAACTATTGCATGAATGTCAATGAACTAAGCCTAAAAAATCCCCAGTGATATGATTAATCATCTTCTCTAGGAGGGGAAATTGGGTCACGGAAAGGTCCGGTGCTTTGGCTAAGGTAATCCATTTGAACTCTGGCAGAAGATAGAACAAGATACAGACCTCCAGCCTGCCAGCATATCAGACAGCATCCCCTTTACACAGGCTGGATCTTGCTTTCATATGTCTCATACATGCAGGGACAGTCTGTACAGGAGTTTCCCTTCTTTCAATGCAAGGGGAGGGAAAACAGGAAGAGAAAGGATGAGAGTAGGGAGGGTCTTCCAAAAGGAATTTTTGTCTTTTTTAAAAACATCAGCAACAAGGCCTGGTGCAGCAGACAAAAATAGGAACAAGAAGGCTTGGTATGTATTCACATATTCTGCCCTGTCTCTCTGTCTCACTTTGAATGAACTAGGCTAACTTTCTGCTTCTTTTGCATCTTTACCTGAGCTATCTTCAGGTGACTTAACCTGGGGGTTAAAAGTCTTGAGAATATAATTTTTGAGGGAAGAAAAAATACTGCTATTTGGTATCAAGTATGGACAGTCAGGGTACCCCTGCATAGGGTATTGTGTCACCAGCAGAGGGAGGTGGAATGGGTCCTTCATTACTCATTCACAGGACAGTGGGAGGTACTGACAAAAGTGTAAAGGGTTGTTTGATGAACTGGCAGCCAGAAAGCACATTTCAGTTGGCTCTCGCACTGTATTAAAGGTCTATTTTTATCCAGCCATTTAAGTTCAAGGGCATTTTTCCTGCAGTTTTGAAGCTCTCTGTTAGCTCTTTGTCCTACATGATTAAAAGAGAAGACTGAGCCTCCTCCTTATGGGCAAGTGCAGCAGGGATAAACAAAAAGGGGTGCTGATAGGGGGAGGCATACAGTTTTTCAAGGACGGATGTCTAAGGCAATGGCCCCTTGTAAACAGACATGCAAAAAAAGGCCATACCTAACTGGCCATTGGCAACACAACAAAAGCCTTCCTTTTCTGTCATCCGTTCCCCCAATGCCTTGGAGGTTGCATGGAGGGAAGGAGAGAGGAGTATAGAGCAGAGTACAGCCAGCAGGCACTCCTGTGTCCGTGCTGAGGGAGCTCTGAGAGGCATCCTGTGTTAGAAGCCCAATTCCTCCCCCTGTATCAAGGCTGGTGCAGGCTTGAGAGAGCCTGAGCTTTCGGAGAAAGCCTCACTGGGATTCAGTCCTATATATGAACTATCTTCCTGCACTTCCTGAACATTGCTTCCATCCTAGCTGTCGGGGAGCTGAGCTTTTTTAAAGCCTTTTAAATGCTCCTAAAGTAATCTGGAAAAACAAAACAAAACAACCAAACCCTGCTTTGATGTCTACAATATGCAATTCCTTCCCTCAACCACTCCTTTCACTCCAGTTTTGATGTTTGCGATAATGCTGCAACATGTATCACTGCTTCCCTTTCAAAAGGGATCTAAAGCAAAGGTAAGCTGGGCTAATACCAATAACTTTTCTTTATTCTTAGCTTCCATACTCTTCTTGCTCTCAGATTTCTCTCCTGGAGCCTCCAGGAGAGAGTATTCATGAAAGTTCACAGTTCCTTTGTTGGCTTTGTAATTTATAGGCCTCCAAAGAACAGAAGTTACCATGAGCAGCAAGGCAATGGCCTTGCCTCAAACTGTGAAATATTAGTAGTAGTCATGTCTCTAATTTATTTTCTAGAAGGTACATTTAAAGCACTCAGCAGAAGCCTTGCTAAACCTTAACTCTTTCCTCCAAGCACATGCCAGACCTTCTCAAGCAGTATCCAGCTGTGGGCTGTGAAAGCAAGGGCAACTTCTTCCAAAGTATGAAATGAGAGATTTCTAACTTTTTACTAAATTGAATATTGACAAATGAGTGTGCCATTGAGCTCGTATATTGAAAAGGCAAGAGAACATAGGAAACATCTTTTTTTTTCCCCCCGTCTTCAAGGTTGTGGGTATGAAAGGCCACCACCTTAGTTCTGAAGCAGAAAAGAGAAGGTTTCTCTGTCAGTAAAATCACAAGGCCATTACTGAAATAATGTCAATACTAATTTGTGAAACATGAGGAGGTAATTTCTCCAGTAACAGAATATAAGAATATGCAAAAAGTAGTTTTGCATACGAGACTGGATGCTGGACACATTATGGGCGTGTATGAGCACCACATTCCTTGCCTGAAAGATTTATCATCCAAGCAGCATGTACAAAGAAAGGAACAGAAAAAAAAAAGACCAACCATTGAATAAGGATGTGTGTAGGTATTTCTCATCTCGGTCAGATGGCAGATGAATCTCCAGAAAGGCATACACATCATCAAGTAATCTACTCTCTTATCTATTCTCTAGTAGGTGTGAATCAGAATGGAGCATAACAGGGATGGACATCGTCCCAAACAAACAGGGGGCAGAGGGAAGGACGATGTCAACTCACAGGGGCATACACTGCAGTTGTTAGTGATGACTACAATAGGAAGACTAGTATCTACCAACAAGAATTTGGGCAAACATTCTGTACTAAAAGAAAGACAGTAATCCCATCTGAAAGCCAAAATGTCCTTCATAATTTTCTGTAAAATATCCTTTGCTGAGGATCCAATCCACAATTCCTTTTGCCTAAGTGGAGTACTGGGGGAACAAATGCTTGGATGATACCACAATGGATGGTGTATCACTCGCAGGCTTTTCCCTTAAGCAGGAGTTTGCAAACTTCTTTCCCCCTGTCCAAATATAGCAATTGGTTGAAAAGGTGAAATGAAAGTCACTGAGCAGTTTCTAATTTCTGTAAAGATTTGCATCATGTTGAATAAATGGAGATAGGCAAGAATTCTTTCATATGGTTTGTTCATCATCCAAACTATGCTTATGCAGCATTTTCCCTATATAGAAAGAGTGGGATGTGTTTCTGAACACACAATCAATGCAATCATCTGCTGCTAATTATGTCTTCTGTTTCTGGAGCAGTCTCCACAGGAAGAAGTCCATGTATCTTACAGACATAATTGAATTAAACATCACAACGCTTCTTTTAAATGATGAAGCACTAGCTCTTCCAGCTGAAAAAGATGGTACTGAGGGCTTAAGTTAGCTGCCCAGCATTCACAGATTTTTTACATAGTTCACCCAGTCTGGCCTGTTCATCTCAGGCCGTTACATTTCAGTTTGTTGCCACCACACTGAGCCCAGGAGCTCTGTGCTAATAAAATATACCTTTCAGAAAGGCAGCCAGTCTCCATCTGAGACTGGCTGAGACCAAGGGATAGAGACCCATTACTTCTCTCAACATTTCTTCCTGTGGTTAAGGACCGGCACTGCCACAAAAAGGTATATTTCCTTTCTAATTTATTAGACTTCTGATTCCTTTTCCTAACAGATCAAAAAGGCCTTTGGTAATGACATCTCGCCATGGAGAGAGGGCTGGGCTGGAGGCAAGCTGGCCTGGCTCACACAACAGTCTGCTTAAAAAACTTTCTCCAGCAAACTCTTTTCCCAGCATTCTTGCTTCCTCTTTGGGGAGCTTCACTTTACAGTAGGCACCTGTTCTTCTTCCTCTTTCCACTCATTCAAACTTGACCTGGAAGTCTCCATTTTAACTTCATACTTCAGTTACTATTAAGAGTATGCTTGAATGGAAGCATGTAATAATCTAATCATGTCACTTTATCTTCTCCAGACAACACTCTTCAAGTCTTTCTTCTTAAGCTAGTGTTTTCTTCAGGCCTTAAATCATATTCATATCTTTTCTTCATCTACTACAACTCTTCAATATGTTTTTCTTAAGTGTTGACACTGGGATTTCATAAGTTACTCCAGAATTACTCTGATGGATGAATTTTCAGTTCTGTACACAGCAGTAAAAGTTATCTCTTTACTCCCCCTGCTTTATTCATCCAAGAATCTCAGCGATAGCATCACAATGAAAGCAAATATTATACCGAAAATCTATCATCTTGTAGCTGTTTAACCATGTTATGCCAAATTCTTCAAAGTTAACATAATGCAAATATTCACATTAACAGTCCTGTCTAAATTACTAGAACTATCGACTCAAGGAAATGCCACTTCTTCGACTAAGCATTGCAGAGATAGCCCCAGTTTAAACAATATGATAACAAACTTTTTACTTTTTCTTACATAACTTTAAAAAAAGATGTTCATCTCAACAGTTCTATTGATTCCCAGCCTACTTGTATCCTTTCCTATGAGTTTACGCTGTCTGCATCATCTTGCACTAGAAACCAGCTCTGATTGCCAGCAACAGCCCTCTTATACTGGTTTATATAAATATATTTCAGCCCGCTTCCTGATTACAGGAAAGATTTCAGCAGATACAAGTTAGAACAATGTAGGAGTTAACTTAATGCCTAAAATACTTAGGTACCCAAAATCCTATTCCCAAACAGCTGGGAAGTTTGTTTTTAAGCACTCCATCTTCATGCCCAGTTGACATACAGAAGACCTAAAACTGCTTTCAAACAACTGGAGAGACATTTTAATGAGCACTTCTAACCACTAATAGTTAGAACAAGTTGTGAGAGAAAACATGAATCCTGAACTTTCAAAGAAAATGGGCATCTAAATGAAAAGTCAAATTCTTTATGCTATTACTACATACTAGAAGAACATTGTTTTACTGAGATAACTAAAAGAAACTGCACTTATCCTTTTGCCTTATTTGGAGCTGTAAAGCTCATGAACTTTTGAGAGAACGCTTATGCAGCAGTTCAGGTAAGAGTTTTATTACTGTTGGCCAGAACTGCAAAGTTCAAATCCAAGTCAGATAATCCTCTGACGTTCAGTTCAACAGGCTAAATTATGAGCTTTCTCCACTTGCATGAAACCTATGGCTTCACTGTGTCACATCTGATAATGGAAGGAAGACACAGCCCCAGTGTAAGGTTTAGCCTTGACTCACTAGGGGCAGGATTACACCCTTTCCATTTCTCATCTTCATATATATTTACTGAATTAATTGAGCCCTTGCACTGCTGCCACGTGCTAAGGAGGAAAGGGGAGGAAGTCTTCTGAACAAAAGCAAAAGTTCTGTTTGGAACATAATAAAAAGCAACTGAATCTATTAAAGAAGACATTTATGCTCTGTTCACACCATAAGTGTGAGTAGACTAATTCTTGATTTTAAGTTAATGAGGAGTATCTATTGTGCAATGTCATGCGCTTAGAAGTACTGGATTCTAGTAATCTAGAATAGAAGAGTTCAATCTGGAAAAGTTATAAACAAATAGTCATAAATGATCAGTAGAATAAAGAAGCCATGATAGGAGGAAGAGGCTTTTTTAACCTAGCAAATACTCTCTGCAAGTGGCTACAGGATGACTAATAGGGGAGCAAATAAGCTTTTAATCTGATGCCTGACACCTACATGAGGAAAAATGAAATGGATACGTAACTATGAATACATATAGCTGGGAAATGAGAGAAAGATTTTTACTTAAGAGAGGCGACATTCTGGACCAATCTTCCAATGGGAAGTATATGTGTACAGGCATGGTAGAAGGAGGTAGGAACAGTTTATGAAAATGTAAATTGTTCCCATTCATGTACTAACAGGAAACCAGACTCAGCAACCCAGAAGGTCTATTTTGATACTTTACTATTCAGCACTATTTGTTTTTTGGGGGTTGGGGGAAAGAGAAGTGAAGAAGGGAGCAACAGCAGGAAGAGGAGGAGAAGAGAAAAAGGCAACGCTTTGTTAAGGTTTAACACCCATAATCAATTGTTACATATATCCAAGAAGACTGCCTATTCAGCACATCTCTATCCTCTCTATTGTTTGTCTTAGAATAAATGACTTTAAGGAGATAGCAGCAGATAAAGCAAAGGCGTGAGAACCTGCATCTGCACTGAGTGTCCTAATATAGCATTAATTTGAAAACTAAAGGTTTAAAACAGAAGGAGATATGGAATATACCCTATTTGAATTATAGCATGTGAGATTTTTAACCTGCCTTGGACAGCCTCAATGTTCCTTTATCATTATTAAGCTTCAGAAAACCCTGACATCTTCCTGAATGGAATGGTCCTCTGGAGAAACATTATGCACCATTTTTTCCTATAAAAACATTTCTACCTACAGTGGAAGAATGATGTTTCTGGATTACTATAGTTCTGGTGAGATACTTAGGACAACCCCGTTGCAAGAGCAGGAAGAGGGAGATGATTGGGGTAAGAGGTGTTCCCTTCAGAAGAAAACTTTCAGTGTTTACATGTTTCTCAGCTGAAACATGAGAATTTGTCTAGATCTCTAACCTGCCTAGATTTCTTTACCATACCTAGCACTGGATAATCAGCCTTTTATCACCCAAGTCTCACAGCAGAGAAAGGAGGAAAGCTGGCATGCCTTTCCTTTCCTTTTGTCTCCCTATTTTCTACAGAATGGTCAAATTGACAGTTAATTGTTACATTATAAAAATATTCAGATTAAAAGTACCCATTCTGCAGTGTAATGAAGGCTGATACAGAACCTTTGCAAAATTCCACTCAAGCCAGCAATGCTCTGCTGAGACCTGTCTCCAGAAATTAAACTGTTGTAGATGGACTGCAACTATCAGGTATTCACATGCCATAAGACATTATTCAGTTGTGAGCTTTTGTTTCCTGAATATATCTGACTTGCGAGGGAAAGTTCACTCTCCATGCCATTACCAACTCATCACTAAATTCCCTCAACAATAAACAAAAGTTCTTTATCATGTAGTTGCTCAATCCATCAGACCCCCCCCCATGAATTGGTATGAGTGTTATTTAAAAAAAAAAAAATCCAGAACACTGCAATAAAAAATGTACACTGAACACTTCCCCGTCTCGAAAAATCTATGCTTTTTTGAAAGTTGTTATTGCGCCAAATGTTATATATCATCCTTAGCATAGTTCAATAGTATTTACTCTGGAAGCATCGTTGAGGTTATAAGACTACCTCTTCACACATTTTAGGGTGTTTTATCCTGTCAGCTTAAATTCATGTTTCTCTCACCATACGAAAGTGTGGAGGAGGTACTCAAACAACCATGAATGCTTTCAAGCATTCTTACCCACAGAAACCTACTCTAGAAATAAAATTAATATTTTTTTCAACCCCAAACTTCCATGGCTAGCCACTTTCCTTTGAAATAAAAGCAACTAAATGTTTTCATCTCACAAAATTAGACATATTATCAATCTGTTTCTCATTAATACAAACAGTTAAGAGCCTCTGATCCGTAACCCTGCTCTCAGAACTCTATGTGGTAGCATTAACTGTGATTTCAGTGAAAGAGGACTGGGCCACTTTCAAATTACACTTTCTTTGGTCCATAGTGATTTTTAGCGTACCTTGGGAAGGTTCAGAGTAGAGGGGCCCAAACGTTGTGTCCGTTGAGCTATGGGTTTCTGAAATGTAGCTCAAAGAAAACATTTTTTTCATACTATACCTCTTCTTATTCATTTTCCTTCCTCCCCCCACCCCTTGTGTTTCAGGATGTAATTGTATTTCTCAATGTGGTACATATGGCCTCAGTTGCTCAAACATTTACCTAAGGTAGGGTTTATAGGGTAAGGAGTGGAATGAGTGTGTTGGGGTGCAGGAGGTGTGGTGCAGATGTGGCTAGATAAATACTTCTTTAGAGAAGCAAAATTGAAAGCAGCAATCAGAGAAAAGCTGGATTATCTAACTGTTGGTCTAAAAAGATGACACTGAGCATGCACTATGTGAGTGGGGTATCGTGCGACACGCATGGCTGCCACTGAACCCAGGGCAGCCATCACCCACCGAACCCAGGCGCGTCAGCTGGAGCCAGACTCAGACATTTGGCAAAGAGCTGAGCAATATCTGCCGTTTCCTGTCAAATATTCCTGTTCAATTTTCATTGATTTAGGTTTCATTTTGTGAAATGTTTCTGCTACTGTAGAGTATTCAGAAGGCTTTTAATTTATTTTCAAGCAAAATATAAAGTGTACAGCTAAAACATCACCAGAAAAAAAAAAATAAAATAAAATAAAAAGGATGAGAATTAAGATCTGGGAAGTAAAAATTAATTACAGAGGGATCCTAAGTAAAGTGAGAAAGGGAAAAGAACAGTTTGGGACCGTAAGAAGAGTATTACAGAAGTGAATATATGAGCAGGGTGGGACACTGGAAGGAGCAAGAAGGTGCGGGCAACAGAATGAGAGAAATGAAGAAATGATACAAATGGCATCTCATGGCCACCTATTTTTGTCTTCCACCTGTGCTGAGATAAGAAGGTGATACTCTTCCACAGGAAATTCAGATTCATATGAGCTTCCTCCTCTTCTGTTGGCACTTGGGCAAGGATTTTGTGATATTTTGAGAACAGCAAAAGAAAGAGACAGAAAGATGGGCATTTCCCTTTCTGTTCATGTGCTTAAAATTACTGAAATCAGCTTGTAATAAACTACTAATGTTTGGAGATCAATCTGTTACTTTCTTCTTTGGACTTATTAGCTACTACACAGTTCAAATATTTCAAAGTACACCCATCACCTCACTAGTATATATATATGATGAATTAATTTCATTAATCTCCTAAACTGAGGCTATGGACAAGAGATATATGTGAGAAAAACCTAGTAAGAAGTCCCTTAGCACCTTTTAGCTTGTTCATATTAGTGACACAGCTTCACATGTACACAATGACTACAAGTGTAAACATCTTTATCTGACGAAATATCTTTGTTATTGGAAAAAAAGAACTACAGAAGTCAAAGAAATAACCTCATTGACTGCTTAATAAACTTATTTTGTTCATGACTAAAGGAGGAAAGAGAGAGGAAAAAAAAACTCCTTGATTTTAAGTACAAAGAGTCCACTCAGAAGAGATACAGGTATTGTGTTCATTTCTGTAAGATGAACATTCAGGTCATTTCATCTCCATCCTTCTCAAGGCAATGTTTCTTGTGAATAGTGTTCAATGAACTTTTATCAAGTCTTCTCCAAACTAAAGACACAAATCCTAAACCAAGCTTAACTCAGTTATGAAGTCTGAGCAATACATACTACAATCTGTTTTTCTCTCTCTAATTCTCACCATTTCAACTTCAGCAACTCAGCTTATTCAGAGGGGCAGATGGCTCACATCATGAGAAGCAGAGCACATACAGCATGTTCCAGAAAGACCATGCACTATGCTGAGATTTCATTTTTGTTGTCATTTGGATATTAAGATGATGTTTTATTCATACTGAAGAAAATTGGTCTGTCCTTCCCCCTTGCCTATCTTTCTCTCTGAACTCTTTTAAGACATCCTGAAAAGTTTGTTTTGGTTTCATTAAGGGCTCTCACTTCCACGTGACCAGTCATGCAGTACCTGCCCCTTCCCACTCGCTTCCTAATCTTCATTGGAACTGTTCCTTGTATGGAGAGACTTTATATACACTCTGCTCTGTTAAAAAAAAATATATATATATATATATATATATATATATATATATGATGTGAAACTTCCAGAGATCAACATTCTTTAATTTCATTCAGCTCAGAGGCATTACTTGAATAAAAATGAACCCTGGCTTCAATATTTATATTCCTCAAATTATAACACACCCTATCAGTTTCACTTTTTGTAGTTGTTGTTGGATTTACTTTAGCATTTGACCTCTTTATACTACAGAATAATAAGTTAGAAATAGAAGACTTGTTAGGGCATTTAGGTAGTCCTCAAAGGAAACAGCAGGTCCTGTTCTAGCTCCCACAGGCTTATTCCACTATAGAATTTATTATATTATTGTAGCTCTCTCTACATCCACGTAACATTCTTGGAAACTTGTGTCTCAAACCAGAAAATATGAACAAGCACAGTAAACAGGTTTTTCTTTCCTTACAACTTGGGAGGTACCCTATGCTGCTTAGCTAGGGTGCTAAGTTTATGCATATGGAAAAAACTCCCCTCCTCAACACTTACCCATTTAAGCTTATACTAGTCTACAAGATGGCTTTTTCTCTTACCCTGTCAGTGATTTTCTTGGTTCTTAAAGATGGAATCAAGTATCTTTGTGTTTCACCTCTCAATCTTTAACTCCTCATCTACCCTTGTGGTACCAATTCTGCTTTGAGGGCTTTTCTAGTCTTTTACTACAGAAGTATGAGTCAGCTGAATGAAAGAATTTTAAACACCTCCAACTTCTTCAAAGCAGAGTAAAAGCTTAGTCTTCCTAGAGCTCCTTCTGTTCACCTTTGCAAATTAAAGTGTTCATTTCCACTATAATTAGTTAGACTGGGGTGGAGCTGATTTAATATCTATCACAGTGAAAATAATTTTAAAATTGAACCGAACTGTTTTCAAGGCTTTAAAGACTTAGGGTCCACTGACTTCAAGAAAAGTTACAAATGAAAAGTCTCCGAAAATGCAAGCTAACTGAAAATGAACAGCCTGTGTTCACATCAGAAGAACAAAGCTATCTATTTGAAAAATTAGTCATCTGCCAGTTGTGTTTAGGGATGCACTCGATGTTTCAAGTTCTAACAATCCTTCTTCAACTTTGAAGAAAATACTGTGTTCTTTTACAGAGCATTCCTCATGAACCTTTACATCCTCTGTGACCCTTAAATTATTTACAAGGCACAGCTATCGAATAACCATTTAATGGAAACCATGAGCAAAAAGAAAAGTTTGTGCTTGTGTAAAAAAGTTAGATAGGAAAACCTCTATCTATTTCTATTTTTCTGCTGTTGTAGAGAAATAAATAATGCTTACTGTGCACCAGTTCTGGTATTCCTTGGAAGCTTCCATGAATCAGATCAGCTCACTAACCAAAAAACAATCAGATTAAAAACTAAATCAGGAAAAAAAAGAGCCTACAGATCATTTTCTGATGGCTCAGTGGGCTGAACTGGTTCATGATGAGTGCCAGACCTAGAGGGACCAGTTGCAGGGGAAAGAAGCTCCAAAAACAGAAGTTCTGAGATCAACTCAGCTGTTCATGAAATCCCAGTCTCAGTTTCAATTTCTGGGTTGATTAAAGCGCAGAGATGCTGTCTAGCAGTACTACGGTACTACTGGTTAGACAAACTTCCGTCTGTTCCAGGCCTCTCCTTGTGCAGCTCCTCTCTCTTGGCCATATGGCCCCATCTTAGCCATAGCTTAGCCTAGCTTAGTTGTCAGACCATTCAAGTCAACAAACAGGGGAAAAAAAAAATCTTTTTTCTCTTTTTTGCCAAGTCAGATATCTGTTGGGATAGTGAGTTGAACTGGCTGTTGATGGGTAACAGTCAGCACCAGAACTGGTTAAAGGCAAGTGAAACTCCAGTAGTTAGGACCAGTAAAGAGGGAATGCATTCTCTTATCCCAAAACTCAGGACACAAACTATTATAGCTATGCAAGGAAAGCAGAACAAATCCTCCCCCCAAAATGTTCATGCCAAGCTTATTTCATAATAGCTTGGGTCCAAAAACATTCTTAGATGGCAAGCACAAGTCACAAACTGCTGGCTGTATGCAGACACATCACCTCGGCAGCAGTAACATTTCATTTTTTTGTTTTATCAACTCTTCTGTTTGTTCACTCATATCTATAAACATTATCTTATTTTTAATTCAAACTGAGTGTGCTAGCCAGCTGCATTTCAACCTAATTTGGAAATATGCTTTTAGTTCATTATACTTAGCAATATTTTACTGCATAGGGGGTTGAAAGACCACTTTGACTTGCAACCTGGACTCTCAACATTTTGGCTTGCAATAAACAGTCAAAATTCAGAGAATGGCTATTCTGCTTCTTGTCTCAAGTATGTGCTTTGTTCCCAAGCGGGGCTCTCTCAAGTATTTTTCCCCAAAACACTAAAAAAAACAAACCAGTAACATTATTTTATATGCTACAAAAAATTTACACCATGTCAGACCTACTATATAGGTGTAATATCAACATTTCTCATGAGAACTACAAGTTTAATGAACCAAATGTCTACTTCTGCTGCAGTGAGAGCTGGGTGGAAGAATAAAGTGACTGTTCCCCAGATGGAAAGGTGCACATCTCCTGCCTAACCATAGCTCAAAATCTTTTGGGATGAAGACGGTTTACTCATGAAGGAGATAATTTGACATTTAGTGCTGATGCATGTCTATTGGTGAGCCGCTGTTGCAACTCACTGCAAAGGTACTGATTTTGAACCTACTTGCAAAATGCTTTATTATCAAGTAGGCACTCCCAAGGCAACTGGAAATAAAGAGTAGTATAATTAAACCCTGAAGCTGTGTCACAACATCTTCAAGGCAAAAGCCTCTGAATGAACTCTTCTACTCAAGTACAAAGGAGATGCCATTTAATGGACTTAAATCAGAGAACCAGTGTGGCCATAAATAACCAGAGTGCAGGTAAGGGACTGTAAAGCAGAGTAAGAGAGTAAGGGTAAGGAAATGCTGTGTTAAGGATACAGACACAAAGCTGTCAAGACATATGTGGAGGAAGAAGGAAAATATCTACGTAGGGAGATGGGGAAGATCAAAGATACATGACCATATCTCTGTAAATCAGTGTAGCTCTATTGACTTAAAAGGAGCTTCGCAGATTGACTAGCTGGAAAGATTTGCAATTAAGAACTGTCTTTCCACTAAAAAAGCTAGCTCTATCTGTAAAACAGTGTGATTTTGTTTCTCCTTCCACTCCTATTAACACTGTATCAAAAACAGTTTAAATAATTGTTTGCTTTAAAACAATTGCATACAAGCAATCCTTCCTCATTTCAGTCTTAAAAGATGATGTTTACTCTAATGTGATACAAATTTCCTATCAACTTGTACACATTATACTATGAACCAGCACCACTATTCCTCTTCCTGCTTCCTATAAATTAACTATTAAAGTGCTAGGAGTTTTCACTTTAAGAGGATGGCTACCCTGGGTTACCTATAGCAGTTTTGGAGATTCTACTTTCTCAGGTCTCAAGATTAGTATTATTTCTTGAGAACCAAATAAATATCATTACATATTTCTTTTATCACTCAGCCATGGCAAAGGGCAGGCATATAGCTTCTGAATCTGGGTGGCAGAATTCCATAGTTATTTAAGAGACTGAGTTAATATATACTACTTACTCCTGTGACCTCTGTTCAGGTCTCACTAGAAGAGTAGAAAATTTGGGGCAGTGGGAAGGGAGGAAAGTCCCTTTCAGCAAAACACACCTTCAGGGGCAGGGAGTACTTTTGTGAGGGTCAAGTGAAATCTTGCAAGAGCTCTGCTTGAAATCCCAAATGTCAAACTGTCCATTTTAATAAAATACTTCATGTTGGGTTCCCTTGAAACCTCTCATTAAAACTTACTGAGTTCCAGTGAACAAAGAGTCCAGCTCTGAGTTCTTTGCAACCTTAGGTGGAAATTTTCTCCCTGGTTCAGGACAGTTCACCATCTGAAATTCAAAGTCCCTTGGCACTTAAACAAGGCCCAATACAATTATAATTCAGCCATCCACTGCTCAGATACAAACAGATGTAAGAAAAAGCTACATGTATACAGGGGATTCTGGGAGGGTAACAGACCATCCTTTGTCTTACTGCACACACCACAACAAGGTCAAGAAACTTTGCAGTTCCTATGCATGGGAGAAGATTAGATAAGTGCAAAACGTTCCCCCAAGACGATATTCAGTGACCCAGTGCAGCAGGTAACAGAGAGCAGTGGATCTGTGCCCAGGCCTAGCCATTCTTCCCAGTTCAATGCCAGCACAGGGACAGAAATTAAGGAATGCAATGTTGCATTCCTTAAAAGGCATATAAATAATCTGATGGTTTTTGCACACTGGTGTGTTCCCTCTGGCATGTTTTATTTCGTCCTGAAAATATGGCAGAATATTAAGAGGGCAAACAACTGATTAGTGAGTAGAGTCCATTCAAACATGCTCCCTTTTGCAATTCCCCGTAAGTGGTTGCTTATTTGCACAAGTGGACAAGATCTAGGAATTCTCAGCAGTCAACAGGGCTATGACAAGTAACACAGGTATTAACTGACCGTAGGGAAGCTTTAGGTTGACGGACAGGTTGATTATTAGTAAAATGCTACACGTTTCAGGTTTTGCCAACAGACAATGTGTTGCTAAAAAAAAGTTGTGGTTCCAGTTTACCGGAAGCATGTCCGGACTAGTCTCAACTTGAAACTACTAGGCATGCTTCCATAATGCAGGAATCACTCCTGCAGGCATCATCAAGATGCCTATTCTAAATAATTCATGAAATATATCTGCCTGTTATTACTTTAGGACATTGCGCTGCATGCCCATAAGAGTTTAACTGCAATCTGTTTGTATCAGACCATATAAACCTCTCTTTCTAAGTACAGTACATTTGGGGAAAAAAGGAATGTCAGAAGATACTCTTGAAATCCTTATTGGCCAGAAATCCAACAGCATTTATTTTGAGCAAACAGTGAGAATAAAACGTTTTCAGAGGCACTTTCAAGAACCAATGAGCTATACAATTTCACACATTTACATTTGGGCATCAAAGGCTACAACTAACTTAAGCAATTGTAGAGGCTAAATCCCTTACACCCTTCACTCTTGCTGATGGCACTGAAATGTGGCAGATAGGTGGAAGCATTTAGCTATTTGGAAAAACATTTGCTGCTTTTTCAGTTATGCCCCATCTCCTCTGTAAAAAGCAAGCAAGCTAATGGAAAGCTTCTCACAGATGAATTTGGCTTTTGATCTGCCAGTTGGATTATGTTGAATCAGGTACAAAAAAAGAGCTTCTCATGTTGGATTATGTCTACATTAGCAATAAGTACAGCTCAACAGGAGCAGAGGTGTAAAGAAAGACAGTTATTTATCTGAAGACTTGACATCCACACTATCCATATGTGGGTGGGAAGGGCTATTTGGACTAACTGTAGTTTGGTCCCATTCACTGAACACATATTGGTGTTTGGAGGGCTTCAGGTACACTGCTGGAGCATGTATTCTAACTGAGTTTTATCCAAAAGGAATGTAGTTCCTTGTGCCCTGAGACTGCTCTGTGATGTAAAAGAAAGCATGGCAAGTGGGAATGATCAGATTTCCTTCAAAAGCAAACTCCTGAGCAAAACTAAAACAGTAACATGGATAACCTTCGCACCACTGCTTTTGGATTCTGCAATTGAAGCAACAAAGGTTCTTTTTTATATTAATTTTAGCACTGACAGCATTTTAACATTGAACGTCTTCAGCTAGAATAATCCCCCCACAGAGGGGAAAATTTCTCACGATTTGCAATATCAAACATGCTTTAATTTGGATGCTATATAGCACCATATCATACATGCTATAATGCTGCTGTCTACCTACTAGAGATGCCTGCTGAGACACTCCAACATATAGCTTAAATATGCCCAAGAGAATTCACAGAGTTTCCTGAACACTATAAATAACTGTGTATGGGGACATGTTTAACAAAAGTCTCTCATGACTTTCTAGTTTGTTTTATCTTGTGATAGCAGAGACCTTTTCAGTTTACTCCCTTGCCTTCCTTTTATGCTTTTGGATATATCTGACAATTAATGATTAGCTAAAGATGAATTTCTGTAGCTGGCAGATAAGCCCTTTTGACCTTCTTCATACCCAAAGATAAATAGCAAAGGATTATGAGGCAAAGTGGAGTCTAAAATTCAAAGCAGACAACAAGTTATTAGGTCTTTTACAACTTTGAACTTGCTGGCAATCTGAGAGTATACATCCCAAGAAATGCTTCATTTCACTGTGCTTCTCACTTATTAAGTGACTTGCTACTGAAGAACAATTGCTGACATTTATCAGATACCAATATCTGAGTTAATGCTCCAAATTCATCACATGCCCTTCATGGCATCACGTATTCCTATGTTCTGCAGTAAAGGTTCCAACATCAGTTTCACAGTCCCATGCATTTGTCAGCCTTTTCTCATCTGCTTAATAACCTCACAGGACTGAGCTGACTAGAGCAGGGTTAAGAAGGCGGCACTAAGAGCATATGAGGATGAAATGACTTTATTTTAGAATAACTATTGGACGTGGGCAACAAAACAGAATTCATGGGCTTTCTGGCCAGACAACTGGAGTTCTTTGCAGTTACGTCTAAATTTATCTTTATGGTTGTAGTAAAAATGCTCGTTCAATATATGTTGCACCATTACTACACTAAGCTGTACTCTTAGCATTGTACTAAGAAGAGGAATGGAGATCTGCTCTGCATAATTAAACATATTGTTCCTTTCTGTTGTGATCTGGCATGATCTTCGGTAAAAACAGGTGAACTTGAAGAAGACTTGCATATCAAAGGTCCTGCAACTTTTGCAGAGAAACTAACACAGCTCTGATGTTGAATCTGACCATTGTAATTCATGCACCTGAAAACTTAGCTGCTTTTCTAATAGCTAGTTAATCTCTTTAATACAACTAGTAACTGAAAACAATTTCTCTACTGCAATTTAGAATGGTAGCAAGATCCCAAATAGAAAGACAAAAGACATCTCTAAAACAGTATTTAAAATTTGGACTGAGCAAATTAAAAAAAAAAAAATCCATGTCTCTCTGGATCATCAAGGGGGGCAAACTGCATCTGTGACCATGCTGATATCTTCAGTAATGCTGAGGAGTTCCTCACTGGGACACAGCTGAGTCGAGCCTTTTGTATAAACATTGCCATTGCAAATAAATTTGAAAGTCTGATTTCATTCTGTTTCTTCCAGCATATATGAGGTCAGTCATGCAAGGAATACTGAACTCTGACAGATAGAAAGCTAGCTCTTTCTCTCTCCAAAGCATTTTAATTTACTGTAGAGTCTGTCATAATCTTTTCCACACAAATACACAGACTAGTGTGACTGTATACAACCAGGTTTGTATGGCAGGTAACTGAATACAGTCCCTTTCCTTGCCTTTGTTTTGTTCTCATCAACCTTGACTGGCTGCTACATTTGTCCATCACTCTCTGAAAGCCTTTCTTTTCAAAGAAAGGTTGTTAGAGCTAAGACTTCACTTGAAAATCTTATTGTGTTTCTTTCCTCAGACTTGATACAGCTGAACTGATCTCAATAGTTCAGAACTTTCTTGTTGACTGGAATTTTCTCCCCTGCACGGACAGTAGATAAGGGAGTTATGATCCCTGCTGCTGGATTACCTTGCCCAGAAATTTTGTTGTACTTCTATTGTATAGTTTACACTGTAACTATAAATCATGATATTTGCAAGACTCCAGCTATAGCAAAACCAGTGTCTTGGCATTGTAGTCCTTACAGTAGGAGACTGTGATGAGAATATTTTAAGAAACTTTTAAGTAGAGTCACAACACCCTAAAATGTTTGGGTACTAATGGGGGCTTACATTCTGAATATCACTAACTCATAGAGCAGAAAAAAACCAAGCATTCTTAGAAAAGGCTGACTACCTTCCAAATAGCTAAGGCCTAAGTTTGCCACACAAGTTTGCATTTGATTCAGAAGACATTTAATGCTTCCTAAATCATACAGTCTATAAAACATTCTGTGTTCATTCCACTGCCACAAAACGTTATGCAAATACATTTGGCCAGCTGACATTTATCAAACATGTCCTCAAATACTAAATAATATTTCCATACATCCACATGCACAAAATTGAGGTTTCCTGTATTTAAATCTGCCTGCCTGACTTCTGAATGTTTGATGTCCACTTGTGCGACCTGTGAGTGTTGACCTGAAATCACTATGCATGAGTATTCAACACCTGTTCTTTATAAAGTGTTGGCCTTATAAACAATTTGGAAGTGCCAACACTAGGTTCACATATCAATATAATTCAATAAGAATTCCTGAGAGAAAAAAAAAAAAAAAGCAGATTATTTTGACTTTATTAAAATAACCCCAATTCTGAGCTTCAGGATGCATGTGCAGACTTTACCAAAACACACATTTTTTAAAAGATTAGCAGTTACAAATAGATGGAAGTAAGAAGATAAAGAATGTCACTGTGGTGCGTATTTCCTATACATCTCTTTGAAAAGCTTTAGGATTTTTTTGAAGATTAGTCAGACTAAAATTTTCTTTTAGTAACAGGTAGTTCCTTCAGGTGCCCATTGCAGAAAGCTATTTAGAGCCTCTGATGTACTGTAGGCTTTATAGCTATAGATAATCATTACCTGTGGTGAGCAACATAATCCACAGCCAACTAATTGTAAGGATGCTTAGCACACAATATCAGAACAAGCAGCAAGACCCTGAGAACTGCTGGGGCTCATTTGCCACGACAATGGCTTATACTGTGCTACTGCCAACCTAAAAATATCCCCTTACCCCACACTTTCCCCATGCACGGTATAATTTAGCTGCTTTTTAATGGATGTCATTTTATACTTCAAAGGTGATCATTTTAAATCCAGTATCACATTTACAAGGTATCATTCCACATTCTGCAATATAAATCTAGAACAATTTTTATCTTGCTGTAATATTAACATATGACTTGCTGCTTTTGCTATACACAACACATGAAGTGTGTATGTGTACAAGTGCGCATGTGTGTGTACATACAATTCCTTCAATAGCTCATCTTCATTTACTAGAGACTGAAATGCTTGCTGCTAGGATATATAGTCAGACACATACCAGTTGGCTTTATTCTGAAAAATATTTAACAGGCAGCCTATAGGTTTTCAGATTAACTCATCTGTAACTAAAAACCTAGGCTTAAATGTTGTGCTCAGATCCACAAGCTTTCCAATGAATTGAACGGGATCAATAACATAGAAAAATAGCCACCTAAAAAACAAACAAGCCATCTTTATAGACAGAAAATCATATCTATTCCTAGGTATTTTCATATGCCATCTTATTTCCTCTCTGAATGTGATTTGGAACCAACCTTAAACAGAAGTGAATAAATTAAAAGCTACGTAACCTTTAGATTTCAATATTACTGTCTCACTAAATTCATATTAATGAACACATTATAAAAAACATTATAAGATGCATTAGTTGCCCATGTGGGCATTTTTGAATAAAGATAGCAAAGTATTTGATATAATAAGTATATTGAACAATTTTCCTTATGAAAATTCATTTCAATACTTACTATCGTTCTACGTGTTCTAAGAATTTGCAGAGGGTGTATTTCTGGGGGGAAAAAAAAATAAATTAATTAAACCAAGCAGAGTACAGAAAATTCCTATACCTGGAAGCAGAACTGCCTGCTCTCTGTACTGTGACCCCTGAAGAAGTGCAAGACACAGAAGAAAATGAGTTTTACATTCCACCATTTACAGTGCTTTAAGATGTGAAAACATGTCAATTTATCCCCCCAGTGAACTCCAAAGAAAGAAGTGTCAGCTAAGGAGGGCTGTCAGTATTAAATTCAGAAAGGCAGTCACTTATTTTTCTGGATCTATGAACATAACTCCTTGCAGTAGCTGAGAGAGTTTTCAGTCAACAACAGTATAGCACCAGCAGTATTTTTTGTGGGACTTGAACTTACAGGGAACTGTAAGGAAGCATAATTTTTTTTTTCATGCATGGGTGAGTTCAGCTAGTAACAACTGCAAAATTTATTTTTCATAGCTGAAATCCTGCTCCCAAATTGAATAAAAACAGAGTTAATAAATTATTAGTAGTACTTACAGAGCTATACAATTATATAGAGTGCTAAACTAGGAATACTGGGAAACTAAGATATTCTGCTGGTATTCTGAGAGGAAAGACAGTATGCAGTGAAACTCAGGAATCTAGACTGACTTTAGAGGTAAAACGCGGAACAAATCTCCATCACTAACCCTATGCCTTAAGCTCTCTATCAAAGGGGACAAAATACTTTACTACCTCAAAAAGATTTCTGTTGAGAATTACTTGAAAGTATCTCTATATGTTGCTGAAAAGCCCCACAATGGTAAATGCTGTATAACTACTCACCCCCCATCTCTGTGAGCATCTATCTCCCCTGTGTGTTCCTGCCCTGAAACCAGCTCTGCTATTTATGTAACTACAAGGTAAGCTGATCCACCTGACAGAAAACTATTTGTTGGTCCAGCACCAGAGTGAAGCTGAATCATGGCTGAGAAGGGGAGAAGTGTTGGGGGAACAATTCCCTTTCTGAGGGTAGTGTGCATAGAGGTCTACAATATAGCAGTGCCAAGGGCAATTCAGAGGCAAGCAACTTCTTTTCTCTCTGAAGAGCAGGACAAGGCAATGACAACTTGAGAAGAGCTCATCAGAATGCAAAACTGAAAAGAATATAGGGTTCACACCTGTTAACCCGTCATTATTCAGAAAGAACTAAATACAAATAAAAAAAACTTAACAAATAAAAAGGCAGAAAATGCTTGTTCTTTGTTTTCTTTTTAACTAGAAACATTGTTTCAGTAACACTAGGAGAAACAACCAATCCATAAGGTAAGAGAGTGAGACAAGTTGCGACAGGGATGTTCATTAGAGGAGGGATGAGTTGATGCTAGAGCAGATGTGTTTAGCGGTACCTTCTGCCAGAGAGAGGTCATAAAACAGGGGCCTAAGACAGCAATACCTGTTTTTCTAGGAATAACCAATGTCCCACTTCTTTTGCAGTTAAAACAGCACCAGGCAATTAAAACCTCAATATTGTCAAGCTACAGTAGAGAACACTTCACGGTTATAGTACTTGTCATTGGGGGCTGGGGAATAGTTCTGCAAGTTAGATAAAACAGTCAGAGTAGATTGGAGACCTCTGAGGACAGCTTTGTTTTGAGTGTGATGCATGATCACAGTTTTAATCTATGACTATCAGTATAAAGCCTGAATATTTTTCTGGCTTGGTTCTTCCTGTCCTCAACTCATGCTTGTTCAGGACAGGGAGCAGAGCCAGATCAAGGGATTGAGATGAAGCCAGCCAGAACTTGATTAACTCACTTGACCCTAACCATATTAATTACCATAATAAAGAGTAATACATTAATTAGCATTGCAGAAGATAGTAAGAGTCAAGACATTCTTCTGTTCATCCTACAAAAACAAACAAATGTTTAGCTTTAGCCTCCATTAGCCTGTATACTAGCCAAGCACTTTTGGTTTTAACAAATGCAATACTACTGGCACAATCCTTTCTGGATGTGTATTTGTGTGTCAATGATTTAACAGCATAACAATACAAGGTCACACTTTCATCTTTATATAAGAAACTTCTAAGAGTCATGGTGAAGACCCCACTGCTATATTTCACTTAGGAAGGAGAAAACATCACCTCTGACAATCTACTTTATTTTAAAACAAATTTAATTCTACTTATAAAGTAAAACATCAAAAGACTGTGACAGTTTAAATTCATTTCCTAATTTTCTCCCTGCTGCTTTGCCTTGACAAAGCAGAGAGCTGACAGGTGATTACTCCTGATCAACTGAGGCAGAGAGAACTTGTTGAACTCCATCTGAATCCCATCAGGAAGATGAAAATAGTCCTCTAGGGAATCTAAATTAAAGTCTGTGAATGATGCAGGCATAGACAGATCTGAAGAAAGAATGAGGACTGGAGCTATCCACATGTATAAAGAAGGTTTGTTCTGGAGACTATCTCAAATTGTCCTTTTGCTAAAAAAAAATAAATTTACAGGGAAGGGTGACTTCTGATGACACAGTTAATGTTACTTCAAGATCTCTATCAGGTTCTCCCAACTAAACGTTCCCCACAATGTTCTCTTTTACCCCATTACAATCTTATTTGATTTATATAAAAAATTCACTACTGTCTCAAGACCTACAGAATTTGAAGGCAAGGTTCTGACTTTGAAGCATTACTTGCACATAGTGTACTTCAATATCTAACTTTCAAAGGATTTTACATGGTCATATTCATTATTCATAATGGAAATCACTTAAGCCTGTGGCAATACGATATGCTCTACTTAAAAATATTTCAGCTCCTTACCAGTTATGGGCTACATGCCTGTGTAATCTGCACAAGTTCAATCTAGTAAATTGGTGAGTGAATAAGGAAAAATTTTTCAAATAGGTACACAAGGAAAATGATGAAACAAGGCTTTGTGGCATCTTCCCTTTTTTGTATCACTGAAGTGTTGACGAAAATAATGGCAACATTCAGAAGAGCTTTGCTTAAAGGATGGGCAAGGAAATTCAGCGCTTGCCTGGAGCTTGGAACACTTTGGTGTCATTTCCTGTTGAGATACAATTGTTTTTTTTGGTTGCCCTGCAATGATTCATTTCAACAGCTCAACAGTCTCAAAGACTGGGCCTTTTGTCCTTGCCCCTCAGCGCCCCCATGGGTAAAGAGGTGTAAAAAGTACTTTTCTTGCCCAGAGACGTACTGGTGCGATAAAATTATTCATAGATTTGAGGCACTTAGATATTATAACTACTAGTGTCATTGGATTGTAGTATATCAGCTGGAATATTGCCCAAGTTAATTCTTCAAGAATATTTCTAGGGTCTTACTTTTAAAAATTCTTAAGACTCAATATCTAAGTAAATATTTAGGGCATAGCTTGGCTTATGTGAGCATCTGTAATCTACATACTTCCCAACAGGCACTGAACAGACATAACAGCATGAAAATACAGCCGGCAGACCTTTATCTTTTAGTTTCCAATTTTGCAAAGATTTTCACAGATCTTTAATCATACACACCTTGGTAGCCTGGTGGAATGTGTGTTTAAGTCTTTGCAATTAATGCAATTATGATTATGCAACCTCTCTCGAAATTCTTATAGAAGTACTTATAGTAGAAGTAATATTTAGAATTTAGAATTTTTCTGAGATCATTTAAAATACATGCTTACTTCCTCCTACTTTTTACATGCTCTCTATTGTGTTGCAATACTGTTCTTAAGAGAGAGTTCACATTGAGTATATGTGTATGTATTTTTGTGTAAAACAGAAAAAGAAACAAAAGAGTAAAAACATTTTTTTGCAAAGTGTAACAGAAAGGAAAGTGTTTAGATCAATAGCCTGTTAGACTGGTACAGAGGCAGAGAATCATAAGAATAGACATAAAGATGCCTGGTACCCCATGCATAAGGTGATTTACTATGGAATTAGGCAGAGTCTTCTGGCACATTCCTAGGAATGCCAAACCCTTGTGTTGGCACACCCCACAATAAAGCAGTGAGACAGTGAGAACCCAGAATCTTATGCTCAGAATTGTTTTGCTAATATTTTTAAAAACACTACAGCTAGTGCAAGCATCCTTGGCAGCTTGCTTCGTTTTGCTGATTTCCTAACAGTAACTCTTTGCTTAGCTTTATCAAAGAGAAAACGCTTCACCATAATACTCAGCGCACGTTCAGTTACCCCCAACAACCAACAGTTTATTATTTTCCATAGTTACTGATATTTAATTTCATGGTAATGTTATTAACCAGAAACAACTTCTCAAAACAATAAAAACAGCAAGCAGCTGAGGAATAATCTGGACTAGCTTTAATGCATTGATTCTAGTTAGGTTTTTTTGTTTGTTTTGTTTTACCAACCCCATCTTTGTATTTCAATTTGTAGTAAGAATAAACAGAATGAGTCTGTTACATTAATGTGGACATTACTTTACTAAAAATTTATAAGCAACCATTGCTGTGGTATCCTAGTGACTCCAAATATTAAAGACAGGCTCCTCAAATCACAAATCTTTCATACACTAGTTTCATTCAGAAAGTCTCAAACACTAGAATAAATAAATGCTCCTGAGATGTGAAGCAGGCATTCCTAACTTTTCTACAATTTACAGTGTACCGTACACATACAGAGGGTTTTTTTTAAATCAGGCTTATTGACTAATAACAATATTTAGTACAAAAGGTTCACCTTTCCTCTTTTTCTCTTAAAGGCATCATTTAAGAGAAAAGTACCACTTTTGTCCTTTTTAAAGGCAGGAAAGCTGAAGCATAGTGCATTGAAGTGTGCAGCAGCCCTTGGAATATAACTTAACTCTGGCTTCCTCATTCCTAACACAGTCTACCCTAGGCCAAGGACATCCCACAGTATCAAAGAGTACAGAGGTGGACGTGTCTCCCTCAGGATTCAAGTTTGCTTTGCTACAGGGCTGTTTCAGGTACCAGTCCCCATCCCCTCACACCCACTCCACATGGTGCCAGAAAACCTTTATTTTCCTTGTTTAATCATTTTTAATCTAGAAGAAAACAATTTATAACTGAACAGCCTTGTGTGCTTTTTGACTATGAAGATATGCACTATAAACAGGAAGAAATTATTCTTGGCAATAGACCATAAATACATGCTAAATGTTATTGTGTTAGGACTCCTAATTGACTAATTGCCAGAAATGAACTAACTGAATTCCAGAGCCATGGCTAATTTTATGTCAGCTGGAGATAGATGCCAGCTTTGCCAATACTAACCATAAGATTCAGAAAATAGGAAACTGAGAATATATGATTATTTAAAGGTATCACTGAAATATTAGGGGCTAATCATTCCATCTTCCACACAAAAGCTATTTTAAAAGGCATTTCTACCCATTTGACATGATTTCTTGCTCATGTTTTATAAAGGAGCAGAAAATTAATACAAAAGCCATGAATATCTATATCCCCACAGCAAAACTGGAATGTTAATCTAATAATTTTTGTTCATGTGCTATGTGCCTTCAGAGAGTCAGCTCTTTCGGAAAACTCTAACTGAGGAGAAAGGCACCTTACTGACTAGCTGAAAGAAAAATGAGTTGGAAGGTGAGGTCTGTTTTGCAGCAGATTTCACCTACGCTGCAGAAATTGTAGAATATCAGCACTTTAAAATTACAAACATGTGCCGCACCTGGTTCCTGAACAAACAAAGCACAACATGGGACTCTCCCTTGATGACTTATTTTTGATGGAATCATTGAGCCAAAGCAGAAAGCTTGAATTACAAAAGCAGTAACCTGAATAGGCCTGCTTATTCCTGCTTCAATTACCTTTTCTCAGTGAAGGCTGCCTATTTTGTCAATAGCTCTGTCAACATTTTAAAAACCCCTCAGAGTAATTCAGATTGTTGAATGTAAATAAGCCACCTGCTTTCAAAGATCAAAACAAGATTTTTTTTACTAATAAAGATGGGGCCCTACATATAAATAAGAAAACACTCCTCATCTCTTGCTTTAATCTCTTTTTTGAGATATGCAGATAATGCTCTAACTGAAAACTTCAACTGGACAAATATGCAACACCAAAGGAACTTAAATGCACATGCATTTGCCTATATAACATCAAAAAAATAGATACAACCCAAAATTCGATGTTTGGTAGATGTATCATCCAAGCACTTCTCTGCAGTCCAACTGATCCCGAGAAAGAACACAACAGGGTCCTACAATAGAAGCTGACAAAATCAAAGACTCCCTTTCTGGCAATGCTGTCAATATTACAAGGAAGGCATTGCCACCTATAATATCCTATGGAGGACAGATCCACCTTATTCATCGATGGTGCGTACCAAGTATCTACCTCTATGCTCAGAGCTGGTCAAGGATTGGGAAACATGGGGTCTAGCGTGGCAAAAATAACAACCTCTTCTGGGATTTAATGCTATTTGTGTGTCAGAAATCCTCACAAATGTTTATTGGCTTGGGGCAATTATAACAAGCTCCTCTGTCCTCACTTCTCAACATTTTATGCTGCTGTAAGAGTAAATATAGACCCCAACAGAAATGGAGTACGTGTAGTATGAGAGACTTGTTAGCATCCTCATTATTTTAAACTGGTGCTGTCAGAGCGTATCACGTCACATTTTCATTCTGCCTTCTTTCTATGCTTTCTCCTAGCTTCCCTCAGATCTAGCCCTCCTGAGCAGGCAACAGGAGCAGATTTTAGAGAATATTTCATAAGCCAAAACTGTCTTCTAAATTCTCTGGAGCTTTGTATGTTATCTGCTGATAGAATATACTTGACTCACTTATCTGCAGAAGAATTAAACATTTCACTTTCACCTTTTGCTATCTTAGGAAGTACAACATAAAGCAAATATATATATATATATATATACATATATATTTAATTCTCAGGTGATTTGTATCCAACTTACTATATCAGCACTACAATTTGTAATGTGGATATGAGGAATTTCATACAATCTAAACAGTTCACAGTCTCAAAACTGCTCTCACAGTTGCCAATAGGAGTTGTGTCATTGGCTTCAATGGGGACAAGTTCAGGTTTGATATTTGTGATGCAACAGCCCATAAAAAGTAGTTTAGTATCTTTTTAAAAGCTCTTTTCTTAACCTTTAGTACAATCTAAAGGTATTAATTTAATAATAAGATAATTTAATTATCTTCCATCTGCCAACATGTTCTCTCTGTTTGACTTTTTTCAAATACAACTCTCAGAGCCTTCTTTTCCAAAACATGCATCTTAAGTAGCAGATTTTTGGTTTGAGGGCAAATATTCTCTGTTATTTCTTCACTGTCTCCATGGACATTGTTCAGAATAAAATTGGAGACATAATGGCAACACATAGACCTACATTCAGTGGTCAAGCATATTCCTTTCTCATGGCCAATACAATTAAAATTATAGAAATAACAACATGCAAACAAGGCTTACATGTTTCTTACAAGTGCTAGAAACACAGATTTCTACCACATTTACATCAGTGATTTAAAATGGAGATTTTGATATTTCTAGCATCCCACATGCTTTGGGCCATATTCAAGCAATGTAAAAGTATCTTCACTTCCATAAGTTAAGAAGAAATTCTATGAAAGATGAATACAGTATAATAGAAATTATTTTTTAGCATAGAAAACAGTTTCAGATAAGCTGCTTTATGTAAAGGTTATGAATCAATCTAGGTGAACAAACCAGTCATTGCAGGAGAGGCATTTAAAAGAAAAATAAGCAGATGGTTCACCGACACATAATATATCTCCATCTTCCCATCTCATGCTGGTGGGGGTTTGGGGGGGAGGCTTATAAAAGAAAGAACATTTTGAAGAAAGCAAGGGCACAGATGGGTATTCCAGCAGAAAATCAGATGCAATCACGTTCAAAATTTCAACCTGACTCCAGCCTTTCAAGATGGAGAGAGATAAATTATGAACCTACACCTGAAATTTTTAACTAACCTTAGGACCTGTAGCATGTCAAGAGTAAAAGAGAATGAGACTGGGAAATAACCTCTTTTTCTGAGGTTACTCTCTATCTGTTGGAGTGTGTTTTTGAAGCTGACAGCATGGTAAGGCAATTAGGCACATGCCATACAAGGAATCTGAGCCATTTGTTAAATATCACAAGGTCTTTCTGGTGCTTGGACACTACAGGAACTCAGAAAACAGTGACTGAATAAGGTCACAAATTATGCCCTCTGATATAATCACACAGTTTGCACGCATATTACTTCTAGAAGGATAGTAATAGGCTGACTAGTGGTGTTATATGAAGATGGAGAGAACAAGAAAGAAAGAGAGGTACGTGTATTATAAATATATAATTTAGCCAAGCATAAAGCTGAAAATTACCAAAACTGCATTAACATCCCACGGCAAACTATTTGACTGATGATTGCAGCCTGCCTTTATCACAACTTCCTTGAAACATTGCTGGACTGATTTTTTTCTTCACCAGACACACTTAACTAGTTGCAGAAAGAGATTAATAATTTTAACTTTTTACCACAGTGTGTAATGTTGCTAGTGATGAGCTAGAAGTCCCGAATCTCCTGGAAGCAGTGACATAGAACGATAAACTTTGTACCCAAAACTTTTGCAGAATGGCAAGCCCAAATATTTGGAGGCACCCAAATATTTTTTTAGAAACAAATGGAATCATACTCAACAATTTTCCTCCATTTTTTTCTCCATTTGGAAATCCTGATTTTTTTTCTTTCCATATAGAGGTGACATGTCCAAGAGGACTTGGGACTAGTTGCAGGGGTGGTATTAAAAATTATTTAAAGGCTCACTTAAAATAGATCAAACCAGCAGCAGCCTGAGTCCTTAAGTCCTTGGCCTGATTTACAAAAAGTCTCTGAAATGGATGAACAAAAAGATAACACCTAACTTTCCCTTTAAATATCAACATTCAAAATTTAACACTCCTATTCAGGCAATGCCCTGGAAGCATTTAGGTATAATTTTGCTAGGCACAGATTTCTGCAGTAATGCTTTAAGGCAGACACATTTCTACTAAAGTGCATGAATGTCATCCTCCAAATGCATTAAGCTGCCCTGCTTCTAAAGCCCAAACAGAATTCACCAACGAAGTAAGAAAGGTGAATGGACATCTGCAGGACATGAGCGGGTGTGCACGTTCTCACAGTGTGACCAGCCTTCCTGATCTTCTAACCTGCAGGCCAATATTTTAACACAGCCAAGAACCACAAGATGCCACACTGCGAGCCTCAGGGAGCAGGAGCTTTGGGGTGCCCTCTCACTAGAAGAATCAGACTCCATTGCTGATGGAAATGGAAGGAGGAATTTGGGCTGGGTAACCTTATCAGCCTCTTCTGACAGGTGGGGATTTTAGATTACCAGACCCTGCACCCATAAAACCCTGTGACTTAAGTTGGCTATGACAGCTGCCCTACAGCTGAGGAGTATACAAGCTTAGCTGTCCTTTGAGTACTTACTGATCCTGGGCAGGAAGAGTAAAAGTTAACCCTCCTTCCCTGCTATCAGTGCTCCATTGCTCTCAGTCTCTCTCACGTTCACACAAAGCTAGGAAGAGCCACTTCTGTCACCACTTGCAGCTTAGGCATTACAACACTCACTGGAGACATACGACACCCGGATTCAAATCTCTCAGGAGCTGGAACAGGGATCTGAACCCAGATTTCCCAAGAGAGTGCCAGAAATCATCAGGCTATTCAGTATACAGCTCAAAACCAATGCAATGTTCCTCTTCTCAGAAATAATTAAACATTCATCAGAGCATGACTGATTCACCCACATCAGTGCTTAGCCTTCAAGCTGGAGTTAATCTTTTTCCTCCTCTCACTGATCTACAGGATACTTCATTATCTACACAGAAACAAACAGCTTCCACAGGAGAGCCTGGGACAAAAAAAACTATAATCAGGTGGCTATAGCACCCTTATTGGAAAGCCAAATTCAAATTCTTCCTCTGAATGGATGGTTTCTGTAACTACAGGGTTAACAGGTGCTATCTTGACATTATGGTTTGCATAAGACTTATACCCATAACTCAAGGAGAGACATCCTGGCTGTCAATACTGACAGAAAAAAGGCATCCAGCTGCAGGTTTCAGTCGGATATTGAAGTTCCACTCCTCCCTTATCATATCTTACTGGTTACTTCAGATGTGTCTCTGCTAGAAGGCCAACAGATGCCTAGCTAAAGAATGGAGGTTCCATGCAGTAGCAAGATGGGTAACAGCTTCTCATATATCCAGAGGTGTTAATTGCTGAAGAAAACTGAAAATGTAAATGCCTGTTTTGGGAGTAAAATGAATGTAGCTTCATCATCAAATTGCCAGCTCTGAAAAACTCCCTCCATGTAATGGTGAAACTCAAGGACTGTGAATCCTCGCTAGAGAAGGCTAGACAGTTTCTACAGTGAAGAGAAATCAGCAGGTTTCAAATGATTCTCCCTGTGAGTGTGAGGTGATGCCAGCTGAGAAAGTGGTGGATGTAGAGCAGTAACCAAAACAAGATAAGAAACTCCTGTTTGACCTAATGAGTGGCTAAGATAGCAGATATTTTTGAAGAAAATATGTTTGGCCTGAGTATGCAGATAGAAACAGCTTTTAATTTATCGCACCAAATGGAGATATAGCAAGTCTTGCTGAAGGGCCAGATGGCTTGGGTTCTTAATTGGTATATGCAGTTTGTTATTCTTGCAGATTAGATAGCTCTCATCTTTACATAATGAATTGCTTTTGCACAGGTTTCACATTAAGTTACTGGGAACAGATAATTTTTCAGTGGGTTGTGAGAGTACAATTGCCATAGGTGTAATGGGTTTGTCATTTTATTTATCACTAGCTTAATTCCAAAAATTCTACACCGAATAGTTTGTCTGGACTATTGAAATTCTGTCTGGAAAAAAAACAGAAATACAGAGGCATTTTCCTCACTCTGGGTACCCCGGGGAGTCAGGAAGAAGCAATCTCTGGGGGTGTAGGACAGAAAAGATTTTGTGCTCTTAACATCCACCTCTGGCTAAACTGCAAAATGTCTGGCAGAAGGTTTATAAAGGATAGGAATAGGGAGATTAATCTAAAGATCCACTGAAATATGAGCTTGGATCTCAATTTGGGAACCTGGAACATTTGTAGTGCTATGATTTCCAGATCACTGATGCTTAAGAATCATAGACTTTTCAAATATTTTCTAGTTGAGTATTGTTACTTTTTCTGGTGCTTTGGAATTAAAATGTGTGAATGAGGGAAAGAAACAGTAAGAAAAAACAGTTCAACAGCCATATCGTATCTGAAGTGACAGCTAGGATCAATCTTAAAACCATCAGAAAATCTGTATCTGCTGACCATCCACATTGCAAACATCATGCTAGTGGCAATTCCTCTCAGTCCCAGAAGCTCTGTGGAACAGGATTCAGTCCTGACCTTGCACGCCATATATTTCTTAGCCTGCCAGTTCCTTCGGGAAGCTTGCAGCTTAACTATAGCTTTAATTCTAAACAAAGCCAACCCGTCAAGAGAAATTCTACCATTTCTTGGTTCTTTCTTGATACCTTTCTAGAGCTCTCTTCCCTTTCTTTCCTGTAATTTCAAACAAACCCTTAAGAAGAGACAATACCAAGTACTAGAAAATGACTGGTTCTCACAGCAGAAGGTAACCTGGGATAGCACTTAGCATTTTGCCCAAGGAATAATAAGCCATGTGAGAGTGCCTCTAAGCATAATGAGGACAGGGGTAGTACAATATATTTCACAGTTAATCAACAGTACTAGTATAGGCACACAGACCCACCATACAAGAAAAACCTCATGAAACAAGCTCAATACCCATATAAATCCATGGAAACCTTCCATCAACTTCAGTATATATTGAATAGGGAGATTTTTTGTTGTTGTGCAACATCTTTTAGTCACCTAACAGAGTCTCTCTCTGACAAGACCTTCTGGATGAAGTGTTTGCCTTCACATCCCATTTTACAATGGAAACTGAAGTAATCTCCTGCTGCTGAAGGTAACTCTGCAGGTATTAATATTCCCCAGCTACACTGCAGAGTAAATAAGCAGCATAATGAGGACACCTTTAATACAAGACAGTAGTTGTACGTTAGGGCACGTCAAAATATTCATTTCTAAAACCATCACACAATAGGGATCTTCCTTATGCTGATAGCTTTTTATTAGGATCTTACCAGACTTCCACTGTAGAAGAAACTAGCAGGTTAAGCCTTCACAGTTTTCTTGGTTGATTTCAATAACAGCAATTTTGTTCTTATCTGTGTCATGGAATATGAAGCAAAGAGAGCAAAAGTGCAGGAAGTTATAGGCTAAGCAGAAGAAAATAATTCTGCTCTGCCTCTGTATCTGCTCTTTTTTTCCCTGATAATAGCCTACTTTTTTCCTGATAATAGCCTAAAAAAAAAGTATGACAAAGAAAACCAAAACAAACACATGTACACTGATAAATATATGTATTTATTGTTCCTGCTTAAATCTTGTTTTAAGGCTCCCACTGTTGCATAGAAAAAGAGTTTTTAGTTTAAGCCATTCTCACATACACTCCAAATATTTCAAAAAGCAAACATTCGTTATTTGGGTTTGGATGTCCTTTTCAAATATTAGCTAAATATCATGAGGCTTTTATCTTTACAGCCCTCTTTCATGGGAAAGTGTTTTGTTCTGTTTGATTTAGCTAGATGGTATATATGAAACTCTTGCTGAGAGTTGCTTTAAGAGTGAGCCATCCAATTCCTAAGTCACTTCTTCCTCTTAACTCACAAGGCCACAGCACTGCGCATGCAGATGGTGGCAGAATGGATGAGCCAAGACACAGTAGCACTCCAGATTTTCTACAGCCCACATTTTCCTTATCATACAACAACAATAGCAGTCTTTGCAGCATGTTCTCTATTGCAATAAGAACAAAGATTTTCTGATCCAATATTAGAAACTTTCTTTTGCAATCAGGCGCATACAATCTACCAGATAGACTAGCTATTCTGGTACCTAGATAGTACCGACCTTGGACTAGATGCTCTGCTGTCATCAGAAAAGGAAATGCTGGCACAGGAAATGAGATCTAGATTGATGAGATCTCACCGAGATCTGAATCTTGATACAGAGTGACAGTTCCTGAGGATACTGTTCAGGCCCTGACATATCTTGAAGCTTGATTTAAAACTGCCAAGCCAATTTAAGCTCAAAAATGATCCTGGTCATGTCTTAAACTTGTATTATATCTTGTTTTTACAGAGATACTTTCCTAGTGTATCACTGTATTGTCACAACTTCTTGCACAGACGCAGTATACCAGCTTGGGGTACTTTATTGCAACTATGGCAGACTTTCTTCCCCAAACCATTATAATATTTTGTACACCGGATAATATAGGAGATTGTATAATTTACCTATTCCATATTCTTCAAATCAAGTAATTTTTAGGCATAACTGGAAAAGGAAGAATACTCTTCTTAAAAAGGTTTAAAGTATTTTGGCAAAAGTTCCATTAAGACACCATGGAAGCCAAGAGGAAGGGGCCAGCAAACAAAGCTGGACAAAGGAACAGGCATGAGAGAAAGAAATTGCAGTAACTTAGATCCCTTCTCCCCCATCTTTAGCAGCAGAAGCATTTTCTGGACATTCACTTGGCTGGCACACTGTGTTTCCTCTCCATTGGCCATTTGTTCTACTCTTTTAGACCCTTAGAGTTGTACAAGAACTGAAATATCTTTGCTTATATTCATGTTGCAAGATTAAAGAGTGGTTTTAAGAGAAGATTTATCTATGCTAAGCCCCAAAACCAGTGCTTCTCTTTATCATGCTCATTAGATTAATTTGGGTTGTTCTTAAAGAGATCCAAGCTCAGGTCACCTGTTGGCAGACTATGTTATAGCATGAAGAGCCTTAATTGTGCCATACCCAACCCATCCAGGATTTATTAACAATCCGTGGTTCAAAGCATGCTCAAACATTCCCTCCATTGTACTGAGCATGGCTTGAAGACCTGTCTTTATATACAAACATAGGTAAATTTATATATGTATAAATGTGTGTGTGTGTGTGTGTGTGTGTGTGTATACGTATATGTAAATGTGTATATATGTGTATAAATAAATGCAGACAGGTCAGATATGTGTGGACAATGTACCTAAAAGCTTGTTATTTCTTTGACCAAACTCTACACACAGTGAGCACATCCCTCTTTGGAAAAGACTGGCTTAGTAAATTAGCAGCAAGAGGATCTTTCAACACTTCCAAAAGAAAAGAAAGGGCTAGAAAATCATATTATTGGCTTGATTAATCCAGGCTTTAAAAATTTTGCCCACTTTACTTCTTTATTTCCACAGATGTGAAAGCTTTAGACAACAAAATAGTTGTTCTCTTGTAAAACAGATACATTTTATCATAGGGACATAGAGTCAGACCTTGAGCAACCCCTCCACTCTATTCCAGGTTGTTGCAGTGTTTATTTGTATATCAAGTAGCACTGTTAAGACTGAGGAACTCAATGCCTTCTTTGCCTCAGTATTCACCAACAAGGTCTCCCAGACCTTTCTGCCTAAAAACATTGTTCAAGGAAGAGATGGGCTACCAGTACTGGAAAAGGAACAAGTCAAAGATCTCTTGAGAAATCTCAACATATACAACTTCATGGGACCTGCTGGGATGCCTCTGAGGATAAGAGACTAAGAGAGCTGGCCAATGTCACTGTGAGGCCACCCTCTAACACCTTTGAAAGGTCATTTAGATCAGGATAGGTCCACAATGACCGAGGAAAGGCACCCATCTTCCAAAAAAGGGCAAGAGGGATGATCCAGGGAACTAGAGGCCAGTCTGCCTCACTTCAGTGCCTGGAAAATCATGGAGTGAGTCCTCTCAGAACACATTTCTGAGCACATGAAAGAAAAAAATGCTAACTGGGAATAACCAGCATGGATTCACCAAGGATGAATCAGGCCTGAGCAAACTGATTGTCTCATATGATGAAATGACTGGATTTGTGGATGAAAAGAGAGCAGTGGGTGTTGTTTACCGACCCATTAGCAAGGCTTCAACATGGTCTGTCACAGCATCCTTAAATCCAGGTTAGAACACTATGGTCTAGATGGATGGACTACTAGATGGGTCAAAAACATGGCTGAAAATGGTAGTGGTTAATGGTTTATATTACACCAGGAGGCTGGTTACAAGCAGAGTACCACAAGGATCTATACTAGTTTAACATCTATATCAATGACCTAGAGGAAGTGACAGAGTGCATTCTCATCAGCTTTGCAGACCACTTCAAATCAGGGGAAACAGTCAATATGTTCAATAGCTAGGCAGCCATTCAGAGACACCTAGACAGGCTGGAGGAATGGGCCAGCAGGAACTTCAGGAAATTCAGCAAGAACAAATGCCATGTCCAGCGCCTCAGATGGACTAATCCCTGCAGTGACACAACCTGGGGACTGGCTAATGTCATCCTGGGCTTTATCAAGAGGAACGTAGCCAGTAGATCAAGAGATGTAATTATTTGCCCTTACTTGGCACTTGTTAGACCATGTTTAGAATACAACGTCCAATTTTGGGAGCCCCAGTCCAGGAAGGGCATTAATAAATTGGGGCAAGTCCAGTAGAGGACCACAAAGGTAGTGAGGGGGCTGGAGCACTTGCCCTGTGAGGAAAGGCTGAGAGACTGAGAGATCAAGGCTTGTTCAGCCTGAAGAAGAGACAGCTTTGCAGGGACTTGACAGCAGCCCCCCACTGACTGCAAGGAGATTATCAAGAAGACAGGGCCAGGCACCTTACTAGGTGCATGGTAGGAAGATGACAGAGAATGGATATAAACTGAAAGAAGAAAGGTTCAGACTTATATGTTTTTGTCCCATGAGGACAGTCAAAGCAGTGGAACAGACTGTCCAGAGAGATTGTGCAGTCTTCAACCTTAGAGGTTTTCAAGACCCAAGTGAAAAAAGCCCTGAGCAACCTGGTCTTGAGTCAGTGTTGATCCTGCTTTGAGCAGGAGGTCGAATTAGAGATCTCCTGTGGTCCTTTTCAAACTAAAAGACTTTGTGGTTTTGTGATTGTTACAGACACATGGCTGTGTAACCACCTTCTCTCTTACACACACACACACACACACACACACACACTCTCTCTCTCTCTCTCTCTCTCTCTCAGGCTTTCTGCTTAAAAATACTGAGTTGTCTTTTACCATCTAAAGTCATCTATTGTAAAAAATAATCCACTGACCTATATAGTGCCAGAATAAAGGTTGTCACTACTGAGCTGCTTCCCCTTCCCTTTTTAAAAAATTTCTTCTTTGTGCAGTGTGAGGGTTATAAATTTTACACCTAAATTCAGTTGTCATTTTCCCAAAGCAGTTCTTTAGAACTGACAAAGAATTCATGTTCAAATCAAAATGAGTTTAATGGAATTTTCTATTCTTAACTGTGAGGGGGGGAAGGAGTTTCTACTGAATGTTCTAGTTTGTTTCATCCAGATTATGTCAGTCATCTACTTCATAAATAGAGTTAGTAGGAGAAAAGGAGGCATTTTGCCAGGCAAAGATGACCCAGGAATACAAAACTATGATTAGTTTCATTTTAAGAAATTAACAGTAATGAGGTGGATAAGATACATTTATTAAACATTAATGACACATTTGCTTAGTTACAATCTCTTCCTACACATCTACACAGCTCAAGGAACCTACTCACTTGCTTCCCCACCCACTTCACTTGTTGCAGCACCACTAATCTAGGTGGCACTTAAAGAGAATGTCTCCTGCCACTGCAATATTGTACTACAGTTACTAATTTCTAAGTATGTGAGTGTAGGAGGCTTTGGCCTCAGAAATTCACGTGATTATCTGAGCCATCCAAACCTCTCGAGTGTGAGAGATTGGGCCAAAAATCCCAAAAGATGGCTGTTCTTGTGAAATTGCCTCTATTACTTGCTTAAGTGAGGCGGGAAAACAAACAAACAAAAAAGACTTACATGAAAAAAAGCCAAAGGGCTTTTACAAATTACAAGTCAGGATCAGTATCATTTCAGGTCTCACTTTTCTGAATTGTCCTCTTGGGAAGAGTGGGAATATAATTTACTTCTAGTCCATCTCTCACTCATAGGCAAAGTCACTGAGAAAGTAACGCCAGGCAAGCTACAGCAAAACAGTAAGTCTGCCAAAATCCTGACGCCTTTGCAATCAGGCTTTGAGCCAGGTCACAGGATTTAGGAAGCAACAGCAGCACTGAAAGATTGTCTCTCTGTGGCAAAGGATAGGCTATTTCTCAATGCTGATATTACTCAACCTCACAATAGCTTCCAGCAGTCAGTCCCTCAGGGCTGCTGTCCCACTTAAATGACATTTATAAAGGTAGCCTTTATAGTTGTACAATGAAGTACTATTATGAGGATCCAAAGAGTGGTAATGGTCAATTGTTTCTCTTCTAAGGACTACTGGAAAAAAACTAAACAGGGTCACAGCTGTACTCCATTTAAGAGATGTATGGGTTATTTTGGAGTCTGAGAAATCCTGTTCTACACTGGTACAGGTTGCAAGTGAAAACAAGTGTGGTGAATGCTGACTTGTGTATGCGAAAGCACAATACCTGTATCAAATCACTTCTGTAACCCCAAGGCCCTCCTTAAAGTCCAGCAGAAGCAGAGCCAGGCCAGCAGGTTCCACATTTAAGTGTGGAAAATCCCATCCCCCTGAAGCACAGAACACCACAGACAATACTTGACTTCAGTGGTTAATGGCTGGAGCTGAGGCAAAATCTAACATTAGCATTTCTTAGTCCAGGTTAGATAAATGCCAAATTAATGCATTTATAAAGTTTTTTCTGGAAATTCTTTAAAAGTCTGTTCCATGATAAAATTTTGAGTTTTATTTGTATCATGATCTTAGAGTTACTTGGGGATGTCCTAGCATTTCCAACCACAGTTTCTGCCATAGCTTATCTGGCAGTCAGTTGACTCAAGGTAAAACAAACTCCAATTAGAAAAGCCCCTAGAAGTGCAACTTTAACTGTCGCGCTAATTTGTAAGCAGGACTTGAGTTTTGTGAAGGAAAAAAGAGTAAGTTTTCTTTCTTTGTTTAAATGAAAAAATAATGTTATATTCATACAGAGAAACCTCTATAGTTAGAGAGTTAATGTTAGGCTTATCTATGTTAGAAGCAGAAGCAGTTCAGCAGTAGAACAACAAAAATAAATCTAAATAAAGTTAATCTAAATCAGACACAAACACACACAAAGTAGTTTAGGTTAATGCACTTCAAACTCAATTTTGAAAGATATTTCAGTTCCAGCCTTCTACCGAATTTTCACACCACTCCTGTTTTCCAAAGTAAAGAGTCTTTTCCACAAGATAATGTCATCTCAAGAGTCCTGTAAAGATTTTGTCTGATTTCAAGAATGTGAAATATCCAAAGATTTTATTCTCTGCATATTGTCTTATTTTGAAGAGAAAAACAGACCTACAAATCCTTTTTACTTTTTGTATATCCTTGCTTTTCATATATTAATAAAATAATTGTGGAACCCAGGGGATGCTAAATATTTTAGGTAGACTTTGATATGTCAGTGAAAAAACTAAGCTTTCCCTTTGTTGCATCATCATGCAGTGTTATGAAGTTTAACACCTTAGATGTGTAAGTGGTAGTTTTACCACTGTAATGGGATTACCTAGAGTGATGCTGTTTCAGTCCTAGGAAGTAAAAAATAATCATTTTATGGTTGAAATTCAGAGGACAGAGAGACTGGAACATTTTGGGGACCTCTGCTCTGATCCAGACCTCCAGCACAGTTATGAGCACATTCCCTAACCTATCTGCACTGTGTTTCTACATTTATTAATGAGGGAAAGTGTTTTGTTTCCCTTTTCTATCCCCTCAGTTTTTACTCATCATTTCTATATTTTGTTCCAACCCAAAAGAACATCCCATACTAAACATTCTCAAAACCAGCGGAAGTATTTAGGGCATAAAAAACTAGATGTCTGAGTAAGGGCAGGTCTGTGTGAACAGCATTTTCTTGGCATAAATTTGCCAGTGTTAGAGGCAGAAAAGAATCAGTTTGTGCCCTGAGTTTGTGTCTAATCTTGGAAACATCTAGCTATATCTAGGTCTCTCCTATCCCAACTGACATACTCTGCTGGTAAAAGCATAGCGTAAATTTCATTTAAGATTACACGGAAGTGGGATTCTTTATTGTAAACCGAGGAGAACATGTTTTATTATTTTGTACATGTACTGCATCCAGCCTAACAGAAATCCTGTCCTAGTCCGAACTTTTGGGTACTTCCCTAATACAAAGCATTTCCAGTACAGACATAGTTTATAATAGCGTGAAGTGATAGAATAGGAGAAGTAACAGCAGTGATTTAACAAGTTAACAAAAAGGCCAAGTCTACTTTGAACATATCTCTGCATTCAGAGCCTGACTCCACTGAAGTCAATGAAAATACTCTCATTTATTTCAATGGCCCATGGATTACAGAATCACAGAATCACAGAATCGCTGAGGTTGGAAGGGACCTCTGGAGGTCATCTAGTCCAACCCCCTTGCTCAAGCAGGGTCACCTAGAGCACATTGCACAGGATTGCATCCAGGCGGGTTTTGAATAACTCCAGAGAAGGAGACTCCACAATCTCTCTGGGCAACCTGTGCCAGTGCTCTGTCACCCTCACAGTGAAGAAGTTTTTCCTCATGTTCAGATGGAAGCGTCTGTGTTTCAGTTTGTGCCCGTTGCCTCGCGTCCTGTCACTCGGCACCACTGAAAAGAGTCTGGCTCCATCCTCTCGACACCCTCCCTTCAGATACTTGTACACGTTGATAAGATCTCCTCTCAGCCTTCTCTTCTCCAGGCTAAACAGGCCCAGCTCTCTCAGCTTTTCCTCATAAGAGAGATGCTCCAGTCCCCTAATCATCTTTGTGGCCCTTCGCTGGACTTGCTCCAGTAGTGCCACATCCCTCTTGTACTGGGGAGCCCAGAACTGGACACAGTACTCCAGATGTGGCCTCACCAGGGCTGAGTAGAGGGGGAGAATCACCTCCCTCGACCTGCTGGCAACACTCTTCCTGATGCACCCCAGGATACCATTGGCTTTCTTGGCCACAAGGGCACATTGCTGCCTCATGCTTAACTTGGTGTCCACCAGCACTCCCAGGTCCTTCTCCGCAGAGCTGCTTTCCAGCAGCTCAACCCCCAACCTGTACTGGTGCATGGGGTTATTCCTCCCCAGCTGCAGGACCCTGCACTTCCCTTTGTTGAACTTCATGAGGTTCCTCTCTGCCCACCTCTCCAGCCTGTCCAGGTCTCTCTGAATGGCAGCACAGCCCTCTGGCGTATCAGCCACTCCTCCCAGTTTTGTATCGTCAGCAAACTTGCTGAGGGTGCACTCTGTCCCTTCATCCAGGTCATTGATGAAGAAATTGAACAAGACTGGACCCAGGACTGACCCCTGGGGGACACCGCTAGCTACAGGCCTCCAACTAGACTCTGTGCTGCTGATCACAACTCTCTGAGCTCTGCCATTCAGCCAGTTCTCAATCCACCTCACTGTCCACTCATCTAACCCACACTTCCTGAGCTTACTTATGAGGATGTTCTGGGAGACAGTGTCAAAAGCCTTGCTGAAGTCTAGGTAGACAACATCCACTGCTCTCGCCTCATCTACCCAGCCAGTCATTCCATCATAGAAGGCTATCAGATTGGTTAGGCAGGATTTCCCCTTGGTGAAGCCATGCTGACTACTCCTGATCACCTTCTTTTCCTCCACATGCTTGGAGATGGCCTCCAGGATGAGCTGCTCCATCACCTTTCCAGGGATGGAGGTGAGGCTGACTGGCCTGTAGTTCCCCGGGTCCTCCTTCTTGCCCTTTTTGAAGACTGGGGTGACATTGGCTTTCTTCAAGTCCTCAGGCACCTCTCCTGTTCTCCACGACCTTTCAAAGATGATGGAGAGTGGCTTAGCAATGACATCCGCCAGCTCCCTCAGCACTCGTGGGTGCATCCCATCAGGGCCCATGGATTTGTGGGCGCCAGGTTTGCTTAAATGATCTCTAACCCACTCCTCCTCCACCAAGGGAAAGTCTTCCTTCCTCCAGACTTTCTCTCTGGCCTCCAGGGTCTGGGGTTCCTGAGGGCTGGCCTGAGCAGTAAAGACTGAAGCAAAGAAGGCATTCAGTAACTCTGCCTTCTCTGTATCCTTTGTCACCAGGGCACCCACCCCATTCAGCAAAGGCCCCACATTTTCCCTGGTCTTAATAAATTAGGTCTTAATAAATTTCTAACTTTTCAGTTTGTTGTGCGATCTGGTTAATTCTAGATGTGATATCACCATGAAATTGCTGAGTATTTGAAAGGTTATTGTCAAGTGCAAACATGAAATTCAACAGCATAAATCTGCCCTAAGCAGTAAGCAATAATGTCACTTTTCCCACAAATCTCTCTCCCGTATTGCCATTGACATTTTTGTGTTACCAAATGAAGACAATGAATGGGATTAGATGCCTTGTGCTTTTTCAACCCAGACCCTACTGTTTTAAAACTTTGTTTTCCAAATAGATTGTGCTCTCTCCACTTTCTTATTCAGCACCGGTACCACAAGAACAGATACAAAACACCTAGCCCGTTACTGGTGTTTCTGTTACACAGTGTGCAAAAGGTTCATATGGAAATTGAAGTCAAGCAAGAAGATGTTAAGCACTGTATTCCTGGTTTTGATGGGAATTAAAACAACAGGACAACAGCAACACTACAGACTGGCAGAAACAGACTGAAAGGTCCACAATAAGTTTTTGGACATTTTTCTGAGCCGGGGTTCTTAGCAGAGAAAGTCTTGGGATTTTACTGCTTGTTTTGCTTACTGCACTGGGCTAAGGCAAGTATAAGTATAGAGATATAAATAACAAATAGTGTATTGCCACTAGCACAAGGCTGACTAGGTAGACCCGTATTGCTGTGGACAGATTAACATCCCCTAAGAAAATCAGTAGCTGATGTAAACACTGAATGTAATGTACCACAGTGAGCAGGACCCTCCCCAATTCCTATTATTAGTAAAGCCCCAAAAGGATCACGTTTCTCTTTAAAACCCAAAACGCAATGTAAATTGGTGAAACCCTCACTGTGTAGTGAACAGAGCTCAGGGCTTTAAGGTCAGGACAGCTGGGTGTCCTTCTACACTTTGTAGCCTACCCACAGTTGGACTCTATGACAATGTACTCACTTCTCTGTGTGACAGGCTTCCCTATTAAAATGTAAATGTTGTAGGCCAAGATCTACCAAGAGGCCCCCAAGTACGGTAAGGGTCCCAAGGCACCAGTGAGGTGCATTTTATATGCAAACAACAGATGACTGACCAAAATTCCACTTAAACTTTCTTATAAGTTCAGACAGAAGTCCATCTGTCCGCCAGAAAGCTGGAAAGGCAGATGCACAAAAACCTCAGACAAAAACAGATAACTCTCTAAGATAGGTTCTTTGTATTCTCTTAATTTTTTTTTTTCCTAGTTACTTCCATTACTTTCTCATGAGATGGATGCCCCAAATTATCCTTGCTACCACCTCAGTTACTCCCCATCTATCTTTTATTGTGCAAGTTAGCTCCTAAAAGCAAGTGTTCAGCAGGAACAACTAAGGTAACTTAAAAGAAGTCAACAGATTTTGGTTCTTTTGTTCCCATCTTCAAATTAAACACATTACAGAAAGGAAAATAAGATTTGGCTTAGGCAGGTAGACTGTGGTTTTGCAGTCAGAAATCAATAGGACTTTCCCCCCCATTATGAGTTAAGATCAGATGCTTAAACACACAGTTTGCACACAGAGTTTGCACAAAATAAAAGTAACTCTAGAAACAAGGCTGAGTTTCTTAATATGAATAGAATCACCTAACTCTGGTCAATGCAGTCATAAGGTTTGCTAGCTTAAGGTGACAGAATGAATAACACTGTACTGTATTGAAGTAATATAACTTATTTATACTAGCACTGTTCTACAAAGGTGGGATTTTGTACTAGCACATTCCTGGATGATTTTGCATTCTGATAGTGCTTTGTTAAAATCCCTTTTGCCTTCTGGGTAGTACCACTTGAATGAGTACAATTTCAAGAAATTAAACAAAATGGATTAAAGAGAGCATACCAGTCATAAAGTACATAAACCTTCATCACTGGAAAAATCAGTCTCCCCCACTTTAAACAGATGAATGCTATCTTGGACAAAAATGTTAGGCAATGGCAGGGTTTGTCCTTCAGAATAATAGGAATGCATTTGAGGAGATGTGAGAATTGCTTTTTGTCTACATGAGCTCTAGGGTTAAACAAGACGAGGAAAGATTAGTTGCCTTGGGAACTACACTGCCTCCTCTGCTCCTCACATTACTTACTCCCTTAGCTTGTTGTCTATTCAACATACGCTTACAGGAACACAGGCACACAAACAGACTCTGTACTACCGTTTTCAAACATTTTGTGTTCACACATCAATCTTTTGCATTGTGGAAAAGTTGAAGCCTAACAAGAATAAAATAGCACAGTGAAGAGGGTGGCGACTTATCTGAATGACAAAGCATGCAGTCTTAAGTCTTATAGGTACAGAGGACTGGTGAACTTGTCAATGATCTGGTCTCACTTGGAAGCTGGGAACAGACAGTGCTTATGCATTTTCTACGCCACTGTAGTTGACTGTGTGAGGGCTTCTATTGCTAAGTTTGTGCCAAGTCCAACAGATTAGTTTATATCACTACCAAAGGCTTAGTATTAACCTCTTTTACTCTGCTGCAAAATTGGCTAGGCAGTACTCACACAGATGCAGAAAGAAGGAGGTTTAAGATAATAATATATCTCCCTGTTTTTACTAATCCACTCTTATCTGAGGTGCTGAACCAGACTGTAACATTGTGAACTGGCTTAGTATGCACCAGCATATCTAACATGGCCATAGATTTGGTCTTGGGATGGCATCCAAAATGTGATTTTATGATACACTGCATGATTTCAGTTGAAATAACTCCTCCGTATGTTAAAGAACTCCTACAAACTAAGACCCTAGTGGTCCCACTTCTCCTCCACCTCAACTCTTTGCTGCATGATAAAAAGTCAGTCATAAAAATCAAGAACTGAAAACTTCAGAAATGCTTAAGTCACAGGGCTTTGCACAATCCGGTGTTCACTTACACCTTTCCCACTTGCACAACAGTGCTAGGAAATGATTCTTTAATCCTATGTTATTTTCTTCACAAGGTCTCTGCTCCTCCATGCAGTATCTAATAGGACAGTCAATAGGTTGGCTTATTCCCAATGATCAATGAGTGCTCCAGGCTTTTACTTAGTATATGTTGTGCTTTGAAAACAGAAGACCAAAGGTAAGGCAAGGACATCAGAAGACCTATCGCCTAAAATTCTAAATCTACAGATGAAGAAATAGTTTGGTCTTGACAGTTTGGCCCCTTGCTCCGTTCTGTGTTCAGTTGGGTCCAGAAACAGAGCCCCTTCTTCCTTGAGGGAATCAGGTTTCACACTTGGGGTAGATGGTGCTTTCTTCTCAAGCACGGGTGCTTTACAAGAGGCCATAGACTTTATGCAATTAGAGCACTCACCCAGGTTTGGGAAAGCACAGATCTCCTAGGCTGTGGGTGCAACTTTGAGCACTCTTCCCAAACTCAGCAAGCAGAGCCTTCAGGATCCCAGAGGGAGCATCCAGAAAACAAAGAACAAATAGTCAGGAATTCCATCTGAAAACTTTAGTGTACACACTCTGCCCTAAGCACATGTGGGCCTCCAGAACAGACTTCCATGAATTATCGAAGGAGGATATTCAGAATATCCAATGTGCTTAATCTCCCTCCATCCTCTCTGTAGGCTACAGAGAGAGGGAAGCTTCTCCAGGGTGCAATCCAGAGCAAAAACTTTATCAACATGGTTCTCACCCGGAGGAGTTAGAAGTAACTGAGTATAGGAGGAACAAATGGAAAATAAGTAGCTCAATTCGGGTCCCAAAGGTGGGTGGTCTGTGTACTTCCCCTCACATTGTATTACTTGTCTAGATTAATTTTGCATGTGACTTTTAAAAAGTCACTATGATACACAATTCAAACAAGAAAATAAAAAATTAACAACTGTTGCTACAAACATAGTCCACACCACCTCAGGATACTCACAGGAAGAAGAACTGCCCTCTCTCTCTCCCGCCTGTGCCTTCCAGGCCTTTTTCCATCTACTGCTTGTGGCATCACAAGCTTTTGCCTGACCATATGATAAACTGGAAAAAAATAAAATAAATAGTGGTGAAGTTTAATGCTTCTCATTTCCCTGCGTTTGTTGATCAAATGATCACAAAAATGGTTTTGCTGGCATAAGGGAGGGAGACAGCACTGGGGTTGGAGTGTGGAAGGGTGAGAGGGCAAAGCCAGGATAAAGCATTTATGATGTTATGAATGGCATATCTACATAGACAATTTTCTGTAAATAACATAAAAATGCCCTTCAAGGGCATCAGCTGAGAAATAACTTAAAAAAGTCTAAGCAAATGTGAAAAATACTGAAAGGGCAGTACCACATGCTTATTAGTTAAAAGCATAATTCAGCCCAAAGGCTTCCTAGTAATAAGAGCCTCTATTTAGTTTAGTTCCACCATAGTCAGCTTAGTCATGACTGGTTGCGCTCATGAGGCAGAAAATACAAGATAGAATAGTATTTATAATCACCATTTAGCATAGTTCAAATGAAACTCAGCACTGGACTGAGTAAATATATACCAAAACCATACATGTATATACTCTGTTTACCCCGTAATTAGCATAGGTGCTTTAAAAAGCAAAAAAAAAAACAAAAAAACCCCACCCAAACCAAAACATATAAGGCAACAACCCACTCACTGACAGTGTCCTGCATTTCCCCTTCAGTCTTCATACACATACTTAGAAATCAGAGAAGGGAAAGACAGAAAATGCTTTCGGCAAATAGGCAATAGAGGTAGTAAAGATTAAAGGTCCGAATTATTGTTTCTTCCTGACCTCACTGTAGGTCACTTACATCTTACACATTAGTATCTGTGAATGCAGTTCTACAGTTCTGAAACATAGTAGAATCTTGAATGTTGAGTGCTACTCATTGGAGGGGGTGAAGTGGCTGAGATATAAGAAACACCGTTCTGCTGGTGCAGCTATTGACCTGAATTTTGGAACCAACCCAAAGTAGAATTTCCTGAAAGTCAGAGAAAAAACAAAATAAATAAAGCTGACTTTCTCAGCAACTCTTTATTATTTGATCATGTATGACTTTTTAACAAAGCGTTTAATTTTGTATCATGTTCATATGTGAAAGGCAAAGTACATCGACTAAAAATCTGAGGTCAAGACCTTCCTGCCTGAAATCAACAGTAAAGCTGCCATTGCTTCAGTAAAGCTACAGTTTCATCCAGAGTTAAATTTGGTCTTTTGATGCAGAATTTTAGTGATTAATTCCCTAAAATAATAAGGAAGAATTCTAATGTTTCCTAGAGTACAAGAAAAGAGAAACAGGTTCGCGATGAAAAAGAAAGGCAATAGTAGAAGCAAGACACCATCAAGATTCTATGTTATTTTTAACATTTTTACCTACAACTTCCATTGACCAGAAATGCTAACAAAATCCCACTAGAGGCTGATCTTGTAGCATTTCAGCTGAGAAGTATTAGAATATGATTTTCAGTCCACATTTGCTGAACCATAGCATGCTTTCAGTTCAGACAGTTGTAATCAACAGGGCAAGAAAACCCACTACTGAATGTGTATTAAGGAAACACATGAACATACAGCTTGTGGTGGGTATTGATAAAATTGTTGGTATAACAGCAGTTGGATCTCATGTATTTTGTGAGGGGGGTTAGCGCATGATGTTTAAGTGCTCTGTGAAGAACACACTTCACCTCTGGCAGTTCCTATCTGGAAATCACATAGTCTTTCAAAATCTTTTTGATGAATACAACTTTTCAGGATGTATAAAAGTAGTATTTCTAATTGACCTGAGCATATTCCTAGCTGTCCTTTTTATAGATATGGTAGAGGTATTCATTATTCATATCAGGGAAGCAGAATACACCCACCTTTTTAGCCCACAGGACAACAGCATTGTCACTGTGGTATCTAACTTTTAAGAGAATAGGGAAAGAAAAAGGAAGAAAAATTTTGGAAAATGAGAAACCCAGAAAATCAAAATCCTTTCATAGTTAAGCTAATGTGAAGTTTAAAATTATCATCATTTTTCACTCATCAAAACAAATTTTCCATCACAGAAGAGTCATTTTTGTACAGAGCTTTACTTAGATTATATGAAGTTTTAAGCTATGACATGCTGACCATCAAGTAGCTAAACTTATGTACTGAAAAAAGACTAAATTCAATATTAGTTTAAATCTCTCCCATTCACTTTTCAAGAAGAAATACTTTCAATAATGGCTAAATATGGAGTAAAAATAGGGACCAGTAAGTTTCAAATTTATGGATAACATATTCTCTTTCTTCATACATGAAAATTAGAGATTACTTTGACTTTATGCTAACTTACTTCCCACAGTGCCTCCAAGATTTTTGACTATGATATTGTATTTTATTTCACAATGTAAAATAAATGCAGTTCATTCATTTCCAATCTCATATTCATTTACCATCTAGAGTTATACAGCACCTCTGCTAGTTAACCATTTGTTTCACTAACAAATTTCCCTGTAGAATCTTTCCAAGTCTCATTGATGCTGCACCATAATTAAATTATATTGCACACTTCAGATTTCTTTTTTTCAAAGCATTCAGCATTCTGAGGAACAAAAAGAAATTCCACTCCCTAAGAAACACTCTGACTTAACACTGATTTCAAAAGACCTATCTGAAAAAGCACTAAAAATTTAAAGAGAAATGATGAGAAGACAACATAGAAAAAACAACACACTTAAAGAATGCTTGAGAACAATATCAACGGACTGTCACTTTCAGGAAGTTCTCTATTTCAATTATTCTCTGGTGTCCCTAAAACACTCACCATGTTTTCAGAAGACAAGAGTACGATGGAAGAGCTATATGCAATGGATATTTGGTTTGCTGCGTTTCATTACAGCTGACTGTACTACCCACAGAAAACATCTTATCAAATGAATATTGCCCCTTATTTTTTCTTCTTCCTGAATAGAGTTGAATTTGAAAAGTTTTTTAATAAAAATTCATGTTTAACGCAACCAAACGAAAGAGGACAGGAGACCACAGAGCCTGCACCTCAGAAAGCATAGCCCTCTCAAGCTGCTTCTCCTTTGAAAGGCAATGCCCAGCTGGTCCAAGTGAGAAGGGAGGCCAAATGCCAGCAGCACACAAGGTGGTGGGAGGCAGCAGGGATTCAACAAGGGCAAGTAGTGCTGGGACACACCTGAGAGCTTGCACTGAGGAGATGACTGGCCCAGGGGGACAAGGGGAGAGCCTGCAACAACAGGCACCTCTGCCCACAGGTCCTGCTTCAGCACTCCTGGCACTGCTGCTCTCCAGACTTGCTGTCATTGTTGCCTCTGGGGCTCTCCCTGTGCAGTTGTGCTGGGCGCTCAGCATTGGGTTTTTGGACCCTGTATACGCAGGATGGTCTTTCTGAGGTGTCTGTCCACCTGGCATCCTCAGCTTCTCTCTCTCTCCAAAGAGGTCACCAAAGAAGTCAGCTGTGTGCTACTGAGACTTGGAGGTTTTTCTCAGGAGAAATGCAGTTAGGTCTCGTGAAAGGGTCTGTTTCCTTGGGCATAAGGAGCCTCTACAGAGAATGTTTTCATCCAAAAACATATTCTTTGGCTGCAGACCATCATCAGCACAGCCGTCTTTGGTTTGCGGAAGCTTCCTGAATGGTTCTTTTCTGCAAGAGTCCTAAAGCAATTCCTACTAGCTGGAGTTTGCTGTGGGATTATATGTTTCTACTCCTGGAAATAAGTTGCAGAAAAGCTTGCTGCTCGTTCACAGCTGCTTGACTCCTTGAAAGTGGAGGCCAGGTTCTGCTCTGGCAGCACCCAACGGAGCAAGGCTGCAGTTCTTGGTCTGTCCCTCTGAACAGACAGACCCCTCCCAGGGATTTTGTTCTTTACTTCTCTTTATTGTGTCATCCAGTCCCGCAGCCCAGACTCCTGTGTGAAGAGGGCTGAAAGAACACACCAGGTAGCCTAAGAGAGAACACAGCTGTAAGCAATCACCTCCAGCTCCATTAGCACAACTCAGAGGCTTTGCCATGGCTGTAGAGACTGTAGGAAAGCGCAGTGTCAGGAGAAGCGGCAAACAAAGTACTGGATAGCTTCATACCTCCCTTTTTTCCTCACGACCATTCCTTAACCTTGTCAACTGTCAAATTCCCCCTAGCAGAAGCAAAGTGCTATCAGTTGGGTGTGCAGGGGATACCTCCCCTGCAAAGGCATTTGGGGAGGAGCAGGTCATGTGGACTTTCCTGAATACCCTGTGAACCGGAGAGAGAAATCACCAACTCAGCTGTGCAGTTTGGCTCTTCCCTGGGGCACCAGTGAAGTTACCGTGGTGCTTGTGTAGCCCACACTCTGCAGAGCAGTCTCAAAACTTATTTCTTCATATCTCCCCTTCTGTCATAGTCTCTGCTGAACACAGTCACAGCCAGTATCACCATATATTCAGGAACAGAGCCTGTCCCTCAGAAAGCATGGCCCTCTCAAGCTGCTGCTCCTTTGAAAGGAGTCCAGCAATACTGTCCAGCAAATGATCAGATACTTGCATGCACAGCTGGGCTGTTTCTTTGAGGGAGGGCTTTCAAGACACTCAGTGGACACAGCTGGCATAACTTTCAGGTGTGTTGAGCCCACCACAGCTGGGTTCTCTGCCTCAATGCGCCTGACTCCACCACTCTTCAGTTTAGGCAGGCCCAGCCTAGTTCCATGGCAGAAACACCTGTCATGGCTCTCCAGTGTTTTCTACAAGGCAGCAGCTCTCCTTTCTTTCCTAAGGTCACTCACTGCTAGAAGAACAGGAACCTCAAAATAGCTCGCAGTCCGAATCTCTCAAATGCATGCCAATCACTGCTAAAGCTTGAGGGTATGATGGGAGCAAGCAGGTGCTTTTGTATTGCAGATTACTCTGGCATCAAACTTCTCGCCTTCCTTGGATCTTTGGACTCTCCCAGACACTCTCCGTGGCACTCCACAGCCATGGATTCAGCCTCAACACCTTCATCTGTTGTCCCGCCAGTGGACCTCAGGAAGTTCATACCAAGTTTACCACAAGTGTCCGAAGAGGAGGTTATCCACAGAGTCAGCAGCTGTGCTCCTGCTTCTCCTGCTTGCCACCCTCTTGAGCTGGCACAGGGTGTACCCTGAGCTAAGAGCGCATCTGCCTTGTCCCTTCTGGATTGCAGGCATCCTCCTGGCAAGGGCTGATGGCAGATGCAGCTGCATCTCTATTGCTCACACACCACATGCTATCACAAGACCCTTCTTCCTTGTCCGTCATGTCAGTTGCTCTGGTATTTCCAATGCACTCACGCAAAGCACCATGGAAGATGGACACAGGGAAGGAAGGAAGTCTTTTGCTTTGTGCCCTTTGCCATTGATCTGTGAGGAGAAGAGCAGGAGAGTCAGCCAATGACTTCCCCAGCCGGAGACAGCCCTTCATAGGAAACTGTTAGCTAACAAGCACCGTGTCAAACCACGACCTGCTCCCCTTCCAAGTCTCCTCTGCAGTGCCATAGTGCTGTGCTTTTCATCTCTCTCGCTGTAATGTGCTATAGTTCTCTTTAGATTTTGCTACTTCCCCTGTTGAGCATTCCCCCTGCAAAAATACACTCTGACTCAACTGGAAGCTCTCTCGGGATCAGAACAACTTCCCAGCCAGTTTGGAGCCAAAGATGGGATCTCAGACTGCTCCTGTCACACTACTCCTCCTGTGAAATGTGCACTTGCCAAGGGGGAGAGCATCAGATGCAACATGTATCATGACACAGAGTTGCTGTGATGTTGCAACACTTTCTCCAAAGTTGCACAGAACCAAGGAGTCCGCTCCTGTTACCCATGAGACAAAATGCCCTGATCCCCTTGGAAAGGCAATGTGCAGCTGGTCCAAGTGAGAAGGGAGGCCAAATGCCAGCAGCATACAAGGCAGTGGGAGGCAGCAGAGATTTAGCAAGGGCAAGTGGTGCCAGGACACACCTGAGAGCTTGCGCTGAGGAAAGTGACCGGCCCAGCTGACAAGGGGAGAGCAGCAAATGTCACTGTCCCTGGGGCACCAGTGAAGTTTCTGTGGTGCTTGCATACCTTATGCTCTGGATAATATGATTACTTCTTCATGATTTCATTGGAGAAGAAAAAAACACTCTCTAAAACTCCACCCATAAATAGTATTTGAACCTGCACAGTAAACTCCGCCCTGTTGTCTGCACATGGAACCATGAACAAAGTCTGTTCTTCCACAGATTCGTCCCCTCAACAGATGCACTTCTGCATAGCTGATAAAACAAATTGTGTCAACTTATACAACAGACTATACCTTTAATCTCACTTCTTTATGAAATCTGGATATTTTCTTTTTCGTTTTCTCAAGGTAGATACCATCACTTCTTAAATAGACGCAAATACCTATCATTCCTTTTACTGCTACAATTTTATCATAACAATGTCAATATTTATCTTAGCAGTGAAAATCAATTGATGGATAGTTAAAAAGAAGTTATTTTGAACCCAGTTTTAAAAGAATAGTTGGTTTCGTTTAAAAAAACTTACTCTGAGGTCAAGTCCTTAAACTTGTTGTAAACCAGATTTTAGAAGTCCCTTAGGCATGTGTACAGTGGAAAGCATGGTGTGCAAGAATTCACAGCATTTCTTCCTTCCGTAATTTCCTAAGAAATACATGTCCCTAGAGTTAGAAAGCAATAGCTAAGGCTGTGACACCTTCTGATTCTGTGAAGAGCACCATGATGTTCAAAAGTCATAAAAGAAGCACATTCTGAAATAAAAACAATAGCCCACACCAGTTCAGATACTGGGTATCAACAAACTGCCATTCCTTTAAAACAGAAGGATTAATTCTGAAAGAAAAATATTTTTTAAGCAGTCTACTGTTTATGCATCATACTATAATGTTAGCAGCCCCTGAAGGTAGCCTAGATGCCTACAGAAGATGGATATCTTCTAGAGCTACATGGCAGAAAAAGCAAATTGATACTGCTACCAGACTACTCCCTCTCCCCACATAGAGGAGAAAGCCCCTTACTAAATTGTATTTCTTATTCTGATTCCTAGGCTTTTTTCCAGCCTCCTCATAACAGCTCTCATAACAGCTCTCAAGTGTTTGCTGTGAATGGCCTTATCTTCTTGCTTGTTTTTCTTACAGTGCCCATTAAACTAAATCAATGTAGTCATATATAAACTTTCTAATAAGGCACTCAGTATTCGTGGCTGTTCATTTCTATCACTGTCACAGTCACAGAAATTTTCAAGAAGTTTTATAGAAACTGAATAAGACTCAGGAAAAAAATACTTGAAAAAATAACTAATACTATTAGAAATGTCTCTTTATATATAAGCACATTTTTAAGTCTTTACATAACATTTAACAAAGAAGCATGTTTTTGGAAATATGAGAACCTGTTTTTTTTTTTTTTTTTTAAGCCTACTGAAATCACCAGCAAAAATAAACTGGCTTGAAAATAGAATAGATTGTTCTATTTTCAACTCTTGCTGACTTTACAGAACTTTTCTATCAAGAATCATGATACTTAAAGGCAATAACTCAGATCAACTCAATCAGAACAGTGAACGAGAACCAATTTTCTAGCCTGAAGTTTGATCCTATTATAAGGCAAAGGAAGAGTTCCTAAAGTTCAGTAGAGGGTTGGTCTGGGCTTGTAAGCAGGTGTGTACTATTTTGGCTGAGAGAAAATGCCTTTGTGCTTGCTGAACATGCAAGCCCATGAGAGAGGGAGACAGAAAAAAAAAACAGTATCGGTAGCATGGAATTCATAATTTGCTTAGATTTGTATAGTATTGGCCGAGTTGTTTAGACTTTGCACAACTACAGATGTATTACTTAATCAATATAGCCTCTATTTCTATAGCATCTGAGAACTTCATAACCCTCATTTATATTTGTAGCTTCCACTGAAGTAGAAGATGCTGTTTTTCTCATTTTATAGGTGAAAAATAAAGGCGCAACGGTTTAAGAATCAGACTTTAAAAGTGTTTAGTCCACTAAGAAAGTAACTGATATGAGTTTTCTCCTTAGAAAAGCTAATATTTTCATCAGGAATCTAGAATCATTCCCTCCTCTGTACGTTTTTCATCAAATTTTTTTTTGAAAAAGCAACAGAGTACACTGGCTATTTGCAACATTTTCTTATGATAAATGAATGTGGAAAAATAATCATCAGTGTTTGGTTATTTACACTAGAGCAGCATACATTTTTTGCCATAAAACAATGTGAGCAGTCCACCACTTTTTATGTCCTAGCCTTTAATGAGCATTTGAGGTTAGAACTGTAAATAAATTATGGACTTATTATCTACAGAGCAGACACTAATCAATTAATCATTGTTTTTTGGCTGCCATAAGTGCTCTGAAGAAATTGGTTTTATGAGATATTTATCATTTGCCAATCAACACAGACCGCACAGGATTAGAATTAATTGTTGTATTATTTGTAGCAAACCAGATAATGCAGTTCAAGTTAAGTAATAAAAGAAAATTAACATTCAGCATGGTTTTTGTACAGGGTTAGTTCATGTTTGAGTTGGAACTCAACTTTGCAGACTAAAGGTAGACAGGACAGGCTTTTAATAAATGGGCAATAATAATAATAAAAAAATGAATAAAAGTATTGCAGGCCAAATTCATTCCTGAAAAGACTATCTTTAAGGAACCAAAATTTTGCTAGGGAGTTAACTGACTTATTTTACATGGACACGGCAAGCATAGTGTTGGATTGGCACAGTGAACCACAGATATTTCGTCAGTGATAGTGGTCAGCACTAGTTGCTTCAGGAGAAAACTTTTTGTGGTTGTGGTGAAATCCTTTTCTGTGGGAAGGATGTTTGTGATCCATGATTTAACCCACCTCAACCATTCACTGTTTTCTGTCTATTCAGCAAGTATTTTTAAACTTCAAATTCAATAGTTTAAATAGGAAAGAAATAATCTTTTCAAAACAGCAATAGTACTTAGTCATGGACCACTCTATTCTGAAAAGCACAACAGAGAACAAAATGGTTCCTTTTACAGTCTGTGTAGCTCTTGCTACAGATGAATTTCTCTGCAAGTTAGGACTCCATTTACCAAACAGATCCAGTCAGGAAGTCATAACAACCTTGGACGGTGGGAAAATCATTTGCTTTCTTGTTGCTTAGGAAGGAGACCGCAAAACTTCGTCATAGCACCTCAGAGAAATGTAGAAACAAATACATTATGAAAAAAAGCACACATCTGGACTGAAAGAAGAAAATTTTTAGGTGGCCTGCTTGCCACACTGGACTGAACAGCAACATCTCCTCTTCTTTTAGTTCTGCCCAGAGATACCATCTTACAACAAGTGTTATAGAACAGAAAACATCCTCTTAGATGAGACAGAACTTTTAAGGTTAAAACAGGGAGACTCTTTCCAGTCACAGATTAACAGAATTCCAGACAATCCTACATCCTTCAAAAATGAACAGCCACCTACTCTCCAGGAAGTATAGAGACAAACCTGAATAGTTTAGATCTCTGTCCATCTACCCTTGAAGGAATACGAGCATCTTCATCTTCCACTGACAATGGTGAAAATATAGTGAATGTTACCAGAAAAGACAACATATCTTGCCTCCTGCTTAATGCATGCTATTTACCATAACCTACATTTCCAACAGGAGGCTAGTCAGTCCAGTAGCTACCTGAACAGCTTTTTCTTCTGTGTTTCTACTTTAACCTTGGCGATACTGAGGAAGCACAATGTAGATTATAAAGGTTGAAAGAGGAAAGTGCAGTACTTGCCTCAAGTACTTAAAATCTGCAATTGAAATGTCTCTTTGTTCCTTCCCACACCCCTGTTACACATTCTGAAAGCTATTTGCAATTCTTGAAAAGCTGTCCTTCCAAATGTGTACCAAAAACAAAACAAAAAAAACATACATTTTCTTCACTTCCTTGCAGATCAGTCTTGAAGAAATCAGACTTCAATTTCTATATCAAGATTAGAGTATAAATCTCCATAATGAAAAAAATATACAGCCTCTTCCCCTTCCATCTTTTTCAGTTTGCTCAAATCAAAGAATTACAGAATGGTTGAGGTTGGAAGGGACTTCTGGAGAGCAACTAGTCCAACTCCCCTGATCAAGGCAAAGTTAGGGTCTTGTCCAAGGTTCTGAGCACCTCCAAGGATGGAGTCTTCCCAACCTCTCTGGACAACCTGCTCCAATGTTTGACAACCTTCAGAGTAAAAAAGGCTTTTCTTATGTTTAAAGAGAATTTTCTGTATTTTAATTTTTGCCCACTGTCTCTTGTCCTTTCACTGGATACCAATGCAAAGACCTCGCTCCATCTTCTTTACTCCCTCCCAGCAGATAAGCATAAACATTGATAAGATTTGCCCTGAACCTTCTCTTCTCCAGGCTAAACTATCCCAGCTCTCTCACCCTCTCCTCATATGTTAGATTCTCCAGTCTCTTAATAGTCTTCGTGGCCCTTCACTGGACCTGCTCCAGTACGTCCATGTCTATCTTGTACTGGGAAGTCAGGAAGTCCAGCACCAGACACAGTACTGCAGATGCAGTCTCACAAGTGCTGAAGAGAAGCGCCTCTCCCCTATCCCCAAAACCCTACCACCATTCCCAGCTGAAGTGATAAATAGCAGGTCAGCTCATGTAAATCAGTGTAGGTCCACAGAAGTCAAGGGAGCTACACCAATTTACACTAGCTGAAGAGCTAGCTCCAAGCTTCATGATTTTATATATTTCCTAGCCATTCACCTTCTGGTCACCTTGTGGCTGGTCTGCTTACAGCTTCAGTAAATGCTAGAATATTTGAAGGCACGTTTCTTTTGCCACAAGTCTCAAATGACCTTTTAATGAAAGGCTGAACTGGTTTTCAAACCCAATTATGTTGTTAATTAAACTTCTATTTTTCTCCTCTTTTTGCCACCAGCTCCACGTTTTCATATTCCTGGTTTTTGGTACAGTCCCTGGAGTTCCTGCTTTCCTGCTTTCTGACAGTTACCTTTATGAGCACCTCTGAAATATCACCTCCAGCATTAACTTTATTAGATTATTCTTGAAGCGGTAGTGAGTCAGTTTCAGCAGCACCATTCTGATCTCCTCAGCCAGCACCCTCAGGGCAGACTTATTTTAGTTTCCAAAGCTAATAAAGTAGTACAAGTGATCTTCCTTCTGCCTTCTAGTGGGTGTGCTAACTGACTTGAACAGGTTGCCAATAATTTGTTTCCCTGAACTGCTCACTGCAACCAATATGTCTGCTTAGCTGTATTCCTTCCTCATGCTCACAAACAGATTGGGTTTTGATACCTTTGCTCTATAATCGATGCTTTTACGGGAAGCTTTCCTCAATAAATCTCAACCTATGAACTGCCCCTGGACTGCTGGTGTCAGCTATCCATTGTGAAGGGGGAAATCCAGCTGTTCAGATCAGTGGCACAACCGTACATCCATGGAGCAGAGACTTCCACTGAGGATTTTATGGCTGATTGATTGCATAATTACACAAGTACATTACAATGCTGTCTGTCATCACAAAATTATATACTGGCATCCATGTACCTAATGTGTACAGGTAACAGCAGCAGCTAGGTCTTAAGATGAGCTCTGGCATTTTTTGCTTTAGGGAATAAAAGTTCCACTGAGGACAGGATTTCATTTCTTGCAATTTTAAGTCTATGTGACCTAAGTCACACTACACTCTTTTTCCTCTCTAGTGGATAAGCACTGAATCCAAACAAGGGACATGTCATTCCCTATGGTACGACGAAGGCTACAAAGAACATTTTTCAAGTAGTTGAGTTGTGCTGCTTTGCTGCTCCACACAGCCTAGGCAAAGAGAAAAGGTGATCCTCTGATTTAGAAGGCAGTTTAAAACTATAAACACTGTATAAATTCTAAATAGTTTGGAAGTATTTAAGAGAGAATTTTATTACTTTAATTTCAATGTTCATTATACAAACCTTCTTCAAAGAGGGCAATGTTAAAGCCAAATTCTAGTTCTCTCATTCTCTTTAAGCAATATCAGAAAGACCACTTGCATATTCAGACACTAATTAACATGGGAGTGGCAGATAAATCCTGTCCTAAATAGGTAAAAAGAGAAAAAGGATCTTTCAGCAGTGATGCCATAAATGGAAGGTTTTATACAGAGGAAGTTCTCAAACTGTTGTCCATGACCTGGCTGGTCACTCACAGAGCTCTTGCAGGTAATCTGTAAAGATTTTCAGCTGCTAAATTTCATTGAAAGTCAGTGAAAGAGATGTGAAAAGAGTGAAAGATAACATTTTCAAAGGTTCTGGGCACTCCTGGTTCCCATGGACTTCATCAGAAGCTGTCAGTGCTCAAACCTTGAACAAAAAAATCCAGCTCACTTAATAGTAGTTTTCCAAGTAGCAGTTACTTTATACGTTACAAGTATGTTGTAAATATTAGAACTAGATAGTCTGGAAATAAAGTAGGGGCAGAAGTAACCTACAAAATGGACTGTCTATTAAAGTGTCTTTCACACTAGGATAACTTTAACAAATCCCTGTTGTACAGCATTTCTTTCCTTTCTCTGCTGTCACTATAACATGAGCACAGCGTATCTTAGGAATGTAGTTTCCATAACCACAGCATGTTTGGGAAAATCAACCAGTGAGATCCAGGAAGGAAAACCATTAACCTCTTTTGTTTACAATGTCCAAATGGCAACTCTCTCGTTCAAATGCACAGGTGATAAAGATTCATTTATTTCCTTTTGTTTTCTATAGACATTTTCACATTTGCTATAAATAATTACCAGTCTTGTACTAAATGTTATAGATACAAGCCTTTTACTTTTCACTGTGTTCTGCAAAGCATTTTTGGGGGTGCATTTTCTGTACAATGAAATAACTGGATCAGATCTAAGCACCAATTCTTTTTAAGCTATATATTCCCAATCAGTTAGTGCTTGTAATATTTAAAACATTTTAATCCTTGCTTAATCCATCAATATGCACAGTTACATAACAAATACTGTTAAGATTAGCTGTTTGATCTGTGTTTAATTTGCCCACTTTCTATTTAGCTCAGGCTCTGTTCCCATTATAGAGAAAAGAAACACTGGAGTAATTTTATGTTACAGTACAGAATGGAAGAGTCAGATGCTGAGATGTTACCAGATGTTTAGTCTGCGCAGTTGCAGCTTTGCTGTAGGTCTGATTTGTATGTGGGCAGCAGAAATTACAGCAAAAAGGTAACCAGGATAACATGCACTAGTGCAAGTAGTGTTGTACATACCAATAACTAAATATTCAGTGGAGAAAAAGCACAAATACCTTGACTGGAAAAATGAAGCGTTATAAAAAAAGTAAGTATCTTGCAACTTAGGCCAATCTTCTTATCCTGACAGGAAAGTTTTCAAAGGCCCCATGTTTAAAATGTAAATGGGTGTTCACCTTTAATCAAAGCAACTGAGAGGTAAACAGCCAAATGCCAAAGCTGATAAAGGACTTAGGTCATATTTACAATGCAGCTATAAAAGTCTGAATGCCAACACTGCTTAAGTAGGTAATTTAAAGCTAGCTTGCACGTGTTTACAGTACGTACCCATCAGTACTTTACTGTCACCACTTTTCCAACCTATCAGTTGCTTTTAATAGTTCTGCAGGATAGATACACCTAAGCCAGCTATGTATTAGCCATCTGAGGTGCCAGTAGTAGAACAGTAGTCTAGATTTCTGCATAAGCTACAAAACCTGCCTGGATTTCTAAGGATTCACCCAGGGGACAAGTCAGAACTAACTTTGCACTACCACAGCCAAAGATCCAATTTGTAGGCAGTCACTCATTCAAGGTGGGAGCTGTGTATTTATATCCTCTCAGGCTGAGGAGGGAATCAAGGAGCCTGGATGCTCTCAAGGCTGGATGCTCAGGATCATAATTCTCAGTGTGGGTGTGATACAGGGCCTAGAGAAATGCAGCTTAGTGCAAACTTTAGGTCACAAACCAAAAGCAGTTTAGGGGCTTAAGCAGTTAAGCCTTTTTTTGATTTGTATAATAAGAGAGAGGTGTAAGAGCCAAGACAGAAATCTTTTAATGAGTTTATGTGTTAGATTAGGGGATAAGGGCATGAATCAACAAATATGTTTTGACTTCAAGTGTTCACGTGTAGTTTGTACCACCTATATTAACATAGTTGTGAAGTCAAGCTTTGACAGTGAAACATTAAGTGACCATAAGTTTCTGCTACAGTTGCAATTCTTTAACTTTCATAAGCTATCCCTTATTGTATTGTCAAAGGCATGTTCTTACTAAGAAATGAATGCAAAAATTGGATTTTTCAGAGATAAAACGGTGCATTTGAGGGTTTTTTGTAGTGACTCTTCTGCAGTTAGAGCCTTGACATCTGTCATTCATCTGTCTCCTGCCAAACCAAAACAGGTAGCAAGCAAGATAAGAAGCAACTATATGCTTTGCATTTTTGAAATGATTGCTCAATTTTAGCATCAAAAGTGTTAAATTTGCATGTTTGTTTCTGCTGTTCAAACACACAATATGCTCTATAAAGACTGTAATAATTTTCAAGTGACTTTGTAGAAAGATAAACCTAATAAAGGAATAAACACATAGCTATCTTTAACTAATACACAAACAATATCTGAAAATTCTGCCGAAGTCCACTTTAGATACCTACTTCCTTTATTGAATCTGGCTCTGACTCCTAATGCGCTTTTGAAATTTGGAGATTTTTCCACTTTAAGCAGTCAGGCCATAAGACAAACACCTGCTACACTATGCAATGAGCAGAAGGAATAGAGGCAAAAAATAACTTTTCTTTGGTTTGTGGTGGTCTAAAATCTAATGCAGATGAGATGTCTGAAACCTAGATCAAAGAATCACTGATATTCAGTGACAATCAGTGAAAAATACCCCAGATACGATCATTCATGCTTAAAGTTGGAAAGGCAGAGAGATTTGTTTGGAATGATCCAGGAATCTGCATTTTACATATCCTGTGTTCCCAAAAACATATACAGAACCTTTGAGCAAGATGTCATTTTTCCGCTTGCGGTTCTACACACAGGACACCAAGAATTCAGAAACAGTTTTAAATAATAAACTAAAAGCATTGCTTCATGCTTTATTTTACTTAGCTCAAGTATTTCACAATAATGGTCTTTTAAAAAATACATACTTTCCTTAAATATAATTTCAGGCACAGCATTGCAACACATTGCTCTAAGACCCAAGTTACAAGAGAGGGGCAAAAGGAGGAAAGGGCAATTTTGCCAAAACCTAAGGTGGAAAAGCTGCAGCCTAATTCTCACAGCCCTGACAGACTTTTTTAGAAGAGCAGTGCATCTGAACTTTTTAAGATCTGTTTATAAGCATTTTCCAGTAAGTTCTTAAGTTCTTCACTGGCACTACAAATTTTTAGAAATATACTAAAATTAAAGCAAAAATTCTCACGTAATCATTTTACTCCAGGACCTCCGCTGTTGTTACTTTAAAAAAAAATAAAACTGAACCTCCATGTATCAGACTGTCATGATAAAGGCTGATAGCAAAACTAGTAAAACATGCACTCTCCAAAGGTAAAGAGCCCTGGTAAAAAAAAAGCTAAATAGCAAATCTTGCCTAACCATAGCAACACAATGCAGATGCTCTTTAAACACTTTTAAATCAGGCATTTCACATTGTCCAGAGACACCAGGAGGGAAAACAGGATATTTAGGTAATCTGGGGCAAAATATCACAGCACTGTCTTTCTCCTAACCAGAAATGACTACTAGTTTCATTAGAGTAATGACCTCCTGGTGATTTCCCTCATGGCTTAATCAATATTATACTATTTTCTATTTTATTTTGCACTATTATATATCAATGGTGCTTTATCAATTACTTTCAAAGCTCCCAAAAGAGGCAGAATCCCTGTTTAATGCACTAAAAAAAAAAAAAAAACACTTCAAAAAGACTATTCATTTTGTGAAAGGACTTCCATGCTGGCTAGTAAGGTTTCTTCTGGGGGCCCTAGCAACAATTTTATCAGCCATCTCCCTCCCCTACTTCCACTTAATGTCTCATCAAGTAAGGTTACACCTGTGTTAACACTGAGAGCCATCAAACTTTTAAAGGCTGACCAGAAAATGAACTTAAAATCTAATGGACAGACAATTATAGCAAACAAAATTAGATTTTGTGACTATTTAAGAATAACAAAACTGGAAAGAGATAATTTCACAGACAACAGGCAGCGTGAGGGACTAACCCAAAATTAAAAGAGAATAACGGTCATTTATATGCTGTCAAAGCCCAAGTTAAAAATGAATAGATTTAAGAGATCTAAATATCAAACCAATATCTGCCTAAAATTAAAAGGTTAGCCCATTGTTTTGCTTGATCACAAGATGTCAAGAGTTTGCAACTTCCATTAAAGCCAATTGGAGGAAACTTAAGGATTCTCAGTATCTTTCAATGTCCTTGTAACATTAAGCTCTTAAACAAGTTCCCGTTTAGAATAGTTTTAAAATTTAATTCCTTAATACTATATAGATTTCTTTTTTTTATTTAAATCTGAAAAATATCCATACACAAATACATCTTTCCCTTCCACTGTTCCAATAAATGTCATAACTTTTGACGGTTTTAAAACATTCACACCAAGATGATCTTCAAGGCCAGTAAGTGCTGCTAGTGATGACCATTCTTCCTCATTCTCAATATAGTAAGGATTCACAGGGAGCTCCAACCCGCAGGATATCATATCTGTCTTCAGAGTTATATTCTGCTTTGCCAGGATTTACTCCTCTGGTTCCTGTTTGGAACATGCATGACCTGTCTGTTAACGTACCCTACTGTTTCCTATGAGTTGATTCAGCCGATTTGCTCTGTCATAAAGCTAGTGATTTCCCTGCACCCTGAGGCTATTTACATCCACTGAGGATCTGCCCTCAGGTGGAGAAAAAAGAGCTCACAGATGTTAGCATCTAAAGATGCCAGCTTTGACTTTTAAAACACCAATGGAAAAGTTCCAACTTACTGCAAAGTGTCCAAAGTACACCTCTCTCTGACATTAAAAAAAGCAAAAGCTGCTCTACTCTTGCAAACTCCCACAGAACAGCATTCTGGAGGAACAATAACAACCAAAAAAACCCAGAATTGTTTGTTAAAATCTACTTTTAGGATTATTTACATTTCTTTACCATTAAGCTTCAATTCTGGAGGGGAGGGAAGGTGGAAGGGGGATGGCGTTCTTAGTACAATGTGCTGAACATGTTTGTCCCAAATATCCAGAGACTAATAATACAGCTAAAAGGTAGGCTTTAATTAGTGTGTGTGTGTGTGTCTTCTAGTAGAAGAAATGGCAATTTTCTGATGATTACAGGGCACCTTTTTAAAAAGTGAAAACAAATATGTGTGTTTTCAAGTCAATATAACCCATTGGCATCCATCCTTGAAAACAACAGATGATCTACTTGCCAGACAAAAATTAAGAGCTCAGGACACTGAAAGAAAAAAAATAAAACTTTTTTTTTTTTTTTTGCAGACACTCTGGGTGTGTGGGCATAGGCCTGACAGACTGGCTATGCAGCAAAGACATTAATGTGAACATACAGATTTGGAAACAATAAGCAAAAGGCATTTGAAAAAAGCCCAGTTTAATTGATTGTAACTACTTTTGAGGGGTGAGCACCAGACTATCAGGTCACATTGAGTGCTCCACAAAGCCATATTAAACCACACATTCAGTGGTGTTCTCATTTAAAAGTTGGGAGTGAGAAGCATTGAAAACCAATGGCAGTTCACTGATCCAAACACATCTGGGAACTGGTATATCAAAATGATATACAACATAACTACATTTCAATAGGATGCTCATTTAATTTCAACCAGCCAATGTATGGCTTTCTGTCTTCTTTAAATAAACAGGGTGCTCAGAGAGCGTAGCAGCCTACCTGACTACTGGAAATGGTGGAGCACATACTGCTAGGACTATATTCCCTCCCCTCTGAAATGACAGAGCAGCTCTGCCAAAAGAGCACTGGGGTGGCTACCCATGAAAGCTAAGGATCTTGTTCAGAAATGGCGCCACTTTCGTCTTTGTTGCTTAGTTGTTGTCTGTGTGTGCTCATTTGGAAAAAAACTCTCTCTCTCTTTTTTTTTTTTTTTTTTAAGGGGGTAGGAGAAAAGAGGAGGTTTAGTCTGTCCTTGCTGAAACCACTCCTACTATCTACTAATACGGTAACAGGAGTTTTGTGCTGTGGCACCTTGCCATTTGCCTCATATAATCTGAATGAGTTTGGGCAGGTGCAACTCCACGAAGTACAGCTAACTTATGTAATAGAAGAATTTATGTACCTACCTATTATATTGGTGCTTTCATAATACTTTGAATTAAAGCTCAGAAAATCTCCAGTGAGCAGCTAACTGCAGTATGAGGCTGAGTATCTTGCCTTTATACTTCATTGCTTTGTACTGTACTCCAGACAGCTATTTTTAGACCTGCTCTGCAGTTACACAGTTGTTGCTTACATCTTGTCTAAAGGAAGTAAGGTTGCCCTACTGAGACTTTGCCCTTCTCTCAAGGGTAAACTAAAATCCATTACACTAAATATACGCTGTAAACCCTGCACATTAGTGGCTGTGATGGAAATATTATGTAGTTATTTATAACAAGATATCCATTTGGGGAAGTGAGATAGATAGGCATATCTGCAAATTACTGCCTCTTCATTCTCCCCTTAAAGTCATCGTCTTTGTGCCTAAAGCTTGAAAGTTTGTTTTGCTGGCATCAAGACAAAGTAAAGCAAATATATCTGCATAGAACAGATCACTGCTGCCTACAACCTCTCAATAAATAACTTGTGAAAGGTAGCACAGAAATTCAGCTATCCTATATTGTTCCAAAGCTATCCGCACAAACACTTCTGATCACAGAGGATACTATTTCAAACACAGGCACTCAGATTATTGGGGGCTGAAGACCAAGTAAAGAGCAGGATCAGGGAAAAATATTTATATAATCTATAGCTCTGAAATACAGATAGACAGGCATATAACTATAATGATAGATGTTGGCAAATATGTATCTGCTCTCTCTCTCTCACACACACACACACATTAACTCATTGCAAAATTGACCAGATATAGTCAAGATACCTTACCCTGACACTGCTTTTATAAGTTACAGAGATTCAGCTAAATATTATTTAACCATTGACTTTTGTCACTGACACTAAAATAAGGAACTGAAGATAGAGGAAACAGGAAGGGAGGAAATGGAAAACCTGAACAAGAGATTTCTTCGAGACTATCACATCAACCATGCCAAAAGAAGACACAAGAATCCCTGGACTAGAAGAAGAAATTACACAATCCTGATTTGATCTTTTTCTCTGAGTATATGTTGTGCACCCAAACACATTCAAGTTAAAGGACAAGTATCATATCCAAAAGCAAGGCCCAGCGACTTACGAAGAACACCTACTAGCTGTGGTTTTCCCTGATATTCCTTGGAGGGATCCTGTATAAACTTCACACTAAAGCCATCTCAATGAAATTTATATACACACTGAATGCTGGAACTGACCTACTGAATCTTGCAAGTAAACCACTCTGTCTTCCAATGAGCCTTATCAACCTAGGAGAACATTCTTTATAGCTTAAGGAGAAAAGCAGAGCTGCCCCAACAGACAGCTAATTGATCTTACAAGATTTGATGAGGCCTGTAATGAGGTGTCTTATAAAAACATTAGGAAAAAAAGGCCATTGTAAACTCCTTCGTAAGAAGAGTTAAAATTCTTATGCTGAAATTGTAGCTTTAATTATCCTAGCTCACAATTCTGTACAGGATTATGACTTCTCTGAAAAAGAAGAAAACAGACATGAGCCACACCTAGGTTTCTGGATCGGGAAGCTGTCTTCTGCTTCATGCCTTACTATAAAATAAGGCAGGCATTGTGAGCTAAAATAAAATTTAACTCTACTAAAAAAAAGTGTGTGCATATATATACTCAAGCATGGTGCCCTTCTTGCAATGATTTACTGCTGTTCTTCAGCCTACTTTAACTAAATTTGCCCACTGTCTGCATCATATTCTCATACATTTGAAAACAACAATCACTAAGAAGGCTACACATTGATTTAATAGGATGGCATTGCTCAGTAAGAGAAAAAGATGACAAGTCAGTGGAGGAGGTGGCACTTGACTGATTCTTGGGCAGCTTTTCCTACCTTATCTCCCAGTTTGCCATCAAAATTTTGTTGGCTTGGCACTACAAATGAGTCCACTGGTCTTTTAGCAGATAGAAGAAAAAGCTGGGAAGTATTTTATACAGATAATTATGGGAACAAATCAGGTGTACCATAAAGAACATGCCTATCCAAAATTAGTGGCATTAAACACAGATAATCCTAAACTAGAATGACAGGTCCAGGATACAGAATTATTTTTCTAAGATTTTTTTGAACTTCTAGACTCGGAAAGGCTAAGTGGGAAAATGGAGAGAGATGTTTTGAAGAATTTAAAATAGATATGATTTTACTAACATACGTCTGTTCTGGCAGACTGAAATGTACACTGTATATATAAATGCCCAGAATATGTTTTGCTTGAAGTTCAAAGCCCAAGCTGTCACATTTCCACGGCCATTTACAGTGTCTGAAAAAACAGAGTTCATGTGCAAACAAACCTTGAGACAGATATCTTGAAACAAGACAGACAGCCAAGCAGGGGCTAAGAGGATAGCAGGAGTTTAAGAGGTGCAAAAACAAAACATGCCAAGAGGTTGAAAAAGTTAGTGTCATCTTCTGTCCTACTTTACAAAACATCCTGGATTCAAACAAGCTACTATGCAGAAGCTGCAAAAAAAATCCCCCCCCCAAAAGAACCTCCCCACCCAAACCCAAGAGCTGCAAAACAAATACTACTTTTTTGTTCCTCTGATTATCTATCTCCTTTTTATTTAAATACATACTATAAATAGAACTGTGATTATCATGATTAGTAAGACCATCATACCATCACACCACCATCTTCCCCCCTAAACTAAACGCTGTTCAACACTTCCTTTGATATAAGCATGTATTTGTTTCAGCATGACTCCTTTTGCCCACGCGTATCACCTGACTTGTAACCTTGCCTTGTCTGACGATCCCTGGGCTGTTGACAGTTCCATCGCTAACACCAGCCTGACCTAGTTCGGTGACGGTGGGTTGGCACCCCACCAGTGAGGGGGCAGCTTGTCCCCCCTCGTGGAGCAGCCCTGCTTGTGCTACTCTCTGATGGGTCTGCTCCTGCTCTCCACAGGTGGCTATACATTGCAGTGGTAACACTGGAATTGTTTGATACAGAGTGGCAGAAAAGAAGAAAAGCTCTTTTTCCACATGACCTTTCCCTGTTTTGTTCTTGTGGTCATACCCACAGAACTGAGCATGCCCACTAAGAATATACACCATCACTGTAAAAAACAAAATGCATAGGAAACTAGAATACTAGATGGCAACATAACACAAACCAGTACACTGGAACAGTCTAACCACCTTATGAGACCAAAGTGTTCTTGAGGAAGAGTACAATGAATAAGCACTACCAGCTGCTTCTTTATCAGCTTTGGCACTTTGTGCCCAAAGGGAAGACCCTGTAAAGCTTTTCTGACCATGCTTCTCTTGCAATGGAATTACAATGGGGCAGGAAATAGTTCCCATAACCAGTAGCAATTCTAAATGTTTTAAAAAACACCCTTAACCCAAGTCAGAAAAAAAAGTCGAAATATACAAAACATTCATGATGAAGAGATCCTTTCTCACACCTCCAAAGCAAAGTTAACTCCTTTGTTTTGTTTCAATAACTTAAAAATATTCTATTTCAATATGAATTGTTATCCATTTCAGTTAGCAAAAAGATGAGATTAGAAAAAGAAATCACTTTGAATCACAGAACTGGATTTCTTCATTAGAAATGTCAAGCCAGCTGTACTAATTCAGGATGTTTGGCCTGTGTTAAATTAGTCATTTGCTTAGTGGGCTGGCCATTGGTGAAGCCCATTTTGTAGCACCAAACTCCCCCCAGTCCCTGTATAAATAGCTAAAGGCACCCAACTCCACACTGACTATTCCATTATGGAACCAAGCATTTAAAAGCTAGTTCGAAGGTCTCGTGTTAGTGATTGCTAGAGACACAGAATGCCCACTTGCACCCTAGTGCCCAACGACCACAGCCCGCCAGCACAGGCAGAGATTAAAGCAGTTTGTCAGGGACTTAAACACTGAACATCCTCTTCTTTGTGCAGACATACAAAAATCAATGCCATGCTTCTTGCACACAGAAACATCCCTTTGATTTTCTATTCTTTGACATGAATACACCAGTATTTACCTGAATATTTAATAAATGTGCTGATTTCTGTCTCTAGATGGCTGTACAGGAAAATCCAGTAACAAACAGAACAGCTCAGGAAAAGAAAATCAAACAAACAAAACACCCAACAACTGTTCTCTCCTAAGCTCTCTTTTGAATGAGATGCTGGCTGAATCTTTAAAAAGAGGTATACCTATTCTATTAAGTGTCTTTCCTCTTTCTCTCTCTCTCTCCCCCCCTCAACTTCTGCATTGCATGAGGTTAATTTCTGGACAACTTCCTTTTGAGAAGTTTCTAGCTTAGCTTTTTCAGAGGGCTAGTCTGGCACTGGAGTTTCTCAGGATCTCTTCCTAGTGACTACTAGGAAAAAAATCTTTTGCAGGCCTAGTTTTTCATAAACATATTACTAGATTAGGATTTTTTTAATGTCATTTATTATTTAAAGCTCTCTTTTTTTGATCTCGTTATATTTGAATTGGATTCAAAGCCTGTCAGTTAGGAATAAACATTAGCAGTTGGAAGATAGCCACTGTTTGTACTCAGAGAGGTTACAAATCCTTTACCTCTTTCTGTGAGGAAATACAACATGCAGAAATTTGGGAGACTAAGCCAACTGTGCTCTTTACTAATCATGACCGATACTGTAGCAGTTCTCTCCCACATGAACACCATTCACAAAGACTACTGCCAACAAACAGGATCAAAATGTCAATACTGACATACCACAAAATATCCAATAGGACAGGAAAACAAATCTGAATCACTGTTTCAGGGACTGAATCTAGAGCTGAAATATTAATTTCTGTATTCATGCCCCAGAAAGATACACTCAGGTAAAAAACGGAGCATCAAGGTTTATAGAAAGAGGAATGGGAATCAAAATTTCTGTAAGGAATTAATATTCACTGGGAAGCGGTTTGGTACACTGACTCTCTTCTGGCAGAACATACACTGCCACCTTTCTCTTTAAGGCAGACTGATCGCAGTGTAAGTGACTTGGAATTTCAGCAAACTGATGCTGCAGTGGAGAATGCCTTTCACTTTGCAAAGCCTTTGTGCTGTATTTGGAAGAAGTAAAATGGCAAATATCATTTCTTTAGTGAATAGCATTTAAAAATATTTCTCTCCTAAATAAACAACCCAATAACATTCTACGCATGGATTAAAAAAGCACCTAACATTTTACAGGAATACAAGCCAGCTGTCACAGGTAGCAAAATCCCTGTAGTAACCGAGGGTTGGAAAGTACCTATATGTTTTTGTTACCTGCAATAACAACTGGTATTTTGGCAACACTTGTAAACAGCTGTTCTGTTTCTTTGTTAATGAAGTAAGTGTTATATTGGAAAGCTTCTTTGTGCATGGTTCTAACAGAAAGCAAACAGGAAAAAAATGTTTATCCTCATGGCATTTGATGATAATCACATTAGACTACATCGTTGCTGGATGCTTTGTTGGGGGTAGCAAGAAGAAATACTGTTGCTGGCTTTTCTTTCTTTATCAGAACAATTATCATAGGAAGGGATCACATGGACTAAAGAGTTCACTTTCATCACAGTCTTTATCACAGGTACAGAAATACACTCTATAATTAGACACTGTAAGTTTTCCCAAAATACTTTTAGTTGTCTCCTCCAAATATCTGATGATATAGCTGCAATACATAGTGCCTATGACACACACTGCAAACAAAATACTCCTGAAATCTGGACCTGTATTTCACATGCTATCTAAGTAAGCACTTTCATAATACACTTCTTTTTCAGACAAAACTAGGTGAGAGGATATTAAATCTATATCAGGCTCTGCTTCTGATATGCTGTGTGACTTGAAAGTTTTTGCATTTTTGCATTTCAAGCTTGGCAATAAAATCACCAAGAGTGGATAACAGTGAGAAAAAACATTAATAACACTAGAATGACACGCACAGATGTAAGCATATCAGGTTTGGAACAGTTACTGTGTTTTTCATGGTTTTCCTGAGGGTTATACCGGGAGAGGCTAAAACCTTATCTAAAGAACATCACCTCTTGGGTCAACTCAAAAGAAATCAAAATTGCACCTAATGGTCATTTCTCTCTCTTTCAGCCAATCATGGAAACACAAAGTGACTTGTAATCACAAAAACACTGTATCTTGCATTTGACCTCACAAATCAGTTTGCTGGTGAACTAAGTCTCACACAAATCTCATCTTGATGATGGCTTATGGTTTTTACACAATGATGTTGCCAACAGCTCCTTCCTTTCCTTCAGGGTTTGGTTCAATCTCTTGAGCCTTCAATTTATTTCCTATTTCAGAGTGTACTGTGCTGGAAATTTCCCATCTTTGGGGAGGGGAGAGGGAGAAAGAAAAGAGTTTCATGAAACAGATGAACATAGTAGAAATAGCTGAAGTCTATGATTCCCTCCTGGGTTGGTCAAATAAATGCTAAAGGGAATCTTTTTTTAATGATTTTAAAAATGCTGTGACAGAATTAACCATTTCAGAATTCTTCCTTCTTACCTACCAAGGCTAATTACCAGGAACATTTGTTAAGCACATAGTGATATTCACTGGAAATAGAAAAGATGAAAGTAATTTTTTTCCTGTAAAATGTTTACAAAAAATCTTTAAAATAATATCCTCCAATCAGGATTCATTTTCTGTGAATGTCTGTATGCTCTGAGTTCATTGGAATAAGTATACACACAGCAAAAACTTAGAATATACTCTACAAAATAGTTTTCCATGGGCAATATTCTGCAGATGGCTTAGATCCAAAGTGCTCGTTTGCACCAGAAAGACTGATTTGTGCATACCAATGAATATCAATACAAGGAGGTAAAAATCTACATGAAACCAAGTATCTGTAGTTATTCTGGACATAAGGAGGCAAAACTCAATGAGAATTTGGCTCTGTTTACCCACCCCAGAATCCAAGTACAAACGGATCAAAGGGAACACTCAGCTCAAATTTAGCAGAGAGACTTGCAAGTCCAGCATCTTTCAGCTTCCCAGTAAACTTTTTGTCTATTCAGGTAGCTGCCCATATTGCATATTCCACTGGTATCAACAGAAAGAAACAGTTGGAGCTAGGGTAAAAACACTTTCAGACTTCTCTTGATTACGTATGTATGGTTTGAGCCTTCATCTATGCAGCTGAATTACTTCAATTATTTCATGTATTGAAAGTGAAAATAAAAAGCAACAGTAGATAAAAGCATCTAGTGGCATGTCTACATTAACTCTGAAAGCTTTTATTTTCTTTCTTGCATTACTTTTTCTATAATATGTAAAGCCCACAACTCACTACTGTCATAAATAATTGCAGTCAGCATCTTCCAATAATCATTGTATGTATTATTTGAATTATGTTATTGTGTGTTAGGATGTTTATTCCAATTTATTCTTTTGCCAGCTATACTACTAGAGCAATTTTATTCTCATTACCACAGTATGATTTTTTTATTGCTCAGAATTATACAGTACAAATTCTGATATTTACTTTTAAGGGAAAATAATTTCTGCTTTAAAGATTCATTTATAATGAGGCATAATAAATTAAAGGGAAGAAAAAAAAATCCAGCAACTCTCAATTTAGAAATCTAGTTCAACATCTGTAACGATATAGTATATTGTAGTAAAAAATACAAATGCTTGAAATGATTTGTACATAAGTTAATCTTACATGAAAAAAACATATTTCTATCTTTACTGTTACAAGCAGGATAGGGTGATTTCGCACTGCTGTCTCTAGGCACCTAACTTAAGGCCTAAAACTAAGAGTCTAGGATCACAGTCTCATCAAAGGAGAGGCAAATGTCTGCAGAAAGCATCTGAGAGTACCACAGTTACTAAGCTAGCTGTTGACGAACCCCGGCACTCTGAATGGCTCCTCAGATGCACAGACCTCTCTCTGTGAACCATTGTAAACTACTAGCTCCCTAAACTAGGCATCGCATATACGCCCCGTTCTGCCACATAATGTTAAAAGGCAGACATTTGTTTCAACACACACACACACAAACATATATATATACATATGTGTGTGTGTGTGTGTGTATATATGTGTGTGTGTGTGTGTATATATATATATATACATATATATGTTGCAGTTTAGTGTATTTGAACAAGCAACATGGGATTAATTTTAGCTCAAGGGGTGACCACCTCTGGGCTATCCAGTCTTTCCCCCAGGTCAAAACAATAAAGTCTGGTAGCTGAGCTAAAGCATCAGCTTATCCAGGCCTTTGTCTGTAATCTGTCAGCAAAGACAAGAGGGAAGGAAGGCAACTTATATTTAATACACACTTAAAAATTTAGGTAGATTTGAAAGGATCTTGTAACTCTGTCATGCTCTGTAGATAATAACACTACCCCAAAACATTTCAAATGGAAGAGAAATCATTAAGAAGGATTATTGAGAAAATATAGCATGAAGCACACACAACTTGGAACTGGGGCACCAGCCATATTCTACTTTCATACCCCCTTCTCTACCACCTACCTCCCGTGATGTCAGCCGACATACTGTCTCACAGGTGAATATTATCCTAAGAACATTCTATCTGTTCAGATTTAGGTGCACTGTATTATCCTACAGAAGACCACACAGCCTGATCTCCATGATCCTGGAACTATGTTACAGGCAAATGACAGCACTGCAGGAAGCTGGGTTAGAGCGCTTTGATTCTCCCTCTAACCCAAGAGATTTAACTACCTCTGATGCATGCTCCTATTTTTTTGCAACGCAAAGAAAAATGGGTTCAATGAAACCATCTCCTGTGAGGCTCCCCTGTCAGGCTCCCCACCATGCAGCTTTTAAATTACCTGATCTTTTGCAAATGATCCAACTCGACCTTAGCAGCTCTATCTGGCTTTAGAAATGTTAAAAAAAATCTTGTCTGAAAAAATAGCAGTTTTGCTCTTTCCTTCATAATTTTCTGCTGGCCCTCATGCCTCTGTGGTAACTAACCAGCTGTGCTCTACCATTCCTCATTAGGAGAGGTTGGCTGCATCACCCATATTCAGATTGACTTATACTGCCCAGTATAAAACAAATGATTGAGCAACCCCTCATTAAGGGGCTGCCATTTGTTTCATGCACTTAATGAAGTTGGGTAATAGAACAGAGTTTGTGATCATGTGATTAAAGGCTGCATCTTAATGAATTCACATCAAGAGTCTGAATTAAGATTGGCAGGCTTTTTCATTTAATTACCTGCAAGTGCTTCACTTTTCATCTTTCCTCTTGCTTAAAACAAAACAAAACAAAACAAAACAAAAAAACCACTCACACTTCTATGAACAACCAGAAAAGGAGTCAGTAAAATTCTGCAGGTATTTCAAAGTCAGGGAGTAGTATGTGAAAAGTTTCATGCACACAGCTAACGTTGCACCTTTGCAACAATTCTACACTTTCAAATGGTTGGGTTCCTGTAAAACTAATAGTAACCTTGAATTTTCGGGGACTCCTTATGTTTCTGCTAACATGCTTGTTTCTTCCTCTGATGTGAACAGTGCTGTTGTGAAAGTTCTTTTATATATACTCAAATGCACTCAGCTGTCTTCTCTGAGCACTTGTATCATCCCATGGATACTTCAGTCAGATTTGTCATTTTATTCTTAGTATTTTATAGAAAGAAACAGAAACAAGCAAAAAGACTTCATATCAATTTCCATGTTAAAAGACAACCTTTAGGCATATCTTCAATGTATATTAATTTATTCATGATTACCTCACTTTCCCGAAGTCAACATTCTTATACCAACTATACTTATTCTAGCACCTTTCCACTGCAAAGAAAGAAAACAGCTTAAAATCTATGTAGAAGAGAGAATGATCTAAGTAAGCCCCCCATCTACCTGCTACTTATTTTTGCTTCTTTATGAGTAGAGGAACAAAGGGAATATAATTAAATGCATGAGGATAGAATCATATTACTAAGCTAGGTATATGATAGCAGAAGCCTGGATAAATTGTTATGGCAGTGTACCAAGCAAGACACTTGAACCTACAATCCCTCATGTAGATTAGGAGGTGGAGGAAATTAATAGTATTTCTCTTATCTACCAGTTTTTTTCCATAGCTTATTTGCAGGGCATGTTTTCAGGGAAATGAGTACTTATAAAAATCATATTTGCAAAGAGAGGACAAAAATATGTTTTCTGAATAGTAGGACTGTCACATTTACGAGGTTCCAGATTAGCAACAGCCAAACCTCAAGAAGTTTGACATAGATCTTCTCTTCTGCATTTAGGAACAGATCCATATCTGCCTAGGCAAATAGAAGAATTTTCATTGTGCTGTGGTTCAATTCTTTTAAAAAAAATTTTCAGTCAAGAATTTCATACTTTGCTCACATTTTTGTTTCATATCTTGGAAATAAGCTTTGAGCCTTGGAAAATGAGAATTGTCAAAATGCAAATCTCTGATTCTGGATGCCTGTATTTTTAATGGGTTATCTGACTTGAGAATTTGGGAGTATGATTTTCAGAGGCACAATTCCAAATTCTTTCATTAGGATATAAAGGTCCTCATTACTCTGGAAACCAACTAACTTCCTTGAGCCCTAATTTAGGCACCCAAAGGAGGTACTGGCCTATGGAAACTAGATTCAGGCTTAGATAAATACCACGTGTTCAGAAAAGACAAAAAAAGCACAGACAGCATCTCTTAACCATAGAGCTAACATAAGATTAGGTATGCAGGAAGGTATCTGAATGGCCCCAGTATATCTACACATTGAAAACACAGCAGTATAGACTTTGTTTAACAAATTAATTCAGCTCCTGAACCATAGTCTTCAAGATATTTCCATAAAGCATCTCACCTTTGCCCTTAAGAGATAGTAAATGCCTATTCCCAGTGTTGTCTGAACAGAGACACCTTCTTCAGCCAGGCAAAAGAACAAAACCTTCACAGCCTATGAATGGAGGTGAAGCGTGCCATCCACTCTCTTAGCAGCCACAGCCCTGCAACTCTCCTGCACCGGGAAACAGCAGAGGCCACCCCGTTCCATTTGGCCTGCAGCAATCACCTATCATCCCACCATCTCCCACAAAAGCAGCTGGGGTCTGCGTGACAGGTATTAGAAGAATTTGATTGCAGCTGGTATTATAAGGAGAGAGTAGTTGCTCTCCTTGGAAGGGAAGGTAGAATTTTTAGGGACTATGAGGAGAAATCCCCCAATCAACTCCCAGATAAGACCATATAGATTATCCCAAACCAAGAAATATTTCTTTTGAAAATACAGCTGTTGTTTCAAAATTCTTTGGACAGATAAAAGCTATTTTTAATGTATAAGACATAACAGTTCTGTAGAGCCCATAGAGCTCCTGCTTCAACTATTACAATCTTCAGTTTATTATGAGATACAGTAGCTGCTAAAAACACTGTGGCTAGATGCATTAAAATTTCAGAGAAATTGAGTCTCTAAGGCAATCAGGTGTTTCATTTCAGACCTGGATAAGTGAATCTGTTATAAACAGTCTAACTAGTTCTCCAAAGCCATTTCCTTTGGGTTGGACACTGAGTTAAGAAATAACAATATTCATCTTGATTTTATCATGGCTTTGAAACAATTTTAAATCACTATTTGGACCTACATTACTAGGAATTATGATCCAAAAAATCAATGGCAGTTGCTCCTTCTCTCCCTTGCCCCTCTATTTCCCCTCACACACATTTCAATAAGACATTACTCATCCTCTGGACAATTTCAAGGTATTACTATTCATACACTCACTTAAGCAAAGTGAGTTTAAACAGAACTGTAAAGAAATAGCAAACATGTTTATATAGTTTAATATATCTGAAGGTAAGCTTGCATTGCTAACAACTTTTGATCCCATCTGAGTAAAAATATCTGCCTTTGGGCTCCTTAGCAAGACAGCTCACTGGAGTAAAGTGATTTTCAATGGCCTCAAGCAGATACTTAAAGTTCTGCACACACAGGAATTACATGATTACTTCCCTGAACATGGATGGTGGCAATCAAGAAGTTCCAAGTCAAGATTTTGGTCTCTATTAATACTGTGCAAGAGAGAACAAGACCTTCAAAATGTTCAAAAGCAGGACAAACAATTTTAAGAGGTCTAGGATTCATTCAGTTATAACAAATATGAAATCTTTCAAATGACGTGGAACTCCTAGAAAACCTGTAGAGGAAGTTACTCTAAACAACAGTAATGGCAGCGCTAATTTTCAGGAACGTGCAGTCAGATCTTGCTTAGTCTGGTTACGCATTTTCCTAAACGCCACCTCCAACCGTTGTTTTAAGCCACCTTCTATGAAAGGGCAGAGCTGTTCAGAAATAAAGACAGAGCTACCAAATTGTCCTCTGTCAAACTCTTCTCTGCCTGTCCATCTACACAAACCTGACAATAGTAAAGGCAGCCAACTTAATAGTGAGACTTTTATATTTCATTATGTCCAACATTCTCATCTATTGCTTTTGTTCAGCTACTGTCCAATCTTACTATTAAATTTTAATAACTGAGGTCTGAAAGACATGATTCTGGCTGCAACTGCAGCTCAGGCCCCTTGAATTCTTCTTAACCTTCAGGCGTCCCATCAGCAGAAATGCCTCAGAGCAATGGGCTCTGATGTCCACCCCTTAAAAGAAACCAGTCGTTCAGCCCAAGCAGGCTTGTGCCAGAACCCTCCTGGCATGCAGGTAACTAAATACTCTAGGTTCAATTAGTATTTCTGACCAGCTCTAGTTTCAAGTAACACTCACTGACAAATGTGACTTTTCTATCCAAATTGCCAGACTTGGGCAACAAAAATCTATGATTATTTTAGCATGTGTCATCACTAACTTGTTGTTACTGCTAAAACCACTATCCGTACAACACAGTAAGGGGTGTCTGAGGTATCCTCGCTAGCCGTTTCCCTTTTCCATTTTGCTTGACAGTTTTGACATTGAGTTTGTTATTCACAAGGTGCTTTTGTCTAGGAGCTGGGGCGATAGGCCTTTTCAACACAGATTGTGCATGAGAAGAGAGGAAATGAGTTAGAAATTGAAATGACAGCTCTGGTGATAGCTTTCTGTTGATCTAGTTAACTGTGCTATAGCACAGTCAAATGAACTATGTTTCCAGTGTACCTCAGAAGAAATATGAAGGAGCAATGAGTACATATTTCCTTCCTCTTTTTAGTACAACATATCATGTGTTTAGTCCCATTTCAACTTGCAGAAATGAAATTGGTACCAAGTGTTCCTTATAACACAAGTTGCTGTTGCCTACAAAGTTTTAAAGCAGTAGTACATATAAAAACATAACTCAGTGCTTAACCTTGCAAGAAACCACAAGCAACCTCAGAGAAAACTACCTGTATGAATAGCTCCTATCATCTCTTGCCTGACTCCTCTTTTACACTATCTGTTCAAACCAGATCACAGTAGCATAGAACTAGTATACACGCTCTGTAAACTGCATTCCAAATACACCTCTTGGTGTCTGATATTTATGTTCAGGAGAATGTAGAAGGTATTCAATACGAAGGAGCTACAATCAAGCTATCATAAATCTAGAGCACTCACTGATTCACAGACTGATTCAGATTTGCATCTCAATATTCTGGGATTTCAAGAAGCCTTGGATACTGCATTTGCCTCAGGTCAACTTACAAAACAGTTAAAAACATCAATGTTTCCTACTTTCCACACACGTACTTATTTATAAGGGAAAATAATATATATGTTTGCATACAGAGCTACGTATACATATTATATTGCACATACTATTTATTAATGAATAAGTATAAATATATATATATTTAATGATGGAAAGGGGGAAGGAAATAAAAAACACTGGATACACTACATTTAAACTATAGCTAAAAGTCAGCAGCTTTGCATATGAGCTATTAGGCTCCTGAAATTCCTGGAAAAATCTATTGAGAAAAATCCTTCTAGACACTTGTAATGGTTATAATCAATGTTAGGTTATGTGATTATAGGTCTTGATTGTGCTGGTTAAAACATTTCCTACAGGGAAGAAAACATGAAGCAAACCATAATGAAGAGTGCACAAAAGAGAAAATGGGAGACAGAATCTCAAATCAATTTAATTTCATTTCATTTTCAGTAAGAGTATTCAGCTGAGGCAGGTACTTTGAACAGACTGGGTGTTTGTGAGCAGGAGTTACAAGACTGACTCGCAATGAAAACGGTACAGAGTGGCTCAGCAAAAGGGGTAATAAACAATGGGACACAGCTACTTAGGTAACTCCCTAGCAACAAGAGCATATGCAAAGCTGCTCCCCATACACTGGTACAAGCAATTTCTTCATGCTTGATATTTAGCCGGTGTAGGGATACAAAAAGGGGGTCGGTCACTGCATTACTCCCTTCAGGCTCCTGTTGGGGTATGTCGTGCTTCAGAGGTTACCAGAAAGAAATCTGCAATCTCAGGGAAGTTCTGCTACTCTTGCTGATCTTGGTTGCTTGAGCCTTCGCGGACAGAAACAAAATCTAGCACTTTGCTTCTTAATTCTACCTCAGATCACACTGACTAGACATGCATTTCACATTTACTGAATTATCTCACCTGCTGCATATTGTGCATTGCTGGGTAGAATGTTATTCTGTCTTAAGCAAAAGCAGAGACGGTGTCCTATTTATAACTCTCCACCTGTAATGCATACATACAACATTAGTATTTGATGTGTGGCCTAAGCTAGCAAATTCTGTTCTGATTAATTAGAAAAAATTACAAGTGAAGCTACCGCTAATAAAGAAATGTTCATTGTATATCAAATGCACGCTCTGGTTTCTTCCGGCTTCAAGGAAAGTATTAAAACACACAAGCACTTTGCACACAGCACACAGTTAAAGCAAAAATACATCATACTGGCACAAAACCAAAAAAAATCCAAACCCAAAAAACTCTAATCTAACCAACAAAATTCTACTAAAGTTCATTTTTCACATGCTTTTTTTCTTTTTTCTTTCTTTCTCATCCTTTGGGATTTGGTGGACAAGTGAGTTTTCATAGGTGAGAAATGACTATCTGCTAGAGAATTACAACATTCTTGGAAAAACAGCATAACTTCCATTTAACAGACATGGAAACGAAGGCACAGAATGACAAAGCAAGCTGTTAGCTCACCCAACAGGACAGTGACAGGAACAGAAGTCAGCATACCTGAACTGCAGCTCAGTATCCAACAGCTAGGCCATACTGCCTCTCATAACACAATTCCTAGTGACATACAAGAACACATTCTTCCCTTTAGAAAAAGGCTTGTGGTATTTTTACTGTTATGCTTCACTGAAACTTTTCAATAAAGTTTTGTAGTTTTTATCCTACTCTTAATACTCCAATGTCATTTCCTGTTACATTGTAGAACTGCAGTCAAGATAAGAATGCTATAGAAAGTGTAATTATTGGTATATTGGAACCTGTTGGTTTAATTTATAGCTTTAATGTTCTCTGAGTGCAAACTTTTATAGTGAATGAATATTGTAATAGATCCACTGTGAACCAATTGCTTAAACTAATTTCATACCTGCCACAAACCCTTGCCTTGAGATTTCAGACCCTGGCATTAATAGATAAGTAAAAAAGGATTTAAGGACATCATAATGAGCAGATCAATAATCTGTACACTACAATAGATCTGCATGTCTACTTGCTTGCAAAGTGAGTACAAGGTGAAGGATCTCATAAGGACTGAAGCCTGGGTTGCTGCTTCAGCTTCAAGGCAACACAGAAGCCGCTGGGATTCTGTGACATCATTTCTCTACCTGAACCACAGACTCTGAGAGTAAAAAGGCCCTTCATTATGGCTGATGGTTTATCTGATGACCTCTTGCTTGCACAATGCCAGACCCTCTGGAAAAATTAAGCAAAGCTGTACCCAGAGTCCACTCAATCTACAAATCAATCCCCTCTTTAAGCATTTTCAGTGCATCTGACCTACAGAATCACGAGACTGCATATTTGGCCTCCCAGTTTTTGTTGATCTCAGAGTAAAGGTCCATTTCACCCTTTAGTTCACAAGCAAAAATGCATCTTTCCTATGCTTCCATTCCCCCATCCCTAAGAATCCAGAGATGTAGAATGAAAACAATATAGCTTTATAACTCAGTGACATTTCCAGCTTCTGCTATACACTGTTTCTGTTTACACAGCAATAGATGTCAAACCACAGTCAGTCCCTACTTCAGTCAAGCCCAACATACACCTCTCAAAGATGTTTTTTCTACCCCCTCTGAGGAAAGTTCCAGTTCACAACTGCATTCACATGGTATACATATACTACAATATAATACACATAATTCCACATAGCCTTTCCTACTGGGATACTTCTCTGCTCTAAGAGGTCAGAAAAACTGTTTAGAATTTTCTGGCTATCTATTGCTGCAATTACTGTACCTGAAGATCCTGTACTGCAATTTCAGTTGCAGATGTAGGAATTGCCTGATGTATTACTTCAGTATGGTTCTTGATCAGCTTTGCCATGCTATTTTCTTTTCAGCTTTTCCATGCATGTGAAGCCTTGTGTACAATAAGACGGGACTACTACCTTTTGTTGTTTAAAGTTTGGCTGCACTGTTTTCCCTAAATTCATTGGCCAAAACATGTGCAGTGACAAGCAGCTCATTTATCTTCTGAATTCCATTAGTAAAAGGTTGTGTGCCAGTCGTTGCTAAGTACATGCTGAAATGGTATAAACCATGGTACAAAACACATTCTTCCCCTCCTTAAGAAAAACTATCCCCTGTGTCGAGTAGTATAGCTGCCTGCAGCAACCTGTGACTTGATTCCATGAAATTCACGTCTGACATACATTCATGTTCTCCTGTTTCCAAAAGCACAGCTTTGTGAACTAAGCCTTACAATTTTGTGTTTTCTAAAAGCAACTTCAATGCTTTTCTAAGGCCTCAGGGGAAGAAGGAAGACATCAAATTATGGAAAAAAATGAAAATGTGCTAATGAGACCTGACCCGGGTTTGGAATCAAAAGCTCTTAGGAGATCTCCCATTTTAGCTCTATGAGACTTCCCACGGTGGAAGCTTTAGATTAAAGTTTTTAATGAAGCTCAACTGCAGAGCACAATAGAATACAAGTCTATTATGGCTGCTTTGCTGAATTACCATTCATTTCAGCTGAGAGAAAAACAGCAAAGAACAACGAATAAACAGTAGCTATAAGACGCAGATATAATTTCAATTCTAATTTGCACAGCATGGAAGTTCTCTGCACACTACATTTGCCAGTCCCAGCCCTCAAATAGGTGTGGGCTTCCTGGTTCCTCTTTTCAGCAGCCCTGAATGCTCCTGAGTGTCAAAGTTACTTGGGTAGGTAATGGCTTCTGCACAGATGGTAATGGTTTACACCTCCATTATTATATTTTAAGACTGAGCCAAAGGTAAACTTAAAACTTAATTTTTATTCTATTCTAGTTTCGTGCATTTCTACTATTGTGGTTATCTGAGCTTTTCTCAAACAAGTGTTAGCTCTAGAGGGAAAAAAACTTTACTTGAAAACAATCTACAACTTACTGCATTTCTTTAGTCTCATATTGAATGAACACAGAAAACTTTATAAGCCCTGAACATATATGACACCTCCTCACCTCTCAGTTGTAGAATAAAAAAAAACAAAACAAAAATCCCCAAAACCTGTTCGTGATGGCAAGAACAAACAATGTAGTATTTTGCATCTGTTGGAAACTAAAGCGATGGGGTAGGTAAGTGGAATAAGATTACTCAGCTGTCTAGAAACCTGGCAAGCTGGGCTGAGAGTCATCATAAAAAAGCCAGCGGGGAGGCAAAGGCATTTCTCTCATAGAAATGGTTACTTGCAGATAACAGTGGCACGTTCAGTAATTTAGATGAAAATCTATTCATGTGGAAAATAAGTAAGTCAGAAATCAAAATCCCTGTAAAAGGAGTTTCATTTGACTTCAATTATATTTAAATGAGAAAAAAATCAAAATATAAAAAAAATCCCATTATGGCATATTTAAAAGAAAATCTTTTTTCTTTTCAAGAAATACCTCTTGTATTTTTTAATTCTGGCCTATCCTATAACATGGAACCAATTTAAAGTCCAAACCAAGCAAAACTTTGGAATTCCCTCAGTCTTTTTACTTTTTTTTTTCCTAATGATGATTTTAAATTTTTTGGTTGTTCATGCAAATTTGGAAGGAAGCCAGTATAAAATTTGCTTTAGAAAAGAACACAAATGAAAATGAATAGCAAACAAGTTTTACCTTGGCTTCCTTCTGTTTGGTCTCTATTCCTCTTGTACAATTTTCAGTTATTTCTAGCACTTTTGAATAGTCACTGCATTTATGGTATTTAGCCAAAAAGTTTCCTTAGATTCTTCCACTATTCTTTCCCACAAATTATTTCACACTTCTGCTAGTTGATTTTCTAGCTTTGTTCTGTTCTATTCCATCCTGTATCTTCCTCACCTGTCACTTCAAATCAACAGTCAACTAAACCTCAGGCCAGAATCCTTCATTCTTGATACATGCAGAGTAAGACTGTTAAGCAGCCAAGTAGCTTAGGAAATAGGAATAATCTCAGCTCCGTTAACTTAAATGTGACAAAATTATCAGTGATCATCATTATATTAACTCCAAAATACTAATGACAGAATTCATCAAACTCACACTAACTTATCTTTAATATGAACGTCACCATTCCCATCATGCTCAATGAGATCTGAGCCAGGCTGCTTAACTATTCTTCCTTACATTCAAGGCTTTTCACAATTCTGCTACTTCATTTTTTGCCTGCTTCTCCCTCTCTCATTTCAAAACCCCCAGAACTCAATTAACTCCAGTACTGGCGGCTTCATCTACTAGTACTACAAAATTTCACTGGCAACTTCTATGCCTTCTTCCACGACGTCTTAAAGCATTCATGGTGTTTAATCCAACCAACAGTATTTCTGTTCCATCAAACCCTTTCTTAAGATAGGAGGTAACATTTCCAAGAATGACTTAGAAATCTAAGTCTTACTGAAACTCTCCTATATAGGAAATATCAGAGTGAAAACAGCTGTCAACCTTCACTGCACAAAATTAAAGAGGAATTGAAGGATACACAGGGAAAGATTTATTTCTTGGTTATGAATGAAAACATTACATACTGAGGTACCACAATGATGGTCACCTACCAAAGCATGTCTTCATATTAATCTTGCAAATTACACTCAAAATTAATTAGAAATAATCCAAGCACTATCATTTCTTCTGAAACACAAAGGATGTTTCATTTCAGCTGTAACCACAAAGATAATAACCAGCACAGACATTTGAAGGAAAATTATGCTTCAAGACTGCAGTGCTCAGAAGCCCCAATGCCTTCACACTGCCGAAGGAAAGCAAAATTGCTTTCCGTGGTTCACATGCCAGCCTGGACGAAAGCCATTCCTGGAAAGAAGTGCATTTTCAGCTGGCACAGTGTGAATGGCTGGCCTTGCCCCTGATTCATGTTTGTGTTAAAGTTTTGGCACGTCAAAAATTTTTGCTCCCAGCTCTTTGCCAAAAGCAGTGGCTGACACTCAGCTGCAGTTTCTGTTGCAAACACCAGCCATCCCCTCAAGTTCTCAGGAAACTGCTGCTAAGGTTAAGCTTTCAAATCCAAAATGCAGGGAAACAGAAACACTTTTCACCTACTAGTTTGCAATTTTTGGCTATAACTATTTGCTTACCCACACACATAACAGTTTAATTTGCCTAACTCATGTAGGTCAGATATTACCATAGGCAAGACCACACCACCACAGACATAAGATTAACCCTTTTTAACAGTGTGTGACTACTGCAGAGCTGCACAGTCAGCATGTCGCTATTGACTTCAGGGATGCTGTGGTGGCTTGGAACAGCTCAAGGTCTGCACTCAGTTAGTTTGACATGCAAAATACCCAGTGCCATGATTTTTAGATCACAGTGCAGGAACTGCTGAAGAATAGTTTCAGATATACTCAGCTATTGATGATATTCATAAGATTAAAACTGTTTGTATTGTGATTTCTATCTCCCTTGGGTGAGGGGAAATGAAAGTGACAGGAAATTAGGTAAGAAAAGCTTTACTTATGAAGTTCCCAGTATTTTACATTTCCAGTGAAGCAGAACAAATTGTAAGTACAGATCCACTGTTGGAATTTTGGCATTTTAGATGTTCTGCCCTGGCCAGAAATTAGAGATAATGGGGGGGCAGGAGTGTCACAGGAGAGGAGAAATAAAAAGGAGTATTTTTTTAGAACATTCTAGAAGTTTGCGGAGCCAGCATCTCATCTGTGCCTCCCCACTCTCTTTCTTTTGTACTTTTAAGTATTAATTTCCTGATGAATATGCTTCTGAAGGCTTTAGCCATGTGATACAAAGGAAAAAGGAATGGCATATTGTCTCACGCCTCAAGTTAAGCATAAGCAGCCAATTAACGCTATTAACTTTTTTTTTTAATAGTACGTAAGAGGATCAATTTCAGAGCTTAGCTCTTACTGGAAAAGCCAATTACCTGTGAAACATTTCCTCCAGCGGGTTCTGGGGTGATAAAACGTAGAACTCGGGGGAATCAAGGAGACTTGGATTCTGCTCCCAGGTTTACCCTTTCAATAACTACAGTCCAGTCAGAGCGGAGGACAGTTTTCCATCTGTGAATAAAAGACATGATATTGCCTATCAAAACAGACCACTGAAGTCCTGGGTTATGTAAGTGATTAGTAACATTGGAATAGCTTAAAGCAGCTCAAAAGTGCCATCTTGCTGCTACCCTTATTCCCCAGTGCCTCCGTCATGGGTTGTTAACTCCACTCACCACTTCAAAGTGCTCAGCTCTTGAAAGCACAATAAAGCACACTGGTTTATGAGCAACTGGTTCTCATAGCAGCAAAAGGGTATCTCTCAGCCATCTCTTCCTCCTGTGACAAGCAGTGGCCTCTGGTCCCACAGAGATCTCAGCAGGCAAAGAATGCAAAACCTTGATAGTCAGGGGGCAGGACTTTGCCTTGCCTGATCTGCAGCTCCACTTGAGCTCCAAAGAGGCTGGGGGCCATGAAAGTTAAGCTCTTTTTTCTGTGACAGGCAGGTGCTCTTGGGTCACTGACATCCTCTCTTTCAAAACTTTTGCTGACCAGGAAAGGAGATCTTCCTCTTGGACTTCATTAGCCTAAAGCAAATACACATTTACTTGTGTACTCAAAAGCTTAGCTCCAGTCATTAGCCTCTGCCTTATGTTTGCCTTCTGGGGTACTGGCTGCTGATAAACTCTCGGCTGCTGTGCAGTATCATAGCACTCGCTCTCTCCACTGCTCTCTCTTTTCCATAGCTGCAGGGAAGCCGCAAAGCTGTGCAGCTGGGAATATACCTGATAAACATACACCCATACACACATCCTGCCTCTCTGGTCCCATCTCTTTTCTTGAGGTTTCAGGTCTCCAGACAGACTTTCTCATTCATGGGACATAAAGATACACTCCAACATGAGATATCAGCCTATGCAATTCAGATCAGGGAAATGTTCCAGCTTAATCTGAAGTAAAATACATGTAACCAACTTTTCTTCACTTCAAAGACCAACTCAAACAACAGCTTAACTGTAATTTTAGCAAATGGACTTGCACTGTTGGCAGACAAGTGGTAGCAGAGCTGTAGCTTCAGTTAGTGACTTACTTTTCACACAGGCACAGAGAGTAATAAAAGTTTATTACTTTGTTTAAATGATTAGTCTGCCTAAACCTTACTGCTCCTTGTGTCACCCCGGGCCAATACCACTTATTCTGATCCATCTCCAATCATCTACTCACATTTGTATATTTTATAGCATAATGTCACTTTAAGTATGTGGTTTCTACAAACCCATGTAACTCATTCATTACAGCTATTCCTAAAATGTAAGAACAGTTCTTAAACTGTAAGCCTCCTGAAACAGGGTTTCACTTCACACTGTAACTGCTGGTGTTGGGCCTGGTACAAAACTAATTTAGGTGGGGTTCTTACAGGAAGTAAAAGCACAAATATTGTCAGGAGAAGGTTTGATACCAAATTTCTTTGTAGAAGGTAATGCTAACTTATCTTCAGCATGGATTCTTCAAGGAAAAAAACATATTTTTTAATACTGTATGTAGTCTTTGTAGGGAAATTGTTAGAAATGAAAATAATTTCTTCCTACTCCCCACTGCATTTGGTGCAATAACAGCAACACAAATTTCATGTTTTTTAAAATAAATTATTGTTCAAGATCTGAGACACGCATCACCCCAAAGAGTGAAAGAATTCAACCAAAAGCTTCACTTTTTCTTATCATCTAACAATTTCCAGGGTTCCACATGACCTCAGAATTTAGCTACAGCCTTTAATAATGCAGAAAGTAGGTCTTATCAGTAGTATTTTTGTACCCATCTCCCTAGCTATGGGCACAGGGGTAACATAACCTCCCTTAATCTGGTCACTCTACTCCTCATACGTCGAAGTATCCTATCACCCATTTTTGCCACAGTAGTTCAGTAGGAATCCACGTCAAGTTGCTTTTCCCTAAGCCCTTTATAGGCTAAGAACTTTCCAGGACAGAGTTTACTATTCTGTGGGTACCTATATTCTTCATTTATATCTTACTTTGTCTATGAGTACATCGCATTTGGGTGTAAACTTTGTGTGAATACACATTTTCCGTGACATTATGCACTGCTCATTTTTTGTCTGTCCATAATTCAATAAAACACAAAACCTCCCAAAAGCCAATTTGGTTAACAGTTCTAAACAAAACTTGTAATTTTCAAGGAAAGAATTAAAGCTTTAGAATGCCTATTTTCCACAGAATACTGTTGACTAATGCCAATTATATTTCTTTTAGCTTTTACTTGTTAACGGAGTGCCATATCAGCTTGTCTATTAATTTATTTGAACAACAGTCCTATAGCAGATCAGGTAATTTTCTAAAATTAGAAGGGCCTGTTTATTCTTATTTGCTTGGACAAACAGTATCAGTAGGAAAAAAAGCTTCTAAAAGTAGTAGCACTCTCTGTCCATGTCTAGACAGACATGACTACAATGCAATGAGAGATGGTTAAAAAGGCCCAGATTTTTATTTATTTTTGTGTTTTAAGATCCTGTTGTTCCCAGCATCTATTTATATTTGGGAGGCCAAAAATGACATTTCTTTAAGCATACAAGGAAAGTGGGAAGTACAATTATTTAAACAAATGCTTTCAAGACTGTGTGTGTGTGTTATTTTTTTAACTAATCTTTAAACTATTTTTTAACTAATTTTATATAATTTTATGCTTAATTGTGAATTTCTGTTCCAGAAGAAAATGAAGGCACATTTTCTTAGAATCCTGTTCGCAGCTTAGTTCCCTGCATTAATTTGCACAGAAACACTATGAGACAAAATTTCTTTATGTAGAATGAAGAGGAAAAAGAACCAAATAAAAAACAGTGGTTTTAAAGTCAATCAATTATGGGGGAAAAAAAGGATGAAGCTACCAAAACTAATAATAAAAATATAAAATAATAATAAACTAATAATATAAAACTATCAGTAGAATGTGGGAATATGGGAATCAGATTTTGGAAATCCTTCTTTGACTGTTACCATGTAAGAAATCCTAACCCTTTCCTCTGTCAATAGCAAACCTGCCTGTAGCTGATTCCAAAGAGGGAAGTTTTCACTTGCATGTAATGCCTGTTTAACATCAGTAAAAGATAAATCTGATGATACTTGAACCATTTCACTGTGCAGCAAAGATGACTCAGGGAATTCCTGCTGCCTCCTGTCCTTGCACTTCAGTTATACTGTATTATTTATGCTGATTCGGCCATTAAACACCCTTGATTGGTTCCTTGAATCAGTTTGCCATGCAGTTCTACAAAAATTGAAGTGACATAACTGAGGGGGTGAGAATACATGGCTGGAGAAGAAGGGTGGGAACAGAGAAGGAAGGCAGAACTGTTTCATATGGCTTTGCCTCCAAGAAAAGCATCCTCAGTAATGGACTCCAATCAGACCAGTGGGAATTGGTTTGTTTTTTTCACCTAACCGAAGTCAGAGGCAACTTCAATTAGAATTCATAGCCCATAGCATCAGTGTTGCCATCACTGCAAAATCACATTACAAAAGCCAGCACGAGTTATCCGGAGTATGATTCAAAGTTTGCAATAGTTTCACCAAGCAGACTGTAATTAGAGTATATTACTAGAGGCTATTAAACTAAATTACAAATTCACATCCCTTTTAAAGTTGGAGGAGTTTTCTGGATTGAAAGGAGATGTTAAATGAAATGGTAAGAAAGCAACATTAGCTCTAGTCAGGTAAGAAGAGCAAACATCTAAACTAGTTAGCAAGCTACAGAGATTCAATTATTGGTGACAATGAAGACAAAATTTAGAAGAATTGCTCTGTGGAACAGTTTCCCTTTTGATGAAATCTATATTGCCTTTATAGCAATAATTCCTTAAAATGCAAAACAAATATCCTTGGAAGAGCCATTATTTGGAAATTTTCGGTTAAGTAAAGATGTTGCTATTTCAGGTTATTTTCACAATTTTATTATCTTCATGCTATAAAAAGCAGAATGTGTAAGCCATTTATTCAGTCCTCCCCAAGGCAAAAAAGCCCAAATCCAAAAATGTTTATTAGCAAAGTCCTAATGTTAAGAAAATAAACCCCAGCATTTTTGGAAGACATCTAACAATAAACTTCACATGACAGAATATTAAGCATACACAAATAATGTGTCAAAGAACCACCCTCAGTTCCTTTTGTATCTAGAATAAAACACTCAGGATTATTTGGATTTTTTTTGGTCAAAGTTTGGAGGGTTTTTTTTCCAAAGACCTTATCAACATTTAATTGAAAAGCAAACGAGCGACTTCTCTCATAAGCCCCATGTGTCTTATTTTTAAAAATAAAAAAGCGAGCAGATTTCATTTAAAGACGACAACCAGAGGCTACCAGTAGATAGAGGCTAGCACTAATATAATTCAAGTATTTCCTGTTTATAGAGTACTCATGAACTTAAATATAAATGATGGATGTATATTCATAAATCTTTCTCTAGGAGATCACTAACTGAAAGAATTATCCTATTAAGCTGTATTTATTCAGAGCAAGAGAGAAGTCTTGGCTTTGTTCCCCTCAGCATGTCAAGGGCAGGGGGCACTCCCTTTTCTGTCAAGTTTCTACAGTTATAGTAAACACCACAGTATCCAATACATGCCTCTTACTACTGTTAGTAAGCACCTCTGTTTTACACAGCCCTAGCCATTTTGGAAAATATTAGTCAAGTGCCCATGATGTATGAATGAAAGTTTCATTCACTGAACTCCTCCTGTATCTTCCTTAGCTGCTTAGCATGTGGCATTGATATGTGGTCAAATCCAGGCTATACTACGGCATTTGATGGATTGTGGATGCTTGTTACATGGAATTTACTGATAAACACGAAGAGAGAGATACAGAACATCAGATAATTATATAGAAAGTAGAATCATTCATTAGAAGGCAGCAAGGTTTTTTTCTATCCCCAAAAAAGCAATTTAAAAAAAATCTCCAAAGCAACTCTAGAGGGATTAACTAATTTATTTAAGAGCTGAAGCAGGTTGTGATTTTTAAGAATTACAAATACTGTTCTTTTTGCAACAAATCCTGCATTAGCAATTCCTTAAAATGATAAATTGAGATGTTTGCAGTCTTAGAGATATTAAGTACAAAATAGAATTCTAACAGAAATACACTAGCAGTCTCACATTGATTCCTAAATCTTACAGAAATATTCCCTAATAATGAATAAATATTTCCTGAAACATGCTTACATTGAACTACGTATTACCTGGAATTTTTGTTTTGACCAAACAATGCCACCATCATCTCTGTAAGTCTCATCAAGAATGAAAACTGGGTTTATTAACCAACTCTTTAACCACTGGCATTTCTCTGAAAAAATGAAACAGAAGAATCCATTAGTTTCAATAGTGCTCACAGGCAAGAAAAAAACAAATGACATTAAATATCAAGCAGTTACAGAAAGTACTCAAATTAAAATGATGGGAAAATAGATTGTTTCTTATATACTGTTTTGAAAATATTCTTTCCCTGAGAGAGGAACCATTTCCACGCCAAAAACTGAGCATAAGTAATTCTCTATTTTACTTGATAGAACTTATCATTCATGCTGGCAGTTACTATGACACTTTCTTTGGATGCAGTTCTCAGTGGAACCATTTCCAGAGTAAGTCACTGCATGACAGGGAGGAAAACATTCACTGACTATCTCAGCAGTGTGAGGGAAGTATTTTTAAGATTAAAAAGGAGAAACAGGCTGCATACCAAAGCAAAAAGTTAAGAAAGTTTTTTTTCACTGTGGTAGACGACTTAGATCCTGGGCAAATTGAGAATTGTTGCAAGAAAATTAGCAAGAAGTATGCATTTTCTTGTAAATAAAAGCTAAAAAAAAACTAAAAAAAACTATTTCAGCTTGGTAATGCATGGAAGTCATTTTGTAACGCATGCTCCATTCATCACATTAAGTGTCCATAAGGACAGAAAATATACTTTGTATTGGCCAGTTGGAAAGTATATCATCTTATTGTCCCTCTTTCCAATGTCCAGTCTTAATCTACTACAAAGCTGTCTATTTTCTTTTTAAGTTACCCTTCCCAAGCCTTAGAGCACATTTATTTTTAGAAATAAACACTTTAAAAAAGGAGAATAGTATTCCTTAGATTTGGTAAAGCTAAGTGTTTCCTTGCATGACAACCATTTCTGTACCTCTAGGACATATAAATTCTATTACTTTCAGATAATTTTAGGTGAGTAACATAGTGGTGGTTTAATCTGGGATATGTTTGTTCCTCTACAGGCTGTCATTCTTGAAAGTCAGATCTATAAGCAGTCTAATAAGAGATCTAGTATCTGAGTTAATTGTGTCTGAGGCCTTTAAAAAAGAGATAATCCATTCCTCTCCATTTAAACCACTGCTGAAAGGAGCTCAAGTAGCTCTGCTATTTCACTTATTTAGAGTATGCCTCATAATATCCTAAACAGGAAACATCAAATAGTACCTGCTCCAAAACTGTTTGTTCAGTATTTACCACTGTACCATAAAGACTGCTAAACACATCAGCAAATCACCAGCTGCCTAACATCTGCAATACACCGACTGTGATGCTAAATATTCAAGTCCCTAAAAATCTTACTGCTCAAATGCCAGCCAGGAGGGCAATTTCAGACTACACAAAATATCAGCATTAAAAACAGACAACCACCCAAATTAGGCCCACATTCAAAACCCAGCCACCAAGAAGTGCCTCTTTGTAGGATGACTTTTTATGGTAATGTACAAGGCTTTAGGGGATGACAGTTGCTTGGTGAAAAGTCCAATAGTCCTAGCAATAACACATTTGGAAAAGTTATTTTGTATCATGCCAGATAATGAATGGTTTAGGATTTCTCAGATATGAGTAGCAGTTGCAGAAGACAAAGATGTTATCTTCTACTTCTAGGAAATTCAGGAGACTGACAGTTAAATAGTTCCTCCTACAAGTATCATGAAAAAGAAAATATCAGCTCAATTCCAAGACACTCTCTCAAATTTTCTTCCTGGATAAATACAAAAAAAGTTACAACTACTAAAGAGAAATGCCCCAGTCATGAGTAATGCCATTTTTCTCTATTCACAGAAGACCGATTACTTGAGAATGGTTTATTAGCCAGAATGGAGTGGGAAATATGGAGGTCTCATCTTCCTTGTGGCTACTTTGAAGATTAGTAACATTTTAACATATATAGCAACATTTTCCTTAATTTTTTTTACAGCAGTGACAGTACCTGGGACTTGAAAAGGCCGAGGCCCCAGAGGAAAAGTCCAGCTATCTGGGTCTAATTTTTTCCACAAAATTATTGCACAATTCTAATGCATGAAAAGAAAAAAAAAAATCAGAAACATAACAGGCACTTGCTGCCTTTGTCCTTTTGCCTGAGAGAATTATAGTGGCTCACAGATTTCGCAAAAGTTCAAAATGTCATCCTATTACAAAAAAAGGAAATATCATAGTGAAAATTGTTGTCAGAAGCCCTGTCCATGAGAAATGTAAAGTTATCTTTCCATTCTACTGAGTAATTGTTAACATTTCTTGGAGTATCACATCTACGCTTCAGAAAGAGATGTCTCAGAGTAATCTAGGAGAGAAATACAGAAAGAATCAGAAGCACACTTTGACAAATGGAAGGCATGATTTACAAGGAAAGACTAAACTATATGACTTTTCATTCAGAAAAGAATATATTGGAGGGACAAAACCGTAATAGCTTTCATCTATCTGAAAGAGTGATGGAGCTCTATTTCTCATGCTTTGGGAGGATAGTCAAACCATGGTTGTGGTAAAGGAGATTTATAAAGTTTTATTTAATGCCTAATTTACTGGAAAGCACTGGGACAGTTTGCTGAGGAAAGCTACAGAATTGCATCACAAGAGGGTTTTTTTTCTTTCTCTCTCCAAGAACAGGTTAGACAAATACCTGTCAAGAACAATTAAGAAGGTTGATCCTTTTTCTAGGATAAGGGTGTAGACTAGATGACCTTTGGAAATCCCTCTTTAGCCTTTTTTTCCCCTTACATGAATCCAAGGTTCTACTTCATTTATGGACTAAACCAATGGATGAGAAACAAATTCAGCTCTGGACAGAAATAAAATGTACTCTTAATTAACATGATCACTGCAAAACAGATTGTTCAAAGAAACAAGAAGAATCAAAGCATGTTTCCTAGTTCCCAACAGATATGAACTCTTCTGAGCCTAATCTTGCAGCACAGTATAAATAATTCCTATTTTCAGGATTGAGTTTCAGTTCCCCCATCCACCAGGAGAGTTAAAAACCATGCTGGAGTTCCAGAAATCCTGACAAAACTTAAAAAAATTAAAAAGGGACATTACAACATGAAAACTGTGTTCTCCCCAGTTTTGACCCAAGCTGGAACCTGAATGATAAAACCTCTATCACAAACTCATCGACAGATCAAGCTTAAATGCACTCACAAAAATGCATTCCTTCTCCCATCTGCTCAGTATCTTATATCCTCCTGGTGGATTGAAGGCACTAACTAGTTCTTGTCCTCCAAGAGTCTGTTTGTTTGGCTCTAGAGGAATTCAACCATCTGTCAGTACCTGCTCTGTTTTTGCAATCAAAAGCATATGAAGAATAGTACTGTACAGTCCATTGCACACAAAATCACAATGGTTCAGTGTACTTTTTAATAAAATCCCTTTTCAAAGCAGAACATTTTAATGAACTGGTGCCTAGTGAAGCATCTTTGCTATATTTTACGTGGTATTGCAAATCTTGTCTCTGACGTTATGTTGTCACGATGGGGCAGTCTACATCAGTCAGAAGCTTCAAGGTCACACCTGCTAGAACTGGTCATGCTTACATCCACTTTTACATGGATTTTTTTTTGCTTGGATGGTAAAACCACCATGACATGCAGTGATAGCCGACAGAGATATCTCAATAACTGTGAGACACTTGCTGTAATCAGTGATCCTCTTACTCCACCTGCTTCCCCACACTGGTGTATGTTTTAGGCAGGTGAGAATGGGAATTCCAAGGTGACAGAACTTTGTCACTTAAACTGCATTGCTTACACGATCATGGCAGGACTTTTGACAGGTGCTTTTCAGTGTGAAATGTAAAAGATACATCCAATATGGGCTATCATCATCTCTGAGCTTGTCTGACATGCTTGTTTTTTCTTTTTTTTTCCCTCCAAACCTCATTGTGTGATGAATGGTTAAGCATAACTACAAACAGAAAATGGAAGCAGCAGCAAGGCAGGACAGACCAGCAAGATGCTGACTAGAATCCCATAATGTCAGCATTCAGAGATGGGTTTAGAGATTTCACATCATCAAGTTTCTGAACAAATAAATAGCTGTGTTATTTCCTGTTAAATCACAAAATTATATCTCTCCTAGGGATACTGAACCACACCACCATTGCACCACTCAGAACAGCAGAGCAAGACTGAACACCAGACACCAAAAACAGCAGCTGTCAAGGCCACTGATGTCATCTCCACAGTCCCGCAGACTTAGTGCTGGCTGAATCTTCTATGCCACATGCCCAATGACAAGCCAGCACGTCACAGACAACATCAAGCCAGGTGAAGCTGATGGAGATAGTACTTCACTCTGCAAGAATGCGCATCTATAACTACATCACCATGTCCCACAGGTTTCTGCAGGGCTTGTTTGAGCACAACATCAAGATGACATGGCAGTGATGCTTCCTGTTCCAAGACAGGGCTTCCACAGTGACAGCTTTGCATGGTGCTCACTGTATGTTGCAAACTCTGCAGCCATGCTAATCTCCAAGTAAAGTAGCAACTCTTCTTCTAGTTACCTCTCCTAAACTGGGCTTCCTGATAAAAAATACTATCTCAAATTCAACAGAATGAGATTCTTAAAGCTATGTTCATAATATACTAGTTCTCTCTCATTTGAGGCTTCAAGAGCAGCATAAGATTCACATTATTCCATTAACACAAGTCAGTTGGAGTGTGATTAAGAAATCATAACTTTAAACATAGCGTATAAAGTTGACAAGACATGACTATTTATTTCCTCTTTTCAAACATTGTCTATACAGTAGACATGGAAATTAGGCTATGTAAGTCTAAAGTAGGAATCTTTAAAAAAAAAAAAAAAAAAAGCCACAGCCTTGACATCTAAAGGAACAGGATCAATTCCGTCTTTAACTGTTTGGCAACTACAGACATCAAAGACATCTTGTTTATCATCTTGTTACTGCCATGTTAGTGAGACAACTTGGTCTAGTCTATTGTCCTATCCCCCACTTACATCAGGTATTTTATTTCTTCTGTCAATCAACAGGACAGTTCCAAGTTGGAACACATGGAAATTCCAGCTAGATATAAGGAAAAAAAAAAAATTTACCATGCGGAAATGATTCTTCACCCCTGAAAATATTTAAAACTTGACCAAACAAATTCCTGAGCAACTTGCTCAAACTGGATCTGCTTTGAACAGACTTCCAGACGTCCTTTCCAGCATCAAGATTCTGTGATTGAAAATGCAGAGATTCAGGCTTCAGCGCAGGGAGGCAAGGATCTGATTTCATGTTGTTCATATATATTGGCCAGAGAAGCAGGTAACTAAAAGAAGCTTCAAGCTATATGAAGCCTGAAACACGAATAAATGGCAGGCATACAAAAGCAAGCATGAACTCAGTCACTAAGCAGGACTGATATATGACACCTCGAGTCTACTAGAATTCATTTCATATGATGCCTTCTATGATATTACTATTTTGACATTGTCTTTAAGGCACTGGTCTTTGTTTACTTGTGCTCTAGTGGCACAGAGTTATCATATGCACTTCCTGTATTATGAAACTCTTCAGTTTCAGAAAATAAAGCAGTTTTTGAACTTTCACAGAAAGGCAACTTTTTTGCCCCTGCAAACCATTCAAGCTATTCTTAACCTAGCTGATCCTCCAGGGACACTTTTTTGCAGCAGACTTTTTAGTGAAGTTTAGATTGATGTTAATCAGTTCCATTCAAAAGCAAAAGAGAAATATTACAATTTTTATAAAATGAAAAGATCCCAGGTGGAAAGGATTCAGTTTTCCCTTCTTACATTGCATAGTGAAAGGCAAATCTTGACACAGAGAAAAAAATTCTTTTAGAACTGAATTCATTATCCTTGTTTCCAGCTATTTTTGACATTTTTATCTTTCTGAACAGTTACCATTTGAAATACTCAGTTATTTCATTTCATCTTACACTATACATAGTTTTCACATGGCTTTCACCACTCTATTAAAAGCTATGATGCTATGCTATAGGACTAAAAAAGAAAAAAAAAGAAAAAGAAAGAGAAAGAGAAAAGAAAGAGAAAAGAAAGGAAAGAGAAGAAAGAGAAAAGAAAGAGAAAAGAAAGAGAAAAGAAAGAGAAAAGAAAGAGAAAAGAAAGAGAAAAGAAAGAGAAAAGAAAGAGAAAAGAAAGAGAAAAGAAAGAGAAAAGAAAGAGAAAAGAAAGAGAAAAGAAAGAGAAAAGAAAGAGAAAAGAAAGAGAAAAGAAAGAGAAAAGTCATCGAGAGCATTGTTTCCACATTCTATTAGTGGTTGGCAGGTGGGCAAAATATCCAGTAAGAAACTAACAGAAATTGGAGAGAATACTTCAAAGGCACTAGACAGCCCAGTAAAGGTTTAAGTATTTTACAAAAGCTGTGATCTGTAGGCTTTGCCTTCAGCCACCATCCACTCAAAGTGAAATAGGCCTAAAAAAAACCCCCTCTGTAATAAATAGATACCTCATGGAGATATTACAGCCAGCAACTCTTCACCTTTGTGCTTTGAACAAAGGCTGCAGGAAAACTTTGAAAAAACCTCCATGAAAGAGAGAAGAAAATAGGAGAAGATTTTTTTTTTTCTGCCTTTCTTGGTAAGTGGTGTTTTTCTACTGTGCCTCACAGATCTATTTCAATAGCAATGTCAGGCCAATTTGATATTTGCACCAGAGGCAAGTTCTGGAGCACTGTTTTGCAATCCATTCCGTGTTAGTTTCTGATAAAATACCTTGTCAGAGGAGCATAAACACTTTGTTTGATCTCTCAGCTCAATGATGATGAACTTTTGGGCAAAGACAGGATGCTGAGGAAATAAACCCATATATGTACACACACACACAAATAATAATATATATGATAGAGGTATCTGAAAAACCTAATGTACTCATGTCGGAGGAATCAGACAACTTCTGCCCCAGAGGATGGATAAAAATGCAAACATGAAATTTCAAGTTCAACGTCAATAATTCAAAATAAATCTAGGAGGTCAAGTGAGGTATTGTACGGCTAGAGAGCAGTAAAGGGCGAGAAGTGATCTCAGCTACAGATCTGCTAGTCTGATCTCAAGACGAGGTAAGGCTTTAGAAAATTGGAAGATAAATGACAAATCAGATAATGTATTATAAGTTTGCCAGAGCAAGATAATTCTGGTATGATCTACCTTCTTTCTCTGATATGACATTTACTTTCATACAGGGAACTACAAAAAGTAATCTCTCTAGACATCTACAAATGTTTCCTACCATGCCAAATGGAAAATTACTATGGAATCAGGAGAACGTGGATGTCAGAAGAATTGTGAGGTAGATGAGTAACTGGCTGAAGGGAAAGCCCAAAATGAGTTATACTGAAAAAGAAGCTATGAGATTATGAGGCATTTATTCACCAAGTTCCTCACAAATGCACCTTGGGACTAATTTTATTTACATTTTCATTTAATGATCTTGACACACAGGTCAACATGCACTCAGGAAATTTGCTGGTGCTATGAAGTTGGATAGTACTGTCATTAAAAAGAAGGCTTGATATAACATACTGAAGAAATACGAGCTGACCTTGAGGACTGGAGTAGTAGAAATAGGATCAAACTCTTTGTTACGTAATACAACTTCATGTGCTTTGGAAAAATTAATAAGCTGAGAGCTCACTAGCTGGCAACAGTAGAACTGAAAAGCAGATGCTGACTTGTTTAACTGATCACAGGACTGATGAGGGTAAACACGGCCATGGTGGTAAACAAGACAAATACCATAACCAGCATCAACATCCAGTACCTATAGAGAAGTTATAGGAGGGGTATAATAAAGGTAAATAATGTAACCAATGGTCACAGAGAAAGTGAACAGAGAAAACTTTTCATAGTTTCTTTTAAAGAACTTCAGGACATCAAATGAAATTATCAACATAAGTTTAAAAAATAAGCCCAAGAATACACTTTAAAACTAGTAAAAATACTTTGTCACAGTACACATAACTAATATCGTGGATTTCACTGCATGAATGTATTTGATGTGATGTTGCAGATGTCAGAAATATTAAAGGGATATAAAATTGTGGAAGCGGGTCAAACACCCCAGGGAAAATTTCTATGCTCCTACAGTCATGTATTTTTGATGGCCTTTCCAGTGTTTGTGTCTATGACCCATTTTATATTTTAAAGCCAAATTTTGGTCATATTAATAAATAAACATGAAATAAAATATCTTTACACTGCTTCAAATCCACTCTTTTTGGAATTCTATTTAAGAAAGAGAAGAAATTGAATCACTGACTTTGTCAGACACTGTAATTATCTAAAAATTGTACACAGCATGTTAAAGAGGAAATCATCTGCAACTACAGATTATATTTCATAATTTAAAAATACCATTCTTTCTACTACCCTTATTAAAATGAAGCCTTATTCTCATCTTGTCCTTTACAGGCCACATTAAACCACAGTAACTAATATAAGGAAATCAAATGCACAAAATAAAAGTAAAATACCAGAGCATTAAATAGAACATAAATTTTAAAAAATGCTGAAAGAAAGGAACAACAAATCATCAAGAAAACTGAGGGCTAAAAAGGGCTATTCCCTAAAAGATGAGCTAGCTTTTTAAACTCTTTATAGCTAGGCAACATAGGTTTTAAACAAATTGTTTAATATTACAATGGACTAAACTTGCACTAACAACCAAAAATAAGACTTTCCAACGCTTAGTCCACTTGAACAACAGAGGCTTTGTGCTAGTCACCTTGTGCTCCATTTGACAAAAATGAAGTTGGGAGGTGAACTGGTCATATGAAATCACAAGTTTAAGAAGTAGGCTGTTTCCTAAATCCAGCTGAGAGTTATTGCAAGATGCTTAACTTAACCTTCCTCCTCCTCGCTTCTTTCCTTCTCTTTTCTTCATTGTTAACATTAAGTAAATCTGATTTTCTAGCCTCACTCCGAAAAATAAGCAGCAGCTTACCCTTTGTGATCCAAAAAGACCTGTTTTCTTTATCTCCTTCAACTTTAGAACAGTTTTAACACAAAAAAGACATATGCAATTTGTAGTCACGATGAGATAGTGTTTAAAAAACAAAGTGCTCAGCCATATTTCAGACTGAACATGCAAATTCAAGGAATTGAGGAAAAGATCAGGTAGTTATATAAGAAATACAGCCAAGAAAATGAATAAGTTATTTCAGTAAGATGCCTAAAAGCATCTGGCATTCTGGTGTATTCTTATTTGAGTTTCCAGTATGAATACCACATTTCATCTGGGTGTTTTAAGGGCCATCTCTCTAGTACAGTGTTCCTAGGTTTGGTTTATATACGTCAACCTCAAGCAGCACAAGTGCCAGAAAGGATGTGCTAGATACACATAATACAAAAACTCTGAAAAAAACTTGTCCTCTACAACCCAGCTTGTGCTCTGGCTGCACTGGAAATTCTTTTCACCACTTTCCAGTTCTCCTCTTTCCTGTTCCACGTCCCAGGCTTGAGGACCTATAAGGTCCTACAAGGTCACTCTGGCTAAAAGTAACTAGTACCTCGACTAGCAATATATAGAACTTACCATATACAACAATATTTCTTCTTTCACTGTAGAAGGCGTTTTAACAGATGCAATAAATACTTGCTTTTCTTTTCATATTTCTTCACCTAAGACAGTCCGGTCTCCTAAACCCACTGCTCACGGAAATTTGGATACAGAGCTCTATTACAGAGTTGTCAGGTTTTGTGTTCTACATAATTGCATTTTTCCAAAGCAGTCTTCTAAATCATTTTCTACCACAGTCACAATACCTGGTTTTACCTAGGGATGCACCTTCTAAGAGGACATGTACTCCTGCTGCAGACTTTAATACTTTGCTTTGAAGAAATATCCCCACAATAATGCTCGCTTGCAGTATTTTATTAATGAAGTTGCAAATTTCCTTCCAAATTGCATTGCTTGCAAGCACATCCACACACTTAAGCTGATAAATGAAGTGCTTACAATACATTATTATTATGAACATTTCTAATGAGCCAAAACGCAGAGGAGGACCAAACACTTCTGCAGTCTCAATATTGTGACCACTGCTGTCTGCAAAAGAATGCTATGGATTTGGAGGTTTGCAGCTATCAAGGTTACAAAAAATACTGTGAGATGTCTTAATGGGTAACTCCACCCTTCCATATCCAAGGGAGATTTAGACTGAAAAATGAAGACTCATCAGACTTTGGACCAGAAAACATAACTCATGTCCAACAGGTAATATAGTTCTTTTACCATGAAATTCACACAGCTTCCCAATGTGAGCAGAAAGTGCTGCTTTTTACACTTTAAAAACCTCACTCACTTCCATTCACAGTAAATCTTTTATTTATTTATTTATTTAGATTTATGAACTTAACAAATAAGGCAGGCATCCAAAAGTTTTGGACAGTTTCCTATCAATTAAAAACACATGGATATGATATTGATTTGATTATCAAAGTTTCAACATTAAACCCTATTGTTAAAGTACACCACTTATAGTGAAAATTAAGTGAAAAAAATATGTAAACAGCAGAATCTATTCATTTTGCCATATGACATTCATTAATGTATGTACTAAATATAAATGTTTAGATCATGTGAGTGACAAATGAGTATGATCAGGCAGCAGAAGAGAACGGAACTGGAAACAGTCCCAAATAATATTTAGTTGAGGGCTACATATTGCCGTATGGAACTGTGTGTGGTACAGTGTGGCTCTAGTTGAAAGAAGTGTACTTCTCTCAGTATAATTCTATCTTGATCAACAATGTGAGAGCCAAATCTGCCTGGCCTCTTCTTCAGGACACAATAATGCAGACAGAGGGGGCAAAAGTTTACTCATTAGTAGTGTCATAGCTTTTTGGCTGCTTAGGTATGTGGAGCCCCAACCAGAGGAAAAAAAAAGGGGGGGAGGGGGTGGAGGGGAAAAAGAGAAAGGAAAGGGAAGGGGAAAAAAGAGAGACAGAGTGAGAGGGGGAGACAGATTTCCTGAACCACCTTCTTATCTGCCTGCTGTTCAACACAATACAGAGTACAAAATTAGTGCAAAATCCCAAATCCCACTGCTGAATTCCCAACTTTGCAGTTACAAGTGGTTACATAATAGATACTCAATTCAAAGATTCAATCAAACATCCATTTTGATCACCAGCACATAACCATGACATTAAGGACAAAGCAGCACAATTCTTTTAGTGCTATAGGAAGAAGGAGGGGATCAAGAGAACACCAACTCCTAGGTCTTTTTCTTAGCAGGGAATTTTAAAATAAAACTCCCAAATAATCTTAAAGACAACTATAGTCATGCTAGGGAAGGTAGAAAGGAAAAAAAAGAAGAAAAAGAGAGGCCTTTCAGTAATCCCTGCCTATATTACCTAACCCTGCAGCCCCCAAAACTAGCCACCAATTTCTTCCTCAGAAAATGTTAAAAATATGAGAAAAGCGCCTCAAAGAAACAGCATGTTGAATACACCTAGATTTTCTCATTTGGAATACTGAGAACGCTGGAAACCACAACCCAGCAGGACACCACAATAAAGCCCTACATGAAAAAGTTATTACTGAAAGCTACAGATTAGTCTATATTCAAAAGGTAAAGAGTTCAGCCTGATACTTAGGCTTGACTCTGATCTCATCTACACTTATGTAAATCTTTTGATTGACCAGAATGGATTTAGCTGTCTGCAAATAAAATTACAGTCTGGTTCTTAAGCAGGAAAATAAAGTCTCATTGCTAGAAGAAGGTTTGTCCTAAGGGTTGCTATTATCATTGATTATTGCATTACTGTAACATCTAAAAGTCCCAAGCAGAGGGCTGGAACTAATGTTAGTAGGTGTGATAGGGAGACGTACAAGTATCTTCCAGATAATAAGAAAGGAAACGGATAGATGGAGACAGAGAGAAGACAGTTCAAAGGAAAATGAGTCAGCATTGGCCAATAGGCAATGGTTTCAGCACAGCTGGCACATTAACAATGTGATGTGTTGGTAACTAGGGGGGTTTGAGTAGGGTAAGGCAGTAGGTTTCTGATTGCTGATAGGGATGAGGAACGATCTGGGAAAAGCATAACACTGCCTGAAAATGTTATAAGTGGGTATGTGAGGCCGAATCATAGGGAGGCACAATTTCACCTTCAAATGGCAAATAGGAAAAGGGGCAGACCCTGAGAAATTGCACACGTGAAAGCAAATAGCTTGTACCTGATAGTAAAGACAATGGCAGAGTGCAGATATAGGATTAAGAGGGTCTAAGAGACAGCTGACAACCACGATCTTAGCAGACCTTCAACATGAATGAGGTAATTGTAAGAGCTCAAAGAAATTAATTTTGCAGTGCCTTAAAGGCAAGTTAATGGCAGCCTGCGCAACCTTTCCTGTTCTCTCCACCCTGTAGACTTCCTGTTCCAAAAATTTTTCGCATGCTTGAGGACCAAGAGTAGTCAAAATTTTAGATGTGTCCAAGATAGAAGCTTAAGAAAGCAAGGACTTCATAACAAATTCACCTAATGGCAAAGAGGAGGATTATAGGAGGCCTGCAACAGTACCATAGTTTAGTCTTACAAAGCTTCCAATTTGAAGAAATTCTCTGGAACAAGAAATGAATGACAGATAAGATTAATTATTACCAGTAAAACTCTTGGCTTAATATTTTTTAAATAAATTACCTCCCTTTGCATATTGGCCCTTTTCTCTGTTCTCTGAATGTTTTGAAACCAATTTAAATAGGTAACCATATCTATATTTTGTTGAACCAAGGCCTCTGTGTGCAGTAGAAGTGTTGCTTGTTCCTCTGGGCTATAAATTTGGTATATCATGGAGAGGCTTACCTGCTCAAAGAGCACGTATGGATATTTTACAGCTATAGCAGAATAGTATTTGAACCTCAAAACATCATTTAGCCCAATATTTCCTTTACAGAATACCACAGCACTTTTGTCTCCCTATTTTAGCACAAGGCTTTTTGTGTGTGCATATTCTTTCAAGAATTGCAGTCTTCTTCTACCTCAGCTCACAGTGACACAGCAAAAACTTGCCTGCCACAGGCAACAAACCTCTATGTTAAAGAAAACTACAGATTTCCTTCTCTTGAGACACAGGTTTTGTTTTTCTTTTGTTTAAATGAAGGCTATAAATCTTACTGAGAAAAGTTCTAAATACAATATGGTAACAGATTTTTTTTTGGGGGGGGGGTTGTTTTTACTATTTCAGTTAGCATACAGCAGACATCAATAGATGAATAGGGCTTTCTGCAGGACCCTCTACCTCTTTGTCTATATGCCCTTCATTTTCAACTTGTCTGTTGAGGAACTGTTACCACCTGCATCCCCAGTATTATGCCCCAGATTCACAGAAGTTACTGTGTTGTGTCTGAGTGTGAAGCAAATCAGGACCACAACAGAGAAATAGAAGACAAGGAGTCAAAGATCGGAAGAACATAAATAACTACTTCTTAAAAGCAGCTGTGGATGCCCTCCTATCACACAGCTTGAGCCTAGCCTCCTCCCTTCCCAAACTCCCATCACATCACCACCTAGGTTCATATACTGTCAGAAGCTGGGGTGAATTCAGCCATTATGTTAACAGAGGGACAGGCACTGATGCAGCCTTTCCCTTTAAATGTGACAGAGAGCTGTACCAGGCTAATTGGAGAAAACAACAGCCCTCCTACTCCCCCAGTAAATTCAAGCTTGGAAAGAACTACCTGACTCACTATTTTTAATTTCAAGATAATTAAAATACTCCCCACAGTCTTAGAGTTCCCCAGTGTTTCCCATAAGAAAAATAAGATAACCTTCCTCTTCTTCTCATTTTTAAATGTCAGAACTGTTACAGTAAGACATAGATCTAAAACACCAGGTAGAATAATTAGGCCACTACAGAGGACATAATTGAGGTCACCATCCCTGGCGTTGACCTGTATTGTGAAAAGCCTTCCTGAAAGTGACATGTGTGTGTGTGGATGTTTTATATCACCTTTATATCTACTTTCTTATGTATTGATAATTTGTCTTGGGATCTTTCCAGAAACCAAAATTTTGCTAAAAGATTTGTAGCTTTTCTTGCCTTCCTTCATTTATTTCATGGTTTGTTTTCAGGAACTACTACAGTCATCTATTCCTCTGAACTCTCCCTCATTCTCTCTTTCATCCCCAACATTAGTTGCTAGTAAGCGTAAATTCTTTTATCTCTGCACATACTTTTGTCAAGACATCTTAGGTATATCTAACTTGTGTAAATACCCTTTGATCTAATTTCTTCATAGCTTGTTAGAACTGGGATAATGAATATACGGGATCTATTTAGGAAGAGTTAATGTGGCTTCTTTAAAGAGGAGGCCTGCCTTGCAAACCTCTTAGAGTTCCTTGAAGCAGTCTACAACTATGAACATGAAGTATGATCCAGCTGACATTCTGCTCGAATTTCCAAAAGGTCATAGATGAATTCCTTCCACAAAGGCCTTTAATTAAGTTTAGAAGCTGTGGAATGAGAACAAATATCTTGGCACGGTGAAGTAATTTGTTAAAAGAGAGTAAATAGAGGGCAGAAGTAGTCACGTTTCAGAAAGAATGAGGTCACCTGTGCTATTCTCCCATGTCCTATGCACTGATAAAAGGGGGTTAATGTTTGATTATGATACATCCTTCTTTTATTGAAGAGAAAACTTGTAAAAGTGAAAACTGAGGAGGTCTCCAAGTCATGAGCGACATTGAAAGGGTAGATAGGGATTGTTTACTGTCTCTTCCAACACAAGCCCAAAAAGCCATCAAAAGAAGCTAGTTGGACAGAAGTTCAAAACAGGAAAAGGAGGTAGTCCTTCATGCAAGAGGCCATAGACCTTTGGAGCTCCCTGCCAAAGGATACTGTGAATGAGAAGTTTATAAGGTTCAAAGAGCAACTGGACAAAAGCAACTGAACAAGGAAGACAGCTCTTGAAGGAGTTATTACACAGACAAACAACTGGAAATGTCCCCTACTCCAAAAAGTGCTGGAGGCTGCAAAACTATGTGGGTAATGGGAAGTGCAGGTAAGGGAGAAAGTGTGATATGTGTCCATTTTGTTTTTATTTTTTCTTATCAGGGGCCACTTGGAGAATAGAATATTGGGCTAGATGGACAATAGCTAACCCAGCTGATATAATGGGCTAGCAGAGCTGTTGTGTGTCAAGTCATGACTGATCTGTTTTGTGAAAGTGGAAGCAGAAAAGGTTTTAATACTTCAAGCTTCTTCCAAATCTTTGCTTTCTGCTCACCTTCATTACTAAGCAATGGAACTAAGATTTCCTGTGCCTTCCTTTTTAATATCTTTACAGAATGTTTTATTGATGCTTCCTCTGTCCTTTCTTAGTTGCAATGCAGATTCAACTGCATCCGGCAAGAGCCCTTCTGCTGACTGCTAGGTTCCAATTAATAGCTAATTGTCAGATGTCACAAGGTAACCAACATGAAATGAAGTAACGCAATCATATGGTAATTTTTTTTTTTTACAGTCAGTTCTTATGTAGCAGTACATCAGCCTTTAACTTCACTTGCTGTCTTGTGGAAGAATGGTTAAGTGAAAAGGGGCATGCTTTCTTAGAAGTGAGCAATCCTGTCTTCACGATGGAGGGAGGATCCCACGGCTATGTGAACTGTCCTTGAACATTCCTAGACCATTACAGAAGGGGAAGACAAGTAGTGGTAAACAAGTAAGGGAGGGGGCCGACAAGCCCCTCCACATGAACAGCAACCCAGCAACCTTGCACCAATCATATATCCGCTTTAGGCGCGTGAACAGAGACTGTAAACCAATCATATAGCTGTTGCTAGCATATGCTCTATCGCCTGTCTATATATACTCTGTAAAAGCTTGAATAAAGAGAGAACGACCATACTCATATTGAGACTCATCGTTACTCCGGGCCCGTCCCCCCACTCCAACACTGTCTTGCACTCTCAAAAAAGAATCTGCTTATGTAATCCTACAGTGGTTGGGTCAAGCTATACTGAAGTAATGTATGGTTTCAATAAGTAGCAAAATTAACAATTTCACAATAAGCATTGTAAGGTTCACACAATGCATAAGCCCATTAAAATCTCCAGAGTAAAATTATACATGTAAATACCCAGGCTTCTAATTAATAAAAATATTGAGCTAAATAGCATCTATTAATATACTTCTGAAATAACTGCAGTAATTAAAACTTTTTATTAAACCATCCAGAATTCATGATTTTTCAAAAGGAATGCTACTGATACATACACATTCTCAGGTTAATTGGACTATGTAAATCTAATATTGTATTTTTACTGCCAGAAGCACTATTAAACTGCAGTTTGCAATATAATCATTACATAAAAATGAGACAGCAGCAGTAAAAATTCCTAAACTATAAACAATCATTTGTAGAGGAAGAAAAAAAAAAAACCATGACCAGAGGTATCCAAATTAGCTAAAGAAATGACAGAATTAACTTAGAGGCCTTCTTTTGATGGCAACAAAATTAGATTGTAAAATAACATGGCCTTTATTAAATAAACTGAATTGTCTAAGAAGAAAGAGCTCCATTTTGAATATTTTCTGTAAAATAACACCAAAATATTTTTCATCTCTTGGAAGCATTGCCTTGTAACACCTAACAGTCATTCCTACCAGGCTGAACTAGACCACATCTGATGGTCTCCTGTGATACTGAACAAATACTGTATTACTGGACCAGTGAGCTGTAGATGTTACTGTAGAAGTGACACATCACTTATGAACACCTGCTATGGTGGCTGTTCTCCAATTCAGTGGGTAGAATAGTTTTACACTTCTGTGTCTGCATTCTTCATCACAGATTTACGCAGGCCACAACAGGGTTTACTGTGACAGGCTTAGAAAAGCTGCTGTGGATCTAAAATACCTGTCAGCAGACCTTCTGATGTATCTTCCTATGCTGGAAAGGCAGACTCATTCCTGACTAAGGTCTCTGTCCTGCAGTGGTAAGAGTTCCTTTATGTTTGATCCCATGTACTAGATCAAACGTACATGTGGTAACTACTGAATGACTATAATAGTGCATAAAAGTAGGCATGTGTGAAAACCTTTGCAGAATCAGGACCCGAGAGAAATTTAGCTTTTCAGATGAAAAATTTGATAGCTATTAGGTATTCATTTAGGATTTAGAAGCCTGTCAGTTTAGACCCATTATTTTTTAAATCCAAATTCTCTCCATCCCAAATGGATTTGAATACTAGAATTATTATTGACCCATTGTCCCTACTGCCAATAATTAGTGACTTATTAATCCACCTCATTAATTAGGCTTACAGAGTTGGCAATAAAAATCTAACTGAATTTCTGATCCACTTTTAAGTAAAAGCACAAGAAGAGGCATGAAAAAGTCAGCTTGAAAAACAGATACACCCATCCGAGCTACAACAGCTGAGCAAAAAGCCAGCAAATCTAACAGTATTACATTAGTTGAGAAAAAACACCTCTCCTCCAAAATCTCTTGCTAATATAAAGAAGACAGAAGACTGGGACAAGTCTTAGTCTGTATGAGTAGCTGGAGTATTTTTACAGATCTTTAGTGAAGCATCATCACACTGTTGGTCAGAGAGCAAAACTGTCAGAGTTATAAGCCATATTTACAGATAAATCTGAACAAACAATGTTTTAGAAGGGCTTTCTCCAAAACTCCTAAAAGAAGAGAAGGCTCACGAAGGATCTTATCCTTGTGTATGAATAACCGATCGGAGGAAAGAAAACTGAGCCAACTCTTCTCAGTGGTGACCACTTATAAGGGCAAGAGGCAATGGGAACTAATTGAAATACAAGAAATACTGTATAAACATAAGAAAAAATTATTTTACTGTAAAAGTGGTTGAGTCCTGGAACAGGTTGCTCAGAGAGGCTGCGGTGCCTCCATCCTTGGAGATACTCACACCTGTCTGGACACTGCCCTGAGCAACCTGCTTTAGTTGACATTGCTTGGAGCAGGGGGGATTGGACTTAGACAATCTCCAGAGGTGCCTTCTAGACTCAGCAATCCTAGGACATAGTTTTGCTAGAAATTGAATTGTAGTGACTTAATTTCTTGACCCCACAGAAAACTCACCACTCGGAGACCAACTTCTGAAAGCACAGAAAACCTAACTGGGTCTCTGCAACAGAATAGAATCCAGTTTTTCATTCAGGTATTTAGTTTTTTTCAACAAGGAAGCCATCTTCCTACAAATTCCTATTCCACTTATCCTTAGAGTGCCAATAATGATTTATTACCTGGATTCTGTCCATTCCAGTTTGCTACAGATTACCAATATTCTTCCACATCAATTATGCTACTATCAAGTTCAGTGAAAAGGTTTGTGAAGCATACAAAATAAGGACTTGCCATAAGAAAATGCAGCACTCCTAATGCAAATACTTCAGACACTTACAGGTAGATACTACATAAAGCAGCATCCTGTAGAGTTAGGGGAAGGGCATGGAAAAGTGGCCCCAGTAACACTGCTGACACAGGAACTGAGGCATGTACAAGTCTACACATCCTTTAAAGCTTAATTTTATAGGTGTGTTAATACAGTGGTTGCCCACAAAATAGGCTTACATAGAATAGATCAGATCCATCTATTCTTTCTAAAGACAGCATATTAAACTGAGTCATTTAAATTTAATACCCAAAGAGTATTAAAATTATGGAAAATTAGCAATTTCGATGGCCAATCTGAAATGCCTAGAAGAGACTCGAGTTTTACATTTAAGCACATACCCTCTGAAATTGAAGTTGTTACAAAGATATTTCAAGTTCAAAATCCAGAACTTAGAGAAATTCCAAATCAGCAGTCACACTTGGATATCTTGGCCACAAGATTCTTTTCCAAGCCTCTGAACATCACTCCTTGTTAGCTGCTTTTGAGCAGGGGGAGCATGCTGTATCTTACTTCTCAAGCATTTGTGATGGATTTACAGCACAGAAGAAAGTATAGGGCATTAGAGGCTGGAGAGATTCCTTCTCAGTGTTAGTGTGGACTTAAGCTTTCAGAAAGTCTTCACAGCAAATATTTCTTTGCTTGCCTAACCTTAACTAAAAGAGCCTTTAGGCTTCTGATACACATCATATCCTATAGTGATAGGTGGTGTAAAAGAGGAAGTAATTGAAGCAATTAATCTGGCTAGATGCCTTAGAGTACCTTGAGGGGAAAATGACATTTCTGAATAACAGTTGGTTGTATAATGTAAATCTAAAGTAAAAATATTTGAAAACTAATAAAACCAAGGAAAATGCATGTTATAATTTATTCTTCCATTCCTGGCAGACTGGATAATAAAAGGACCTAAATTTCATTGTTTCCTCAAATTATTTGAAAATAATTTATTCTCCTCTCCCAAAATCTCTTCCATTAGCCTAGGCAAGAACATCCAAAAACATAAATGGACTTTCCTAATATGTAGGATGTTAGAAGGTTCCTGTCTCATCTCATATTCTTGCACTTCATTTTGGACAGATCACTTCCCAGGTGTAGTTCCTGTTACATTTTATGTCTATCTTGCCTCTTGTTGCGTCAAGCACAAAACACCTACTGATGAAAGACAGTAGGGCAACTATCATGACTAGAGGAATTTGCTACGTGAGCTAAATAATAAAAATATCAGAGTCTGGTCTGGGCTGTGTTAAGAAAGGCAGCAGAGAGATTGCAAGTACATTTGTATAACACTTAGCATAATGTGATCCCCCGCTGGAGCTCCTCTTCACAGAATCACAGAATCGCTGAGGTTGGAAGGGACCTCTGGAGATCATCTAGTCCAACCCCCCTGCTCAAGCAGGGTCACCTAGAGCACATTGCACAGGATTGCATCCAGGCGCGTTTTGAATATCTCCAGAGAAGGAGACTCCACAACCTCCCTGGGCAACCTGTGCCAGTGCTCTGTCACCCTCACAGTGAAAAAGTTTTTCCTCATGTTCAGATGGAAGTGTCTGTGTTTCAGTTTGTGCCCGTTGCCTCGCGTCCTGTCGCTTGGCACCACTGAAAAGAGTCTGGTCCCATCCTCTCGACACCCTCCCTTCAGATACTTGTACACATTCATAAGATCTCCTCTCAGCCTTCTCTTCTCCAAGCTAAACAGGCCAAGCTCTCTCAGCCTTTCCTCATAAGAGAGATGCTCCAGTCCCCTAATCATCTTTGTGGCCCTTCGCTGGACTTGCTCCAGTAGTGCCACATCCCTCTTGTACTGGGGAGCCCAGAACTGGACGCAGTACTCCAGATGTGGCCTCACCAGGGCTGAGTAGAGGGGGAGAAAAACCTCCCTCGACCTGCTGGCAACACTCTTCCTGATGCACCCCAGGATACCATTGGCCTTCTTGGCCACAAGGGCACATTGCTGCCTCATGCTTAACTTGGTGTCCACCAGCACTCCCAGGTCCTTCTCCGCAGAGCTGCTTTCCAGCAGCTCAACCCTCAACCTGTACTGGTGCATGGGGTTATTCCTCCCCAGCTGCAGGACCCTGCACTTGCCTTTGTTGAACTTCAGGAGGTTCCTCTCTGCCCACCTCTCCAGCCTGTCCAAGTCTCTCTGAATGGCAGCACAGCCCTCTGGTGTATCGGCCACTCCTCCCAGTTTTGTATCGTCAGCAAATTTGCTGAGGGTGCACTCTGTGCCTTCATCCAGGTCATTGATGAAGAAGTTGAACAAGACTGGACCCAGGACTGACCCCTGGGGGACACCGCTAGCTACAGGCCTCCAACTAGACTCTGTGCCACTGATCACAACTCTCTGAGCTCTGCCATTCAGCCAGTTCTCAATCCACCTCACTGTCCACTCATCTAGCCCACACTTCCTGAGCTTGTCTATGAGGATGCTATGGGAGACAGTGTCAAAAGCCTTGCTGAAGTCTAGGTAGACAACATCCACTGCTCTCGCCTCATCTACCCAGCCAGTCATTCCATCATAGAAGGCTATCAGATTGGTTAGGCATGATTTCCCCTTGGTGAAGCCATGCTGACTACTCCTGATCACTCTTATAGACAAAGTAATATTAACTTGTTCTGTCATGCTTTATTTTCATCTGCAGGGACAACTTTCCCATCTTCCTTGGGATTGGGATGAAAGAGAACTATCCAGTTGCATCAGTACAATGAAAGAACATGCTTCAGGCCCGTATTTCTAGCTGGCAAATCTAGGAATCGGGATGAATCAAATCTATTGGCCTAGGTCCAGGATACCAGGGTACCCCTGAGAATACAGAGTGTACGTCCTTCACAACCAGATTATACATGTTTGTTTTCCAAGACTTCCAGGTATATGCCAACCTAGTCAAAGCTACCGCTCTGTGTATAAGATAGCGTTAATGAAAGAGAAGAAAGCAAGAAGGTGGTCTATCTACAACATCTATCTATATAAACTCACAAAAAAAGGGAAGTCAAATCTCTTAGAGCTATTTTGCTTTCTGGTCCACACACAACTGGTTCCAAGTCTTCTGTACACTAAACAATACTGAGGCTCTGGAAGTAATAAGGCACATTTTAAATTCATACAGAAGCTGCTTTACATGTGCGTTTTTCAAGTATAACAGGAATGAAGGACTGCACAGCTAAATGGCATAACATTCTATGACACATTATGTCGGTATTTACTTGACTACAGGGGAATAAATAGCAAGATGGAATTGAGCAAAGACAAAACAGACTGAAGACTAAAAGGCACATAAAAAGTAAGAAAAAAAGTAAAGCTAAGTAGCTCATCTCTGTTCTTTCCATGTTTTTGAAAAAAGAAAAAAAATTGCAAGATGAGGTGCTAGATCTTCATATTAGTTTCATCAAAGCCAAAAGTTTAGATCTCAACATAAGCCTCACTGAAGGGATGCTTTTGGATTTCCACCTATGTGCAACGTTTGAAGTATCCATTATTACTGGTTGTTTCTGACAGCATGGCCGCTGAGGTAATTGCCTTTCAAACATTAGCAGTGGATAGAATTCTCCCATAAAGACCTACACTTAAAAAGAAATTCTGGAAGAGACATGGGATGCTTTTAGAAGTCATTCATTTTAAGTATCATTAAGTCCACCAAGATAATAATATAGCCCACCAGCCTAAATCACAACTGAAAACATTAAAACAGAGAAGAATGCCCTGTAGAAGACAGCTCAAGTAAAGGAGAATAGGAAGAAAAGGCTGGCCAATACAAAGTGCTCAGAGAAGGGAACAACGTGGCTAAGTTAAAAGCACTATGAAAGACGGCAAATTATTTGGTTGATACTGAATTATTTTCTGGTCATTCAGATGAAAAAGTAATTCCCTCTGGTAATTTGACCTTCATTATTCCAGCTTAAGATGAAGTACACTCCTCTTACAGGATGCAATTTTCATGAAAAGCTGAATAGATGTCTCCCATCATAATGATCAGAAAATCTTGCGCTTAGATGCATTGTTAAGCATCTGCCTCAATCAAGAAGAAATAAAGATCCTACAAGCATGGAAAAAATGTGCTATTGTACAGGTATAGTGTTAAAACACTTCAAATAAAAAAAACAACAAAGCATACTTTAAATTATCTTGAGACTATGCAACATGATCTGACAAGCCAACACATTCGTTAAGTTACAGATAGCTCTAGAACATACTTGTTGCATAATGCCCTAAATTGCACTACATATACACTCAATCAATATATTCCCAATACTGGGAGTAAATCTTTATTTCCAACTACTTCAAGATAAATAGTGTCTTGAGAATATTAACTGAAGAATTCCTTTCCCATGTTTGACCAAAAAGCATAAAATTTCTGATATTCTTCATGAAGGTACATCAATTATTCAAGACTGTCTGGTGAAAAACTATTGAAATACAACTATTATACAGAAAACATTAAATTTAGCTATTCAGTACAAAAAGAACTGAAGTTCCATTTTTTAAAGAAATTGGGGAAAAAAGTTATTATTTCTGTTGCTAGGCTCTCCTGTGAATTAGGATTGGAAAAATTACTAGAAAAGAGAACAGTGCACATAAATCATATTTCTGTATCAAGAAGAACCAATTGCAGCAGCTGTGAAGACTTTTTATATATATCATGATTATTTGGGGAGTCATTCTATAGAAATCCAGAATTTAAAAAATATAAATATTTTCTTGTTTAATGAATTGCTGCTAAGATAGAATATCAATACGAATGAAAAAGGAAAAAAACATAGCTGGCACTGTACATCACCTCATGCAGTAACATAGCTCTCATCAGCACATCTACTGTGTATGCTACATTCGATGACTAGATTGCACAAATTTCAGCTTAGTGGATGTTCCAAAAACACTCATTTTGAGTATTCATGATTTATGATAGGTCATCTAAATTTCAGGGTGATTGATTAGTTGAAACTTGGAAAATAATTACAATTTCTGAAAAAGAAAGGGAAGAAAATAATAAAAATAATAGTAATAATAATAAAAAAAACCAAACTTATATATGCTTTTCTTCCTAAGCAAATAACCTTTATGGCACAAGCTTACAACATCTGTACTAAGGGGTAGTTTTCTTCTCCAAAAATATTTGGACAAAACAAAACAACTGTCTGAGAAATTTTTCTTCAACACTTGAACCAAAACTTACTTTTAAAATTGGGGAGAGGGGAGGATTGTGCAGGCTGAAAACATTTCAGCTTAGTTTTCATGGGTTCTAACAGTAGCTGCTCACCAGGAGATTACAATGGAGTCCACTATTTACTTGAATTTATTCAGCTCTTTTCATACATCAACTCTCAAGCTACAGCAACAAGCTGCATTGGGTCAGTGAATGAATGAAAACCCACAGTCAAAGAACAACTCCATATACCAGCCCCTACACCACAGTAAATATTTAAGGGACCTAAAGAAAGCTCCTCACACTCCAAAAAGCTTACCTCTTTCTCCTCCCCTTCCCTGTTGTATCAGTTGTAATAGAAGACTACAGAGTCCCTGTACGTCTCCTAACTATCTGTGAAAGCCACCTCTCCCTAAAAATCAAACTTGTGATATTCTAGTTCATTTCAATTACCAGTGGTTCTATTTTTCAGAAACTTTTCTATTATACTAAATTTTTATTGAACTGGTTTCACACAATAATGTTACATAGAGAATACTAGAAATCCCATCTAAAGATTGTATCGTAAGTATAAGGAAAGTCAGATTTTTATACTGTATTAATGCAGCAGTATTTTAATGAGGCATAGGAGTAAGTGCTTAGAAAGTTACCTTTGAAATTTTATTCTTGAAGTACAGAATATAAGACTAAAGCATTGCTGATTCGTAATATAAAACACTTAAATACTTCATCATTTATACTTTAGCTTCACTTGACAGATTATTCTTTGTCACTAGAACATGAACACTTTCATGCACTTAGGTAAACTTTATTTCAAACTACATTGTTATTTTGATACCTCTTCCAATTCAAAGCAGCCATGGAAGGAGGAGGTGTTAAGGAACAAATTATAGCCAATGTCTACAGCATGGGAGGAAAGCAAATTTTTACGCATTTCACTCTTGAATTCTATAGATGGTTTTGCACTAGTGTAAAGTCTTTTCTCTCAAAACTGGATCAAAACCCACAGACTTTCAGTCCATCCATGGATTCCCCTAAGATTTCTAGAGCTCAATGGCCATGAAAACATCTTTCTTTTCTTTACAATTTAATTGTCACAGTAACAGCACCAGGTTATAACTATGGCTGGACAAAGCACTTTGCTAGCAATTATACATCCTTGAATCACTTCAAGTCATCTGGTATCAATAAAAATTGTTTAAAAGTTTTTAAGTTGCTTTATAATTTTTACCTTAATACCTTAAAAGCTATTTTCTTGGGCAGATGAGACTACAAAAAACTCTCTTGTAAAATAAAAGTCTCTAGATGGAGGAAGAGGAAAGACACTTAGACCAGTAACAAGGAAATAAAGAGCTGTCCTATCAAATTAAAGGCCCATACCACTTTCTAGCCTAGGCTTACTTTACAGTCTTTTTACTCCTGGAATGTCTAAACGTCCCTTGCCACAACAGACTATTTCTTCTTACTCTTCAGTATTAAGCATAGTAAGTACCTGAATGCCCTGAACCTCAATATGTGAAGTTGCCAGCCTTTGATCCTTACGGACATTCACTGAAATCCCCATACAGACAAAAAAATATGGTCATGGCATGCTTTTTCAGCATCTGTTCTTCTCTGAATGTAAAGCACTACTGCACTTTATCTTTCTCAAATCAAAATTTTACAAATGAAAGGAGATGGTACTCTATTCACTATGGGCAGGACATCTAAGATTGATGCTACTTTATGACTCTTTTTGGAGTACCAGCTTTTTTCTTCAAACTTAGCTGCAACACTGCTACAACGATGCCAAATACTTGAGGCATTAAAGCTGGTAAGACCCTAATACATAATCAGCTGGTGTAGCGTATACATGGGAGGGGATGGGATTAAATTGCTGTGATTCACTGTAGTTTCCAGACTGCGTGTCCACACCACATCTTTACCAGCAATGAAGGTAATTCCAGCTGCCAGTCCTAAGCGTGCATGACACCCATAGAGAGCTGGTGGCTGGAGACCTTGCATCCACACTGCAAATGGGGCACCCTAGATAGTACATGGTGCAGAACTTCAACATTAGCTCCAAACAGGAAACCAGTCTGAGCACACTAATGGTGAGCTTAAATGCACACTGCAAGATTACAAGTATAGATGACAGGCAGATTCACACCCAAAAATACTCTTCAAGGCCACTGAATAACTATGCATTGCATAAGCCCAACTTTCTTCATCAACATATTCATCTCAAAGACAATCACTACACCTATGAATCATTCTTAGTATTTTATCATCAGAAGTTGCTCTTAAATCTCTAGGTTGCTTCATGTGAACATAGTATTCTAGTTTTGATTCTAGCTCTATGTTTTGCTGGTCATTTACTTTTAAGCTTTGTTTATTTGCTTGTTGAATGAACAAATGCAGCTAAAATGCTTTTTAAAATCAAAGTAGATATTATTTTCACATGTTTTTTGACAAATAATAAAAGGGTTACTTCCCACTGAAAAACAAAACTGCAGATTCACAACTCCTACCTGCTCCTGAAGCATATATCTCAGTGTTCAAAAAGAAAAGAGGTTTGTTGGCCAACTTACTTACAATTTTCAGCACCTTGCAAAGAAAGACGTATCAAAATGTGGTGACAGTCATCAGCCATTAACTTGTCTCATGGCATCTCTAAGGAAACTGCCGTCTATTTGGATTTGTGTGCATGCCAGCAGCAGTATTGATCAAGAGCAGAGCATATGAATACTTCAAAGTTGCAAGTTATTTGAAGCCAATAAAAGGTTTGCAATGCAAGGTACAGAGTACACTCACTTCAGAGTAGAAACTCAAATCAGGAGTGCACAATTATAGTGGCTCTCCTGCTTGCCGCCACTCACTGCATTTTGATTCATTGCAGAGAAATCTCTGAGTACATGGACTGGCATGGAGAGGCACGCACCTCTTTTCAGTCATAATTAGCCTCCACATCAAAGGCTATTTCCTGAAATCAAACCTTTATAATTGCAAAAAACAAAAAACAAAAAAAAAACCCCATTGCATTGCTATATTTTATTAGACAAGCCCTAAGAATTAAAAAAAGGCCATGGAGCATAAAAGGACTCTGAACACTCAAGAAAAGTGAAGCAGGGAAAACCATATCTCCTGAAATAGCTCCCAAGATCTTTTATAGTTACTAAACAACTAAGTCTGTCACTGAACTACAAAATGAGCTACGTTTTCCTCAGCTTTGAATTCTTCTAAGGCCGATATCAAGGCAGAGGGCTAAAATACAGACAATTCAAGTTCTCCTTCTTTCAGAAATGGCTCTGCATCTTATTTAGTCTGCTCATTGATTACAACAGCACATCCATCTTCTTAGTTTGCTCAAAAAGATGTCACTCTAATCATGTGACCAAGTCAGGTGCATGCAGATCCATTCACTGTGGGCAAGCAGATGCTGTCCTTTCTTTAGACACTAGATGGCATGTGTTATGTTCTGCATATGATGCATCAAATACTGGTAACCTACCCCATTAGTCATGTTAAAAGCAGGTAAGTACCATCAGACCTGCAACCATTTCAACTATGGGCTACTGCCTATGGCAACCTACTTTAATGGTGAAAAAAAACTCTTTAAAGGAGCTTCCATGCAAAGGCTGCTAATTTTATTCCTACTTGCTGTTACTGACAGACCCCCATAATCCAGTTACATCAAATAGAAAGTTAATCACCTCTATAGCTGCTGCATGTTCTATTGCTATTAAATTCCATGAGAAAATCATCCAGTACTAGTAAGGTCCCTGCCTGTTTGTTAGCCCTGCTGAAATAAAAAGATAGAGCGCACAATGAGTAGAGAGGTTACATTTTGCTACCAAGGATAAATATTCTCTATATGGTATGGTATTTCTCTTGTTTGGGTCATGTGGGAAAAATCCTTAGTGCAGGAGCTCCATAACATGCAACAGATATCTGAAGGACTTACTAAATAGTACATCTGAAACCTGAAGTGTTGCGGACCATTACTGAAGCCCCGAACTATCTTCAGATGAAACAAGATACATCCTGGCCCCAAAACAGAATATTTGGGGAAAAAAGTAGCATTAATAAAAGGAGAAAAAGCAATACCATATGCACCTGAAAGTGATAGGGTATGCATGATAACTTTTTAACCAAAATTTTGGTCAATTTTTATTTTAACTGAACACACCTATCCATCCATAGATAAAAGATGACTGCAATACATGACTAAATCTGGAAATGCCTAGTGGGGTTTTCAATAGACAGGCACTCAGTGAAAACACGTACTACCAGGTTCATCTCAGGCAAAAAAACAGGAATATGCTTGTAACTGTCATGAAGAATTGCTTTCATGACATTGACTTTACTGTCTAAAACTATATATTCAAGTCTCAGTAACCATGATTCTAGCGTTTTTGAACTCCCTAGCTTCAGTTTCTTAAGTGAATTAAAATACAGTTGCATTTTTAAAAATCTCTAAGGCACAGATGAGCCATCTATTTTCATCATGATTCCTCAGTGTTCTGGAAAATAACTTCCAATGAATAGCCATTGAACAGCTTGTCTTTCTTCGACCACTCATTAAGCCATTACAAATATAAACAGCACTCTTATTTTGCTAAAGCTAGACCCCTCCCAAACTGTTTATAAAGATCTATTTCCCCACAATGTAGATACAAGTAGAAGAAAATGAACATTCCTGTGCCACCCAGTATTATATTCAAAACTCCATTTTTCATTCATCTTAACGTATCTTTCTTTATCCCTCTAGTTGCATCTCTCAGTATCAGCAGCAAAGCTGTCAGATTCTATGGTTATTTGCTTTCCTAAGTATGAAACAAAGATTTTACTGTATGGTGACAAGATAAATGCTGACATATTAATGGAAGCTACTGCAGATGTTTTTACCTGTGTTTCAAATGGGTTGCTAACTACAGAAAAATTAAACGTTCATTTGACCAAAGGACAGAGCATGTGCATAAGTCTTTTGCACAGTGATCAGCTGCTAGCCTGAAGAGCAGAAATCCAGGTTTTAGACCCTGTTCCAGAAACCATGCAGTTGTACAGTGCAAAGTGAAACAGCATTAAGAAGGACTGAGAGTGCCTCAGCTCCCCTCAGTATTCAACAGCCTGGAAGTTCTCCAAACAGTGATCAGCTATGAAGATCTTCAAAGGAATATAATTATTCATAATTCATATATTATATTAAGAACAGCTTCACATGGTCAGACCTAAGGTCCACCTAACTCAAAGTCCCAAGCCACGACACAAATAGCTGCCAAAGGACAAGTAAGAATAGGACGAACACAATACCTTCCACTAATGCTCATCCAGTTTCAACTATTTTTACTGACTCTTGAGCCAAATATGGGCATTACTTATTCAGAAATGCTCAAAGCTCTCTTCCATAGATTTATCAGGGATATAAATGCAAACAGATGAAACTTCTGCCACCCACAACATCCAGTGGCAAGTAGACAGTAGGTTGCTGTGGATGTTCGTTTGGAATGTGGATCCTGCCAGGGCCAGTTACGCTCTCATGCTTGAATGGGAAGGAAGAGGGAGCCCTCTCCATACTGCTCCTGAGTTTACAGACCCTTCAAGTCATCTTAGGCTGAAGAATCCTGGCTTATTTAGTTGTTCCTCATACAGATGCCATTCCACACCTTTCAGAAGGGCAATTAAAATGATGACTATTTTTCAGTTCTACTGCATCTTCTTTGAGATGAAGGAAACCATCTTAGTCCCATCCACTATCCCATCTTCAAATTGAACTTCACTTAGCTCTTCAAATCAAAACCCTTGCCTCTACTGTGCTCCCACTTCTCCAACATAAAGAAATTCTCCACTCCTATGTATAGCAGAATGTTTGCCCTCCCCTTTTGAGACATACTCTTTCTTCTGTGCAACATCTGCAAACTTGGATACAGATCTTGTAGTCAACATATATACTACACCATAACATAAATACCACATATACCATTACTATTTAAATCCACGGAGTCAAACTCAGCAGGAAAAGATTTATTGTTACAAAAATAAAGCTAAAATTCAAGTAATTTACATTATTTTTCTCATGGGATAACATCTGTTACTCAGAAACATCATAATATGAGGGCTAACCTAGCACTGAGCATAGGATAAATCAAGCCGATACTTAATAGCTGTTGTGACGACAAGCTTTTGAATGAAATGCGCATAAACCATAAGTCACAGTAGGGCTTTTGCCTCTAAGAAGTCAAAACCATCCTGCCTGGTAGCACAGTTTTGTCATTCCTCTGAAGGCTTATTCTATTCAAGTACCAAGCTCTAGATTTTGAGCAGAGTAAGGTGGAAGTAAGTGGAAGGCAGAGGCCTGACAACTGCTTCTATTGATATGAGCAGCAGGTAGGAATCACAAACCAGCCAGCAGAGAAGCATCTGAAATGAGCCTTTTTTTGATTTTTGCATCAGGCTATGTTCCTTTGTGCTGCTCATACAGAAGAGGATTTATTTTAGCATAAGGGAATTTTGACCCCTCTCCGAAGACTTGCCCCCCAAGCAAAAAAAATAGAAGTGAATATATCTGCTTTTTTTTTCCCTCCTGAATTTTGCTTTTTTACATTGCTCCAAGAGTTTATATAAGTGTCAGTTGTATTATCAGAGTATAGGGCTCAGAAGAAACCAATATTTAGTGATGTATAATGTTGATGGACAACTACACTTTGAGTTAATAAATCCTTGTTAACTTCTTATTAATGCAATAAGGCAAATTAGTCTAATTTCAAAATTTTCAAGTTATTATGGAGATGCTCATCATCACACTGGTGAAGGGATAAGAAAGGAGGTGACTTCTGCTGTTTCTCACTGTGCAATTCATACATGCCCATGCTCTTCTGCTCCTTTCCCCTCAACAATGAGGGGCACAAAACTTCTTGACATAGTGCTTAATGTAACTGAATCCTCCTTCATGTCTGTATCGTCATTCTCCTTTTCCAAAGATATTTTGCCCTTCTCCAGAAGGCCATAAAATGGCAGAAGAGATAACATTCGATGAACAGACCAATAGAAACAAACTCTGTTTTTGACAGACTGATCTAAGTTGCTTGCAATGCTTTCTCTTTGTTCTTTTCTCCTTCATCTTTTTCCCCTATAATGTTTAGAGTGTTTTTTTTCTCTTTCTAGTTACAGATTTATTCAGTGATCAGGCACTGCAAGGCCAATGGGTTTTTGCAGTTACTCCGAGGTGTTGTATTCAATGTATTTTAGAATGTAGCATGTCTAGGGAAATGTGGAGGTTTGTTTAGCACCAAACCCGTTCCCTCCAAGATACAGACTAGGTAGATAGTGGACTTAGTGTGAAGCTTTGCATCCGACCATTTTAGTGGCATCAAGTTGTCTATTGGTTAATTTGTCCATGGTTTCGTCCTTGGGAGAGCAACAGCACTTCTGCACTGTGACCTGCTTGGGACCTAATACAGTACAGTTAGGGAGGAGGATCCCCCAAGAACTATGACAGAATATTTAATTTGTTTCTACAAGAAGATTACAGAATACTTCTTTAAAGGGAAAAAGGAAAGAAAAATTGCTAGTCAGGGTGACCATGGATGTTGCAAGAACAAAAAAAAAGTCGGAAGAATATTCCAGATGCTCTGCATTTCTATTTATCCACCATGCAAAGTTACGAATTATGTGAAAAGCTCTCAACAGATTTGGAATTTCACATTAATACGTCAAAGTCTGCATTTGTATTGCCAGTTTTCCATCAAAAATCAACACAAGATAGGTAATGAAATATGAAATATGTCTATTGCCAAATGCCAGGCAGAACATTCTAAAAATCTAATCATCCTTCTGTTACTTAAAAAATAAAGATCAAGCAGCAGTTTTGAAGTTGTATATGTAAGAGGAAGAACGAACAAGCTGCAAGTGATGAAATGGCAAGCTTCTCTCTATCAATGTTTTACTCTTTACCTTGTCTAAAACTGCCAAAAATATAAAAATAGGAACTGCTGGACACTTCAATTTACATAGCTGATACACCTCACATAATTGTGGCTTTTGCAGCAGAAAAGAAATGGAGAATAAATGGAGGAGTGTGAGTGTGAAGAAAAACAAAATAAAAATATCCATACTGTCATCTAACAACAAAACCAGTTAAAAAAGTCATTTTTTTCTTGTAGTTGTCTCTTTACACACACAAAAAAAACAAGAACCACAATCTCACACAAAAGAACAAAGCTCCCATCTGACACCTGTTTGTTGATCATTTTTCATTTAGTTGTAGTGTATTTATGAGACATTTTCTCAAAATGAAGAATAAGGACTTTACTGATAGCTGTTATGAGTAGTCTACATAGACTTTTGCATCTCTTCCAAAGCAAATTCCTTCCTCCGTCATTTATTTCTGTACAGTGTATGCAACTGTGTTTCCAACAGCATTGCTCAGAAGAGCATTTTTTTTTAGAATGTAAGTTGTTATGGATGCATTTCTGAGACCAACCACATATCTAAACAGCATCAATTGGGTGATAAAAGAGCACCCTGACAGTGTAATGAAGAGATGGAAGACAGATCAAACTATTTCCAGTAAAACAGCAATTACATATTGCTCTATCTTCTATGTTTGAAAATATGTTTTAGTTATTTCTATAGAAAGATTGGAAGAAGTGAAGAAAAAGCCTCACATCCTCACTTGAACTTGATATTTTAAAACGTTTAGACTAAGTATCAAATACTGTACTTTGGAGACAAACAATTATATCATGAGTATTTGACTTTTTCCTTAATATTTGAAAGACACCGAATGACAATGCCCACTTGGTATCCTGTAGCTTCATGATAAAATAAACTTACTTGAAACATATAAGGTGGTGATTCAAGAAGCCAGCAGTAAATTCCTAACTCCACTGACTTCAGTAGAGCTATGATTTCATTTACAGCATTCAGCTACTTTTACATAAAAGAGTATTAAATAAATATAAGAAGGGAATCAGTGGTCAGATGTGCTGAATTGTGCATTCACCATAGCTAAATGCGTTAAATGTTTGATCAAGGTTATAAATAATTAGTACAATGCATGAACATTAAAAAGTTTCTTCTATTCAGGCATGCATATATTTGACATCTCCCAAGTCACAAAATGTGCTTTCTTTGCTATTTCTTTTCCCAAACTTATTACATAAGTAGGAAAATAAGGTAGCTGTGTGGTTATCATCTGACACAGAGTTGCCAAGTGGCCCATTGTTTTACCCTGTGCTCTTTAATTCCCTGAACTATAGAAGCGAGCTACTGATATTCATTAACTGTTCACTGGGACTGGTATGTAGTGGAACACTACATTATCCATTCATTGACATCTCTATTAATGTCATTCTTTTAAAGCAGAAAAGCTGTATATTTATTTCCCCAAGCCCTCTTCATTTCCCTACTCACACTCAATCTTCTAAAACACTTTTGATCACATCAGCTTAAACTGGGAACATATAAGGAAATTCTTTTGTTGAGGGAAATTTTTATATATATAATTTTATATATTTATATGTATATAATTTTAATATATGCACACACACACATATATGTAAGTTTGTATGTACACACACACACAATTAGTATTGCAAAATTCACTGTCAGATGGCATGCAGATATTCTGACAAAAAGCATATTTTAAGGACCCAAATAGAAGAGAATTGCAGACAAGAAACTATTAAAGGTACACGAGAGAAAGCATAAGTACATGTGCCAAAATTAAGGAATCTACAATGTACTTAGTTCAATCTTCATAGTCAATCTTCAATGCAAACACTAAATAAGCTGTAATAAACCTTCTAATAACTAAAGACCCTAACAGAACTTCAAAAACAAGAGTAAAATGTTTACCATAAGCTACCATCACCTTGATTAGACAATTTTTTGAAAGACAAAAAGGAGACTTTGAATGGCTTTTTTTTTTTAATCCAACTGTTCCAGAAATTGCACTTTAAGAGAACTAGTTTCAATAAATGTAGGCATAAGAAAATTACACCTACCAATATCTGAGCTTTGGTAATACATTAGACTACATCGCACTGGCTTGCATTAATTCCATTTATTCATGGAACACCATCAAGTTAAGGTTAGCACGACCTCATGCAATGCATTTGATACAACAGTGTGACACTTAACCTTAAAATAAAATTTGAAAGAGTTTTCCAAAGCTTGGCATGTTTAGCAGAGCGCAACATTGGTAAGCAGTGATGAGCAGGGAGATGGCATAGCCTAAATCCATTTTCTTCTAGGGTCAGGCAGGTTAAGTATCTTCCGAGAAAAGAGGCAAAGAGACCACAGCAACTAAGAGCCTTAGATATTCTACCTACCTGCCCTAATAATACATCTATAAACAGTATCTATCCAGCTACAAAGTTAACTCAAAGCCCTCAAAGTGAAAAAGAAAAGCTCTTCTTTCTTTTCTCTTTCCTTTTTCCTCTCTCTTTCCTTTCTTTTTGGCCCAATGAGATGACAGAGTCAGGAGAGAGCATGACTGTAAGACACAAAGTAATAAGGAAATGCTACACTAACAAAGTATGATTCTTGCCAGGAATGCTGTTTATTTCCCATTTATCTTGCTTGTCTGTGGCTGAAATATGTTTCTCTGTGTATCAGTAGACTAACCTAAAGAAACCTTTCAGGTCCTGCAAGAAAGGTTTTGGGTACAACCAGAAAAACAAAACAAAACAAAAACTCTCCTCCCCCCCAAGCAAAATAATATATTTTATGTTTATATGGACCATGATTAGCACTGTCTCACTGCAGTACCCATCCAACAGCAATGAAACATAATACTGAAATCTATAGAGCCAGCAGGTCAGAGTTGCTCTTAATGCATTTCCCAACCACAGAAAACTATTGGAGACATTATCGTCCAGTCTACCAGGTAGCAAAACTGAAGTGACTGATACATGACTAACTCTAGAAGCATTCTCCCACTTGAAAAAATAACCTTAATTTTTTTTCTTTTTTGCCTAAACTCAAACAAAAAGCAGACCATGAAGTTTACAGTGATACAAAGAATACTATCACTGGTTACATACATTTTTGCAACCAGAGGTCAACTTTCAGAAGCCTTAGGAAAGGCTAAGATTCCTTACAAGATTTCTAACGCAATATGTAGATTTAAAAATCAGAGTTCAAGGCTGGTTCATTTTATAACTTTAAATTGTAAAAGAAAAAGACTTGAAAAAGAAAAATCCATCAGGGAAGTGAACAGATGGACAAAATAAAACTTACAGTGAAATTTAAAAGAGCAGTCTAAATAAACACAGTTAATGAAAAACCTTCCAATGCACCATGCCATCAGTTCTTTTATAAAAAAAGATAACGAAGACTAACACCACAAGTGTTACCTCGTTTAGTGAAGAAATCTTCTCTCAATGTGAAAAAAAAAAAAAGGCAAGAATAACCAGAGATTAAAATAGCAATCCCATAAAGAGTGCTAAGATGAGGGAAACAAGAAAACAGTTCCAGTTATCTGTTTTGGTTTTAACAAAGTACTGAATTTCTCATCAATGTCAGATTGGTGTCTTTGTCTCATGAACAGACAAAGTACATTGAAAGGGCCATGAAATTTCTTCATGCTTTAGGGAAGCTGTTTCACATCTGAAGGACATTTGTGAAGATCAGAGGCAAACGAAGGACAGAATATGTCTATTTCCAGTCAGTCAGAACAGATCATAAGTAAGCAGCAAAATTTCATATTAAGACTGCTTGGCAAGAAAAACAGTGGGTAAAATCAAAGAAGGGCATACGCAAATACACATAAGCATTCAGCTGCCAGATTTCTAACTTCCATCTATTTCTCATAGAGAAATCTCCCCAAAGTATTTTTTTCTCCCCAAGAAGAGTCCGAATTAACAAAAAGAAAGAACAATAACAGAGATAATTTTTAAACATAGCCAAGTGATTTCTGTGCATTCCTACTCCCTCTTATAAATGTGCTGGATGATTTCTCCTTATCCAGCTTAATATCTCTCTCTCTGATCCAACCCAAGTGGCCTGGGGACTGGCAAAACCCTCAGCCACTACAACCACAAAAGGTATAACACCACAGATGGAAAACCTCAATTACACCAGGTGTGGTCATCTTAAAGACCTGGAAATTCAAACAGTGCAAACCAGACTCTAAGCTTAGCAACTCTGCATGCGTATCTTGGCTTCCACACTTTTAAAAAGTACCTCCCCACCAGCAGCATATTACTACATTATACATTAGAGTGTCAGAAATTTCATATGAAATAAAGGAGGAAAGTGTTTGATATTCATATTGCATAAGGCTTTCACACAGAGAAGAACATTTAAGTTGATGCTGTGTAAACCCTGTAAAGGTGATTTTGAATAACTGGGTAGACACACTCCTCCCATCAATATGTCTTTGTTGTCAGCTCTAGGCAGCTGCATACCAAGCCTGTTGACTAAGGCAGTTTTCTACTCAGCATAGTACTGTGGTTCTCAAAAGCTGCCTTAGTAAAGCTACCTAACTTAGCCTGGAAACGTTATCAGTCCAGCTAGGGCAGCATGGAGCTCCAGCAGGCTGTTTTTACAGTTTCCAGCAGGTGTGGGGAGTTACATTGCACTTGATAAAACACTAGTCCTGCAGCCTTCCTTGTTGACTCACTCTATTTTAGTGCTTTTTTACGGGGAGAAGGCCCCTCACATCCTCTGAAGACAACTAAGGCATTGCTACCTGATGATTTTGGAGTGCAAATGTACATGATTTCCTATTTCTAGAAACACTACAATATAAATAAATTATGATATTCGATTCTACTCAAGTAAACAACATTTACTGAACAAGGTGAAACTAAAGGCTTTTTTTTAATCAAGAAGCAGTAAGTGCTGATATTCATTCAAACAAAGTCAAGATCTTCAGCAGTTGCATAAAATGAGAATGTTTTCTCCAAACACTTCTGGAAAAGCCTCCAAGAAATGAGTTTGTGAAGTTGAGAGAGAAAGCTGTCCTACTGGCCCTTTCTCTGTAAAGTACACAGTGCAAACAGAGAAGTAGTCAGATAAACACGATTGCCTTTCAGAGCGAAATAGTTACCACAGGAAAAGATGACCTCCCTCATCCACAAACAAGTGAGACTCTTCATACGTTTTCTGATCTTATTTCTAGCTCATGATGTGTCTAAAGATAAGAAGAAACCCACTAATGTACAAATATGTATTTTCATCTAGTAAGTGACTATGAATGAATGAAAATACATACTAAAGAACTGAATATTCTTGTTTGTAGTACCAAGTTTTTCCCCAATTTTGCAGACAGGTGCGTCCTTTATTGACATTCTTCTAATCTGATGCCCTGATGACTTTTTAGCAGTAATGCTGTGATCTATGGAGCTTTTCACAGATCAACAAATTCTATGCATTTGAATTCGGCGAGAGCACTTGTAAATGTACTTACAGCCTATTTGTATTCCTCAGGGGACAGTAAAAAAACCCTCACACTTGCAGAAATTTATCAGATCTTTTGTGTGATTTCTAAGACTTCAGACTGCACAAGCTCATTTGGTTTGACGCTAACAGTCATCATTTCATCTGAACAAGTTCTAAGAACACCTTAAGAACAGGTTGTTAGATATATCTCAAATCATTATAGTGAATTTTCTTATATCTTATTATCATGAATATGTATCATAAACATGTTGGTTAAAAATACTGGATATTTTATTGACACCATTGATCTCTAAGATTCTTCCTCACAATCCTTGGAGACAGTAACTCCATCCTTTTACAAGACAATGCCTTTGAAATATACAGGAAGTTACACTTTTCCCTTCTAATTAGCACACTAACTGCAATATATGTAATTAGGATGAGTTATATATGGCGTGACACCCCCATACACAACACCAGACAAGCCCAAAGAGAAAAGCAGATGCACATTGCAAAAAATTAATGTTGTTCTCCATCTGATAGTTTTTAAATAGATTGAAATAGAATTCTGAGAGAAAATTTGAAGCCCCGGGAAAGCCACTGAATGTATTTTGAATGTAATTTGTTCAAATGGACCCAAAAGTTAGGCTTCTAGTACCTCCTTGCCTTTCCTCTCAACTTTAAAATTCAAGACTTTTTTTCTACTCTCTCTCTCTCTCTCATACAAACAACGCAAGCAATAAAGAAATTGTGACAATACTCAAGATCATTGTATAAGAGAAAACCTTGACTCGTGATTTTCTGGAAGCAGCTATATGGTTTTTCTGTATCTCTTTCAAGTGTTTTAAAATACCTAGCTCTTGAGGAATGTAAGCCAATCAGAATGCATGAGGAAACCTGTGGGCTGAAGCAGTCTCTCTAGCTCAAGGTCACTCATTAATATTTTAAGGACAATTTCCCTTCTGCTTAAGATCCTGAACAACGGGAGTAAGAATCAAAAGTAATTTACTTAGACAAATTCCTCTTTGACTAGCTGTACTACTACTTTAGAATATGATTTCTCCTTTAACTTTACAAATACGGAGAAAAAACATTGACTTCAACTTCCACAAGACTTATTCTTTGATTAATACTTTTTGTGTTAAACCCAAAAAGAATTGACAACTGCTTGTTTTCTTCTGATATCCATTCCAATACTATTCATCCCATAGAACTTCATAAGAGCAATGTAAACTTTATGTTCTACTAAATTAGTTACATCGTAATATATGATTAATTCATGCCCATTGAGCTTGGGGCTGTATTTCTGAAATTAAGGAAGTTTCACCTTCTGTTGGCTACCCAGATCTACCCTGTACTGCCTTTTATTATCTAATCCGAATTCATGAAGTTAATTTTTACCAGCAATGTATTTTGTATCCCATATTTCTGCTTCACATCCTGATTTCTGTTCACGCTCTTTTTTCCTTCTCTTCAACTCAGCTAGCCGAGGTAAATATTCCCCCATGCACACTTCTTCCATGCTCTTCACTTTTTACTGATTTCTAATGTGCCCCAATTAACTACCCGTGACAAGGCACTTCTCTTGCATCATTAGCTCTACAAGAGTTCCACAGCATGTTTTGTTACAGAGATTACTTGCCAAGGCATACCCATCTTTGCCTGTAGCAATAGCACAGTTCTCAACCTTAAGCTGTTTCAGACAAACAATCAAAACTGTTCTCTCTCTGCAACTCTGCACAAATTAGCACCAAATTTCTCCTTTATTCTGTCCAAGTTTTTTTTCACAACTACAGTAATAGAAAATTACAAGGTTTTTAGAGGCCCCCCAAAATAAAAAATACCTCAAAAGCCTTAGAATAAAGGCTAGATCCAAGAGGTCAGGCTCTGACAACAGTGCCCTGATTTTCAAATGTATCAGCAGGATGCAGTTCAATGAGAACTTCTGGGTAAGTAAATATTTTATAAATTAAGCTGTACTACATATCAGAAACACTACTTCACAAATTGGGCATATAGTAAAGTCACTACTAGGATCAGAAAAGAAATGCAGGTACACTTATTTTACATTTCTTACTTCTAATTTTCATCTCCACATACGGCCTCATGACATTCTACCTGCCTTTCTCTTCTCTACCTGCAATTCCTGTATTTCTCTTCACAGATCTTTGTCTGTCTGTTCCTCCTTATTTTCCTCTCTTTCATTCTCTCTTGCCTATCTAGCAGTTCTCAATATAGGTTTTCCTGAGCTCTGTTAACACTGTGTCACCAGAAAGTCCTAGCAGGAAGGCTAAAGCCAGCTTCACCATTGGTCAGTCACTGCATTGCCTGAAGTATGAACAAGCCATTTTTTGCCTTGGTTTTGGCTCTTACTGGTTTTCCATGTTACCATCACAGCTGTTTTGCTTTAGTACCATCATTAGAAACCTGATCTGTTTCTCTAAGGCCTTAAACATAGCTCTTCCCAGAAGATAAATGCAATGAAAATTGAGGAGTGGGGCACACATCTATACATGTATATGCATATATATATGTACATATATATATACACACACCAGACTGCATGTTCACATTCTATTTGTGGCTTAAAATTTAAATGTAGCAAGTCTAAACCAAATTATGTATTTAGTAAAATAATACTAATACACCATTGCCAAGGTAAAGAGATTAGAAGAGAGTATTTTCAAGGATTCTGTTACAGTACCCTTTAATAATTAAAGGAGGGTTACGGTTTGGCCACTGGACAATACTGACATTTCTGCTATGCTGCCTGTGCCGGTGTGTTCTATGTAAAATTATTTACTTTTATATAGTCATTGCATTTCACAATTTATCTCAATAGGTGGCTGAATGAAAGAACACTTTCTGTCTTCCCTTCATACCTGTCATTCTTTTTAAATCATTAAAAATGCAGCAGAGGAAGTCATTTCAAATGTTTTTCATTATCATGATATAAAGCATTGCCACAATGAGGGAATTTATTTCTTATTCTTAGAGACAGAAAATGGATTATTGCTCAGAAAAACACCAGTTAATAAGGAAAATCAAGACCATTTACTGTGTACATTCAGTCATTCTGCTGACTGATACCTCCAAGATTTTTTAGAAGCCCTGATTTCCATTATATGCAAGTTAGGCTAAATATGGGATTTAATTATAGTTAAGTGAGATGTGATTATATAACATCAATCTCACACTGGGTACTAAAAAGAAAGATCACATAAGAGACTTAATTTTGGCTACATTTTGGGGAGGGAAGGTTTTTTTTTTTTTGGTCTTGAAAAACATAGCAAAGTAATGATTTCCTTGAATATTAATGTGAAGATCTGTATTGTACCAAGGAGTGACAGCAGTTTAAGGAAATACAACGGCAGCAATTTTTAGCTCTGTGAATATTAATAGCCTCATTTTCAATTCATTGTCACTGTAACATTATGTAATTTTGGAGGCAGTTTCTACCACCTACATAAAGCAGGCATATGGTGTCCTTCCTGGAAAAGCATATCCCAGGCACGTAAACTGATGGAACCGTAAAAAATGTCTGTTTAAGGCTGTGGGGGGGGGGGGGAGGGGGAGAGCAAGGGAAATCAGTTTCTTTAGCTTTGTTGTTTGAATACAACAAAATTCCCTGAAAGCGTCCCCCTCATTCAAGAGTCTTCTCTTACCTTTGGATGTATTCTTGCATACATTTAAGCTGCAATCCAGACTGCTGTTAAACAATAGTATTAGGTTGGCAGAGGGAGAGAATAGATGTCACCAGCAGATCATTTCCTGTTATCCTTTCAATAATAGCACTTGACATCAATTCAGGGTGCAGAGACTTTGCTGAGGCTGCTCTACAATGAACTTTCTAGAGAGGTGCCAAAATAATGCTGCTGAAGACATTAAATCAAATAAAAATATGACACATTTAACAGACACTGGTCTGCAGCATTTGCAACTTATTACACCAACAGCGGAGGAAAACAGATGAACACATTTATATATAAAGTGAGGAAAAAGAAAAAAATTGTTAATCTTCTTTAATTTTATGATATTCAGAAAAAAAACACACTTTATTCTGGGTTTTTATTCCTGCAAATTAACTACAGATGTGCACGTGCATTTGTATGGAGCTTCAGGATAACTCACTACCCAAGATTTCATAGCCTGTCACTGTTCCGTATTCAATGGGGAAAAAGAAGTTTTCAGAGACCACAGCAGAAAAAAAATTAAAAATCTTAAGGCTAGAAAATGCTGTTTGTGACTCCAAGAAAAGGATAATCTTCAATAATCTGTGTGGAAGATACTGATGCTCTTCTGCCTATCTAACTTATATATCACTGACTAGGTTATAATAGGCTGAGTTTCATACTGGGAATATTAAATTTCAAACATTTGTTAGTATTGAGGCTACAGCCTATGAAAAGTCAACAATTAGAAAGTGAAGAGAACAGGGAAGATATGTCTGAGTTGGCCTGAGATTATAACCAAGAGAGGTAGATTTTTGCACAGTTGCCTTCATAGATCGGTAGAGTTTCACTTAGTTTTACCTCTTTATCACATATTGCTTGTACCAGGAATTGGGTCAAAGGTTTTAAGTAAAGAAATAGAGAGGGACCAATCAATAAATAGAACAGTCAAAACAGGTATAAGAAGAGATCTATATCCATTAGAAGTTGGCGTGGTGTGTGTGTTGGGGGGGGGGCAGAAAAGCAGAGGGAATTCTTCTGAAAAAAACAAAATTCTCCCCTTCAAGCTCTTAAGTTTCATGGTGTATCATGGTGGTTGATCTGTTTCTTACAGGCAAAAAAAAAAAAAAAAAAAAAAAAAGTCAGAAAGGTCACATGCAGCCACAGAGATTTGTCCACTAGGATACAGTTTAGGACTGGGGACTTCAGTTTACAGCAGTCTATTTTATGTGCTTACCAGGGAAAATCTGAAAGCAATTTATTTTATACAAAGTGAAAGAGACTTAATTACACAAGGACTCATCTTCAAAGAAAATAACCAGGTATCTCTTTTTCTGGAAGAAACTTCTCTTTTGGCTTCTCCATTTCTTTTTTTAAAAAGGAATTATGCTGAAAACTCTCTGCAGGTATCTGCATACTGTAAGAAATTTTTTGAACTAATAACTTCAGCATCACTAATAAGCACAATCTGAACAGCTGTCTACTTCATATGAGTGATTAAAAGAAAACTTACAGGCAGGGGGTATTTGCCACTCAGTCAAATTTATTTACTTATATTTCTCCCTGCATATGGAGCAAGATGATCACAGCCTCTGTAAGACACCCACACGTTTGTATCCAGGATTACTTTGATAACTTATCTCAGGAAGGTGTTTCCAACAGAGAACTCAAACAAGTATTAGGTAACATGTTATTGCTCAGTTATCTGTACAACTGTACTGTCCAGAAGGCACAGTCAGGGTCAGAACATCCTTCGTAACAGGCAACATCATATGAATAGACAAGCAGATCCTTCCTCAAAAGCTGAACTTGCAGATTAGTGTCAAAACACAGAAATATCTCAAAATATGCTGACAAAAATAAAAAGGCAGGCAAACTTATGCTAGGTATAATAAAAATAAAAGTGTTATGTGGATAGCCAGAAAATAAGGTGATGGCTTTTTATATTGTCTGTTTATATTAATAGTAACATCCCTTTTCTTTTATATGAGCATCTGGAAATCAGTTTTAGTCCATACTACTAGCCAAAGGAAGATGAAATCAAAGGTAGGTAACACTAGAATATAGCTGTGGTACCCACATCTCAAGTGATTTGGCAGGGAGGGGGTGAGAATCAGGTTGAAATCAGGTAGAAATCAGGTAAGCTGGGGAAAACAGGACCACTCTGGAGTGAAAATGCAAGCAACAAGTCACTGCTGCTCCCCCTCTCCCCACTCCTACACAGAGGCCAGCATATGACGATTCCCAAATACAAGCACATAAACCTCCGGTATGGTTAGAGGGGAAGAACTCTGAGACTACTGGTGAAAAGGGCAGAGGTTTCTTGTCAGATTTAATCTTAAATATAGCCTTGTTCACGGAAATATGAAGACAAGACAACATTATTAACCCTTTTTCAAGTAGCCAACCTAGGGAGGAAAAATAAATAACTAAATAAATACAATTTGAGAGAAGAGTAGGGCAGCATATCCAGTAAAAATGTTATGATTAGCTGATATGCATTGGACAGTATCACAGAATGTATTAGTCAAATAACAGCCTTATTACTACTCTCCTTTTTCAATGAAATTTAAAAGATAATTGAAAGATATAGCCAATTTCAGGTTCTTTTTGTGAAAAAAGTCTTATCTGGTTAAAGCATGTCCAAACAGATCCTTCTATAATTTTTCTATAATACCACTTTCTAGAGCTCTAACCCCATGTTTCCCGAAGAAACAACAAAAATTTCCAGAAATTCCCATTCATTTCAGTGAAGAGAGGATCAGAACCTACAGAAATATTAACAAAAGATGCATTGGTGCAATACATCACATAATACATCCATATTAATTAAAACTGAAGTGTACTTGCACTGTTCAATTAATTACTTTGTAATTAAAATTACTCATTTAACTAGAAGCAAGAATTAAATTGCTCAATTATAAAACAGAAGGGAAAAGACTAATACATTTATTATTTATTTATTAGCAATCCAGGACAATAAACTGTAGGACTCTGAAGATGTACTTGCATACATGTAACTGAGGTAGTTAAATGACTCAGATAAATTATTTATGCCTAAACTTGTAGAAATTCTACCCACATCCATACTTGGGCTGCATTTCTGCACTGGGAATGCAGTAGTTTTTGCTGCTCTCACATTTTTTCAGGTAATTACACAGCATCTTCAAATAAGTATTTCAGTGTCCTAGATGTTTATATAGACTTCCATTTAATTACAGGGACAGAAATAATTTACATAATAAGCCCAAAATCTGGTTCAGACCCCATGGGTCTTCGAGATAAGAGGAAGTGGAGACTTCTCAAACAGTGAGATGATGGCCTTTGGGAATCATCTTTATAATCTAAGTTTAACGGAGATGGGAAGAATTGGAAGCAACCATATCTTGGTCCATAACCAGTAAACCTAGCACATGCTCATACTGGATGCAAGCACAGTTCCTTCATTATTATCCTAACAGCAAACATACTAACATAGTATTTACAATGCAAAAGACACGAAGACTTCCCTGCCAATGCACATGTCTCCAGCTGGGAAGCAGAGATGAATAATTCCCACAAGAAACACTGAAGACACTGAGACAAAAAAATATGGATGCTGGAAGCGAGAATGGAATTTTACTAACAGGTTATTGGTTTGTGAACTTTGGAATTTTACTTTAGGGCTTTGGTTTCATTTCAGAAAGGAGAGCACGCTTTCAAAGACTCTGGGGTATCCAAAGTACAGACAGGTATCTGGTGAATTTTCCAAGACCAACGTGAGTGTTGGGTACCTAACCTAAGGGCTTTACAGTTTCAATTATTTGAAGGTAACTCCCTAATTCAAAGCACTTTTACAAATTAAAAGTCAGCTATGTGAAGACCTAAACTTAGAACTGTGATCCCACTCAGACATCCACTTACCCTCTAAAGACCGAATAGCAGCAGACATCTTACTTAAAAAAAGGGGGGGAGGGGGCAAGTTTTTAAGAGTGCTGAAGAGCTAGAGCAGAACCACCGCCCCCGAGGCGATCGATTCAACACTCAACCCTCACAGACACGCCGGCGGCAGCTGCAGCCCCACCCGCGAGGCGCCGCAAGCTCGTGCTCTCGCGAGAAGAGACGCGGCGGGGCGGGCGGCTCCCGGGCGCCGCGTGCAGAGGGAGCGCTGCCGCCTGAGGGGAAGGGGCGGTTCAAAGGGCAGAACCGGCAACCACGGCCTTCAGGAGGTTTCTTCAAGGGTCTCCTGGGCGGGACCCCACGGAAAGCTGCCCGGGGCCCACCTGACTAACCCAAGACAGCCTCTGCAGAGCACCTCAGGGTCCATGCATACCTGCAGAGTCAAGCAGGCAGGGGCTTGAACCCTGGATCGGACGTGTGACAAGCAAGGGGGAAGAGGCTGAGGTACTTAATGCCTTCTTTGCCTCAGTTTCCAATGGTAAGGCTTGCCCTCAAGCCCTGTCTCTCCCAGCAGAGTCTGGGATGAAGCAGTACCCACAGGAGAGGAAAAAAGAGTTAGGGACCACTTGGACATACACAAGTCCATAGGACTGGAATGGGATGCATCCGAGGGTGCTGAAAGAGCTGGCCAATGTCACTGCAAGGTCACTGTCTGTGATCTTTGCAGGGTGGTGGCAGTCGGAGTATTTTCCAATGACTGGAAAGGGGCAGACATCACACCCGTCTGGCATCTGCTGACCGTGCTCATGGCACAAACACACTAGATCCCACATGCAACATTAGAGCTGCTGCAAATTGGCTATAGAGTTTTCGGCTCTGATCTAGCAGACATACAGTTTAAAACAGTCTATAATCTAAAAGGTTACCTTCTGAGAAGGTAGAAGATAGGTTTAGTGCCCCCATCTGTGAGTGGACAGAACATATGATGGAAAATATTCGATGATTTCCTTTTTAGGAAAAGTGTGTGTGTAGGGGAGGGGGTTCATAACTGGTCAAAGAAAGATACTTCAAAATTATTTTTTAAGGAAAAAGGTTTGAAAGTTTGTCCCATGCCCGCCTTGCAAGCTCGATTGTTTTTGTATAGGATCATCTTTAACTTTCAATGCTGGACTTTTCCTTTTAGGAGGGGAGTGCTTCCTAAAGGCAATTGAAGCTTACAGCTCCTCAGACATCCGAGCTGACTGCTGGTTGTATAGGACCGCAAATGGGGACTCTCAGAGTGGATTGTATTATTAGAAAAGCAGAGTGTATTTCTGACAGACAAGAGCCTGCAGGCAAACAGTGGGAAACCTGTAAGACAGGAAGGGATTGAGAAACTCACAGAAACAACTCACATCTGTTTCTGTAATCAGTATTTCTTAAAACAGGAGACTACTGACAATCCAGGGTCATTTGTGATGATAATATCAGAATGCTGCTGCAGAAAATAAAACACAGTTTCAGTCATAGTTATCCATCTCCTCTACAAATCCTTATGAATCTACATTAAAAAAAATGCGTTATTGTCAGCCTGCAAGGCAACTCTGAGTAACCAGACCACTGATGACCCTGCCTTCCCCCCATAGGTAGCTCTTCATATACAAAATGACATTAATTATCAGAAGTGACTGTATTATTGAACAATATCTTTTTTCTCATATAAGGAAAACATTAGAGAGATTAAGTTGGAAGAAAGCTACACGTTCAACTCATAAGGGTTTGGGAAAGGAAGAATGAAGACAGACGAAGTCTATCTGAAAATATATAATTTATGTTGAGTAGCTATAACTGGCACCAACAGAGTTTCTATGGGAAGAGGTAAACATTTTTTTTGATGGATGAAACACAGAAAGTTTGGGGCCGGCAAGGGAGAGCAGAAAAAGCCACATGAAGCAACTAAAGAGCTCTTCAGCATGTGTTACACATGATACATTGCTGATACTGTCTTAGAAAGTGAAGTAGTGTTCGTGAGTCCTTTTTCCTTAATTACACATTTTTATTAGGTATCTGTAATCTTGCAAGATAGAACAACATAGAAATCTGGCAATTTGTAGGCATATGTCATGGTGCTTCTCTAAACCCCAAAAGATGAATATATTCCTTCTGTATTTGCTGATTTAAGAAAGAGAAGAAAACTGTTCTGTGTATGATAGCTGGAAGACAAAGTTCTTTAAAATTCACATGATGGATTCACAGCTGCAATTTGCAATGAAGTCAATGAAACACAGCATAGAAAGATACATTTGTTAATGAATATTTGCAGCAGTATTTAGAAAGCAAGACTTGTTCATTTTTATTTTATCTGTAGTTATAAGGTTATGTTTACTTCGGAGAAATATCTTAAGATTTATAACTGCAGAGTTTTCTCAAGGCTGCACAGCTGTTGGAAGCCTTCGGAGAAGAAGGTCTCTCATAGTCTGAGACCAGAAAGTTGCAGCGAAAAACCAACTCACATTAGAATTTCGGACAGAAATCTGAGCCAGTGCATTCTCATTGCTTAATAATAGGAGTGGATAAAGAGCTCTATTTCATCCAAATCGTGTTACCAGACATAACATGAAGTTATAAGCTTAAAAGAGACCTAAGTCTACTATAGAAAGCATATGAAAACTACTAACACAGAACTTCCCGTATACTTTTCTCTAACCTATTAATGTATGGATTATCATGCAGTAGTGAAAGATCAAATCATTTATTTCCTAGCCTTTAATCAGCATAGAAAACTTGGGACAGGCAATGAAATTGAAACTTCAAATTCACATTAAGATAATATTTTTGGATATACCAATAAGACAAGAATTGTTATATGCATAAATGGCAAGCACAAACATAGTTCCCAACACTGGCTATAGTTTGTGTCTCACTCATTCTCTTCCTCCCAAATATCTTAATTTAATTTAAATTTACACCAGTTCACTACCATGCTCCTATTTTACCATAGTAATTCTCTCACTCTTTGGCTTATGGCAAATCATAAAAAAAAATGCCAAAAAGGGATAAACAAAAAAAGATATATAATTTTTTTCAGTCAGCCAACTTTACGCTCTCTATCAAGTCGGTCATCTGATCTAATAACAACGAGAAATCATCTCATAGCAAATAAAAAGCAACTGTCCTACTTCCCTTCCTTTAAAGTAGCTCTAAAAAGGAAAATCTCTAGTTCTGTCTTAGCTCCAGTCAAGTTTTTAAGATCTGTTTTCACCTCCACCTATCACAACTGCTATGAGCTTCCCACTTTTAAGCACTTACTCCAATTGCAGTCTGATAAGAGCTGTGATGCAGCATGTCTGGCTAAACCTAGTACAGCTCATTGAAGTTCTTGTAACCAATTTGAGCTTTGTGCACCCCAACCACTCTTTTTCATCAAACCATTAGTACTGTACCCACCCTTGACACCAACAGTTCATGATCCAGTGAATCTTCTCACTTGTCTGTCATATTCTCAGTGGTATAGCCATGTTATACAGAAGGCTATATTTTTCATGGTGTTTTACTTTTGCAGTGGTATGAGATCCAGGCTCTGGGTAATAAAATCCTGAGGAGGTAATCGCGAAGTTTATTTACACTGCATGTCATAAGTGAGTCTTCCTTCTCAGATACAAGCTAAAGGCATCTCCCTGAGCTAGCCATGTAAATTGTCCTCAAAAAGGGTGTTGCCTTATTGTGAGATAATCAGGTTATCAATTCCATTTGTATGCAAAGGAATGATCAGTTCAGTAAGGCGCAGCTCCGTGCTCTGTTTTGTGCTCACGAGGCTAGCCCTACTTCTTACAGGCTACTCTTGGTAAGGAAGTCTGGGATGCCTACAGAAAAATCAGCCTGACTGCCTCTGGAAAGAAGGGTCCCCACCAGGGCTCAATTCTCTGTCAGCACCGTCCTAGAGAGGAAGGTTACTTCAGCATTCCTCTTTCTTTCTGGAGCATGTATGATATAGTTCACCAAGCCAGGCTTTGACATAGGATACAATCAGGATTCCTGTTCAGATCCTACTTAGCTATTTTTTTCAGGTTTTCAAATTTCAGCCTTCAGAGGCTTCCAAAATCATTAGTGGTCACTCTCTACCGTGGTTCCTAAACATCCTCAGCTGGCTGCTCTAATTTGACCATAATCCTAGATTGCTACTACATCAACTTCCTGTCAGGAAGCCTGAGATAATCTTGTCAAATAAGCAGGCAACAGGCTGGCTCACTGCTCAAGAAGTCATAGCAACTAACTTGGAAATCAGTAAGATCAACATAGGGCCAGGTTTGGGGCTCATCTTCATAAGTCTGCTTGACATGGAGGTCTGGCCTGAGGCCCTAATAGATTAATTTCTCATCATCTCATGATGAACATGAAAGGAAATAAAATGTTCCCATGTCAGTCAGTGCTCTGGCACTAGCTCTCAGATCTCCAGTTGCTATACTTTCTGCTCTGAGGTATCTGCTGCTGCAGAATCAGTATCCATTTTGACATCTGGTCTAGGTCCTCATTGTGACAGAAAAGGACCAGTGTGCCTGGATTTTGCAAGTGTTTTCTAATATGAGTAATCACATTGCTCCCAGACGAAGGACATACTGGTACTGAGTGCTAAGTCAGGTGCCAAAAGCCAGTTTTGTAATTAGCTGTTACCCATTTTCCTTCAAAGCATCTGTAATGCTGTGGATCAGCAGTAGCAAGGAATCCGCAGAACAATCCCTTCTCGCTAGGACTACTTTTCCTAAGGGAGAATTAATAATGAGACAGCTGGTTCTCATGTATTTCTGGCACCAATCAAACTGCTGTCAAGGGAGGACAGACTAAGGGTTTGCCTTCCCTCTATCCAGCCAGAACGCTACTGACTTAGGTGAAACTGAATAAAAGTATAGTAGGCAAAAATTCCTATTTTGGCCCAGTATAAGTTTTATATTCATTATCACAAACTCCTATATCAATCTTTTCTGAATTTTCATTTCACACAGCAGTCATACAATTCATCCTGTTTCCTGCAAGAGGTAAAGCTTTTGACAGGTTTAGCACAACATGCATCACATGACCCCAAGTTCTGTGTTCTTAACCTTATGCTAGTGTTAGAGGTAGCATTTCAAAGAATTTACTCTTGATGAGTTTTGCTTCATTTTTTACTCATTCAGTGTTCCAACTGAAATCATACTGCATTATTTCACAGCAGATTAGTATTTTCTGTTGTGAACAAGAACAAAATATTCTTGATATTTCTATTTCTTTATCACCTTTTGCAGACGTTTCAGCTACTTCAGAGCACTACTTTCCCAATTTATTTTCAACATATCTATTTTCAATATGAAAATGAGGCCTGGCATGGAGAAATGCAACATTTCTTCTTATCCACCATATCCTGGAAAGAAATTATTATTTATTACCACCATGTTAAATATTTATATATTGATATAGTTCCCATCTGTGTTATGCTAATTTCCTGAAAATGGGCTGCAAGTCTATGAATAAAAAGATATATTTAAATAGTAATGTAATTCAAGTATAACTCTTTATTTGATTTAGGTTTAATTACTTCAAAAGTAAGTTGAAATGCCTGATTAAATGTCAGTTGATTTTCTGAACAGTGTGTTTTTCTCAACAAACTCAGCAATGGAAAATTAATAGAAATGTCCTCACAAAAGAATTTGGTGGAACATTATGTCTGTCTTTGTATAGTCAAAATGTAAATGAAAGCATTTCTTTTGTTCAGCTACATTCATTTCAGATTTATTTCAGACTTAGCTTATTCATCACCCTGAAAAGTGCAAATCATTTGGTGGCAATATTTAAAACAAATTTCCTAAAGAAAAGCTGTGAGTGTCATTGTCATACCACCTATATTTTGAACATTCCAACATGGAAATTACTTCTGGCAAATTTTAGATCATTATTATTTTCTACTGATCTGATGTTTTCCATGGCATGAAATCTAATGACTTTCCTGCTTTAGGGAGGAAGCTTCTTGAAGATATCCCAAGCTCTTGAGGCTGTGATATTGGATTAGTTTCAGGAGACTAGTAGGTTAGTTTCTGGCAGGGACTTTACCTAAGGTGTTAGCTAAATCAGTGAGACATTGTGTGCCTCAGTTCCCCCATCTGTTATTATACTGTCTCTCTTCTTTTGAGGCAGCAAATGCTTTCTGTGTGAACATGCAGCTTTGAGGAGAATTGATCTCCCCAAACTCAGTTACATTCCTTGTATTCTCTTAGAACAGGAGTCACCTTTTATTTCTGTTGGAAAGTGGCTTCTAGGAGCTCCTTGGTCTATGGCAGGTAGTGCTGTCAGGCACTATCACAGCAATAAAAAATGAAACAATGTATTAAAATAGTCTGTTGGCCTCTATACCCTACAGTATTATGATTAATGAATAACAGAATTAAAATCATTTTAGCTGCAGTTCCCCTGCTCTTTCCTTTCAATCAATCACCTAAACCCCTTCAGAAGAGCAAAGCTATGTATCTACAGAAAACCCTCCTTTTCTTTACACAGGATTATTATTAGTTTAGCAGTTCTCCATTTCCTAGATTACTTGCTTATGGTTAGGGTCTTTTTAGATTCGACTGTAGTGCTAGTACCTAGAGGCAAAACAAACATTGGTAATAATATTTCATTGGATTGGTAAGGCCTTAACTAGTGTCTAACTGGAGTTGAGGCTCCCTCCAGGCATCAGAGGGAAAACACAGACAGACATCCCCGTCTGAGCTGGCAAATAGTCCCTTTCCAGTTTGGGTGCTGACCAGACAGTAGTGAAGAAAGTAACAAAAGCAAGTAGCAAGCTACATCTGTTTGCAGGATGTTGGGGACACCAAACAGGCAGGCTCCACAAATTTTGAAACAAATGTTTTTTTGCAGACACAGAGGAGCCACTTTTGAACACATGAGATTTTTATATAGAAAAATAAAATTCTTAAGGGATTAAGCAGATCCCTTTTGGATTGTCTGGCAACACATAGGTGCCTGAAAAATGTGCAAATGCCTTTATGGCTCTCACCATAAAACATACAGGGTGGGCATGAATTCAAGAAGAGAATTTCTCTTCCACCTCCACAACAGTTTTCAGATTTCAGCTTCTGGTTTTGTCCTCTCTACACACACGCACACACACACACACATATTTATAATTACATTTATTTTAAATAGCTTCAGCATGTAGAACTAAGACTCTCTGGGCTTAGCCGTGAAAACATCAGAAATTGCTTCTCAGACCCAAATTATGATATGACAGATTTTAATGAGGATGCTGGTCAGATATTGCATGATCTTCTTTTCCCCACAGCTGTCCATGTTCAGTGAATCAATCACAAGACTTCCCAGGAACAAACAAGCAGGAACATTTTCACTGTGAGTTTGTTTTTCATTTACATAAATAAGCAATGTATCCCTTGGCTCTATTGTTCTAGTTTAGTTATATTCATCCATCAGTATATATAGTAATAAATTCAGTAAACTGAAGCACACAAAATGAAGTTCTCTTTCCCAAAGAGAAATGACATAAAACTCCAGCCATGCAAATGCTTATGCATACTAAATTTTAAGCAAATGAGAAAGGAAATTGATATTCCTGGGATATAACAATGGCTGCTGTCGGTCAAACCAAAGGTCCACCATGCCCCTGGCAGCAGCCAAAAGCAACATAATTAAAACCTAGGAAGTACATACAACACTTCCTCTCCTACTCTCTCAGCCTCGATCTTTTTTCACTGAAGGTATGTCCCAACCTGGATGTATTTGGTATGTATTTGCTAACCTTTCTCTTCTGTGACCTTGCTCAGTCTTCCCTTGAGCCCATATAAACTTTTAATATCTACATCAGCTAGCAAAGACTTCCACAGTTCAAATATCGACTGGCCAAAGAACCAGCTCCTTTTGTTTATTTTGAGCCTGGCTGCTACTAGTTTTATCTGACAGCTCCTAACTATTCATGTGTGGAAGATTAATCAAGGGCCTAAGAGTTATAGGATCGGCACAACTCCACACGCAATGCAATTAAGTGTGAGGCAGAATGAGTGCAGAATAATTTGTGGTCTTTAAAACAGAAGGCTTATTGGAAAAGCAAGTCCTCAAGTTCTGAAAATTTCTGAAGGAACCTAAAGAAATATGGTATCCAACTTTAATACCACTGTGAGATGCATGCCTCAATCCACTAGGCTGTTTAAAAGAGATATCCAAGGAAATCCCAGTCAGGGGAAGAAGTGAAAGAGATTTGATAATTTGAGAGGCTGGCTGTTCTAACTACTACAGGATGTGTGAGAAGAGCTGAACAAGAAGAAAGAACATTATCTTAAAAGGACTTTTTAAAATAGTGGAGAGAGGTATCACTAACAGTCAGGTAAACTACTGCAAACAAAAAGCAAAGCAGAAAAAAAGAGAAACTTCTGACAACTACTCTTAGCCTTGCTTTTCTTCTGGAGGCTGTCTAAGTATTTTTGTACAAAACATGTCTAATTAAATTGTAGAGTTATTAATATATGTCACTCCCCCTACCACTATTGTGCTCTTTGCCCTGTTCATTCTGTCATAATCTGTGCATGTACAAAAATACAAATTTAAGTGTAGACAGATACTGTTGGATGCAAGTTACAGAGAGTGATTTCCATTTTCACTAATGGCCCTCTACATTGCTCTGACAATGCATATGAATGATAATCAGGGACATATTCTTTATTTAGAAAAAAAACACAAATGGATGATAATGTGCTAAAAGAGTTACAGAAATTAGAAACTGCGAATCTTGCTTATCTCACAACAGTGGGAGCAAGTCATGTGGAGTCATACTGTAGTTAGCAGAGCTACACTCTGCTAAATTCGTGTGAGACTAGAATAATCTACAGGCTTTTTCATTACTTATAGGATGCTATTCAGAGCATGGCAAAATTTTTCAGGCAGATTTTTTTTTCCCTACCTATTGAAAATATCCATTTTTTTCAGTGACTGAAATAATGTGCCCATTACAGATAAACTCATTTTTGTTTTAACCACAAAAAATGTGACCTAATCCTTCAAAAGAAAAGGTTCTTCCCTTCCAGCCCTAGAACAAAATGAAATCCTCCAGTCCAAGTCAAACCATTGCTTAAAGATTTTTAGGTTCAGTAACTTCCTTTTTGTCATAGATTTACCAAAACTTTTTTAAATGTTTCACTGTAGTTAGATTGACTAATCAATCAACTAGGCAGTTGTCTAGCACTAGCCAAAATGAATACTCTAATTTCATTTGTATGGCATACAAAGAGGAGGCAACTAAAAAACTACATGGGGAGGCAAAATATCAAACTTTCATTCTTTGCTATATTTCTGACATTCTTCTGAGTACATCCTTATAGTCCTTGAACCTTGAATTCTTCATATGCAGCATGGAAATAATGGTGCTTATTTTATTTTATAAATTATAAAAAGTGTTATGAACACCTAAGTATTAATTAATATTATAGATACTTAGGTTGACTAGCCTACAATTTACTCATTTCTCCCAGTTTCAACAGGCCCTGGGAAAAAAAAAAATCTCTTGGTGTCTGTGATTTAAAAATTACACTAAATTTTATTGCACCTGTTCTTATAAATATGGTCACAAACTTCAGGAGGAAGAATGTTTGATAGCAAACATATAGTGAGAAGTCATCCAAGATTTTATGGCAGCTGTTATACAATATTAAGAGGCAGCTGTTAGTGTCACTGTAGTATTCTGAAGTGGAATAAATCAAGCAAAGTTAATAGTATCTCTGATGAAAAGTATATTTAAATAGCCAAAGTGTGATATCATCCTTTTTAAAGTACTAGTCAATGTCCAGAATACTAAATCATGTTGAAAACAGGATTACTACTAAAACAAGCAGGTTAGGAACAGGAATAGCTCCTAACATGACCTAAAAAAAGAGCACCCCACAGATGTGGTACCGCAGGCCATATCTTTGACAGAGTACTGTTTCTTCTTCCTTTTGAGCCACAGTGTAGTTTTATCTGTTGTGAATGAACGTGATGGAAAAGTTTTCCTTTGGAAGAATCTTTTGAAAATATTAAATAACTTCTCTTTTTTTATATATATATAATGAGTTCTCTGTTTCCATGATTTCAATAGCAGCAGTCAGTATATAAATGTGATGTGACGCTTGGCTTCATTTCTAACACAAATACAGTTCATCTTCAATAGTGAAAGTTAGATTGTCACAGAACACCTGCTGGCAATCCCAGAGGAGAAAACAAGGTAGGAAAGAAAATAATGTATGTACAATTATTCCAAAAAGGCCTTGTCTAGCAAGAGTTGAAGGTTCCAGTGTTGAGAAATGAGGACTAATACATAAAAAAAAGTGCCTTGCTGATTCTCTTACTGCTTAAAGCTGCAAAGTACCAAGCAATGCCTGGTGAGCAGCTTCAGCTACCACTCCTCTGCACTTTGTAGGATTGGATCCTGAATGAATAGGAGTGTGTGAACTTGTGGTGTGTCAATCTGGCACTTTCATGACCATCACATTGAGTATAAACAACCAACTAGGTAAGAAAAACAGAAAGCCATCCCTTTTATCTCTGTCATTTAAGGTACTGTAACTGTTCTGTATTCAAGCCTAAAGTTTGATTTCACAGTGAGGGTAAGGAAAAGGATGAACGCCTTTCTGCTTTAGATCTCAAGCCCTGAAGCTTTTCCTTTACTGTGTGACCCTAAACAACTTCTCATGGTAACCTTTCCTTTGAAATTAAAAAGCTTCTAAGATGTAGTTTGTGATCGAAGAACTGAGAAGCTGTCTATTTAGATTTTCATAACAAAATCTAAAACAGTCTGATGTCTAATGCTCACCAACAAGCAAAAGCAGAAGAATGCCTATAATCTCTTGAAAACCATTGGACTTTTCACATAACAAGCTCACCAGCATAAGAAAATATTATACAGCAGAGTTGCAGGATCTTCTTTTCTATACTGCCACTGCATGACTGATCCCTTAGAGAGCTCTCTTTGAAGTCTGTATCAAATTTGGATTGGATCCTCATTTAATAGCTTTCACCAACCTTTGGATCTGTATTTGGAAACTATATTAAGTGTCTTTTAAAATATCATGCATAAAGCTAAAGGAGTTGTAAATGACATTCACCCACAGACTCTGACGCTTCTACTTAATAACACTGCAAAAGGTGCATCCTGTCCTACCTAACGGTGACATCGCTCGCCTGTTCCTGTTTCCTGAATGAACTTACAATGTCAAGGCATGAATTTAATGGGTATGAATGAAAGTTCGTCCTTGTTGCAAAATAATATGCTGTAATTGTAATAAAAATAATCTGCATTTCTTAATGTTTACTTCAACACTGTATATATGAAGGCAAAATTCCCCTAAATGTAATTGACGGGCGAGTGAAGAGTTAACAGGACTGAAGTTTGTCAATTGATATGCAGAAGAACTGATAGCACCAGAGCTGACGTGCACAAAGCTGTTGAACAGAGGACCTAACAGGACTAAAGTCGTCTACCAACCGATATGCGCAAGGACTGACATGCGCAAGGCTGCGGAATGGCAGCATTAACAAGACTGGAGAAGTGAAGTCTGCCACCTGGAACCTGCACGGACCCCCGGGGAGGGAAGAAACAATACGGAGGTGTTGTGGTCTTGCCTCGCTAGCAGGGTCCTCCCAAGCAGACGAACAGACAGTCCTGTGATTGCGAAACTTGCTAAAAGTCAGCAAAAGCAGTGTTTGCCCAGAGCCCCAGCCGTATAAAAAGAGGCTTGGCAGCTAGGAGAGTTTGAGCAGGGACAGGAACGTGACCTGACCATCCTCTCCGGCTGGACCGTGAGTATCCCCCCCTCCCCTTTTCCTGGGACGCTGGGTTAAGGTAACTCCTCGAGGTTGAGAGCCCTCTCACTAGGAGAGTGAACAAGCTAGCTTTCAAGTAGGGATAAGCAGTCCTTCCAATTAATAACGCAGTAATCGACGGTTTCAGGTTATCCTTTCTAAATTAGTAACTGATGGTTTTGTGTTATCCTTCCTAAATTAGTAATCGCATTATTTTAATGGATGTTACTAATCCAAGAACTTGTGTGAGGAAATAAACATCTTTTCTTATTATTATTATATTACTGTCTCAGTCGTTGCTATCGAACCTTCATAGCATGACAGCGTGACAGTAATATTGGAAATGGCTGCTGCCTTTTTATGTCAGCTTTGGGTAATGCTTCTAAAAGCAACAAATACAGATATCTCTATTTACATTTCCAGTTAACAGATTTTGTAGCCAGAAGAGATCATACACAGAATCTTATCTGACCTTCTAGATAATGCAAAGATGCATTTGACAATTTATGCAGCAATTAAATTGTGAGAAATCTTTTAGAAATATATCATTTAGCAGTTAAAGGCCTTGTGCACTTCTAGCTACCTTACCACCATACATTTACCTATACTGTTTCACTGTTGAAGGTCAGTTCAGCGATGACGAGTATATGAGCAATATATCAGAAACATCAAATAAGAAAAGTTGAGTATAAAACTGTATTTTGCAATTGTGCTTGTATTTTCAGCATTGTAAACCCCTTGCATTGAAAACCATGAGTCATATGTCCTTCTTCCTCCCCCTCCACACCTACCTGAAGTAATAAGACTTGTTTAAAAATTATAAAATTTAAAAAGATATATATATTTTGGATCTTTTTTCACTTTGCCAAATAGTTTATAAGCCTTGGGCTTCTCATTTTCAGGCTTTTTCTCTACGGTTATGAAGTTTAAGTGTTCACATTTTTCATAATGAAAGCTAAGATTGCTAGGCAATCTCATATCTTCATGAGCTGAGGCTCTATGAAAAACAGCAAATGCTGCAAAACTCATGATAAAGTCACAGGATTTGGCAATACTACATTTCAGTCAATATCTATCAGTAAAAACATATTGAAAAATAGGTTTATTTACAATGAATGAAAACATGGGTGTTTACAGAAATAGAATTAAGTTTACAGTAATAAAAAGAATCAAATACCCATTCTCTGACTTTCCCTAATCAGTTGGATTCTGCCTCTTGATTGCTATATATGCAGCATCCTGTGAGCTATTTAGCTTCTATCCCATATTACTGAAGGCAAGGGAATTTTGATTTGGCTCAAATTACCAGATCTCATTCTGGTTGTATCTGTGCTACCTAGAACTAATGACTCATATGAAGGCAGTGATATACCAAGAAAAGAAATGCTGCTAACTGATTTGGTTTTGAGTTCACACAGAAAAATTCTTTATATTAAAAATATTTCATTAAAGGCATAACACTTTTTGTCACTCTTAAGGCATTCTTGTTTTAAACAAACTAGTACAAAACCTCTTTGACCAGCTAAGTTTACTCCATCTGCAAATAATGCTTCAGACATAATTAAGTTCTTTACCAAAATAATTTCTACCAATGCACACTGAAAATGTGCAATTAAATCTATATAAAATATAAATATAAATAAATAAAAATAAAATATGCAAGCCAGTAACCCCTTCTCAAACAAGACACTGTATCAATGATTGAGAAAGGCCTTTATCTCTAATGTGCTTTGAGAGCACTGTGGAGCTGATATAGATACAATCTTAGTTCAAATAGCTAAATATTCCAGGGAAGATGAATAGCCTTTATATCTGAACTTTCTGACGTTAAGCTTCAGCAGAAAAAAGGCTCCTTGCCACAATGGTTAGTGGCAGTACATTTTGAAGCAAGCTATAGTGTTAAGCATAAGAATGTGAAAAGCAGCTTTATTTTTCACCTAAACATAAACTCAATTTGAAAGTTGTCAAAGCTCCTTAGCTCTCAGTGACTTCAGTTCTTTCCAAATGACATTGAAAATGTATCTTTTTACTTAAGACAAAATGTGTGGACAAAAAGAAAACCCCAGCCTCAAGATATCAAAACAAAATAAGCTAAAAAGACCCAAAATACAGTACGGCAATTATAGGGAGAGATTTTTCTCCTAGATTAATACACTTAGAAAGCTACAAATAGAACATCTGATAGGATTGCCAGCCATCAGTTTCCTTGCACTTGTCCCTTTTCCTTCTTCAAAATTTTCTCTGCAGGGTGGAAAGAGAAATTTGGCCATTTGCCAAAGATGTTCAGAAGTCCCTCATGATCTGGCAGCCTGATATGCAGAAGCTGCAGATCTGGTTCGGGTTACTGAACGATGTACATGGGGAACACAACATCTATACAAGATACATATACCTTATATATGAGACATATATGTTTGATCCACTGTGCATGGGCTGCAGAGCCATTTTGAGTCTTATGCATCCAGGACCCAGATTCTGCCCATCTAGATCTCCCAAAGACAAAGAAGAGATCCTAACCTTTTGATTTATAAATAATAAAGAGGTCAATGTAATTAAGTTATGATTTAAATAAAACATAAACTACCAAAATTCTGAAATTATTCATCTTGTTCTTGAACTAACATAATAATAAACAGGCATGCAATATGCTGTAGATTAGGCCTCAACCTTTGAAATGAGATATTTAATAACTAAAATAATTTGCTTTTATAATAGTGACATATGTATTCCTCAAACTTTGAGTGCACTCAGACCAATCTGATGAGAACATGGCTGCAGTTAATCTGTAAGCAGTTATCCCACTAACCCTGGGAGATGAGTCGATTCTATGAGTGCAATGCTTGAAAGTATCAAAGACTCACTGCATTGTCTTGCTTTGTCCTGTAAGTTCCTATATCAGTCACAGAATAGCAAGGCAAGAAGGGATACTGAAGTTACTTGTTTTGAAATACACAATTTTCATTTAGGAGATACTCACTTATCTTGCTATCTCTTATGGCACTACTACATCAGAGCAAGTTTTCTTTTCTGGTGGGTTAGAGTTGTTTGGCAACATTTCCCCCTATCAAACAATACTGTTTAGATGGGCCAGAACATTTTATTCAAATTTAATTAGGGCACTTTTCTTTAGGGGAGCCATTTCTGAATCCCTTGTTAGATTCCTCTATCATAGAATTAAAAATCAGAGCTGGTATAAACTTCATAGCAACAATGACATATTTTAAATGTGTTGCTCCAGGGATGAGCAGAAGGAATGGAGAGTTTGAGTACTGCTATTCCAGCTGCTGTCCAAGATGAGAGACACAGTTAGTGCTGTTGGCTACCTCCCCAGCATGACCCAGTACTTGCTCTGACTCTCCCAACAACTATCTCAGAAGCAAATCTGGCTTTGTAAGGCTCTGCTGGACAAAACAGTCAATAGGGCCAAGGCCATTTTGCCACTCCCAGTAGACTACCAGCTTTAGCCACTGCATGCTTTAACTTGCCTGCATCCAGCTATGGAGAGATCCAAATGGAAAATATGACTTTTCAATCAGAAAAGTCTGAATAGATAAACTATAACTTACTACAGTTTTGATCTGCAAAGAAAAAAATATAAAGGTTTCCTTTTAATCTCATTAATGGTCACAAAACACCTTTGCCTTCTTCTGGCCAAAAGAATTTGCTTCAGTTTTATTTGGAGAATATGAATGGAGTAAGACAGGACAAACTGCAATTATGATTAAAAATAAACATAAGCAAGAGAGAAAATGATAAATTCATAAACTAAGCAGGGAAGTGTATTACTCACCTTTCATAAGAAAGGGTCCCAGTAACTCTTTCTATATGCATAGCCTTTTTTTTCTTTCCCCCCTCTGTATATTGGAATACAGTCTGCAAAGAAAAAGCAAGAATAGAACCAGGCACTTCTGAGTCCTGCCTTTAGAGCATGTGGCTCATTTTTTTTAACACTTCAGAACAGCCCCTCAGATTTCTCTTGAACAGTTTTGGTTCATTTTCTCTTTTGTCTTCCCCTTGCTACCTATTTAAATATTTTTCACCCCATTAATCATGTCCTCCTGGAGCCTAAGAGTATGGTGAGACTTACAGAAATTACAACAATTAGCATGATTAATTTTTTTCTAAGTGTAGTAATAAAATACCTATAATTATTAAAAGTCTGAATTTCTCCTTCCTGCTCACACTGAGTTCAAATATATTTCCCAAGACCCATAAAGGCAAAAATATGTTTCTCTCTTTCTTTCCCTTCAGCATTTGTTATTAAATTTGAGATATCACTGAGGTCAGACTACAAGCTTTGTAATCCCTCACATGTTTTTCCAACTTCTATCTAAGTACCTATACTATAATCAGCTAGTAAGCATCCAGCTCCACAGAATCACCGAATGGTTAGGGTTGGAAGGGACTTTTAGAGATCATCTAGCCCAACCCCCTGCTCAAGCAGAGTCACCTAGAGCAGGTTGCCCAGGTCCCCCATTTGCCATAACTGAATTTAGAGATACTAAAATTAGTTGGTACTGGACATCCATCTTCCTACCATTTCTCTTAGATTTCTCATATGGAGATTATCCTTCCACCTAGTTTGAATACATTAAAGCCTGTGAGATTTGTTTCCTCTTTTGCATGGCAGTTTTCATTTCAGTATCTTCTTCCAATTAGCTGTCTTACCTTTGCTCCTCTGAAAGCTTATCAAAATCCATCCAAAGCCATCCAAATATTTAAAGAACATATGCAGAGAAAAATGCAATTAATGAACCAATCCACCTTTTAAAATCATAGCAAAGAATCAATTGGAACTGTGGAAAAGTTGATTAGAGAGGAAAATGTATACATAACAAAGGTGATCAAAATTAAGTATTTACTTTCCACAGGGATGATGCCAAAATTCAGAAAATAATTACTGAGAAATAAAAGTTAAAGTATTCTCCACAAAAGGGAAATCCTCAAATGTCTCACTTCAAAATGATTAAGCTATTTCTTTTGGAAAATTTTAAAATAGTAGTGGTCCTCGAAGTCCAAGATGCAAGTCTTCTAGACGAGTCTTGTAAGCCCTGGCAAAGCAAAACATTGGACTTTTGAGAACTAAGACTTGAACAAGTTACAGATTTCTTCTTCAGCAATAGAGACAGAAAAACCCAGGACTCATGCCTAAAACTGGGATTCACAAAAGGTTTTAGATGCCGAAATTGCCCTGGGAGCTCAGAGCCAAATCCTAATTGCGCTAATACGTGTCCAGGATCCCTGGAGTCTCTGGGCCCGGAAAGCTCACAGCTGAGCTGCCAGCCATCACTCTAGCTGGTAAAAGAGAATGAGTTTTTCCTTCAACTTTTGATGTCAATACAAGTAATTCTTGAACAGAAAAACATTTTATGTATTTGCAACTGAAACTGTTGCCTTATAAGTAGAATTATAAACTCAAATTTTGCCATCAGAAATAGTTGGATTTCAAAGGAATATATATATATATGAAATGCAGGGAAAGTGAAAAGCAAATGTAGACAGTGTCTAATTTTTGCTGCATTTAGTCTAAGTCATGGATGTTCCAAGCATTTTCAAAAACTGATTCATGTCAGGAAATTAAAAGTTGCAGCAGAAAGAGATAACTTCAAAGCAGGCTCTTAGGAATAATGGAACAAAAAGGAAAAAAAAAATGAAGGAGGGAAAGGATATAAAAAGCAAATGAGAAAGAAACAGACACTAGGAGATATGGGTAGTAGGATACATGGATAAAGCCTAGTGGAATAAATGGAAAAAGGGTGCCTAGAACAGGAAGATGTGTCATTTACATATTAAAGTTCTAATCGGAGTAGAAATGATTCAATATTGTCTAGTCTTTTTCAGTATTTGTTATAACTTGATTGGTAAACAAATATCCATCTAAGTTATTAAACTTTTCTCAAAAATTTCATATTTCATATTTTAGGTTGGAAAAAATGGAAAATCTTATGTCAGTTTATGCCCTATTTTCATTTTATAGTTTGTATTCAAGCTGCAGGGAAATGCTTATGATGTGTAGAATGTCTTTTTCTTCCTAAGCAGCTAATTTCACATATTTATGCTGTATCATTCATAAAAATATATGTTTAGATATTACTGTGCAGTGGGAAAAAGAGGTGGCAGATTTCTTGATTAGAGTAAGAATTGAGCTATGTTCAGCACAACCTTGCTGTAAAAAGGCAGCCCTCTGGTACCAGTCCTGCATTTGCCTAAGTGCAGTAATAGACATGTTAGGCAGCTTACCTAGTCCTCAGTCTAAACCCTTACATCTGCTGTTTTTAAGAGATCATTTCACCACCAGCATATGTTAATGTGGTATCAGATCATTGTAGCAGTGAGTACTTGTTCCCATGATTTCCTGACCATCTGTTTATTACAGGGAAAATGAGCGCAGAGAAACTTCTACTGCTTTTCTACCTCACCTTTGCTTCCTGGAGAAGAGTCCTCTACTGGCTCGTCTAGCAAGTTTAGCTAACTAGTGAGGTACCCCACAATGTCTATTAATCTTCTGGGCCTCATCTTCTACCTCAAGAGACACAGCTGGTTTCGGGCTGCTCATGGAGATGTTTCTTTTGTGTCTGAAGGAGCAGTCATAAAAGTATCAACCTCATATATGGAAAGCTGGAAAAAAACAATGAATCTCCTGAAGACCAACAGAGAATTCATATCATTATTTTGCCTGGAAAGAAAGAGGAAAATTACTTTTCCATAGAGCTGAAAAAGCAAAATGTAACCTGGAATTTTAATGCAGACAAGAGTCCCAGGAATTGCTAAGTACACAAACAGTGGGGCTTAGCTGAAGGGCCTCTTTACTAGTGAGGTTTTGACATTCCAGCAGAGAGAGGGTGTGAACTGGACCAGAGGACAAAGAGCTCCTGAGAACTGAAAAACAGCAACTAGCCTGGTTGCCCTTCCCATAGAGAGCTTTCATCAATAAATAAGCATACTGTGAAGAAGATTCTTCAAACCATTTAGAAAGAATGGAGATCAGGTCAAAAGAAAAACAGAAAACTCACTGATGTACTTACTTGGAACAGATCAATTCATCTGACTGTAGGGTTGCTCTAACGGTCCATTGACTTTAATGGCTCATTCATTTCAGAAAATACAGTGGAGGAGGGAGCAGCTGGAGAGATGATTTTAAGGTTTAGAAAGCACTTATTTGTTCTACATGTATTTGAAGGAACAAGCTACATACTTTCATATTTAAAATCAGGTAGCCTACAGTTTTAGGATTAATAACTAGACGATAAATCTCCAACATGGCAAAAAAGAACTGCATATAGGAAATATCTTTGTTGATATAGAATGCAAGTACTCCACTTGATCCTAGTTTTATATATCACATGATTACCTAGATAAAAATAAATATATGATGGTGGACTTTGGAGCAGTTGCTCCAGTGACATAGTGCTCTACAGTACCTATTCAGTCAGTAATAAATAAATCAAAAAAAAAAAAACACCAAACCTTTAATGGCACCCAGCATTCACAAATGGCATAACCGGCTTCTGTATGCCCGCAAAACAACTTACCTTCTTTCAATACAGGGATCCAAAATTTAGGAATTGCAAGCATTTAATATCAAAGTAAGTATATAGCACATGAAATCAAGTGCTAAACAACATTGTTAGATATACTCTTGTCTACTTGGGTAAAGGCAGATACTGTTCCTCACAATGGATTGCACAAGTGGGCTACTATGATAGAATTGTATGTGACACAGAGCCTTGATTACATGTAAAAAATGTTCCATAAGACTTGATAATTTCTTCGGGCTTTTTTGGGGGGTGCTCAGCAGCAGCATTTTTGAGCTCATAGAAATATTCATGAATGTATTTTCGTTCAATTATAATGGAGGCAACAATTCCTCTTATTCATTTTTTAATGCATGTAACACTCAAGCCAGTTTTCTTCTTGTTGGAGGCTATGTGGTCCTGAGGTGCTAACTTCATTCTAGTTTCTTTTCTGAGTCAAAAAAATGAGTTTCTGTTATTGTGATGTACTAATGGAAGAAAAAAAATTGTATTGGAAACCAAACTGGCTGACTGCTCTCTGGGCCATCATTCTTTAAATCACTTTAAGGATGACTCTACTTTTCCTCTAGCATTATGCTGGTAGATACTGGCTTGGTCAATGAAATGCTCCCACCCAAACTGCTGCTCCTCAGTACTTCTTCTATTGCAGGTTTTTGACAAAGGAGCTGATGTTTTTTGCTTTGATTCTTACCTTCCTCTTCATAGGGTATCTCAGGTTCAAAGGGACTTCAGGAGATCTCTAGTCAAGCCTCTTGTTCAAAGCAGGGTCAGCTTTGAAATCAGACCAGGTTTCTCAGGGCTTTAGCAAGTCTGGTCTGAAAACCTCCAAGAATGGAGACCACACAACCTCTCTGGACAACCTGCTCCACCGCCTGATTATCCTTATGTTGAAAGTGTTTCTAATTATAGCCAATTTGCACCTTTCTTGTTTCAGTTTATGCCCATTATCTCTTTTCCTCCCACTGTGAAGAGCCTGACTCCGTCTTCTCAGTCACCTCCCTGTAGATACTGGGGGGCTGCTGTCAAGCTCCCTGAAAGCCATCGCCAAACTGAACAAGCCCTGGTCCCTCAGCCTCTCCTCCATGCTCCAGCCCTGATCATCTTGAGGGCCCTGTGTTGACCTTGCTGTAGCTTGCCAATATATTTCCTATCCTGGGGGGGTCAAACTGGACACACTGTCTAGATGTGGTCTACCAACTGCTAAAGGGGGAATAATCACTTGCTTTGATCTCCTGTTAATACCTCCCGGGTTGCTGTTGGCCTTCTTTGATGCCAGGGCATTTTGCTGGCTCTTGTGCAGCTTGCTGCCCACCAAGACCCACAGGGCAATTTTTGCAGACCTGCTCCCCAGCCAGTCAGTCCCCAGCCTGTACTGTTGCAGGGGGTTCTTCCTTCCCAGGTGCTGGACTTGGCATTTGTTCTTGTTGCATTTCCTAAAGTTCCTGCTGGCCCATTCCTCCAGCCTGTTTAGGTCTCACTGAATAGCTGACCTGCTCTCAAGCACAGTGAAGACTGAGGGCAAGAAAGCATCACATACCTCAGCCTTATCTGTATCCACTGTCACTAAATTACCTGCTCCATTCAGCAATGGGCCCACATTTTCCTTGTTCAGCCTTTTATTACTTATGTAGCATCAGGAGATCTTCTTGTTGCCCTTGACATCCCCCGCCAGTCTCAACTCCTGCTGAGCTTTGAGTTTCCTGATGCCATACTTGTATGTCTGCACTGTTCCTAGATTGTAGCCTATTCTTCCCCTTCATGGAGAGGAAAACACCCCTTGGGCTTCCACATCTTTCACCCTTGTCCCAGAGCTGCGTAGTCACTCTTGATATGCTCACAGTCCCCCCACCCCCGCCTGCCCAAGCAGTATACTTGGTGCCTACATGGATGAGCAGCCGGGGATAATCGTCTAAGGGCTGGACAAGCCTCATCAGTCTCTCCGCAACATTCTGGATCCAACCTCCTGCCCTAGACAGCAGGACAGGTTGGCAGACAGGAACCTCCACCCCCCACAGCAGGGAGTCTTCCACTGCTATCGGTCGCTGTTTCCTTCTGGTGCTCCTGTGTGGTTCAGGCTTGGCCAACTCTAAAGCTTCCCTGACATGGCTTTCTGCCCTTTGCCCACTAGCAGGGCACTTGTCCTATTCTGCAGTTGCAGGCCCATGGGTGGAGACAGAGCTATCCTGTTGCCAGAAGTCACAAGCTTCCAGTCTTCCCCATCATGGGAGCCTTCATTTGCCCCACAATCAGCCCACAGTCTCTGGCTGCCCCTCTTTCAGTGCAGCTGGGAGTTTGGGCTCTCATCTCTGTGAAAATCCTATCAGTCTCTTTTTCATCTGCCCTGACACTATGCAATCTGCTCACCTCCTCCTGCAGCTTCTTGGTCATACAGCTCCTCAACCAGTTCACACCTCCTGCAGGCAAGGTTCAAAATTCAAGACTCAGCTTTCAAAGTTCAGGCCATGATATCATTTTTTCCCTCTTTTCTATTTCTTTCTGCACCATGAAGCCAGAAAGAACTCAAAGCCTTTAAAGATTACTTAATAAAATATCGTGCATATCCTCTCCTGGAGGTATATGTATCAAGGGAGAAATATGTCCTGTGGTAGTTAGACAAGAAAGTTATACAACTAATAAATAATTGGACATCTGGGACTTCATGTGAAGCACATTCTGATTTTACAGAGGTGACAAATCATCTTCTATGGTATTACTCCTGATTTATGCTGCTATAACTGCAAGGAGAATTTGGTCCATACTGTGATTTACAAGCACTCTAGTGAAAATTGTCAGGGCACAGTGAGGGTTGGCTGCTCCCTGCGGGCCTGGGAGCTGGGAGCCAATGGGGATATCATAACTGGCAGAGTGGGGGGTCTTACCAGCCAGGGGCCCATCCCACAGCTCTGATGTGAAGTGAGCAGGGCAGGCCGGGAGGGTGGTGGGGAGGTCACCCAGGGTCAGCCAAGAATCCAGATCACCAAACAAGTCTGTGGACATGGGTCAGGGCTGAGGTCAAGCCAGGAACTCAGTCCACTAGTCAGGGCCCAGATCAATAGGGTCCATGAAAAGGCAGGGCCATGGCTGTGGCAGAGCTGGAGATCAGCACTGGTACAGCATTGCTGGGACAGGGACTGAAGGCCCCAGGCTGGGCTGAAATGCAGTCATGGGCCATGGCAGGGGTGGGTGGGAGGCCCCAGGTGAAGCTGGTCAGGGCCATTAAGGCCAATTAGTGCCCTCAGGGCCCTGACAAAAATAATAAAGGCTATGGGTGGTATTTTAGGTTGTGACACTGCAGGAGGTTCGATTAGATGGTCATAATGGTGTCTTCTGAGTCTAAAATCTGTAAGTTTGCAAGAACATCCATCTCAAATGCCTACCAGAAAGTTCTCAGCTGCAACAAAGGAAATACTGAAACAATTTAGGCTCTGTCTGGCAATTGAACATGAGACAGGGGTCTACTTCAAATTGTATGCAATTTTCCAAACTAATTACAGCATTTAATTAAGATTACTATCAATAATCCCTAATATTAATTTAAAAGAAATTGAAAGGGTCTAATTTTACTTTAATAAATTTCCTTGCCTACCTGATTTTTAATAAGACATTTCAGAGGCATATATGCTGGATCATGCTGAGATTTTTGAGTATACTAGCTCCAAGAGAACCCACTCTTCCATTTCCAGTAATTACCTTTCTGAGCCCAATTATTTCTCATTAGCTGAGAGCTTCCTTAGGCCTTCACTGCTCAGTGAGGCTGCCTTGAATCTTTCTCTGCACCTGCATATCATTGAAGTCATGGATGAATTCCCATCTTGGCGAGCAGAGCAGGTGAACTTTAATAGCCTGTGTGAAAGGCCCTTAACTCAGCTATTTCCCTGAGGTGGACCAACCTCCAGCTTTTTCTTGAAGTCAGTATGTTGGCTTTAAATTTTAAAACTCAGTTTTACTAGCACCAAACTAGTTGATTTTACTCGTCTAAAGCACAATATAACTTGAAATACAGCAAACTCAAATTAAGTTAAATATAAGCTTTAGAAACTGATCTTCCCTTTGTGCCCAGTATCCTGGAAGACTACTACTTTCCGTCTGGTCTTGCTTTCTAGGTCAACACTTTCAGCAATACACAGACTCCACTGTCTCCCCTGGCTTTATCTACCCTGTCACAAACAAGGATAGGCCAATGTCCATTCACTGGTCCTCAAGGCAAATGGCATAGAATGGCTTGTATCCATACAGTTAAATACTCTTCTCCCTCACAAAAGGGAAACCTTATCCATGTTGCCTATTGGGAACACAGTCCTTGAACTATGATGTCCTTTGAATGTTGCCTGGGAGTGTGCTAGATGGCACAGACCAAAATCGTGCCAGGGAGCGCACTACCAATTAAACAACATGGCTGCTCATATGCTGATGCTTCAGATTGTACCCTGGGCTTTTTCAGTTTATTAGCCCAGGCATAAACTGTGGGTCCCTAGAAACCGTTCCGTTGTCTCTGAGGCATTTCATTTTGCACCTTGTTGTAAGGAAGTCTTCCACCAAACAGAAAGACCCCAAGTCCGTAGCTATGTGGCATGTTTCTTCCCTACATCTTGAAGCTCCTTTCAGACACATGTATTCAAATGTTTTCAGCTGGCACAAACCCTTCTGTTTTTACAGAGTCCTCCTACCCTGAAGACTATGTAAAATAGTCAGGCTTCTTCACTGGTGCCTAGAAACACAGCTTTTACAGGAAAACAAAACAAAACAAAAAGCATACTTTTACCACTCATCCCAACATTGACATTGCATTTGATTGGAGTAGGGGAAAGATATTAAAGAGAAAGCAGATAACTTTAAACTTCTCAGCTATACTTCTTCACACACAGGTTCGGACTTTCCATTAACCTAAGAGAATTAATGTCCAAAGCCCTCACAACCCAGTGCAATATTCTCACAGACTGCCCCAGGCTGTGAATCAAGCAGCAGCTATGTTCAGGAATTCATATAAAAGAAAAACAAAATGGTGGAATTTGGGGACAATAGGCAGCAAGTACTTATGCCACTGTTACAGAGAGCTGAATGGTTTGGGCTGAGGATAGCGTTAAAGGTTGAATTTTGCTCCTAAGAAACAGCTGTCACAGTGAAGCACGGGGACTCTATGCATTCTGCTGTATAGAAAAATGCTTTTGTGTGCAGCCTGTCAAAATCTAAACTTCTGTGCATGTTGAGCTTTTTTAAAATATATTCTAAGTGATTAATCTGCTTTTGTTCAATTATTCTTTTCTTCTTTACTCAATAAAAGCTGAAGGGCTTCCTTCAAAGGCACGTTTATCATCTTTATCACTAATAAATGACATGGCCATAAGCATTATATGCTCTCTATCTATCTTATTTGTTGCAGTACACCCAAGCTAGCCATGCAGAGTATGTGCAGAGTATCCGGTGCTTGGGAACAGGGGTCCACATACTCTAGCTGAACCTGACCAGGTTTGAAATATGGACGCTTCGTTTTCAGGTCAGTTTCATTGTAACTGTGTACAGTAGCCATGGGTTTAGAATTTGAGAACAATCAGAGGAAAAATCTGTGAGAGGCCTCATAGTGCTTCCTCTAAGAAAAAATAATGTTACTTTTTTTTTATCTGTAAGCTTCTGCATGTTTTTTCTTTTTTTTTCTTTAAAAATGACTTGTCTGAATCATTAAGTGAATTAATTACTGAAAGTATCCACCTAAATACTTTTTGTAGTAGTCACAAAAAAAAAAAAAAAAAAAAGGAAGGACGTTTCAATCTAGACAACCAGCATTAGATCTAGATATTGTCATCATTGAAGAATACCCTTAAAACTGACAGCAGTCAGTTGGCCTTGTGTGTAGACCTATGACTAATGAAGCAGTCAGATAAACTAAGGTAGCTGTGTAGTAGTAGCTACTTTTGAAGGGAGGAATGGGAGTACCTCAGCTAGCAGTTTGATCGAGCTTTACAGCTGATTTATTTCATATAGACAACAGAACAACAGCTAAAATAAAACAGAAGGTTGGTGCCCCAAAAAAATAAACAGTAATATGGGTGCCCAATGCATATACAGAATGCTTGCATCAAACCATTAATGCAAAGGAGGATCTGAGATGTGGCCAGGAAAAGCCATTACAGAGTTGGTGCACACAGACTCAAAAAAGCACTGCAGCTCAATCAGCTAAAGCTTTGGTGAAGTCCAGAGATGCTGGGGAGATTTGTGAGGGTGCAGGTAGCTCCCTGAAACCTGAGTTTAAAAATAAGAATGGCCATAGCCTCTTATGCCTATACCCTGCCTATCACATACGGTCACATTGGCCTTCGATTTGAAAGTATATTCACCATCACCTTTCCAATGAAATCTGACAGAGTGCATCAGGAAAGTAAGCGCTAGAGACTGAAGCCTTCTCTATAGTTATGTAAAAGTTAAAGAGCCAGCTGCAAAGCAAGCTGCTCCTCTGTCGCCCTTCCAGCATGTTTCCACTCTTGGCTAGGGAGTGTCAAACCCCAATGTGTCTGAAGTACGAGCTCTCATTCTGGTACTCTGTTATTTAGAAATTAAACTGCCATTTCCTAATTGAGTCACATAAACTGGCATTTCTCATGGAGCTCTTCAATTCCATTTACTCAGTGTCACTAGCTGTAAAACCAAGAGACAGATAATCTGTTCTCTAGATTTTATAATTCTTTGTTTTAAAGTTATTTAATTGAGTGTAAGGGTACACTCTGAAGGACAGCCATAATCTTTGATTATTCATTTCATTACAACTTCTTCCATGCCACAAATGAATTGTTATTTCACATAGTTTCCTAAACCGCACAGCTGATTAGCAACCAACTCAAGAAGAACAGCTTGGTGCCATGCCCCAAGCTGTCACTGCCAACTCCAAGCATGTAAAGACAGGTCCCTGGCAAAATCTATTCTAGATTGGCTTAATGTTTTTTTTATTAAGAACAACTTTGGGATCAGATTTTGCTGGGTTATTTGAGCTTAAAATTTCCTGTTTTGCAGATTTAATCTGTGACTAGAAAAGACAAGGAAAACAAAAAAAAAAAAAAAAAGAGTGGTGTTGGCTAGTGGAGGTGTGGAGTATTTTTAATGAAAGCTGAGGCAGTCACAATTTAATATGATTGAGCAGTCCACAGTCAAGTCACTTCTTCCTACTACAGTTTGTGACCCCAAGTCTGTTTGCAGTTTCTGTAATGTGGATGAGTAACTCCAAACTCCCTCAGTGCCTGCAGCTCTCATATGGCACGAGAAGGCTATGACTTAGATCCTTAGTTTTTAAAAAGCTAATGCCAGGTGATATTTTTCCCATTTCTGCGTATGCATTTTGTTTTAGCTCTTCATGGCAACACACCCAACATAACAATGCATGTGACAGACTGCTGTTAAAGTGTTTTCCTAAATGACCACCTTCCCCACCTCCCTCCACCTGCTTTATAACCACAGTTCAGTTCTGGTGATCCCACAGTCACAGCTACTTTGATGCAAGTCTACCAATACTCGAATTATTGCAATACTGTTATCCTAGCTTTACTCTTAACATGGAATTTTTTGATACCAAGTTCCATCTTCTAGCAATTACACTGAGGGAAGGATTAGCATCCTGAGATTACACTGCACAGATTCTAGGGGAGTTGTCCTTTATCTTAAGATGCATGTTCTTACTGTGAGCAAGGGTCTAAGTGTATTTTGTGAGACTAAAATTTAAAATCCTAGAGAGAAGTATGTTTTCCAAAGGTTTGGGTCAGAACATGTGCCTCATAAATGCAGAAGGAAAGAGAGAAAACATATTTTGGAGGTATGAATTGCATTATTTTTGTTATCGTCTTGGACCAAAAAATCCAGTGTTCATGGTACTCTGCAATGAACCATCTGTCTCTTCCATATGCCAGTTTATAATCTATTCCTCAGCATAAGATTAGTAAAAGATGTTTGGCTGCTTAAATTTCCTTTAATCAGTGAGGAAAGAACTTTGAGATTTCAGTATCAAAAGTACATTTTATTACTGCAGTGAATAGCTTAGCTCAACTAGGGAGCAATTAAGTTCTTACTTCCCCATACTAGCCACTATAAAGCATGCAATATAATTAGGGCTGGATTATGGCTTTGCAATAAACCCTTTGTGTGAGGAGAGACATGACTGTAGTCCACCAGGAACTGCTGGGGAAAGGGCCTGCACTTTTCAGCGAATCCTTGTTTGCTGTTTCTCTGCAGCGGGGAGGGTAAATTACTACTAGCTTATAGCATATTCTTGGGGAAGCAAGATTTGCAGGTGTAGTGTGCCAGTCCACTACTGAACACCTAAGGTCAGGTGAGCCTGCTCAGGGTGTGAACATAGTTTCTTATCCCATACACAGCTTTGCAGTGTGTGGCTCAATCTGCTCTCAACCATCGTTTTACATCTACAAATCTGCCAAAGAGATCTATCAAATCTACCAAATCTTTTCCCTTAAAAGACTGTAAACTCCAGCATTATCAGTGAAAGTACTTTCTGCAACTGGTTTGGAATACATCAAATACATCAGCAGCAAGAGGAAGACTAGGGAAAATGTGGGCCCTTTGCTGAATGGGGTGGGTGCCCTGGTGACGAAGGATGCAGAGAAGGCAGAGTTACTGAATGCCTTCTTTGCTTCAGCCTTTACTGCTCAGGCCATGCCTCAGGAACCCCAGATCCTGGAGGCAAGAGAGAAAGTCTGGAGAAAGGAAGACTTTCCCTTGGTGGAGGAGGAGTGGGTTAGAGATCATTTAAGCAAACTTGACACCCACAAATCCATGGGCCCTGATGGGATGCACCCACGAGTGCTGAGGGAGCTGGCGGACGTTATTGCTAAGCCACTCTCCATCATCTTTGAAAGGTCATGGAGGACAGGAGAGGTGCCCGAGGACTGGAAGAAAGCCAATGTCACCCCAGTCTTCAAAAAGGGCAAGAAGGAGGACCCAGGGAACTACAGGCCAGTCAGCCTCACCTCCATCCCTGGAAAGGTGATGGAGCAGCTCATCCTGGAAGCCATCTCCACGCATGTGGAGGAAAAGAAGGTGATCAGGAGTAGTCAGCATGGCTTCACCAAGGGGAAATCATGCCTAACCAATCTGATAGCCTTCTATGATGGAATGACTGCCTGGGTAGATGAGGCGAGAGCAGTGGATGTTGTCTACCTAGACTTCAGCAAGGCTTTTGACACTGTCTCCCAGAACATCCTCATAGACAAGCTCAGGAAGTGTGGGCTGGATGAGTGGACAGTGAGGTGGATTGAGAACTGGCTGAATGGCAGAGCTCAGAGAGTTGTGATCAGTGGCACAGAGTCTAGTTGGAGGCTTGTAGCTAGCGGTGTCCCCCAGGGGTCAGTCCTGGGTCCAGTCTTGTTCAACTTCTTCATCAATGACCTGGATGAAGGGACAGAGTGCACCCTCAGCAAGTTTGCTGACGATACAAAACTGGGAGGAGTGGCCGATACACCGGAGGGCTGTGCTGCCATTCAGAGAGACCTGGACAGGCTGGAGAGGTGGGCGGAGAGGAACCTCCTGAAGTTCAACAAAGGCAAGTGCAGGGTCCTGCAGCTGGGGAGGAATGACCCCATGCACCAGTACAGGCTGGGGGTTGAGCTGCTGGAAAGCAGCTCTGCGGAGAAGGACCTGGGAGTGCTGGTGGACACCAAGTTAAGCATGAGGCAGCAATGTGCCCTTGTGGCCAAGAAGGCCAGTGGTATCCTGGGGTGCATCAGGAAGAGTGTTGCCAGCAGGTCGAGGGAGGTGATTCTCCCCCTCTACTCAGCCCTGCTGAGGCCACATCTGGAGTACTGCGTCCAGTTCCGGGCTCCCCAGTACAAGAGGGATGTGGCACTACTGGAGCAAGTCCAGCGAAGGGCCACAAAGATGATTAGGAGACTGGAGCATCTCTCTTATGAGGAAAGGCTGAGAGAGCTGGGCCTGTTTAGCCTGGAGAAGAGAAGGCTGAGAGGAGATCTTATCAACGTGTACAAGTATCTGAAGGGAGGGTGTCGAGAGGATGGGACCAGACTCTTTTCAGTGGTGCCGAGTGACAGGACGCGAGGCAACGGGCACAAACTGAAACACAGACGCTTCCATCTGAACATGAGGAAAAACTTTTTCACTGTGAGGGTGACAGCGCACTGGCACAGGTTGCCCAGAGAGGTTGTGGAGTCTCCTTCTCTGGAGATATTCAAAACGCGCCTGGATGCGATCCTGTGCAATGTGCTCTAGGTGACCCTGCTTGAGCAAGGGGGTTGGACTAGATGATCTCCAGAGGTCCCTTCCAACCTCAGCGATTCTGTGTGATTCTGTGTGGAAGGCTATAGTAACTGCTGCCATAATGGGGCCCAAAGATTGTGTTATCCAGTGTGCAGCTTCATCACTGCCTGCTTAGGACTAGGGTAGCAGAGGAGGTGGGGAAGAGAAGGGACATCCAACTTCTCATTTGCTCCCTCCGCCAGCAGCAGGCTGGATGCCTGCTTCAGCTTTCTAGACTTTATGAGAGCAGACAGCTTATAACCCCTCTAAAACTTCACCTCTCTCAGACTCTGCAGAAAAGTTCATGGTGTCAAGCCTGAGGAAAGGGAAAATATCTTCCCTTCCACAGGGGGAAAATCAGACAAGCAAAAAGCTGCCAGAAACTTTGGCCAGAATCCTCATGTCTGACAGCAGATTTTTGTCCCTGCCACATGAGCCCCTGTAGGGCCTTGCAGGGGTGCAACTTTCTATCCACCCAGAAGTTGTATTCCCTCCCTCCCTCATAACTGCTCGGAGTTTACCAAAAAGGGGCAGATTTAAACCACCAATTACAAAACAGATCACAATACATTCTGAGAGTGTTTATACTCTACTTTTTCCTCTTAGTTTGGAATTCAAACTATTGTAAAATGTGTTAGACAAAAAAACAAATAATGCTGATTCCAAGAGAATCCTACAAGAATGCATATTTTTTTCTCCTCTGAACACATCTGGGGATGTTATTTACTGAGATTAAGTCTTTTTTTTTTTCTGCATGTTCTGTTTTAGGGTCAGATTCCATTAAAGTCCTTTGTATGTTTTAACAGAACTTCCAGTTGCTCAGATCAAGTTGCTAGTGTGTGTTTGGGATAAAGAAACCCACGTCGCAGGGTCTGATCTTTAACTGATATTTTTTCAGTATAGCTCCACTTACATCAGATGAGCAGTATTTGTTTACAACAGCCCATTGTGTTACAAAATAAAAATGTATGTACCATACATGCATGTAACATAAAAATGTTTGGATAACCCAAAGGAACTCTCAAGATCTGTCCTTGTATTTGCAACTCAGTCAAATTTGTCATGTACTCTCATTCTGGAATGGAATGCAAGACTGACCACCATATACTCACAGTTTCGCATGTAAAAGGCATTTTAATGTTCATAAGAAACCATCAGCTTCAATGTCTTGGATTCTTGAACTAGTATTGTTAGTGTTTTGAAAATATACAGTATTTTAGTCTCCTGAATCACAATAACATTGTTTTATGTTAGTAACTTGGTAAAAGAGTGTTTTTCCAAATGAAAACATTAGAAAGAGTACCTATTTTATTATTTATAAGCCACCTACTTTGGTTGGGCATCTCATCTGTAGAAATATTTTGTATGAAAATACTATACTTAAACTCTAATTTAATCAAATTTAATTTAATTTAGAACATTAGTTCACCTGGAAATATTTCACAATTCATAACATTTTTTTTCTTTCCATTACAGAATCCAAAACTAAACCTGTTTCTATGCCATGTAGAGAAATTGGTGTGGGGTTGGTGATTTGAAACAATTTGTGTCAAATGCCTAAACTATAACTCCAGTGGGAAAAAATATATTCTGAAAGTGACATCTTGATATTAATTTTTATTAGGACATCACAAGCCCTGTAACAGTTCAGTTCAACATGTACTGAAAATTTTCTGCACCTGTAACACTTACACTGTGTTATCTCTAACACAAAATACTGTTTAAGCAGCGCTTCTGAACCTCATGGGTAGGTGCTTAACTAAAGATCAGGTCAGGTTTTCTAGTTGTGTATGAGTTTTACAGCTTCACAAAATCAGCTGTCAGCAAAAGATCTTGCCCTCAGTACCCCTACATTTACTCATGGTACAGATGGGACGGAGACTGGGCTGTGAATAGTCATATGCACAGCACATCTCAAAGAAATTCCAGTCACCGTAAATCATTCTTCCTCTCTTTAGAGTGCCCATATTCACACTCTAGACGGCTGTAATAGCCTCCAGCCTACACACAAGAACTGAATAGGGTCTGCCTTGAAGAATGGCTGTAGGACTCTTTTTCCTGCATTTAGAAACATCTACAGTAGCAGAATGCTGGGCAAAGTTGAGCTCCAGGGGCTATTCAGGAGAACTCAGCAATGGAGAAACTTTCCTCAGAGGATCCATGGTGCTCAAATTTTCACCTGGTGTGTTTCAGCAGCCCCTGTATAACTTCGTTCTACAGAACAGCCAGGCAAACTGGGCAGGTTCTTGAAAAATGTCATTATGACTTGGCACAAATCCTAAGAAATCTCAGCCAAGATCCCTGAATTCTGGAAGAGCTCCCGGTGGGGTAGTAGTAATTTGAAGAGTAGCACACTTTCCCAGAGAAGGACCCAGAGGATTTAGAGTATGCCAGATGGTGGGGTGAGGGAGAAGTTGTTTTTCTGGGTGACTGGATGAGTGACCCCACCCTTCAGTTCGTACCTTGAAATTATCCTCCTGCACCAAAAGGATTGAACCTGAACAACTGGAGCCAGATTAAAGCATGGGATCTGCCAGAGGCCATGGCAAACTCTACTGCTTCTTCTCCATCCCTGTTTTACAACTGGGGCAGTTACTATATTTATTAAATACATGGCTGTCACCCAAGCAAAACAACAAATGATTGTGACTGTTAAAAAGAGGAATTTTACTTTCACAGGTTTGATGCTCAGTGGTTTAGACAAAGAGAGAAACTGAAGAAGAAACCTATCAAGGCAAGTAAAAAGAATCACAAGATTAACAGGGAAAAATATTGAGGAAAATAAAAATTCTTCAGGGTTTAATGGCAATAAATATCTGGGAAACAACACTGAAGGAATACATATTATGCACACAAAGCTCTATATTTTGAAACAAAGTCAAAATGAGTACTGAAGAACTCACCAGGATGGTTCAGAAGAACTGAGGGACAGGGATGCATTCACCCCTTCATCCAGAGATGGTGGTGAGGGGCAGACACAAACAAACTCCTACCAGCACAGCTAAAATCCAAACAAGTGAATGAGCATATCTGCATCCATCATGTCAAGACATAATGACAATTATTTGAAGGGAAACTAGCTGAATTATTTGAATGGAAACTAGCTGCTCTGATACTCTAGCTGGCAATACTCTAATACAATAATTCTGTCTGTGGCCTGATTCAGCACACAGGAACGCTTTAGTAATTCAGATTTTTAAAATTTATCACACAGCTTGATAAAAAACAAAAAAATGAAGTTAAACCAAAATGTTAAATCCTGTTTTCATCTAAAATACTTCAAAATGCACCTATTTTCTCTCTCTTCTGAGTAAAAAAAAAATCATTTAGAAATATCTGTATGTACCTAGGCACTGCAAATTTTATTGGAAGCTTCATGAAATTTTTATTAAAATTTTCCTCTAACTAGAACTGTAATTACTGACCATGAAAGTAATATCAGTTTCTATTTGCCAGTAAAATATGTCAGTAAAATGTCTATTAACCATTATCACTTGTTTTTCACAAGCAAGATAACGAATGAGCATGACAATGGAGCATATTTTTGAAAAAAATCTTTTCCAAATTCGGGTTTTTCTGTACCCTGCTGAATCAGACAGAAACAAAACTGGATGAAAATCTGGAGCCTTGGGCAATGAACTTTATTTTAGTATTCTGGGAAGATAATTATTATCGATACATGAACCAACTCCTGCCTAAAACAAGAGGTCTGTCCATGTGCAAGGAATAATATAGAGTCCAGGACATCTTCCTAAGGATTCCCTTTCTAGATCAAACACTTTAATGCCAATTAATATTTATGACTTAGTACTGAAGAAAAATTAAATAATCTGAATAATTATTTTGATGCAAACTGGAAATCTTTTTTTGGGTGAGATAGTATCAAGGGAGGTATTCTACAGAGTACAGAGATAAAAATACAGTGTTCCAAATCATAGTTAAAGTGCTTTTCCCCAGCCAATTTTTCTATTTTTCAATTCTCAATTTTATAGAATACTATCAGATAGAATATTATCAGCTTTCCACGGGGAATACATCTGAAGTAGATGTTTGAGAATCTACCAACATTCCCAACAGACTGGGGATAGTTATTAAATGACACCTCTTCTCCCTAAGGATAGTAAAAATATGACAAACAAATAAACAAATATTTATACCTAAGGAATGACATTAATTCCTTTTCAGAGTCATTTGTTGATATGTTATATATATACCATCCTATATGTTATATATGAATAGAACATATATATACATAATCAGAAGTATATTTTAAAAATTACACTTATGAAATATCTTTTCTGTGTAGATGTGGAGAATACAGTAGGATATGGAGAAGATACTTTTAGTATTACTATAAAATAAATATTTCTGTTTTTACCACTAGTGGTAATACATACAGATTTCTAAAAGAAAATCAGTAAAAACTGTATCAAAGGAGGGTTAGGTAAAAATTTCACAGAAATTATTTTATTTGACAATTTTCACCTGTCTGCAGACTCACTACTCATGATTTATTTAAAAATTAACAGAAGCATTCTTAACATAATTTTTGGCAGTGATCACTTTTGTTTATGGATCCAAGAAATATACATCAACTTAACATAGCATAAATCTAATTCTAATAGATTTTATAACTTGCTTTTTTTCAGTTGACCATTTAATAAGAGCACTAAATCTGTCTACTCTTCAGTTCTTTGATTCTTCTTAATTTACTATTCTACAGCGAATGATGTTTTTTTTCTTTGTGTACTCATACTCATTTGGGATTATATTCCTGAATACAATCCTCAAACCACCTTACATTACCATACCAACCAATTTTAACTGAAGCCTTCTCAGTAACCGTGAAGAATTGCCTGCCTGATGACCTCCTCTGCAGCATCTGTGGAACCTTTTGGGTTTATACTTTCCTATCAACATTGGCATCGCTTTCAGTGGCCAACCCTCTAGCACCCCAAAGAGGCCTCTTGATTACCTTCCTTCTCCCAAGTGCTCTCCCATTCTGTAGAGAAGTGTGCACACAATACACCTCTGTGCTTTACCAAATAACTTTTGCAGGGACCCCAATCAACAAAGCCTTATTATGCAATAATTCTCTGGCAGCCATGTAGAAAAGACTTTTGGAAGGGACATCTGGTCACTGGAGAAGTTGAGATGAGGGGACAAAGGTCCCAGTTCACTCAAAAGGATGGTTGTAGGGAAAGGTCATTTGTGGGATGAGGAAAAAATACCAGAAGATTTATCACGACACTTATGTATAGAGGGGGATGAGGGAATAGCACAGTCTGAGGGATATTTGATTGTTTATTCACGGGGCCGGGGTTCTTGTAAACCTATCCTTTTGACTGTGACACCGTTTAAGTATATTGCTAATGCCAGTTGAACTGAATTACAAACAGTGCTTTGCTTAAAAGAGTTGGACGTTAGTCTGTGCATAAACATTTTACTGAAATGGACCAATAAGTCCTCATCTGTTCCCATTAAAGTCCATGGAAACCCTACCAGTGATATCAGCTTAGAACAGAAAATGCCCAGTTCCTTTTTCCCTGCACTTCCCTGTGGAACATCTTTTCCAGAATATGGCATCTCTCTTCACCCCAGCACAGAGCGGAGACTCTTGCTACATTGACAAGGAAACTAGTAGCTAGGGAGACACTGATTCTTTTATATACTATAATTACCTTTCTAGGATGATCCTACCAATTATTTTCCTCAGATTGTATCAGATGATGCCTGTTTGGCTTATTCCCCACCCCCTCCTTTTTGGAGTTGCCTAAAAAAAATGACATGCTTTTGGCAATACCTATTTGTCCTAAGAAACTATTACACATGAATAAAAATTGACCAAACCTAGTGAACTTCCACTCTTTGCCCTGTAGCATCATCTTATGGATTTTTCAGAGCAGCAAAGAGGATGGTAGAGAAGGAAGATGAGCTTTGTATTCAAAAAAGATGTTGCATTCTGACTCAGAATTACATAAAAATATCCAAAAATCAAAGAGAAAGAACAGCTACTTAGAAACAAGTTCTTCAGCTCATTTCAGATGGCTTCACAGAACCATGGATTTTTCTTCCTTGAGTCTGTCCGTGAATCCCTGGCAAGTTTTAGTATTCAGAATTCCTTGTGTTAAAAGTTTCCACATTTTAATTCTACACTGTGTGAATTGCCAATTTCCTTAGTTTTAAACATGCTAACTGCTAAGTTAATTTGATGCAGTTATTAGCATTCATCTGATAATTTTAGTTATCATCCTAAAGAGTCTTAAAAGTTGTGACAAGTGCTGCTAAATAAAATGTTGTGCTGTTAACTCACCCTTAATCTGAAGGACTTTAAAAACTGCTGTAGAGCCATGGATAACTTCATTCATCTCTGAAATGTGGGTATCCTCTGGAATTATATTTGATCCTTGTGTAACGGTACACACCAAAAGAATATTTTGGTCCACTCCACTCCAGACTGAGCTTGTATACTCAGAAGATAATAAGAAAGTGTCAAGACTGCAGGCCTAAATTCACTCAAGCCCTCTGTTTAAAATTTAAACACTGAATTTCCTACTGCTGGGGCATGCTGTTTTAAAAAATGCATAGACTTCTGAAACACAATAACATGCTCAGTAATGGATGAAGAAGGAATGTGCAAATCCCTGCTGTATAGTATTCTGTCATTCTCATCTCCCTAAATGAGAATGTGGGTTGTGTGTCAAGGAAATACAATATAATGTATGCATATGAATAAATAAAACAAAACTGATTAACCTGAAAGTATGCACTTGCTTTTCATTCCTTTCTTCACCATTTTATTTCTTTCCCTCTTCTTCCTTTCTCCCTGTTCTTTTCATCTGTCTGTCTCTCATGTTTCCTTCTCATATGTTCCTTTTTTGCTTGAATAGATTTTACACTGTCATTTTCTTCCTGCCACTCCACGGACCAATGTTCACCTCCTTGCTTCACCACTATACAGCTTTTACCCATAAGCAGCTTTAGCTACATCTTTCTGAGTAACAGAAATGTGCCTAGGAATACTCTTTAGCCTGAGGCCACATGGCACAGCCTGTAACATAACCCATTTTCATACACTTAAACTCTCCTTCTAGAACACAGCAGCTAGGCACCACTTGCAAGATGGTGGCCCAGGCCCTGGATTGGATCATATTCTACAGGCCTCTAAATCTTTCAACCCATTTCTTTTCTAAACCAATATATATGCCACTCTCTCCATGCTCACTACATCACATACCTGCTACAAAAGGGGTTATTGCAGCCTATCCCCCAAGACCTGCAGCCTCCCTGGAGCACTCAGTGCTCCTGCATGCTGTTGGCAGCTGCTGCCACAGCAGTTGCAAATTCACTGGCTCTGGGCACCTCCTCTACTCAGATTTCCACTGCTTGTGTGGTGCCAGACAGCCTTTAACATCTTCTGAAGCCACCTTCCTTCAGTTTGGGGCTAGAAGAATATAACTCAGCATGTAGACACAGCATATAACTATTTTATGACACTCATTATTTACAAACCTTTATTATGAACCTTCCCCAACAACCCCCCAAAATGCTGAAATAAGATTTCAGCTATCCAGGCATGCATAAGGAAGAGGTTGCCTGCAGCATGGCTTGCTGGTGTGGATGCAGGCCAATAGCTTGATGTGATAATGCTAGAGGACTGGGTCAGAGGAAGCCGGCCAAATTGGCAGAGCCTTTTGCTTGCTAACAGGACCTATGCCATTCCCCCAAACCTTGCCTAGCAATTGAGTGAGGGAATGTTTGCTAGCCTGGATCAGTACCACACCAGGGAGTCTGCTAGCAGTTTAACAGTATTGGACAACTGTGTACCACTGTTCAAAAATCTGTTGTGACTTGCTTTAGTTTATAAGCATAGACATAGCCTTCCAGCTTTGACTCATGTGAATTACCTAGAGATTGAATGAAGTGCTCTTGAATTAGGTCATGTTCCAAACTAGTGGAATTCATGTTGTTTCAGAAGATAAAATCAAATAGGTGGGTGTTTTTGTTTTTTTTTTTTTAGAGCTGCACATTGAGTTGGATGTCTTATTGCTATTCATTTTAATTAGGCTTCTGAATCCCTTAAGTGGTTTTGAAAATCAAAGCCAATTTGTTCAGTTCAGCACTAGAGATAGCTTCCCGTTCCTCATTAGGAATGTGATGTATTGTGTATATATGTAAATGAGAGGTTTTCAAAGAAAACTTTGCATGATGTTTTAATTATGCGAAGTATTGGGCAACTAAATATGGAAGCTGTCATCATTTCCCCCTGAAGACAATGTGTCTATTTTTTTTGCTCACTTTTCTCCTCCTTTTCCCATTATTTGTATGCATTTACTGAAAAAATGTTGTGGAAAAGTAAAAATGGAGCTTTTATTTTAATGAAACATTAGCCTATTAACACAAGCACTATTAAAAAAAAAAAAACTTTGAAAAAGCACCTCGCAACTGTCATGCATTATCATGCCGATTATCCATTAAGACATCATTACCTGTGAGCTGATATTATAGTTAAAGGGCAACCAGTCCCTGTGAATGTCAGTTGGCTCCTCTTCACCTTGATTCAGCAGTGCAGCCAGTGAGTGATACTGTTCACCTTTCCATGGATTGACTCAGACTGCTTGCTTTTCTGAGCTGCTGAAGCAGCCTTCAGGGAACCAGAGAGAACCCTCCCTCCCGAACCAGTCTGTCAGAATCTGTCTGACCAGAAGTTTTCTCTAATAAGAAAATAGACCGAAGAAGTGTTAGACAGAATCCATTCTGATACTTCAAGATTACAAGAAACCTAATTTTCTATATAAGGCCTCACTATCATGCCACTGTGCAGGGATCCAAGAGATCTAGATTCACCTTCCAACCGAATGCCAGATTCAGGTATTCTTCCATTTCAGTTATATCTGATATCAGTTCATTGCCTTCCTAAATCTGATCCCAGATCATTTCTGGGAAATAAAACTAAAGAAAGGGGTTATTTACTTGCTGTTCCAAATATTTGCCAGCTTATTTCAGGGTTGCTTACTTTCACGTGCTGGTGTTTCTGGTTTAGCAGCAAATTGAACTCCTTTTAATGCAATGATTGACTACATAGGTATGCGCTGCTGAGACAAACCAACATCTACTTGAGAAACTTTTTCCAGACCTTACCTTGCTTCTCAGACAGTTAACAGCTGCCTTTTTGACATCAGACGAGGATCTATCTGTTGCCCATTTTCCTTCAACAACTCAGTCACTATAAAATCCTGCCCCAGAAGGTCTGATCCTGATTGTGAGCACCATTTTCTGAACTGTCAATATTTATTGACACAACAGATGCTTGCACATCTTACTCCAGACTGCTGAAATGACAAGGTGAGTAACAGAGCTACTAATTGCAAGAACAAAACTGTGAAAATGTGGTTACAGAGCACAGCAGACACAGTAGTTCTTCTGCAGCATCTAAGACTCTTTTAAAGACAGTTACTGTGCACTAGGAATGCATCCAGGATTTGTCCTAAGACTCTCTGTTCCCTCTTGCAAAATCCCAGTTTTCATGCAGATGCACAAATAATATGGTCAGCTGTTTGCTTTCTAACTACTGAAGACACCTATACATCAGTTAGTCACAGTCAGTACTATAAAGTAATATTGGATCATGCTATGTGCTACACACACGTATATACTATGTGTATACATACAGCATGTGGATTACATGTGCTTGTATGTAGCACATACTACTTGTAGCACAAGTTCTGTACTATACATTTAAAAAAAAACACATTGCAAGAAAGGGGATAAGAGAGGAGAGAAGGGATTCCTAAATAATAGATTTAGATGGTCAAAATCTTTACCACATAAAGGATTCTTGCTGCCTTTTGTTTTGTTTTTTTTTTTTAATGCTCTTCACACTTCCATTGTTTGCAGTAGCTGTTGAGATCTTTCAGAAACAATGCCTCCTCTTCATCTCATGAAATTCTGTTAGCATTTTATCAAGATACAAAATGACAGGAACAACTCTTTTCCAGAACTGGGCTTCAGATTCTGAACATTGTGTGTTTATTTTTGATAGGATACATTTGAAATTGTATGTTAATTCATTAAATAGGATTCATTAATAGCCTGAACCCATAATGTTAACTGTAAGACTTCATAACGCAATGCACTGGCTTAAAGCTAAATTGAAGAACAGTATTTATAATGCACATTATTCTAAAGGTTGTGTGAAACGGAGCCTCCTACCCCAAGAGTATTATATGGGAAGTTATAGGCTGAATGAGAAAGAGAATACAAATATACACTGAATGTTTCCTCAAATACATGTGCAAAATCTTCCACAGACCATTAGAGGAGCAATTCTCATCAGTTCAAAGAAGTAGAGATTACCTTATGCTGGAGGAGGCAAGTGGAAGATGGCTTGGATTTCTGATAAGAGGGAAGGGAAATACAATCTGTGTATGCATGTTTTATTGCAGATCTCTTTAAAGGTATGTTGAGCAAGGAGACAGCTACATGCCAGAATCTGACTCCAGAGAAAGCTGTTGCGGAGTCACCCTTTTGAGTAGTGAAGATTCAAGGATGAAGATCTGATAAAAGCAGTCAAACAAACATATACATACATACAAATACATATATATATATATATAATGCATAGATGTGAAATCTACAACTCATTATAAAAAGGAAAGCCAAAAGAATGGGTTATTTACCTTTGAAAAATAAGATGGTGAAACATAAAGTCGAGAAAACAAGAAATAGTTTACTATTGTGATGTGGAGCCTGGGACAATTGGGGAAGTAGGAGAGAAGTGCTGGAAGGAGGAACTTCAGGGCACAGGGCAAGCTGGAGGGTGACAACACACGGTATCAGGTTCCAAAAAAATTCATAAGGAGCAGAAATTAATTATCAGATTCTGGCCTTCCTGAAGGAACAGCCTAGGTGTCAATGCAGCAAGACTAACTTAAGTTACTCTGTTATGAGGACTTACTGTTCTATTATTGCACCAAATGTAAAATGATAACAGGGGGGGAAAAAAAAAGAGGACATTCACAAGGTTTAAAAATTTTGTTCTTCACAAACTAATAAATCTAATAAAGTGAACCCAATTACTATAAAATTAATTTCCAGATACCACTTTAGCTCTGCTTTCTCTGTTTCCCTAGGAAAACAGTGGTGCCTCTGTGCCTGAAGTGTTCAAGAATTGCAAATGTGGCCCAAAGCCACCTCTCTAACTGCCTCTTAAGGCACCAAACATAAATCAGCTGGTCTCCAGTTTCATAACCACATCCTCTGTCAGGATTACTTACACAACTGGAGACTTTTTCTTTCTGTCTCACCTTATGTCATTTTCCCATGTAAATTTAAAAATTATGTGCCCTTTCCAAAAGTGTGACACGCAGCTTTGCTGAACGCTGCATCAGTTTAAAATAAAATAGTCATAGTTGTGCTATACAGATAATGACTAATATTGCTCTCAAGGTTAATCACGACAAAGAGAAATAACTGATTTGCAGGCTATTCTCCCTCTCCAAATACCCAGATTCACACCCCACATCAGATTTCTGCTTGTACCTTAGCTGTTTGGCAGACATCACTTGTTCTGCAACCCGTGCACCAGCGTAGGACTCCTGGCTTATCTTGCCACCTCCTCCACTGATTTGATCTCTTGCTTCTGTGCTCAGCCCATTTGAAATCAATGGGTATAAAAGACACATCAGTTTTGCTTACAGGACAGAAACACATGTGCCTGTGCAAGCTGTGTGAGAAGCACTGTGTGCCTCCACTGACCCGTTAAAAGAGACATTCCAGCCATATTGCATACTTTTTACACCCCAAACAAAGCCTTCAACCATCAATTGGTTAAAGAAACTTCTTTTCCTCCAGAGGGCTCCCTATCCTAAATTCATGTTTTCAGCAGTCTCTGTATGCTACTTATCACAGGTAGAAACTTTCACTGCCCGTTCCTCCCTACTCCGCTACCTCTGCAGTTACTGCAGTGTGTCGCTTCTCCACTGCAGCGATTCTGCGGAGGCAGTGCTTCCCCATGATTTAGCCACAAACTCATGAAGAAAAATACCGCCAATTGTTTGGGTTTGTCAAAATGAGCTTCTTCACTTGTAATGTTGATAAACTGTTTCTAAAGGCTTTCTCTCTGACTGTGGATCACTCTTAATATCTGTGTGATGTCCTGCTACTTACCTACTATGCTCATCTCTGAACTACTGTGATGTCTTACCTATCCTCTGAGAGTGGCTGGGCAGCAGAAATCACAGTATTTCGTATATATATACATTGGTATATACTTTTTAATCTATCTCATCACTGTGTGAAATACTGATTAAGATTGCTTGCTAGTATACTTGAGGACACTGTACATAAAGCAAGGGCTTTTATTGAACTCTGCAGTCACAAAAGCTCATTTCTTAAAAAGAAACACTCATTCAGAATCCTTTAAGAGACTTACACAACTTACATCTTTCTTCCAGTTGAAATATATATAGAAATACACACACACAAGCACATATACATACATATGTATGTAAAAAGCAGGAAAAGACCTTACAGAGTCAGGTGCAAAAATTGGCACCTATTTATTTTACAAAAACACGATTCTTACAGCTTGTGTACTTATAGGTAAGGTGGGTAGGAAGCTGGGAAGAGAGGAGGAAAACAGAAAAAAAAACAACAGAAAGAAAAAAGCATGTAACAATTAACAGCCCTACTTCTCTCCAAGATTAGTGCATCAGCTGTCCTCTTCTTCCTGGTTGTCTTTTTTTTCAAAGAGAAAGCCCAGGGAATTAAATGGATTTTACAGTGCAACATGAAGGTCACCAAGTCCAGTTTTTGATGTCAAGAAGGGAAGAGAGCTCCCCAGCCAGAGGTTCCTCAGATATTACACTCTAATGGGCACATCTCTATTTAAAAATGGGCCCACTAGTTTATATTCTGCAGAAGACCCAGATTTGCTAGACAGGCTTTCAGATGTTTGCAGAACAGCTTTAAAAAGTTTGTATCTTTTCCTGTATAGGCAGATCTTTCTGCCTAGTTTTCGGTTATGCTGCCTAATCCCATTAGTGACAAACACTGAGAAATCTTCCTTGAAGGGCTATAAACAAATGACAGACAGAGTCACACTGGAGATCCATTGAAATGCTCTAAGGAAACATATTTTGTTTTGAACTACTAGACACTCTGACAATCCCGGGTGCTGGGAGACAGAGAAGGGCATCTTTGCATTCTCAGCTCGAAATTCAGTATCTGTCTCAGCTCTAAGTGACTAGTGCTGACCATATTATTCAGTCCTGATGGATTTAAAATATGCTTTACAACTCCAGAGAGCCTTGAAGCTTGTCAGTGGATGCTAGATTCCAGCAGTAAGCACTAAAAGTTAGTGGCAGTGTGTGATAAGTGTGGAGACTACAATGGTAACAGGATGCGCTGAACTTAGGAGGCTAATGGTAATAGGCAGCACAATTCACTTTTCCTCAGAAAATTATTCTTAAATATTTCAAAAAGACTCTAAAAATGGAAAAGCTAACTTCCTCAATATTGTCAGTGTCTAATTTATAACAGATGCTGCAAACACTTCAAAAATGGAAAGGTGCCTTTTTTTTTCTTTTTTTTTCTCAGAAGAAGAATATTACAGACTGCCCCAGGCAGGAACTTGGCTACCTAACCAAAAATTAAAAAAATATATATATTCAGAGAGAATTTTCTATTTACAATGAGAGTAAGTGCCAATTTTTATGCTCTTCCAAAAAGGTGGAAAACATTCAATAATAGCAAATAATTGCATAACTTAAAAGACTCCTAACACTTAGATGTTTATGGCATCTTAAGTGCTTAAGAGAGACTGTTTGGCCAGTTGTTGCTTTTTCTACTGGAGACAGAAAGACGTCTCTAGGAGACAGTTCACAATAACTGTGTGTGGCTCCTGCCCCGAGCAGACTCTTGAAGGAACCGCTCCCTGACTAATTGTCTTAAATATGAACATAGGAAAGTAGCTTGCAAATTACAGTCAAAAGATCGGTAGCACCATAACTTTCTTTGTTTATAAAAAGTACTACTGATAGAGTTCACAGAAGCAAGGGAAGAACATATTTTGTGTTCATTTTAAGAGGTATGTGCTGTGCTCCCTTGAACCAATCCCAAACTTCAGCTTACTCCCAGATTGCCCAGAATTACCCCTCGGTCCCTCCAGAATGACAGCTGTTCTTCATATGTAGCAACTAAACTGGTCTGAGGTACCAATACTGGTGCATCTTGGTGAGATTGTGTATTGTGATGACATCATATTTGTTATAGGTTTATATATAAGGGTTCTCCCAGCACTTTATCATATGTTTGAAAACAAACAAACCCAACAGCTGGAAATTTTATGATCATTCCTGTAACGTAGACCTACACAGTCCTGTTGCTGCACGCGCAGAATGTTCCTTAAACTTATGCCACATGCATGGTAACTCAGAGCCTTAACGAGGAAGTTTCCTCACTGAGGAAACCCTTTTCATTGATAATGTGCCTGAAACTAGAAGTGTGATATGATCTCCTAGATCATCTACAGATACCAGCCTTCTTTGCCACACACTTCCAGAAACACTCAAATACAGAAAAAAAGAAAAAATCCCACCCAAATAATGAGCATCCTGTTTTGTGAATATCACCTTTAAATTAGCTGCTTATGTTAGGATTGGAGTTGTCTGAATCAGGGCAAAGTTTTGTCTTTTGTTTACTGACATTTTCTTTCTTTTTTTTCTGTTAATCTATGAGGCATGTACCCTGCACAGTATAGTAGAAGAGGACAGTAACATGAGATTCACCCCTTGTGGTAGTGGAAGACATGCTAGTATCAGGATGCAACCAAACATATGCATGAAATGCACGTGTCCATGCAAGAGGCATTAAATATGGTATATCTTGATTGTACACACAATCCTTTGGCAGTGAAGAAGTAAAACAGGTTGCCAAATCAAAATTAAGTTTCAAGCAAAACAAATGAGGTTTCTTAAGTCTCTGAAGGCATTTTTTTTCTCACTCTAGGTGTTCATACAATATGTCAGACTACTTTAAGCACCAGATTAAGCGTATTTGAATAGAATAATTAATAAAATACTTAGAAAACACCAGAAGTCAAATCCTAAAGCCTTCTTTCTTTCTTCTTTTTTTCCCTTTTCTTTTTTTTTGAAAACAAACTTTACTTGAGATTTCTCCGGGAAAAACCCAAGCAAACACAATTTTCAGTGAAAGATTTATCTGAGGCAGAAGGAAGGAGAAGTGAGTCTTGACAATAAGCTTCAGCTCCAGAAAAACAAACAAATGGAGCACAAGGAGGGGCAAGGATAAGGAGAACTCTTAATTTTAGAGCCAGAGACTGGCAAGAAACCAATGAAAGAAATCTTTCCCTGCATGCAAACTAGGGAGCACAAGGACTATTCCAGTCTGTCACAGTTCCAAGCCCTGGACTGCCTCAGGCTATGTTCATACAGCCTTCAGTAGCAGCTCAGTGCTCTTGGATTTCCAAGCCAAGTTGCATCCACACTGCAGACGCTTCAGGGTATATTCAAAATCACCATTTGCACATAGGTCAAAGAATTAAATGCCTCTCTCCTGCATGTCCAAATCCCCTCCAGAATGGAGGACAGTGAGTTTGCAATCAGTCCATGCATCTTTCCTGCCTTTTCTCATGCTCTGTAAGAATATATTGGTTGATTTACTTAATTAAGCTTCTTTTCGCCCCTCCCACCCCATATTCCTCATTCGCTCAAATTTAGGTCACTGTTTTGTCTTCCAACTCATTTTAAAACAACTCCCCTTGCACTCACAAAATGTATGTTCAGCTCACGTTCATGATGGAATGATCTTATTCTGGAAGCAACATTTAATTTCATCAGCACCATAGGATCCAGCTTCTAAAATGCGAATTTTTCCACTTATTCAAGAGACTCCAGCTTTTAATGCTTCCTTTAGGCTTGTTCTTCATGGTAGGCCTAACAGATGCATTCAGGCCCTGTGGAAACACCAAAGCTATGTTAGACAAGGCAGCTCTCAAACCATGAAGCAGCTGCTAGCTGCACCTTATCTATGGCACAAACAGTTCGCTGAAATACTAATATGTGAAGAGAGCTCTCCAAGATTATTCAGGGATTGTTTAACCTCCTGAAGCATTCAATTATAAAACAGAAGTAAAGAGCAGTAAATGTTTTCCATTGTTTAATTCTTGCAGATGCGTACTCACACATATTGAAAGTTGGTCTTTATGGGACAGATTAAAAAATGAGTGTGTATACTGTTTTGCAGTTAATTTAAAGCATTAAAAAAGTCAGTAACTGCAAACACTAAAACTCTTATACCAATATGATTTGGAATTTGGCGTTATTACTTTGTCAGTGTGTTGCAGATTTTAACATAGAAAGAGACACAGACTTACTCAGGTGGGGATGCTGTTGTTAGCTCTTTTGGGATTCCCTGGAGTTCCAATTTCCTGAAAGGAACATTGCCTGTATCAGGACTATCCATCCAGTCCATCCAGTCTCTACATCCATTAGATCAGAACTGTGTGTGCCCCAAAAGCTGACTGAATTCCCCGTTACAGCAGAACAAACTGACCTTGAAATCAACATGCAATTTTTTCTAACTTCAAAGAGAATTTGACCTGTTTTTCAAGAGCTGAAATGGGTCCAAAAAGAGAAATTGGGCAACAGTGTTGTACAGAATATATGGATGTTATATGCAGGACCAAGACAACAAACTCAATGATTTCTACCTGCTCATGATATGGTCTTTAGTATAATCTTATGTGTACATTATCGGAACAGCATGCAACTGCATATTCAAAGCATTCATCCTTTCATTGTGGTGCTGTACAATAAAGCAGCAAACCCCAAATTCACAGACCCAGTGAGAGATTAAGAAAGGAGGACAATATTATTGAAGTGTCAGAGAATCTGGTCATGGCTGATTTATACCAATCCTTGAAAAGATTTTCAGTTCAATGGCTTTGGATCATAGATCACCTACTTTAGGTGAATTATAGGATGTAGATAAAGGGAGGGTGAGACAGTGTCTGTGTTAAGCAACATATCCAAAAGCTCATGGCATCTCCTCTTCCTCTCCATTTTAGCTCAGTGAATAGCAGCATGGGATAGTTCTTGTAATAAGAGAATTCCTAATGAAGATTTATGCCATATTATATTTAAGTAATCAAGGCACATTTTGTTACTATAGTAACCATAATCCTCTGCACACAATATGTAAAACAAATTGTCTAAAATAATATGTGCTATGTTCATTCTAGGTGCTCACAGATCATTTTCTCAATCTTCTCCTTGACTTTGTGTTTAGAAGATTTATTTATTTATTTATTTATTTATTTTCTTTTAGTGCTTTAAAGGAGCACACCACGTAGTAGGATGACAACCACTGGTTCTTTTGCTATAAAATCACTATACAATACTGTATGCTTACTTAACTGGTCAGTGAAATTCAATGATTACCTGGACTGAGAACATATCAGAACTTGAAATAAACTTTTTGCAACTTGTTATATCAACTATTCAATGTCCAAAGCCTAATTTGTTCTTTCTAATTTTCCTTCAGTATTATAGATTATAATGTGCATTGAGGGGAAAGAAAAAAAAAAAGCTTCAGGACCAAATAACTCTGTCTTTCATCAAGTACAGTTGGCATTTTCATCGAAGCACAAGGGAATTAAGATCCCCCACTGGAAGAAAATGATGCTTTACACAAACGGCAGCTACTTGGAAATAGATGACACTGTGAATTTAAGATGCAGTAGCGATTCCATAATAATTCCCTATGTGAATATTCTTACTTTACACTAAGAGTGCTAAAGAGGTTTAGCAAGGTCCAGTGCCACACTAAGAAGCTTTAAAACTGTCTATACTTCTCCCTTTAAGTAATACTAGCAAGGAAGAAGCCACCATGGAGACTCCTTAGTGGGGCTGGAAAATCTGGGAACAGAGAGGCCACAAACCTTTAACCGTTAAATAGGGGGCCTAATCTTAGCCTAAGTCTTACCTTGGCTCTCCTTCCTTTCATAGACTGCACACATTTTCAAGCAGGACATAGCAAGAATATGTTCTGAAGTGACCCAAGACGTTTCATGGGCAGATTCAAGAATTGATCCTTGGGTTTTGGCACCACTTCCTCTGCTCTGAGAGCACTACCCCCTGGAATACAAACACAGTCCCAGGTAGTCCTTAGAGCTATTTAAAAACAACGAACAAAAACAGGGGGACGTATTTCATCAGAAAGATGTGTCTGTTCTTATGAAACGCCTCTTCTGCAGAAGGCCAACATAAAATCTACACATCACAGAAATTCCAAGGATGCAGAGCTGTGAGGGTTGAAGAGTGTCTTACAAGCTCTAGAGGTTGGTTAAGAACCATGTGCCTAAGAGTGAAATTTCCCCTGTCAGCATAAAATAACTGCACAGAACATACACCTGAGAAACTAAATAGGTTGCTATAGTCTGCATATTTTTGCTTAGCCATACGCAGATGGTATCTTTATTTATATAACTGCGTGTTTCAGATACACAGTTGTTCATTCTTGCTTGAACACATTTTTGTCATTGTAAAGTAGGAAATCACTTTGGGAAACCTGATTCTGAACTGTTGTCTTATTTAAGGGCAAGGCCTTCGATTCTTCTTTGAAAAGAAAAGGCTGTCTGAGAGAGATGTACTAGAATCGAATGACTTTTTCACAAATAGTAAATTTGCTGAAAAAATAGAGTTTTGGAGGAACTGAGATTAGGTATGGAATTGGATCAAACATTGCAAATATTCTTGGATGAAGAATTTGAAGAGGTCAACGTTTGATTTCATTATGTCTTTAGTAATGCTTTGCTCTATTCTGTATGCCCCTTTGAAACAAATGAAGCTCCCCTTTCAGCCTACCATTTCAGAATTGCTTTCATTTGAAAATTGTCTTACACTTTAAAATAACAGAAAGGTTTCTGAAAAGTAAATAATTCAAAAAAGAATGACATATTTAATACCAAGTTGGAAAAGATCTTTTAGATAGACCCAAACACATAATTGTTCACATCATCAAAATTTCTGCTTAGTTCAGCTTGACTGTTACCACAAGTTCCCCTGAAAATTCTCAGCATGACCACATACAGCCACTCAGCTCTAATATGTACAAACAAAGCCCCATTAAATCAGCATTCACAGAAGTTAAATGGGCTATAAATAAAAATCAGTGAGGTGTTAATTCTGCAGTGGATGACATTCATACAACAATTCATTTGAGTGGTCTCATGGGATTCAAAAGAATCTTTCTCAAAGAATATCTGTTTCTCACTGTGATTAAGAATTGCAGAACTGAACCCATTATACACGGGTCATGGACAAATTCCAAAACAAAACAAAAAAAAACTCTAGAGAACTTCCCATACTATATACATGACATCCTTCTAACAATGAAAATAGTACAATTCGTACTGTCATATGAAATGTCTTCTGCTTGTTTTTTGTCCTTGGCCACAAACAGATACTTTAAATATATTTGTTTCTTTGTACTAAGAATTTCATAGCACGGCTGAATACTGGCAACAGGATAGATGAGCCCCACCAACATAACAGATTTTATGGGATTCTCAGATGTTCCTTTGCAAAAACGTTCTGTGCAAATATACTGGCTATGACAAAAGTAATTGCACCCTGAGGCAACTCCCTAATACCCGGAGAGCTCCATGGAAATTCTTCCCCTCGACAATCCATCATCATCCATGCATATATGAAACTTTCAAACAAATTTTAGTTATCTTTCTTTCTGCATAGACCAGCACACTTTTTTGTGTGCATGTTGCAAAAAGTCTCTTAAAAATTGTTATTAGCATAATTGTTTAAATATTCATTGAGTTAAGGGGGTTTCTGGACGTCTTAGCTTGGCCGAAACCATATTAACCACTCTCCTCCGGGCAAGTTTGACCTACAAAGCAACCGGAGGCGGGGGAAGCTTGATAAATATTTTAACTAGACAAGATGTTAATGTTTTAACACATCCTCAAATGCTGGTCTTTTCATGTGGACGAAAGTTGTTCAGTGTCTCATATGTGTATCATAATGCCTTAATAGTCTCAGGTGGAGGCCACTTGGAGGAAGGACATAAACAGCAATTCTTCTTTTCTTATGGAGACCTATAATATTGCCTTGCAGGTCTTGTGTTACATAAACTTCTCCCCTGAGATGCTCAGAATGAGAACAGAGGCTGAATATCAGGGAAAAGAGGACTCCAGGCTTTCATCGCCTGCTTGGCTACTGCCAAGGAGGCAGAGATAGACCAGGCCCCTCCATAAGGCGCTGCAAAATATACAACTTTCTGGAGGTTTCTGGGTCTACCTCTAGCACAGCAGGACAGGGAGCAGCCTCTACAGAGTACAGCTGGATCCATGGAGTACAAAACCTTACTATACCCACAAAGCATACACAGCATTTGCTCTTCATCCCAGTAATGTATCATGTAACTGGAAAAAAAAATCCACAGGGTTTTCCATTTATGTCTGTGGGAATCCAGCATAATTCCAAAGTCAACAAACTGCATAATCAGGGTCATCAGGGCACATGAGTGATCATGGGACTAAAGGCTGTCCTTAGATGTAATATGATAGTGGTCTTATTCTGTGCAATTAGGAATCTACTGCACAATGTTAGCGGTGAGATTCTTTAAGAGTCTCCCACGGGATGCAAATACCCTTAAAAAGTACACTCACAAATAACTTCTTGCCCTGAATTGGGAATGATTTCATATAGCTCAAGAAAACAAATCTAAATGCTGATTGATGCAAACAGGGAAAAATGCATTTGGGAGGGTGGTAAAGGAGGAAGAGAGCATGTTGTTTCCTTTGCTTGCATTGTGTGAAACACAGACAAAAAATGTTGCTAAAACCATAAAAGTGGTTTTAAACCTGAGTCACTTATCATCCCAGAGTTCCCACAGGGCCTCCTGTTTGGGGTTATCATTAAATCTCCTACGCTAGCTTTTGGTGTTGGTTTAGTTCTCAGAAGCCACAAAGATTTTTTCTTATTTTACCTACAAATACAAGTTGGAATTTTAACTAAATGATGCTAAAAGAGAAAGGAGTGGAGAATAAAATTAAGCAATGCCATGGACTTCAAAAAATGCTACAGACTAATACTTGAGGCACAGTTTGGAGCGTAGCCCCACAGAACTGGGCTAGCTAATTAATATAGAATTCTAAGGCCACATTGTATGAGAAATGCTAGAAAACTGACAAGAAAACAGACATATACAGGAATAAAAATGATAAAACCAAACAATAACATGACTATTTGTTTGCTTATTTATCAACAGCTTTCCTTACATATGACTCTTTTTTTTCCATCTATGAGAAGAAACTCTGGGAAATTAGTTACAGCACATCCCTCTGTTTTTTCTGTTATCACTACAGGGTATATTTTTCACATGGACCCTCCAGAGTTCACCTGAATTATCTTAAGTAATCTTTAAAATCTTAACTATGTAAATGTTGTCACTCCAGTGCATTCCTTACTAAAATCATGTATGTACAATCACAAAGAGACCTTTACATCTTGCATGAGGCACTCACAGATTTTACCTCCTGGGTAAAGTAGCTCATACAAACAGGACGCTCTGTAGGAAAAGATATTGCCTAAAACATTGGCTTGCATCCTTAGGAAAAATATCGCAGATCAGAAAAAAAGAGCGGCACAACTTATTTCTCCGTAGTCAGAAGAAAAGCGTCAGACTCTGCTCTTCAGTCATAGTCTGAATCCTGCCATGTTCCTGGGACAATGCACAAGAGCAGCCTCTATTTTGAGCATTGAGTCTGTGAAGCATGCTTTATTACTCCTTTTTGACCATTTAGTCAATATAATGCTAAGTAGCAACTTCAGATTGACTTAACTCTGCTCCCAGCTATGTCTTGAAAAGCAGAGGAGTATGCTGTGCTGCCAATCCCTAAGGAACCTTCTTTTTTTTTTTTTTTTTTTTTTAAATCACTGACCACAGTTTGTTTCTTCAGCATCAGTGTACAACAAGCAAAAATAACATGACACTGATAGTTTACATGGCAACTTGTATGAATAAAATAAACTAGAAAACTAATAAGCCATTGTGTTCCTTTTCAACCACCTTCCTGATCAATGGCATTTCTCTGTCATTGAGCAGCCTGTTACGGCTGACTATGGCCCTTCTTGTGAAAGGGAAACAACGGCAATTCCTGAGATTCGTTTTAACTTCAGCTTTCTCAAGAGCAATACATACTTAGTTTTCTTCCACATATGTAAGAGCACAAGAGGGACACCTCATCATAATCATCATACCACCTCAAGTGTTATCAACAACCTTGCTTGCCCATTGCAGAAAGATTTAATAGAACCCATGCTGCGGTAATACACAAAATACTCAGTCATGCCTAGCCTCATAAAGCAGATGTGTGGGATGCAAAAAGATGACATTAATAAACTGCCCACAAATATTTCATTATACCCCTGGTGATTAAACACTTAGCATTCATTCCTATTATCAACAAAAAGATGAGTACACATATGTATTACATAATTGTGCACACACATACACAAGCACCTTTTAAAAAGTCATTATTCCTCATAAAATGTTTCTCTGGAGCACATATCTCCTCTCCTCAATATTCTCAATGTTTGTGCCTTTGAATGGGATGCCTAAAGAAAATGATCTCATCTTAGAAAAGATAGGAGAAACCCATGTGTACTTCCACAAGGACAAGCAGATATAAGTTTAAAACTACATTTAAATTAGAAGTAATATTGTGCCAACAGCTAAGCCAATGCAGCAATCTAAGCTGATTTAAGTGTGCTATTATGCAAAATTGTACCCATTATAAAAAAGAAATCAAAGACAGTTGCTAATATGATTAAGCTATGGTTTTGTAAAGTTAGAAAATAGCAATGCATGAACAGTTTTAAAATGAAAATTAAAAAGGCAGGATGTGTAGATACTATTAAATTGAATGTAAAGTATCTAACACTGGAATTGTAGTGACATGTACTGGTCCTGAGTTGCTCTGTGTGTTCCCCAGTAGCAACTTGCACACTCCATCCTATGCACTGGGGCTCTGATGCAGCAAAACACTTGCTTAATTTCAAGTATGTGGTCATTTTCCCTGAAATCAATAGCCTACTCACTTCACAATGCTTTGCTAAATCAGTCCTGGAGGACTAGGCTCTTGGATGAATGATCTGAATATTCCTGTAATAGTTTCTAGTTAGTCAAGCAAATCTCTGTTCACTTTCTTGGTAACAATTACACATGCCCAGTCTTATAAAATAGTCTAGTACTGAGGATATAATTTTCAGTTGATGCTTTTTCACAGTACATTGCCTGATCTCATACCTTTTGTCCTTTATATCATTGCCTACCTATACATGCTGTGCAAACATGAAAAAATGCTTTTTCAGCTGGAAATCAGAAAGTCCAAATATAACCTCTATGGCTCATTGCTTAAAGTGAAATGAGTATCTGATCTAGAAAATGAAGCCAAACTTTAAGGTTAAAAATGTCAAACTTGCACAGTATTGGTCCAAATCTGCTTACTCTTAAAAAAAAAAATAGAAAAAGCAGTATGATTTTCCCAATGTTTTGAATAACTACAGAAAAATTGTCATGACGTGTATCTTATGTTGAATGGTCTGCGGACAGAATTATGATGATGCTTGCCAGAAGCAAAGAGCATGAGAAGTACAATCACAAAATCTATTTCAGTTCTACTACTGTAATTCTAGACTGTTTCCTCTGTGCAGGTCTCACTCAGTCCTACCCAACCCTGCTTCTTTCTTAACTTTTCAGAGAAAAGAGTACAAATGTAATTGAAAGGATAGGAAAAAGGAGAAGAATTTAGTTGGTATCTACTTCTTACAAACCTTCAGCAATTGTGCAAATGATGTCTTCCGGATCCTAGTGTTTGACGGAATTCCTCAAAATTCATACATATTTTGGAGGTTGAATTCACTTTTATTACAATCTTATTTTAAGGGAAAAACCTTGGCTTATTGTTCATCAAGGTGACCTTCTACTCTCTGTGGTCATGATACTAGAGCAACGCTATGAGTCTCCATAGCAGATTACTCTGGAGACTACTCTGGAACAAAGACAGTGACCCTAGGTTTTTCTTAAGCATGTATTCTGAAAAGCCAGACAATACATGCTATCTACAAAAAATAACTGTGTCAGACATGGAATAGCTGACAGCACAACTAAGTAAACCAATACATTATGAGACACATAAAAATGAAGCATATAATTTGGTCAGTTTTGTCTTTCATCTTTGACGCTCTTAAACATTCTATTTTCATCCTGAGTCCAAGGCATCTATAAGCAACATCCAGTCAACATCAAAACAAACTACATGGCATTAAATATTAAATACCTTAGGAGGCAAATCCCTAAGTCTTTAATTTCTCTTCAGTTCTTTTTCAACCAAAGCTGGCAGCAGTCAAGGCTGGAGAAGCATTCAGAATCCATAAATCCCAAGGAAACTGATGAAAGTCAAACTTGAGAAAGGCCTGTTTAAGTAAAGCCCTCAGGATGCAATTACATGGGTATGTCTACATGAGACAATGAAGCTTTATGCAGACTGAACTAGTTTTCGCACCAGAGGAAAATAATCATGTTAGCTCCATCCAGGTGTTACACTTGTGGCGTCTCTCATCTATTCCTTGCCAGAGGGGTCTTCAGTTGTGCCTACTGAGGGGACTCTGTCTCTGGAGTTGTTGGAAGATCTCCAACCCTGATATTTTGCAGGCTTGCAAGAAGCACCCTCTAACCCCAGGGCTTCCTAAGCGCATGCTGAGGTCCCAGGAGTCTCTCTAGAGAAAGTTTTGTTCTGACCCACTGTTTCCATGCAGGCAGTATACCTTAAGTTCGCCTGATTCACCCTCTGCCCCCATCACCTGAGAGAGGTGAACAGCAAAAGAAAGAAAAGACTTCTTCACTTCTTTAGTCTTAAGGTAAAGGGCTGGAAACTAAAGACCACAAGGAAAACAAAGAGCAATAAACACAGCCATCTTCTTTCTAATGTACACTCCCTGTCTAGTGTACCTTGCTTACAATTCCTCCTTTTACATGTTAGACCTTTATTTTGACTGGAAGATGGTTCGGTTTTCATGCACCCTCCTCACCGTATGAGTACCACTTCAGTTAGCTTTACTGAATCTCATCTCCAATTATATTCACTTGACTTCTTGCTCATTTTCAGTATCCAATGAACCTTTGATGGCTCACAACTTTTATTTGGACTGTATTACAGACATCACTTCCTCCCCATTTTCCCCCACCATGCAGCTACCAGCTTGCCTGGAAAGCACACTATACATTTTCAGAACGTTAAAACATTTTATATATCATTAAAATTAGTCCATTCATTAAACAGTATCAACTGAACTTATATTGCATTAAAATTATATTCCCCAGTGCATTCTCAGCTTTTGACAGATACTGTACGTTGCTCATTTAGATGCCCTGTAATATAGGTGACAGACTTCCACTTAGGGGAAACAGCTATGCTCCAGGCACAATTTTCACACTAACCTTTTCCTGATGGTTAAATACAAACTCCTAGGCAAAGACCCTGCTCAAAACTGTGTTATATAGTTATATTATACATGAAATTAGCCATAAAGAGATGTTTCTTATCTTACTAGGTAAAGTCAGGCTTGCAGCATTGCAGTGTGACATTCTGCAGTGAACTTTTTGAAATATCCTCTCTGTTAATATCCCTTAGCAGCTAAATATTTGGATTCCCTTGACTTAGCCATAATACATTTGATTCTATTTCACTAGGATCTTGCTAATATTTCTGACAGGAGCTCAGACATCAATAATGTTGCAGATGACAACCTTTTGTTTTTTTCCTTCTACAGCAATGGAATACAAGCCTGTTCCCTTATACACCATGGACCCTTTTTTTTTTTATTGTGAAAATCACCCACAACAGGGCCTATCATAATGTTCTCAATTAATACATGATAGCTGAGGTGGACAACCTTGTAAACAAGGCTGGTCTGACAGACAGAGTAGCCTTTTGAGAACAATTTTTTGAAGTAGTCTGTCAGAAATGAACAGGGAAAAGGCACAGGCTGTTATTACAGAAGTATGCAACATGATGAGAGTTTGAAAATTCTTAATGACATTCTGATGGTTTAATAATTTTGTTACTGGTCAGCAATTGCTATATAGGACCCAGAGATCCTATTTAATACAAGCAGCACAGAAGCATTAACATTTGGAGGCACCTCTGTAACTCTCAGAGGTTCTAATAACCATACAGTACAATACACCCAGAAAGAGAGAATATAGCTTCCAAAATGCAGGCAAACAATTAATGCAGACATTAAAGAGCACATGATGTATTGTTTTTTAGTGTCCTTTTTCAGAAAACTCAGCTATTAACAAAATATGGAACTGAATTTTATTTTATATATACAATACTGTACATAGATATACCTGGGCCCAGATTAGCAAGCAGCTGGAACCCAAAGCAGAAGTATAATTTTAAAAGAAATCGTATCCAACTCATGCAGTAGGTAAGAGCCTGAACAAGATACACTGAGTGCTTATATTATGAAATCTGACCTTATACTTTGGTGCATACACCTCCACTGATTTTCAAAATGCTCACTGCCTGCATCATAAGAGAAATTCAGGTCATGTTTACTTAAAGGAAAAACCTATAGTCCTTTCTGCATAGGTGCTAACATGATATGAGAACATGCACCACATTGTTAAAATGCAGTCACAGTGTTTACATACCCTGTCTGGAACATATCCCTGCTGGGGTGGATCGTGAGAGGATTTGGACCAGGCCATACTGTTTCAGTTCATGAGAGGTATTAATCCAGCGTTTTGCTCCAAGACCAGAATCAGCAGTGTTCCCAGCCCAGAAGTGACCTTTCTGTAAAGAGCTCTGCTGGGAACGCAGATGACTGCAGTGCTACATGGAGAAGCAGAAGCTGGGAACTAAAGCTCTCCTACCTTCCCATCCTTTTGTAGGTAAACCTCACCTGCACACTTTAGGACACACCTTACAGAAATGCAAAGGGAGATACCAGGCTTGCTCCAAGCACTCTTTATGCATTTTACATGAAAGAGAGAACCAAATCTCTTTTTCTGCAGGAGACAGTCCTCACCGCTAGCTGCACAGAGGTGTTTCCTATTTCCTGGCTCAACATCTCTCTAATTCACTTATGTTGCAACCGCAGCAGGACAAAAATGTTGCTATCCAAGCTAGACTCACAAACTCTTCACTGTGCCACCCAAAGAGGTGATATTTTCCTCTCCCACCAGTGCTGGGGCACTGCCACCTCTGGCCCTAGTTTTGGATGAAAGCGCTAGTTTTGTGTCAAGTTCAATTATGCAGGAATGCACTGGGAATGCTCAAAGTATAGCTGCCAATTGGAGTCCTTTATAGCATTCAGGCAAAGCAGTTTCTTATTTCCAGAGCCAGAACGGGCACAAGCAAGACCCAGGCATGAAGACGACTGACAAGACTTCTGAAGACAGTCAGAATGACAGGGTTCAAAGGAACTTTTCTGATGAAAAATGAGGCACTGACAGAGTAAAGAGGAAGCTTTGATGACTCCTTTCTATGATTTAGACACCGAGATTGCACCTAAGACTCCTAAGTACATTTGAAAGTCCTAATTAGAGAAATTCAGCCCTAGGTGGCTTTTCCCTGAATTTGATTTTTTTTTTTTTACTATAAAAAAGTATTTTCCCTGAATTCAACTGAGTTATGGTAAATATATTACTATGCGGATAGCATCCTAGTAATGCACTTTCAGAAGAGTATCATGAATCTCTTTGTTTACTTCTACTCTGGTCTGAATCTGAAATTTCCCGTTTCTTTCTCTTTTGACAGATACTTTTGTCAGGCAAGACACTGAAAAAATTCAGTTAGCTGTTCATGTGTAGCAATACTCACAACAATACACTAATAGTAACAATTCGTTCTCAATACATATACATGGTATGCATGTATTTAAATATCTATGCGTATGCACAAACACACACACACCACTTAAATAATTAATCATGCCTTACAGTTACTTATTTTTTTAATCATTCTTGGCAAGATGTCACCAAGTTACTAATTAATTAATCATAAGTATTCTGTCCCCTCTAGATATTATTGTTTACTAAGAGGATTGTCTGGCTGGGAAGACACGAATCACGTGGGGTTTTTTGCTATAATTTGTTGATGTTTGGGGCCAAAATGGAGCTAGAATTCTAGAGGGTAAGATTTCTGCCTCGGTCCCTAATTTAGCATATAATCTGGGGCTTGTTAATTATATTAGTTGTGCTCAGCTTCCCTATCTGCAAAACCAGGATAACAACACTGTTGAGAAACTGTCAGAGTGCCAATTCCTGTTAACTGTAGTGAGGTCTAGGATCTGAACAGTCAACTATCAACCGTGAATCAAAAATCCGTTGCTAATTATGGCTTCAGTAACACTATCAACAGCACACAAACACTACAGCTAGGTCACATAAATAACAGTCAGTGTGTCACAACATCCCAAAGGCTATACGCAATACAATTCTTACTTCAGATAAACAGGAACTGAACAGAGAAGCAGATCAAAGCCATGCAGTGATACAGTCCTCCTAGACAGTCGTAAACACAGAGAATGGGAATGACAAAATAGGAGCCCAGAAATGGAGCAAGACTTGACACAGTAAGTAAGAATTTATGTAAGATTATGTTGCTCGCTGTAATTTCGGCTGACATGTTAACTCAATGATGTAAGCAAGAAAAAAAAGAGAGAAAAAAACCCTATCTTTGAGATAAACATTCAGCTATTCATAGAAGGAAAACCAGAAGGGACTGAACTAGTTGAAGGATAACAGAAATGAAATTAATATCTCTTTCATGTTGAATGATCTTGCTGCAGTTTTATAAGCTCATAAAAAGCTCTGTTTAAGCATAGTCTTAACATAACAGTGACTAGTGTCTGATCCAGAAAGCATAAAAATCTAAACATGTGCTGATCAGTGTGTAAGAACATTAACTGTTTTATTTAAATTATGCATGTACTCATTTTATGTCTGTTATACACAGGCATCACATTTATGGTAATAACAGGTGATACATCACATTAATCGTATACTTCTCTTCATCCTCACTTAGGCCACCTACCCCGTGTTTTCCCACTACTCGAAGTTTGCCAAAATTTGAACAATTGGAAAAGTCTTCCAGGCTTCTCTCTGCAAAATTACAGGTCTGAGAGTCCAAGAACCTAATCAGTTTATGCTTTCTCTATACTCTCCTTTTAATAGATGAAAAGTCTCTTTTTTGAGTGTATACATCATGAAAAAGGAAAAATATGAGACATAGGAGATCAATTGGATTTTTTTTCCCCACAAATATATATACTTTCTCAATGCAGAAGTTTTAATATTAAGAAGATTTTAGCATGAAAAATCTAGTTTCTCTTGGAAACTTCTTGCAAAGCATACTCAATGCAGGGGAAAGGTAGTTAGGTAGAAATCATTTGCTACACTATGTTGTTTTTTGGCCCAGCCACAATGCATAAGACACCCTACTTTGGGAAAATATTAAGAGAATTAAATTGAAAACCCGGAGTAATTTTCAGGGTCTGTCCTTCCTTCTTTAAGAATGCAATAAATACAGAGCAGTTTCTGAAAACAGACATCTTTTGTATATTTGCAGTCTCCCAGGCTGGTACACATGTTCCCTTGGGCATGCTACAGTTATACTGTAATGTTGTTTGACAGTTTATGATAGGTGAGCCTCAGAGAGATCAGAGACTTGGTTTGAATAAATTCAGATGCAACACTGAAAAGTCAAAATGAAAATTCAAATTTCTCTGATCAAGAAGCTAGGTTGGTAATGCATTTTCTCCATGAGCTTTATGGTATGTCCCGGATTTAAAAGGCTCATAAATCTCTGTTATTGCATTTCCCATAGTCCATGTAGAGACAGGAAGCTTAAATGATTTTGACCCTACACAGTTCAGATATTGTGTTGCACAGGGGCTGTACTCACACTCTCCTTTGAGACATCTGAAAAGCACCTGTTGAACTCCAGTATGAACTGTCTTGCCCTCCCAAAAGGCAGAAATGTAATTTTAATGAGCTCTCATTCTAAATAGAATATGACACAAAATGATTTTCAACTGCAATTATTCAAAATTGTCAAGTTGTTAGAGGATGAAAAGAAATTTACTCTTCAGAACTACCTATCTATGGGGCCAGTTTTGAGGTTAACTCTCCTGGGAAATTTGAGAAGTGATTCAGCTTCCAAAAGCATTTGTACCTGCCTTCCTTTGAACTAAGTATTTGCTAAATGGTACAGGAGCGTTACTGTCCACTGGGGAGCATGCTAAGATTGTCTAATTAATTTCTCTAGTAATTTAAACTAGATCCGTGTCCTTAGAGACTCAAGAAAATCAAAGTAAAACAATATGATCTCTCTCTCTCTGCCTCCTTTTTTAGAGAAATTATTTAAATCGTGAGAGACTATTTTAGGTCACTGCTGGAAAGCTAAATTTGATTTTCACAGTTAAGAATCCTTTTGTTAATCCCCTCTACAAGGCATGTTTTTAGCTTGTCTCAATTAAAAAAAAAAAAAGAGCCTCTAATTGCTAACATATGCAAATGTTCTGCAGTCTAATTTTGGTGCAGATTTTGCTATTTTTGATGGGTAATTAAAGCCAACAGCTTGATAAATTTGTAAAAGAAAATGTGTTAAACTTTTTAACCTCCCAGTTGTCCTTTTTTGCTGAGAGTAAAAATTAAATATAAACAAACATGAAGTTTGCTTTCATCTGGAACAGACTATCATTGTTTGGAAACAAGGTCAGGTGTTGTTTAATTGCTAGCATGATGAACCAGTCTGTATGAAATTTAGAAAAACAAAATCCATATTAAAACACTATGGCTTTTTTGTAGCTCAGAAGCTTGCATTCTCATGCTAAAGGCCAGATGATGCTTCCCTCAAAAAATATGAGAAATATTCCTTAACGAGCAATATTTAGCTCTAAAAGATGTGCATAAATATAGAGCTTCACAGACACTACTGACTGAGAATTTCACGTCCTTTGCAACTATGCACAGCTCTCCCATACGCATCGAGTTGTCCCAGGCAGCTCTACCGCCCGGCTGAACTGCCTAAATTAGGATCAGAGGCATACTATATTTATTTTGTAGGAAGAGGGGCATCTCCAGAAAGTGATGCAGATGGTGAGTTGACTAACAAGATTACCATTGCGCACAGCAGTGCATTGGCAGCCAAGCTGCTTATGAATCAGCTGCTGAAGCTGATCACTTATCTTGAAAATCAGCTGAAGATTTTTATTTTCACACAAGTCCATTTCACATTACATTATCACAGAAACAGAAGAAACAGGAAAAAAAACTTCTGTTGGAACACTTCACTGTGATGAAAGCTACATGGAAAAGTATCTTTTAGGAGTTCTCAAGTTCCTATCCCATAATGACAAGCAACAGGTTTTAGGGATAGTTGAATCCAAGCAAATCAGACTAAGTGTAATGGTCCCATTACAACATGCAAGCTTTCTTAATCGAATCATCATTGCTGATAAAGTCAGACAGTCCTAACCAAGAGCTCTACCTTTTGCCTTCTGAAGAGTCTTTTTTTTTTTTTTTCCTCATGGTATGATAAAAATGCATTTTAGTGTTTTGCCAAGGAGTTCTTTTTTTAACCATCTCCAAACAAGACTACTCTGTGCCAAATTTTGGGCCCATATGCATAGGGGCAGTTGCTGAATTGAGTTCTAATTCTCTACTGTACTCAATCTCATGAGATCATTTTTTTTTCCCTTTATAGGAAATAAGAATAAAGAAAATAAGAATTTATTCATAATACATGCTTATAATACATGCTTAGTTTTCAGTCTGAGAACTTAGGCATACTGGGAATTCTGTCATTTCAAAGTGAGAATGAATAAATTCTTTACACACAAGCAAATGCATTCATTTCAGTGTAGTTGCCCATGTTAGAAGCCAGGCCAGGATCTGGCACAGCAGTGTTTCAGGCACGTAGCTGGGACAAATCTGAACCTTGCATTCTCTGCTCTGGAAACTGTGGCCCAAACCAGCAGCCTCTGGGGACGGGAACAGTGTGTAGGATACTTGCTCTCAACCAAAGCCTATCCCTTTCTCTTCCATCTTCCCTAATATCCAAATTCCTCCTCTCCTTCACAGAACCAGACTTCCCTGGCACCTCTCTGTGAAAGCAGGCTTTTCTCCTTCCCAGCGGCAGTCTGCTGCCCTCCATCGCTTCAGCTGCCAACCCAATGCAATAGCTCACAGCAGCAGCTCAGCCCTGCCCTGGTCCCACACAACCTTTTTCCTTCAGCAGCAGCAAAATTCACTCTCCTGAACTTGTCAGAGAGCTACCATGCTACCAAGTGAGCAGCGTTAGGGGAGAGAAAGGTAGCTAAGGCAGACAGGCTCCTACAGCCATCCCGGCAGCAACCATTGCTTTCCACTCTCACTACTCCAGTCACGTCAGGAGCAGCAAGAATAACAGGGGCTCCGCTAGACTCCTACACTCAATGATGAAGCAACTATCCCCCATCTCTGAGAAAAAGGGAGAAAGAGGGAGATGACTAGAAACATATTGCAAAGCAGCACCTGGCCTCTGCTGACATAGTCTATTTTTTGTAGATTACTATACCATCCTCCTCACCACACTGCCTGAGCAAATTAGTAAGCAATATAACTAACATTTATCACACACATTTTGGATATTTCCCTCCCCTTCTCTTCAGCCATCAGAGAAAGAATTGTATGCATGCAAAATAAGTTAGAGTATGTTGGTTTGGGAAGGCTTTTATTACATGCTTGCACTTCTATACATATATTCCTAGAAGGTGATTGCTGTGAACAGGAAAGGGGAAGCTAGGCAAGGACAACTGCAGGAGGCCTTGACTTCTCCTGCGAAAAGCTCTAGCTAGGAGTGGCTGCTGCTAACGAGCTCTCTTGGTTGCCCCTGACCAGAGGGAGTTGGGGCCTTTGATCCCAGTGGCCCTTGATTAGGGCGGGTCAAGCACCCTCTTAGCCAGTGCTAGGGAGAGGCCTATATAAGAGCCAGGCCTAGGAACCCTTGCATGAAGGAACCCTTGTTTCTGTTCCCTGTGGTGTATGTTTCCTCAAGTATGGTTATGACATGCTGCACAGCGTGTTCCCCAGTGGCTGTTGGAGTTGCTGTGTCAGAGGCTGGGACCCAGACCGACCCTCTGACAGCAGATGCAGCTCTACAGGCCTCAGGCTGCAGGGAGTGCTTGGGGCCTCTCCGGGAGGCCTGGGCTGGCAGTCAGCTCTCCTGCAGGAGGTGTGCTGTTGATGACGAGTTGTGTCATCAGGTAAGGGAGTTACGGGAGGAAGTCAGTAGGCTGTGCAGCATCCGAGAAGCAGAGCAAGAGATAGACAGGGTATTCTTGGAGACTGTGCAGCTCCAGGAGTCCCAACCCCCTGCAGCAGTGGAGTTGCCAGAGGGCTCTGTGCCGTGTGAAACGGTACATCATAACACCGTAGAAGAAGGCTGGAAACTGGTCACTGCTTGTGGGAGGAGAAAGGCTCCTACTCCTCCCAAAGACTTGCAGCTGAAGAACAGGTTTAGTGCCCTCCAGGATGAGGAGGAGATGGGCATGGCTGCAAGGGAAGTACCTGGGACAACACACCCTGTGCCTTGCCGGAACGCCCGGAAGAAGCGGCGGCTGATTGTTGTGGGGGACTCCCTGCTGCAGGGGATGGAGGCACCTATCTGCCGACCTGACCTCATGTCTAGAGAGGTTTGTGGCCTGCCAGGGGCTCATGTGAGAGATGTCATGGAAAGACTGTCAAGGCTTGTCCACGCTTTGGACTATTACCCACTGCTGCTCTTCCATGTGGGCGCCAATGACACCAAGGGCAAACTGGAGACCATCAAGCAGGATTTCAGAGCTCTGGGGATGGTGGTCAAGGGTCTGGGAGCGCAGGTCATCTTCTCCTCAATCCTGCCAGTGAGGGGGATGGATGAGAGGAGGAGGAGACGGACTTTCCAAGTTAACGACTGGCTGCGCTGCTGGTGTTGGCAGCAGGGTTTTGGTTTCTATGACCATGGGACCCTGTTTGAAGATCGACAACTGATGGCAAGAGGTGGGATCCACCTCACGAGGCGGGGCACGCGGGTCTTTGCCAACAGGTTGGCCAACCTGGTAAGGAGGGCTTTAAACTAGGAAAGACAGGGGAAGGGAAAAGTTATAGTGCCAGGGTAGTTGGCAAAAGACAGCTCAAGTCAGGATGCCTCCAGCAGGTGAATGCAGCCAGGGAAGTGCGCATGGGATGTGGCTATGGAGGACCCTCTTTTACCCCTCCTGAGAAACCTGCATGCTCGATCACCTCCCTGAAATGCCTGTACACCAATGCACGCAGCTTGGGGAACAAACAGGAAGAACTAGAGATGTGTGTGCGGTCGCAGGGCCATGATTTCATTGCCATTACAGAGACATGGTGGGATAGCTCGCCTGACTGGAGTGCTGTCATGGATGGCTATGTGCTTTTTAGGAAAGACAGGCCAGGAAAGCAAGGTGGTGGAGTTGCTCTTTATGTGAGAGAGCAACTGGAATGTATTGAGCTGTGCCTAGGGGTGGATGAAGAGCGAGTCGAGAGCTTATGGGTAAGGATTAAAGGGCAGGCTAGCATGGGTGACACTGTGGGTGTTTACTACAGGCCAGCTGATCAGGAAGAGGAAGTCGATGAGGCCTTCTACAGACAGCTGGAAGTAGCCTCATGATCCCAGGCCCTGGTTCTCATGGGGGACTTCAACCACCCTGATATCTGCTGGAAAGACAACACAGCTAGGCACAAACAGTCCTGGAGGGTCCTGCAGAGCATTGGTGACAGCTTCTTGACACAGGTGGTGGAGGAGCCAACAAGGAGAGGTGTGCTGCTGGACCTTGTACTAACAAACAAAGAAGGACTAGTTGGAGATGTGAAGGTCGGGGGCAGCCTTGGCTGCAGTGACCATGAGATGGCAGAGTTCAGGATCCTGCGAGGAGGCAGCAGGGCACTAAGTAGGATCACAACCCTAGACTTCAGGAGAGCAAATTTTGGCCTCTTCAGGGACCTACTTGGAGGAATCCCATGGGTGAGGGCCCTAGAAGGAAGGAGTGTTCAAGAGAGCTGGTTAATATTCAAACATCACCTCCTCCAGGCTCAAGAGCAGTGCATCCCTATGAGTAGGAAGTCAAGCAAAGGAGGTAGGAGACCTGCCTGGATGAGCAAGGAGCTCCTGGCAAAACTCAACCAGAAGAAGGAAGTATACAGAATGTGGAAAGGGGACAGGCCACTTGGGAGGAATATAGGAATGTTGTCAGAGTATGCAGGGATGCGACGAGGAAGGCTAAGGCCCGTTTGGAATTAAATCTGTCTAGAGATGTCAAGGACAGCAAGAAGGGCTTCTTCAAATACATCAGTAGCAAGAGGAAGACTAGGGAAGATGTGGGCCCATTGCTGAGTGGGGTGGGTGCCCTGGTGATGAAGGATGCAGAGAAGGCAGAGTTCCTGAATGCCTTCTTTGCTTCAGTCTTTACTGCTCAGGCCAGTCCTCAGGAACCCCAGACCCTGGAGACAAGAGAGAAAGTCTGGAGGAAGGAAGAGTTCCTCTTGGTCGAGGAGGATTGGGTTAGAGATCATTTAGGCAGACCTGACGCCCACAAATCCATGGGCCCTGATGGGATGCACCCATGAGTGCTGAGGGAGCTGGCGGATGTCATTGCTAGGCCACTCTCCTGTTCTCCATGACCTTTCAAAGATGATGGAGAGGTGCCTGATTGACTGGAAGAAAGCCAATGTCACCCCAGTCTTCAAAAAGGGCAAGAAGGAGGACCCAGGGAACTACAGGCCAGTCAGCCTCACCTGCATCCCTGGAAAGGTGATGGAGCAGCTCATCCTGGAAGCCATCTCCATGCATGTGGAGGACAAGAAGGTGATCAGGAGTAGTCAGCATGGCTTCACCAAGGGGAAATCATGCTTAACCAATCTGATAGCCTTCTATGATGGAATGACTGGCTGGGTAGATGAGGCGAGAGCAGTGGATGTTGTCTACCTAGACTTCAGCAAGGCTTTTGACACTGTCTCCCAGAACATCCTCATAGACAAGCTCAGGAAGTGTGGGCTAGATGAGTGGACAGTGAGGTGGATTGAGAACTGGCTGAATGGCAGAGCTCAGAGAGTTGTGATCAGTGGCACAGAGTCTAGTTGGAGGCCTGTAGCTAGCGGTGTCCCCCAGGGGTCAGTCCTGGGTCCAGTCTTGTTCAACTTCTTCATCAATGACCTGGATGAAGGCACAGAGTGCACCCTCAGCAAGTTTGCTGACGATACAAAACTGGGAGGAGTGGCCGATACACCGGAGGGCTGTGCTGCCATTCAGAGAGACCTGGACAGGCTGGAGAGGTGGGCGGAGAGGAACCTCCTGAAGTTCAACAAAGGCAAGTGCAGGGTCCTGCAGCTGGGGAGGAATGACCCCATGCACCAGTACAGGTTGGGGGTTGAGCTGCTGGAAAGCAGCTCTGCGGAGAAGGACCTGGGAGTGCTGGTGGACACCAAGTTAAGCATGAGGCAGCAATGTGCCCTTGTGGCCAAGAAGGCCAATGGTATCCTGGGGTGCATCAGGAAGAGTGTTGCCAGCAGGTCGAGGGAGGTGATTCTCCCCCTCTACTCAGCCCTGGGGAGGCCACATCTGGAGTACTGCGTCCAGTTCTGGGCTCCCCAGTACAAGAGGGATGTGGCACTACTGGAGCAAGTCCAGCAAAGGGCTACAAAGATGATTAGGAGACTGGAGCATCTCTCTTATGAGGAAAGACAGAGAGCTGGGCCTGTTTAGCCCGGAGAAGAGAAGGCTGAGAGGAGATCTTATCAACGTGTACAAGTATCTGAAGGGAGGGTGTCGAGAGGATGGGACCAGACTCTTTTCAGTGGTGCCGAGCAACAGGATGCAAGGCAACGGGCACAAACTGAAACGCAGACAATTCCATCTGAGCATGAGAAAAAACTTTTTCACTGTGAGGGTGACAGCGCACTGGCACAGGTTGCCCAGAGAGGTTGTGGAGTCTCCTTCTCTGGAGATATTCAAAACACACCTGGATGCAATCCTGTGCAATGTGCTCTAGGTGACCCTGCTTGAGCAAGGGGGTTGGACTAGATGATCTCCAGAGGTCCCTTCCAACCTCAGTGATTCTGTGATTCCTGTTACAAGATACAAAACTATATCCACCAGCTTTGCACTTGGAGCAAAATATTGTGGGGTTACTAGTGGCTCTCAGATCTTGGGAGGAATTCATTTCCTGGTCTTGGCCCCTGGCCCAGCCGAGCTCTGTCCACAGCACAGAGAAGCTGTCCTGTTGCTGCATGCCTACAGCATACAAACTGGAAAACAGCAGCATATTTGTTATCCAGGAATGCAAATAAGACTGAAATTACAGTTGCACAAGAATTTCTTCCCTTGACTATAAAAATGTCTATGCTGGATCAGAGTAAGTTTATATCTCTTAAAACCACTCTGTGTCTGATGGCCCATACGATGTTAGGAGAAAAACACCCATAAAAACAGAGCAAGCACAGACCAACCTTCTCTTCTATACTTTCCCACCATTCATTAATCAATGGCTTGCAAGTTCTTGAGCCAGGCTGATACTGGGACCACTGCTTCTCATGGACCTCTCTTTTATGAATTCATCTTGCTCCTTTCAACCCACTGATAATTTTAGTCTCCATGATGAACAAGCTTCAGAAAGAAGCCATATAAATTGTATGACAAAGTTGCTTCTTTTGTGTTTCTTAAAATGCATAAGAATTCCCTGGGAATATCCTAGTTCTTATGATATGTGGAAAATTCAAATGATTGTTCCCTGTTTACTTTTTTAATGCCATCCAAGATCACTATCCCTCCTCAGCTGTTTCTCTTACAAAACCAGAGTTCTAGTTTATTTGTCACCACAGGTAAAGATACTGTTTTTGATCTCTGTTTGTCCTGACCAGCCCCCTCTATTTTTTACTTGAGCTGTTGTATGGGTTCTGAGACAAGTGACCAAAATAGCACAAAGTATTTAAGAAGTGGCACACCATAAATTTATAGAGCAACAGTATTTCCTGTTTTTTTTTTCCTCAGTTACTTACCAAAAATTTTTTTTACATCTAACTAAAACTTTTGAAGGCTATGATTTCAAAATCTTGTTACTGAGAGGTGATGACTAGTCTAGAGGGCACTCCCACATACTTTTTGTACATAACTTTGCTTTAGTTGCTTAAATATAGGTGCACAGCACCTTCGGAGATGCTTTGCCTCCAGCTGCCTGTTTAGAAGGATGCAGGACTCCTGAAAGTCCTTCAGCAAATCTGCCAGCAGTGTGTGGATTTCTCATACACACTAGGGAGTCTCAAAAGCCACTAGACACCCATATTTTGGCAACTAAACTGAGCCATTATTACCACAGTCCTGCTGCCACTCCTCATGTTTGGTTTCTGCTTTGACTAGATATCTGCGTAACATCAGCAAAATTTGCTACCCAGCAGTTCAGCGACCTTTAGATTGGCCATCACAAGTCCTAGACCAAATTGCTGATGTGGGAGTCCACTGGTAGCCCACTTCCATCCTGCAAACTGATCATGAGTGCCTGCCTGTTGTGTTTCATCCTTTAGCCGCATGTTATGTCAGGCCCCGAGCGCGTCCTCCCTGCTCCCGAGGGTTTGGCTGCCAGGGCTCAGGGCCAATGCAGAGAGGGTGAAGCCACGGGTGACCCCCACCAGGGATCATGGGGGGACACTGGCAGACAGCCCTGGTGGGAGGGGATTTCAGCAGGGGCCACAGACCCAGCCATACTGTGGACCTGCCCCTGCCTGGCCACAGACTCACTGATCTGCGCCCCAGATTGTGACTTTTTCCTAACCATTTCCTAACGCATCATTTGCCTTGCTAGAAAGCCATAGGGTTAATTTCTTCTAACTTACCATTGTAGAGAAAAAAAAGAAATACATTAGACTCACAGTTACACATTTGATGGATATATTATGAATAAAAAGCTGTCATCACTCCCTCTTGTAATTACATTTTTAGCTGCTCATGTTCAGTACAGTAATGTCAACAGATGGCTTGTTAGCAACACAATTTGTTGAGGTTGTTGTGTTGGAGACAATCAGGTTAAAATCTAATCTTTTTCTGTTCTGTTTTGTGAGTCTCTCTCAACACTTTCTAGCTGATTTGAAAAGGAGTGTCATTTGTTTATTGGAAACCCATAGAGTTCCAGCTGCCATGTTGGATTTAATCTAGAAAAATGTTTGCGCTTCTGGCTGGTATTAAATGTTCAAAACCTAAAGGTAATCTAATGAAGAGATTTCCATCACCTCAACTATGAAGAGGCATAAGTCAAACACGTCACAATATTACCCATCTTCTTCAACCAGATTCCTGACCATGTATTTTGTGGCTACATAGTGAGCTAGGAAACACAGGGAATGATGCACAAAGTGGAGATGATATCACTGCAGGGACATTTCACTTGCAACAAATATACATCTTGTTGTTAAAGTTACAGAATTTAAACAAAGACTAAAAATAACAACCTCCGCCATACTGAAGGACTAAATACCATCTTACAACTTGTGTCCACTCCACTATTACAATGTCATTTGAAATATTAACAGCTGAACTCAGACATAATCAGCTGTCATATTCAAATTCAGTTTTCTTCATCCTATGCCAGCAAATTCATTCTAGTGTCAGTGCACAGTAAAAATTTTCCTGATTTTGTTGCCCAAATCTCCTTACCTCTAAGATTACACAAAGTACTTCTTATCGTTTTCCCTCTGAGTGGTCTTCAAAGAGCTGTAGACTAGTTGGATTGCTGAAGGACTTGAAAACAGATTATAGAGTATCCAAATTTAGACAGGTATCCTAGGCCAAAAGGGGTTGCAAAACACAAGAGATGGAAAAGCCATTGGCGGGGGAAGGAGGGGTGGTGTTGAGAGAGTTGTGTTTTGTTGGTCTGAATCTTTTATTTGGGCTTTACAATGCAGTATTATGGGGTTAGAAATGGCATAACAATGAAATGAGGAGTATTAGAAGGGATTAGCCATACTAATATTACCATATCAATCACACTAATATGCAACAACAGTAATTCATTTTTACATAGCTCTTTCTGTCAGAAACAACGAATGGAGAAATTGAGGCAATTGCAGTTACAAGGTACTTGTTCAACATCAGAATCAATAATAAAATCATACTTTATGAATTGTATAGCAGGGAGCCACTCCCTGAGCCACTCTTCCCAATGAGCAGCGAAGACATCTCTTAAAATCTCACAAGTTTCCGGATAATTATGTTATGCTACAACATATGTCTTCATGATTTAATGTATTCATGTCCACTTGATGCTAAAGGTCTTTTTAGGAAATCTGTAAGTCTATAACCCAAGGATTTCAAACCACAAAGAAAATCTCTGTCTCCTATATGGGGGTCATGGTGCCAGAAAGGATTACAAGCATACTGGGGATGAGGACAAAACTCAGATCTTGCCATGCTAGATGAACTGTCTGGAAAAAGATACAATACAATTCAGTGGGGCAAGAACAAGATCCCAGAGTAAGCACCACTAAAAAAACAGGTAACAATACCAGTTCTGCAGAAAATGGTGGGAATCATTGTGGATCACAAGCAGGATGATACCACCACTGATACCATGAAAATATCATACTAGAATGTATAAGCAGGAGTAAGGCTCAACATAGAACTACTTCACCTGAAACACTGGGTCTGGGCTTGGATATTACACTTCAGAAAAGATGTGCAACAACTACAAAGTGTCCAAAGAGAACAAAAATGTTTATGCATGAGAAAAGGCTGAAGAACTGGAGTTGCTTAGCCTAGAGGAGGGCAAGACAAAAAGTAGATCTGATAAGTTTTCGAATCTTAAGAAGTTGTTCTTTCTTTATTGCTCTTTTTCACAGCAGCAAAGACAATAACCATCTTTTTTCTATGTCTATATAGGCAAGAAGTTGGTGAATTTAAATTCACAGGATGTTCTGATATTATGAAGACAGTTTATAACAGCAAACACTGTGAAGCACTAGAATAAGCTCTCTGCAGAGAGAATTTCTGCAGGATTTTCATCACTGCAGAAAAGGAAAAAGTTTAGACACATGCCATGAGGACATAGGTAGAAAGTCCCTGAAAAAGACCAGTGTTTAAGTTTATTAACTTAATACAAGAAAGTTACGAGAAAATTAAAGCTGAAGCTGATAAACTTGGATGAAGCCCACCAAAATATCTCAAAAGCTATTTAAACTTTACAGTTGTTCTCAAGCCACCTCCAGACAGTTCTCAAAGAGGAGACCTGACTGTTCCTAAATCTTCACTGACGATTTTGTAGACTGAAAAACTCTATGATTTCTTATTTAATTTAAGAGGAGTACAATTGGCCAAGGTTATATTTAGCACAACAGTAAATATAGTGAAGTTGGCAAGGAATCATTCAACATAAATAGAAGGAGGAATCACAGCTACAGACGGCTGTGGTTGTAAACACAGCAGAGACCACAAATGAAATGCCAAATAAAGAAACTTTGGAAAACACATCTTCCCAACTATAATAGCCAAGACACAAAACACTGAATAGAAGGCTTATTTACAGAGCATGCAATGCTCTCTGTATGACCTCTGATAACCTCCTCTCTAGTCTGATACTCTTTTTTTTTTTTTCTTTGCATTGCTTCACGCAAGAGTGCCTGAGTGGGCTTGCTATGTCCAGATGATTAATTTAAGTAAATCATAGTGTACAGAGTATTGCAGATGGTTTCCTTAGCCACCTGACCTACGTAAGACTTATCAATTTGTAAAGAAGAGGCAGCAATAAATGTGAGATGAAATGAAGAGGTGTCTAGAGCCAATATCTTATTTATTGGGCATGAGTGAGGTGATATATGAGTTGTGTTTTTAATCTTAATATAAAATGGTTGAAAAAGAATTCAGCACCATAACACAGCAGCATTAATGCCACTGATTGGATATAAAGCTCCAGTTTTCCTTGACAATATTTGACCTATGCTCAGCCCAAACCTATGCAGCATTTCCTTACCTGCTGATAAAAACTGGACTGCTGAATGAAGGCCTTAATCAAGGTGCCAGAGGGGTATCTTTGCTACTGGTGTTCCTCTCCATCTGACAGGAGAGACGCATAAAAGTTCCTCTGACATACAGTTTTGCCTGAGGGAAGAGAAAACACCACTTCAAGGGAGTCTTGTACATTTCCAGCACTATAATAAATGGATCTGGCTCACTTTCTTTGAATTTTCTGGTTTATTAGATAAACTTAGCTTTTAGGAATCACTTGTTATATGAAAATGCAGCAAAAGAGTCTTTCTGAACTTAAGCTGTTCATCCACATTTTGCCTTGCTAAAAGCAGAGATGGCTACCATCATCTATAATGATGTCTGTGGCGGCCCCAAGGAATACTGTAATGTACAGCTGATTATCTGTCTGTAAAATTAGTCATAGAATGTGAGATAAGCAATGAACATTTTAGGGAGAACAATGGGTTTAAGGACTTAAAACAGGAACTTTTTATGAGAAATATGCTGACAACAGGATGAAGAAAATCAGGAATAACTTGTATGACAAAGGAAAAGATATGATTGAAGCATTATGATGCTTGGTTTATTACACTCAAAATCTTGCTATGGACAAGAAAGAAACATGTTTAAAGACAAAATGTTTAAAGACATTTCATGTTTAAAGACAAAAACTTATTGTTAGTATAATTGAAATCTTAACACTCTCATCAAAGCATTATTAATGTTCCAGATCTATCTATTAAATAAAAAGAATGTTAAAAAAATTGCTATTACATAAAAAGTCTCAATAATTATAATATAGTTAAACTTGTTATACACACAATTCCTAGTATTTTCCGTTTTCTCTGGTGTTATTTATATTAATCATCTGAACATAGCAAGCCCACCCTTCCACCGCCCCCTGGGTCCCAAGGTCAAAGACACCAGTCTGAGCAGGATGGGGCGCTACAGCAAGTCCTCAGCATCCTAAGTCCTTTGCTGGGAGGAGTACGATGTAGACAGCTGCTTTTTCCATGCTGTGGAGTCTGCTTAGGGTCATTTTTGCATGTTTGGTAACATGCTTTTACACCTTCCTCTTTCTTTATTGGTTTGCAAGTTCACATCACATCCAAATTTACTATTTATGATGCATTTTACATATGTTAGATCCTTATACTTATTCTCTTTGGTACTCCTGAACCTGTTTTTGCCCAGCTCCAGGTCTGTATTTCTTTAACTGACCACTGGTGAGTCCTTTATAGCCCTGGGCACCCCAGAGCCAGCCTGTGCCCCACACATTGTCATCCCAGAGCTTTTTAAAAAACATTTATTGCTCCCATACTCCGTGTCCCCGCAATTAAAGGCCCCTGCTATCATACCAGACCTGTGTTCCTTTGCACTGCCTCATTACATTAGAGTCACCAATATATCATTCTGCACAGAGTAACTACTTGTTACTATTACCTATATAAAAGCTATGGTTATACCATACCAAGGTGAGCATAAGTAAAGCAAATTAGGCATAGCCACTTGGTCATTAGAAAAATTATTGTTACAGCTAAACCAAGTAAAAGTAAAACTGCGGGAAGGTCAAGACAAGTTCAGACAGAGCAAGCCTGACAAGCCTCAGTCCTGCAGCCTTGCAAACTCCATACAATGCCTATGGGCTGTTACTAGCAATGACAGTACTGTATTTACTGGGCTCCTGGGCTGTGGTTTCAGAATTTGCAGTGGTAAGAACTGGGTACCAGCTCCCAGAGGAGTCCAAAAAATATATCACAAGGTGAAAAACAGATGTGTAAGCCAAAGGGGGGGGAGAGGGGAGGGGGAAGCTATGCGGGTGGAATGAAAGTCTTAAATATTTTTCTTGTATTTTGGGAATTATAGTTTTTTGCAGACCTTTCCATACTTATTGACTGTATCTGAGCAAAAAGCAAAATCTAACAGTGCCAACTGCACTATACTGAACACAGCTTTGTATGGTCAAACACTCATTGGTGGGACAGCTTGGAAAGAAGGCACACTTGTGTAGTTTGATGTTTTGACTGTTTTGAGACTAAAAAAGAGAGCTTGGGTATTCACACCTATGAACTGTGGCTGCTACAGGTCATTGGAGCTCTACTGATCACGGTGGAGCTCTACAGCTTTGGGCCTACATTCATGTTTTTATGGGATGAGGAACCAGAGTAAAGTATTTTACCACTTCAGTATTTTAGGATGAAGACAAATAACAATTAATTTAAAATAAAGAAACAATTGCTGATGGTTCCTACACCAACTGTAAGAAAATTGGTGTAGTTTCAGAGATGGATTAAATTAAATCTTTAGATAGTTACAGAAATCACTTTCCAGGTCAAAGAACTTCTTGTTCTTTTGCATGCATTGCAGAAGTTACCTGGAGGAAAAATAGCTTACTTTAATTCCCTTGATACAATTTGTAAATCCAAATGCCACAATTAAAAGACATAATTATTGTGCCTAGATTTACAAGCCCAATAACCAGTTTTTGTGAGGAAAGCATCATGTAATTCAGAACTGCAATTTTTGACAAACTTAACAATGTGTTCTCTTACCCACGATAGCCTCCTCAGAACATTTGTTTGTGCTGAGTATATCCAGGAACATGTATCATGTCATCTTTTACACCAGAAAGTTCAAAAAGTTTCCAGGTTTTATACTTTATTGTTTTGGTCTCATAACTGTCAACCAAGGAACCTAAAGCCCAGACGTTTCCTAATCAAAACCACAGAAGAAATATTTGGGAGAGAAAGGTAATCTTCCTACACTGCCACCTTCTTCAAACTTCCACTACTGTCACAATCAATATGGAGAAATATTTTCTATACTTTGGCTCAGTGCCTTTTCTTGTAAACTATGACAGTGGCTTTTGCAGTGGATATATTTTCTACCCGTAAAGCACACCAAATAGTATAAAAAAACCTAGGTTTTAAAAATAGCTTGAAAAAGCTTAAAAAGTGTCATAAAAGATGCTTGACATTAAACAGCCATAGTGCTTTGATTCCAAATCAAGTCCTGATTTTGGTCTCGGTTTGTACATAAAGCTAAGCAAACACAACAATTTACTTTACAGGGTATATAAACCCACTGGGGATCAGATGAAATCAAATATGAACCACCCAAGACACCCACTAATCGTCTCTTGCAGTTCAAGTAAAACAGTCATATTTGTTTTGATTAGCTTAATTTTTCATAGCTTTACACACAGCCTGAGACAGAAATGGTAACAAAGGATACTGTGAATGGCAGTCCAATCTATTTCTGAAGAGAGACAGGTGGAGAGTTTAATGAGAAAGTATGTTCTAACAGAATATGCAATATAATTTCTGTTCCATAGTCAATATTCAGTTTGGGGATACTAATCATAGGACAACAGCTTTGTAGTGAGACACTTCTATTACATGGTGATGGGAATTAGTGACTGGCCATGACCAAAATCGTCAAGGCTTAGCTCCAAATTTTGATTCTGCTCACATTTCTCCTCTTTTACCTTACCTTTCTTCTCTATCCATGCCCAAAAGAAACTGTTATCTTTTAACTAGATATGAATCTGGAGAACAGTCTCTTGGTGTGGGGTATTCCCAAGGACTAGTCCTCTTCTGTCTATAGTTCTCCACAGTTCATGAAATTGTCTGAAACAGCAGGAACAACTATGTGATAGTATTGATAAGATCCTGGCCCTCAAAGAACAGAGCTGAATAACTGTTGAAAGAAGGGTAAGTGCAGAAAAGTTTACAAATGGAGAAAGGCTGTAGAGACAGAGATTTTGTAGGGAGCTCAAGGAGGTAATCAGAGAGCATACAAGTAGGTAGGAAACACTAGTGTAAACCCGGTGAAATAATTAATTTGCATACTTACAGCAGGAAAGAGAAGGAAAATCACATATAATAAATCATATATCACCGAAGCAAAAAGAGCAAACATTTCTGAAAACCCTACCTACAAACGATATAACCTGTTTCTTGCCTTGATATTTGGCTGGAAACACTGATGTGAAAGTTAAGCATGTAGAAAATGTTTGGCTGTGGTAATTCAAATCTGATCATTCAGATAGCTTTCCTCAGTAAATCTTGATGAAAACACATATCCTAGAGGCAAATTCATCAGTAATACCCATTTTAGCTTGAAAAAGTCATTTTATGACATGCTGTGTTGCATGCCTGACTAATCCCAGGGGCTGAATAATTCATGGCCATTATGAGATGGACCCTTTTAAACTCCTGGAGTTCTACATTAGCATCAAACATTGCAGCAGCTTCACAGATCATTTTGTTCAACTGGAAATGATCTGGTGCTATGTCTTCAAGGTAAGGTGTTTTCATTTGTATCACAGTGGTCATGATTCCTTATTTTGAAACCTAGCATTATAGCTCAGCTAGGAACATTACCGGTTAACCAAAGAAGTGCTGGAAATTAAAAAGCTTAAGTGGACAAAAGAGTTCTGCCACTTCAGGTCCTCTGAAACTGTTCTTTAGTGCTGTGACAGAGAACTGTAACAGGTTAACCAAAAGCTGCTAATCCTGTCACCTAGAGAGTTTGTAGACATTCATTGGCAATATTCTTCTCCAGTTGAAAGCTATAATACCTGGAAATACATTAGCATAAGCAAAATGAAAAAGGATAATTGGGAGGCAAAAATAGATTAATTTAAAATACCTTCGCTTAGCATGGGAGACTCAGAGAAAGTAGAGGTTGAAAAGGATTGTTAGGCTGTGTATTCATTTCCCTCC